>NC_072420.2:49811154-51011154 GCF_028858775.2 Pan troglodytes
GTTTATACAGATGGCGGTGTAGATATTTCCATATTCATAGAGATAGCAATGTAGATATTTCCAGGTTTATACAGATAGCGGTGTAAATATTTCCATGTTTATACAGATCGTGGTGTAGATATTTCCATGTTTATACAGATACCGGTGTAGATATTTCCATGTTTATACAGACTGCAGTATAGGTATTTCTATGTTTATACGATAGCGGTGTAGATATTTCCATGTTTATACAGATGGCGGTGTAGATATTTCCATGTTTTTACAGATAACTTTGTAAATATTTCCATGTTTATACAGATGGCGGTGTAGATATTTCGATGTTTATACAGATAGCAGTGGAGATATTTCCAAGTTTATACAGATAGCGGTGTAGATATTTCCATGTTTATACTGATCGCGGTGTAGATATTTCCATGTTTATACAGATGGCGGTGTAGATATTTCCATATTTATACAGATGTCTGTGTAGATATTTACATGTGTATACAGATGGTATTGTAGGTATTTCCATGTTTATACAGATGGTGGTGTAGATATTTCCATGTTTATTCGGATGACTGTGTAGATATTTCCATGTTTTTACAGATGGCAGTGTAGATATTTCAATGTTTATAGAGATGGCGGTGTAGATATTTCCATATTTATACAGATGTCGGTGTAGATATTTCCATGTGTATACAGATGGTATTGTAGGTATTTCCATGTTTATACAGATGGTGGTGTAGATATTTCCATGTTTATTCAGATGACTGTGTAGATATTTCCATGTTTTTACAGATGGCAGTGTAGATATTTCAATGTTTATAGAGATGGCGCTGTAGATATGTCCATGTTTATACAGATAACGGTGGAGATATTTCCATGTTTATGCAGACAGCAGTGGAGATATTTCCATGTTTATACACAAAGCGGTGTACATATTTCCATGTTTATAGAGACAGCGGTGTAGGTATTTCCATGTTTATACAGATAGCGGTGCAGATATTTCCATGTTTATACAGATGCCCATGCAGATATCTCCATATTTATACAGAGGGCTGTGTAGATATTTCTATGTTTATACAGATGGCAGTGTAGATATTTCCATGTTCCTACACATGACTGTGTAGGTATTTCCATGTTTATACAGATGGCTTTGTAGATATTTCCATGTCTATAGAGATAGCGGTGCAGATATTTACATGTTTATACAGATAGCGGTTTATATATTTCCATGTTTATACAGATCGTGGTGTAGATATTTCCATGTTTATACAGATACCGGTGTAGAAATTTCCATGTTTATACAGACCGCAGTGTAGATATTTCCATGTTTATACAGATAGCGGTGTAGATATTTCCATGTTTATACAGATGGCTGTGTCGATATTTCCATGTTTATACAGAGTTCTCTGTACATATTTCCATGTTTATATAGATGACAGTGTAGATATTTCCAGGTTTATACAGATGACTGTGTAGATATTTCCAAGTTAATACAGATGGCGGTGTAGATATTTCCATGTTTATAGAGATAGCGGTGTAGATATTTCCATGTTTATTGAGATAGCGGTGTAAATATTTCCATATTTATACAGATAGCGGTGTAGATATTTCCATCTTTATTCAGAGAGTGCTGTACATATTTCCATGTTTATACAAATCACTGTGTAGATATTTCCATGTTTATACAGATAACGTTGTAGACATTTCCATCTTTATACAAACGGTGGTGTAGATATTTCCATGTTCCTACACATGACTGTGTAGTTATTTCCATGTTTATACAGATGGCGGTGTAGATATTTCCATATTTATAGAGATAGCAGTGTAGATATTTCCAGGTTTATACAGATAGCGGTGTAAATATTTCCATGTTTATACAGATCGTGGTGTAGATATTTCCATGTTTATACAGATACCGGTGTAGATATTTCCATGTTTATACAGACTGCAGTATAGGTATTTCTATGTTTATACAGATAGCGGTGTAGATATTTCCATGTTTGTACAGATGGCGGTGTAGTTATTTCCATGTTTATATAGATAGCGGTGTAGATATTTCCATGTATATACACATGGCTGTGTAGATATTTCCATGTTTATACAGATGGCGGTGTAGATATTTCCATGTTTTACAGATAACTTTGTAAATATTTCCATGTTTATACAGATGGCGGTGTAGATATTTCGATGTTTATACAGATAGCAGTGGAGATATTTCCATGTTTATACAGAGTTCTCTGTAGATATTTCCATGTTTATATAAATGACAGTGTAGATATTTCCAGGTTTATACAGATGACTGTGTAGATATGTCCAAGTTAATACAGATGGCGGTGTAGATATTTCCATGTTTATACAGACTGCAGTATAGGTATTTCTATGTTTATACAGATAGCGGTGTAGATATTTCCATGTTTGTACAGATGGCGGTGTAGTTATTTCCATGTTTATATAGATAGCGGTGTAGATATTTCCATGTATATACACATGGCTGTGCAGATATTTCCATGTTTATACAGATGGCGGTGTAGATATTTCCATGTTTTTACAGATAACTTTGTAAATATTTCCATGTTTATGCAGATGGCGGTGTAGATATATCGATGTTTATACAGATAGCAGTGGAGATATTTCCATGTTTATACAGATAGCGGTGTAGATATTTCCATGTTTATACTGATCGCGGTGTAGATATTTCCATGTTTATACAGATGGCGGTGTAGTTATTTCCATATTTATACAGATGTCTGTGTAGATATTTACATGTGTATACAGATGGTACTGTAGTTATTTCCATGTTTATACAGATGGTGGTGTAGATATTTCCATGTTTATTCGGATGACTGTGTAGATATTTCCATGTTTTTACAGATGGCAGTGTAGATATTTCAATGTTTATAGAGATGGCGGTGTAGATATTTCCATATTTATACAGATGTCTGTGTAGATATTTCCATGTGTATACAGATGGTATTGTAGGTATTTCCATGTTTATACAGATGGTGTTGTAGATATTTCCATGTTTATTCAGATGACTGTGTAGATATTTCCATGGTTTTACAGATGGCAGTGTAGATATTTCAATGTTTATAGAGATGGCGCTGTAGATATGTCCATGTTTATACAGATAACGGTGGAGATATTTCCATGTTTATGCAGACAGCAGTGGAGATATTTCCATGTTTATACACATAGCGGTGTACATATTTCCATGTTTATAGAGACAGCGGTGTAGGTATTTCCATGTTTATACAGATAGCGGTGCAGAAATTTCCATGTTTATACAGATGCCCATGCAGATATCTCCATATTTATACAGAGGGCTGTGTAGATGTTTCTATGTTTATACAGATGGCAGTGTAGATATTTCCATGTTCCTACACATGACTGTGTAGGTATTTCCATGTTTATACAGATGGCTTTGTAGATATTTCCATGTCTATAGAGATAGCGGTGCAGATATTTACATGTTTATACAGATAGCGGTGTATATATTTCCATGTTTATACAGATCGTGGTGTAGATATTTCCATGTTTATACAGATACCGGTGTAGATATTTCCATGTTTATACAGACCGCAGTGTAGATATTTCCATGTTTATACACATAGCGGTGTAGATATCTCCATGTTTATACAGATGACTGTGTCGATATTTCCATGTTTATACAGAGTTCTCTGTAGATATTTCCATGTTTATATAGATGACAGTGTAGATATTTCCAGGTTTATACGGATGACTGTGTAGATATTTCCAAGTTAATACAGATGGCGGTGTAGATATTTCCATGTTTATAGAGATAGCGGTGTAGATATTTCCATGTTTATTGAGATAGCGGTGTAAATATTTCCATATTTATACAGATAGTGGTGTAGATATTTCCATGTTTTTACAGATAGCGGTGTAGATATTTCCATCTTTATTCAGAGAGTGCTGTACATATTTCCATGTTTATACAAATCACTGTGTAGATATTTCCATGTTTATACAGATAACTTTGGAGACATTTACATCTTTATACAAACGGTGGTGTAGATATTTCCATGTTCCTACACATGACTGTGTAGTTATTTCCATGTTTATACAGATGGCGGTGTAGATATTTCCATATTTATAGAGATAGCAATGTAGATATTTCCAGGTTTATACAGATAGCGGTGTAAATATTTCCATGTTTATACAGATCGTGGTGTAGATATTTCCATGTTTATACAGATACCGGTGTAGATATTTCCATGTTTATACAGACTGCAGTATAGGTATTTCTATGTTTATACGATAGCGGTGTAGATATTTCCATGTTTATACAGATGGCGGTGTAGATATTTCCATGTTTTTACAGATAACTTTGTAAATATTTCCATGTTTATACAGATGGCGGTGTAGATATTTCGATGTTTATACAGATAGCAGTGGAGATATTTCCAAGTTTATACAGATAGCGGTGTAGATATTTCCATGTTTATACTGATCGCGGTGTAGATATTTCCATGTTTATACAGATGGCGGTGTAGATATTTCCATATTTATACAGATGTCTGTGTAGATATTTACATGTGTATACAGATGGTATTGTAGGTATTTCCATGTTTATACAGATGGTGGTGTAGATATTTCCATGTTTATTCGGATGACTGTGTAGATATTTCCATGTTTTTACAGATGGCAGTGTAGATATTTCAATGTTTATAGAGATGGCGGTGTAGATATTTCCATATTTATACAGATGTCTGTGTAGATATTTCCATGTGTATACAGATGGTATTGTAGGTATTTCCATGTTTATACAGATGGTGGTGTAGATATTTCCATGTTTATTCAGATGACTGTGTAGATATTTCCATGTTTTTACAGATGGCAGTGTAGATATTTCAATGTTTATAGAGATGGCGCTGTAGATATGTCCATGTTTATACAGATAACGGTGGAGATATTTCCATGTTTATGCAGACAGCAGTGGAGATATTTCCATGTTTATACACAAAGCGGTGTACATATTTCCATGTTTATAGAGACAGCGGTGTAGGTATTTCCATGTTTATACAGATAGCGGTGCAGATATTTCCATGTTTATGCAGATGCCCATGCAGATATCTCCATATTTATACAGAGGGCTGTGTAGATATTTCTATGTTTATACAGATGGCAGTGTAGATATTTCCATGTTCCTACACATGACTGTGTAGGTATTTCCATGTTTATACAGATGGCTTTGTAGATATTTCCATGTCTATAGAGATAGCGGTGCAGATATTTACATGTTTATACAGATAGCGGTTTATATATTTCCATGTTTATACAGATCGTGGTGTAGATATTTCCATGTTTATACAGATACCGGTGTAGAAATTTCCATGTTTATACAGACCGCAGTGTAGATATTTCCATGTTTATACAGATAGCGGTGTAGATATTTCCATGTTTATACAGATGGCTGTGTCGATATTTCCATGTTTATACAGAGTTCTCTGTACATATTTCCATGTTTATATAGATGACAGTGTAGATATTTCCAGGTTTATACAGATGACTGTGTAGATATTTCCAAGTTAATACAGATGGCGGTGTAGATATTTCCATGTTTATAGAGATAGCGGTGTAGATATTTCCATGTTTATTGAGATAGCGGTGTAAATATTTCCATATTTATACAGATAGCGGTGTAGATATTTCCATCTTTATTCAGAGAGTGCTGTACATATTTCCATGTTTATACAAATCACTGTGTAGATATTTCCATGTTTATACAGATAACGTTGTAGACATTTCCATCTTTATACAAACGGTGGTGTAGATATTTCCATGTTCCTACACATGACTGTGTAGTTATTTCCATGTTTATACAGATGGCGGTGTAGATATTTCCATATTTATAGAGATAGCAGTGTAGATATTTCCAGGTTTATAGAGATAGCGGTGTAGATATTTCCATGTTTATTGAGATAGCGGTGTAAATATTTCCATATTTATACAGATAGTGGTGTAGATATTTCCATGTTTTTTCAGATAGCGGTGTAGATATTTCCATCTTTATTCAGGGAGTGCTGTACATATTTCCATGTTTATACAAATCACTGTGTAGATATTTCCATGTTTATACAGATAACGTTGTAGACATTTCCATCTTTATACAAACGGTGGTGTAGATATTTCCATGTTCCTACACATGACTGTGTAGTTATTTCCATGTTTATACAGATGGCGGTGTAGATATTTCCATGTTTATACAGATTGTGGTGTAGATATTTCCATGTTTATACAGATACCGGTGTAGATATTTCCATGTTTATACAGACTGCAGTATAGGTATTTCTATGTTTATACAGATAGCGGTGAAGATATTTCCATGTTTGTACAGATGGCGGTGTAGTTATTTCCATGATTATATAGATAGCGGTGTAGATATTTCCATGTATATACACATGGCTGTGTAGATATTTCCATGTTTATACAGATGGCGGTGTAGATATTTCCATGTTTTTACAGATAACTTTGTAAATATTTCCATGTTTATACAGATGGCTGTGTACATATTTCGATGTTTATACAGATAGCAGTGGAGATATTTCCATGTTTATACAGATATCGGTGTAGATATTTCCATGTTTATACTGATCGCGGTGTAGATATTTCCATGTTTATACAGATGGCGGTGTAGATATTTCCATATTTATACAGATGTCTGTGTAGATATTTATATGTGTATACAGATGGTATTGTAGGTATTTCCATGTTTATACCGATGGTGGTGTAGATATTTCCATGTTTATTCGGATGACTGTCTAGATATTTCCATGTTTTTACAGATGGCAGTGTAGATATTTCAATGTTTATAGAGATGGCAGTGTAGATATTTCCATATTTATACAGATGTCTGTGTAGATATTTCCATGTGTATACAGATGGTATTGTAGGTATTTCCATGTTTATACAGATGGTGGTGTAGATATTTCCATGTTTATTCAGATGACTGTGTAGATATTTCCATGTTTTTACAGATAACTTTGTAAATATTTCCATGTTTACACAGATGGCGGTGTAGATATTTCGATGTTTATACAGATAGCAGTGGAGTTGTTTCCATGTTTATACAGATAGCGGTGTAGATATTTCCATGTTCATACAGATGGCGGTGTAGATATTTCCATATTTATACAGATGTCTGTGTAGATACTTACATGTGTATACAGATGGTATTGTAGGTATTTCCATGTTTATACAGATGGTGGTGTAGATATTTCCATGTTTATACAGATGGTGGTGTAGATATTTCAATGTTTGTAGAGATGGCGCTGTAGATATGTCCATGTTTATACAGATAACGGTGGAGATATTTCCATGTTTATGCAGACAGCAGTGGAGATATTTCCATGTTTATACACATAGCGGTGTACATATTTCCATGTTTATAGGGACAGCGGTGTAGGTATTTCCATGTTTATACAGATAGTGTTGCAGATATTTCCATGTTTATACAGATGCTCATGCAGATATCTCCATATTTATACAGAGGGCTGTGTAGATATTTCTATGTTTATACAGATGGCAGTGTAGATATTTCCATGTTCCTACACATGACTGTGTAGGTATTTCCATGTTTATACAGATGGCTTTGTAGATATTTCCATGTCTATAGAGATAGCGGTGCAGATATTTACATGTTTATACAGATAGCGGTGTATATATTTCCATGTTTATACAGATCGTGGTGTAGATATTTCCATGTTTATACAGATACCGGTGTAGATATTTCCATGTTTATACAGACCGCAGTGTAGATATTTCCATGTTTATACAGATAGCGGTGTAGATATTTCCATGTTTATACAGATGGCTGTGTCGATATTTCCATGTTTATACAGAGTTCTCTGTACATATTTCCATGTTTATATAGATGACAGTGTAGAGATTTCCAGGTTTATACAGATGACTTTGTAGATATTTCCAAGTTAATACAGATGGCGGTGTAGATATTTCCATGTTTATAGAGATAGCGGTGTAGATATTTCCGTGTTTATTTAGATAGCGGTGTAAATATTTCCATATTTATATAGATAGTGGTGTAGATATTTCCATGTTTTTTCAGATAGCGGTGTAGATATTTCCATCTTTATTCAGGGAGTGCTGTACATATTTCCATGTTTATACAAATCACTGTGTAGATATTTCCATGTTTATACAGATAACGTTGTAGACATTTCCATCTTTATACAAACGGTGGTGTAGATATTTCCATGTTCCTACACATGACTGTGTAGTTATTTCCATGTTTATACAGATGGCGGTGTAGATATTTCCATGTTTATACAGATGGTGCTGTAGATATTTCCATGTTTATACAGATACCGGTGTAGATATTTCCATGTTTATACAGACTGCATTATAGGTATTTCTATGTTTATACAGATAGCGGTGTAGATATTTCCATGTTTGTACAGATGGCGGTGTAGTTATTTCCATGATTATATAGATAGCGGTGTAGATATTTCCATGTATATACACATGGCTGTGTAGATATTTCCATGTGTATACAGACGGCGGTGTAGATGTTTCCATGTTTTTACAGATAACTTTGTAAATATTTCCATGTTTATACAGATGGCTGTGTACATATTTCAATGTTTATACAGATAGCAGTGGAGATATTTCCATGTTTATACAGATATCGGTGTAGATATTTCCATGTTTATACTGATCGCGGTGTAGATATTTCCATGTTTATACAGATGGCGGTGTAGATATTTCCATATTTATACAGATGTCTGTGTAGATATTTATATGTGTATACAGATGGTATTGTAGGTATTTCCATGTTTATACAGATGGTGGTGTAGATATTTCCATGTTTATTCGGATGACTGTCTAGATATTTCCATGTTTTTACAGATGGCAGTGTAGATATTTCAATGTTTATAGAGATGGCGGTGTAGATATTTCCATATTTATACAGATGTCTGTGTAGATATTTCCATGTGTATACAGATGGTATTGTAGGTATTTCCATGTTTATACAGATGGTGGTGTAGATATTTCCATGTTTATTCAGATGACTGTGTAGATATTTCCATGTTTTTACAGATAACTTTGTAAATATTTCCATGTTTACACAGATGGCGGTGTAGATATTTCGATGTTTATACAGATAGCAGTGGAGATATTTCCATGTTTATACAGATAGCTGTGTAGATATTTCCATGTTCATACAGATGGCTGTGTAGATATTTCCATATTTATACAGATGTCTGTGTAGATATTTACATGTGTATACGGATGGTATTGTAGGTATTTCCATGTTTATACAGATGGTGGTGTAGATATTTCCATGTTTATACAGATGGTGGTGTAGATATTTCAATGTTTGTAGAGATGGCGCTGTAGATATGTCCATGTTTATACAGATAACGGTGGAGATATTTCCATGTTTATGCAGACAGCAGTGGAGATATTTCCATGTTTATACACATAGCGGTGTACATATTTCCATGTTTATAGGGACAGCGGTGTAGGTATTTCCATGTTTATACAGATAGCGGTGCAGATATTTCCATGTTTATACAGATGCTCATGCAGATATCTCCATATTTATACAGAGGGCTGTGTAGATATTTCTATGTTTATACAGATGGCAGTGTAGATATTTCCATGTTCCTACACATGACTGTGTAGGTATTTCCATGTTTATACAGATGGCTTTGTAGATATTTCCATGTCTATAGAGATAGCGGTGCAGATATTTACATGTTTATACAGATAGCGGTGTATATATTTCCATGTTTATACAGATCGTGGTGTAGATATTTCCATGTTTATACAGATACCGGTGTAGATATTTCCATGTTTATACAGACCGCAGTGTAGATATTTCCATGTTTATACAGATAGCGGTGTAGATATTTCCATGTTTATACAGATGGCTGTGTCGATATTTCCATGTTTATACAGAGTTCTCTGTACATATTTCCATGTTTATATAGATGACAGTGTAGAGATTTCCAGGTTTATACAGATGACTTTGTAGATATTTCCAAGTTAATACAGATGGCGGTGTAGTTATTTCCATGTTTATAGAGATAGCGGTGTAAATATTTCCATATTTATATAGATAGTGGTGTAGATATTTCCATGTTTTTTCAGATAGCGGTGTAGATATTTCCATCTTTATTCAGGGAGTGCTGTACATATTTCCATGTTTATACAAATCACTGTGTAGATATTTCCATGTTTATACAGATAACGTTGTAGACATTTCCATCTTTATACAAACGGTGGTGTAGATATTTCCATGTTCCTACACATGACTGTGTAGTTATTTCCATGTTTATACAGATGGCGGTGTAGATATTTCCATGTTTATACAGATGGTGGTGTAAATATTTCCATGTTTATACAGATACCGGTGTAGATATTTCCATGTTTATACCGACTGCAGTATAGGTATTTCTATGTTTATACAGATAGCGGTGTAGATATTTCCATGTTTGTACAGATGGCGGTGTAGTTATTTCCATGATTATATAGATAGCGGTGTAGATATTTCCATGTATATACACATGGCTATGTAGATATTTCCATGTTTATACAGATGGCGGTGTAGATATTTCCATGTTTTTACAGATAACTTTCTAAATATTTCCATGTTTATACAGATGGCTGTGTACATATTTCGATGTTTATACAGATAGCAGTGGAGATATTTCCATGTTTATACAGATATCGGTGTAGATATTTCCATGTTTATACTGATCGCGGTGTAGATATTTCCATGTTTATACAGATGGCGGTGTAGATATTTCCATATTTATACAGATGTCTGTGTAGATATTTATATGTGTATACAGATGGTATTGTAGGTATTTCCATGTTTATACAGATGGTGGTGTAGATATTTCCATGTTTATTCGGATGACTGTCTAGATATTTCCATGTTTTCACAGATGGCAGTGTAGATATTTCAATGTTTATAGAGATGGCGGTGTAGATATTTCCATATTTATACAGATGTCTGTGTAGATATTTCCATGTGTATACAGATGGTATTGTAGGTATTTCCATGTTTATACAGATGGTGGTGTAGATATTTCCATGTTTATTCAGATGACTGTGTAGATATTTCCATGTTTTTACAGATGGCGGTGTAGCTTTTCCATGTTTATATAGATAGTGGTGTAGATATTTCCATGTATATACACATGGCTGTGTAGATATTTCCATGTTTATACAGATGGCGGTGTAGATATTTCCATGTTTTTACAGATAACTTTGTAAATATTTCCAAGTTTATACAGATGGCGGTGTACATATTTCGATGTTTATACAGATAGCAGTGGAGATATTTCCATGTTTATACAGATGGCGGTGTAGATATTTCCATATTTATACAGATGTCTGTGTAGATATTTACATGTGTATACAGATGGTATTGTAGGTATTTCCATGTTTATACAGATGGTGGTGTAGATATTTCCATGTTTATTCAGATGACTGTATAGATATTTCCATGTTTTTACAGATGGCAGTGTAGATATTTCAATGTTCATAGAGATGGCGGTGTAGATATTTCCATATTTATACAGATGTCTGTGTAGATATTTCCATGTCTATACAGATGGTATTGTAGGTATTTCCATGTTTACAGATATAGCAGTGTAGATATTTCCATATTTATACAGATAACGGTGTAGAAATTTCCATGTTTATACAGATAGCGGTGTAAATATTTCCATGTTTATACAGATCACGCTGTAGATATTTCCTTGTTCATACAAATAGCGGTGTAATTATTTCCATGTTTATACAGATAGCGGTGTAGATATTTGCATGTATATACAGATGGCTGTGTAGATATTTCCATGTTTATACAGATGGCTTTGAAGATATTTCCATGTTTATACAGATTACTTTGTAGGTATTTCCATGTTTATACACATGGCAGTGTAGATATTTCCATGTTTATAGAGATAGCTGTGTAGATATTTCCATGTTTATACAGATAGCGGTGTAGATATTTCCATGTTTATACAGATCGCGGTGTAGATATTTCCATGTTTATACAGATCGTGGTGTAGATATTTCCATGTTTATACAGATAGCGGTGTAGATATTTCCATGTTTTTACAGATATCGGTGTAGATATTTCCATGTTTACACAGATTGCGGTGTAGATATTTCCATCTTTCTACAGATGGCATTGTAGATATTTCCATGTTTATACAGATGGCGGTGTAGATATTTCCAGGTTTATATAGATGGTGGTGTAGATATTACCATGTTTATACAGATAGCCGTGTGGATATTTCCATGTTTACACAGATCGTGGTGAAGATATTTCCATGTTTATACAGATCGCGGTGTAGATATTTCCATGTTTATACAGATCGCGGTTTAGATATTTCCCTGTTTATACACATAGCGTTGAAGATATTTCCATGTTTATACAGATAGCGGTGTACATATTTCCATGTTTATAGACATAGCGGTGTAGGTATTTCCATGTTTATAGACATAGCGGTGCAGATTTTTCCATGTTTATAAAAATGGCGTTGTAGATATTTCCATGTTTATACCGTTAGCGGTGTTGGTATTTCCACGTTTATACAGATTGGATGTAGATATTTCCATGTTTATACAGCTCGCGGTGCAGATATTTATATCTTTATACAGATTGCATTGTAGATATTTCCTTTTTCACACTGATGGCGGTGTAGATGTTTCCATGTTTATACAGATGTCGGAGTAGTTAGTTCCATGTTTATGGAGATGGCAGTGTAGATATTTTCATGTTTATAGAGATGGCGGTGTAGATATATCCATGTTTATAGAGATAGCAGTGTAGATATTTCCATGTTTATACAGAGGGCGGTGTAGATATTTCCATGTGTATAGAGATAGCGGTGTAGGTATTTCCATATTTATACAGATAACGGTGTAGATATTTCCATGTTTATACAGATAGCAGTGTAAATATTTCCAGGATTATACAGCTTTCCATGTAGATATTTCCATGTTTATACAGATGGTGGTGTAGACATTTCCATGTTTATTCAGATTACTGTGAAGTTATTTCCAAGTTTATACATATGTCATTGTAGATATTTTCATGTTTATAGAGATAATGATGTAGATATTTCCATGTTTATACAGATAGCAGTGTAGACATTTCCATATTTAGAAAGACAGCGTTGTACATATTTCCGTATTTATACAGATAGCTGTGTATATCTTTCCAGGTTTATACAGATAGCGGTCTAGATATTTCCATTTTTATACAGATAGCGGTGTAGATATTTCCATCTTTATAGAGATGGCGTTGTAGGTATTTCCATGTTTATAGAGATAGCGGTTTAGCTATTTCCATGATTATACAACTCGCAGTGCAGATATTTCCATCTTTATACAGATGGCAGTGAAGATTTTTCCATGTTTATACAGATAGTGGTGTAGATATTTCCATCTTTATACAGATGGCAATGTAGATACAGCCATGTTTCTGAAGATGGCGGTGTACATATTTTCATGTTTATAGAGATGGCGGTGTAGATAATTCCATGTTTATAGAGATTGCGATGTACATATTTCCATGTTTATAGAGAAAGCGGTGTTGGTATTTCCATGTTTATAGAGATAGCGGTGTAGATATTTCCACATTTCTACAGATAGCGGTGTAGGTATTTCCATGTTTATACAGATGGCGGTGTAGGTATTTCCATGTTTCTACATATGGCGGTGTAGATATTTCCTTGTTTATACAGATAGTGGTGTAGATATTTCCATGTTTATACAGATCACGGTGTAGATATTTCCATGTTTATACAGATCGCGGTGTAGATATTTCCATGTTCCTACACATGACTGTGTTGGTATTTCCATGTTTATACTGATGGCTTTGTAGATATTTCCATATTCATAGAGATAGCGGTGTAGATATTTCCATGTTTATACAGATAGCGGTGTAAATATTTCCATGTTTATACAGTTCGTGGTGTAGATATTTCCATATTTATACAGATAGCGGTGTAGATATTTCCATGTTTGTACAGATGGCGGTGTTGATGTTTCCATCTATACACAGATTGCCGTGTAGGTATTTCCATGTGTATACAGATGGCATTGTAGATATTTCCATGTTTATACAGATGACTGTATAGGTATTTCCATGTTTTTACAGATGGCATTGTAGATATTTCCATGTTTATAGAGATAGCAGTGTAGATATTTCCATGTTTATACAGGGGGCGGTGTAGATATTTCCATGTGTATAGAGATAGCGGTGTAGGTATTTCCATATTTATACAGATAACGGTGTAGATATTTCCATGTTTATACAGATAGCAGTGTAAATATTTCCAGGATAATACAGATCACGGTGTAGATATTTCCATGTTTATAGAGGTAGCGGTGTAGATATTTCCATGTTTATACAGATAGCGGTTTAGATATTTCCATGTTTATACAGACCGCGGTGTAGATATTTCCATGTTTATACAGATAGCGGTACAAATATTTCCATGTTTGTAGAGATGGCGGTGTTGATATTTCCATCTCTACACAGATGAACGTGTAAATATTTCCATGTTTATACAGATGGCGGTGCAGATATTTCCATGAATATGTAGATGGCGCTGGAGATATTTCCATGTTTCTACAGATAGCGGTGTAGTTATTTCCATGTTTATATAGATAGCGGTGTAGATATTTCCCTGTATATACACATGGCTGTGTAGATATTTCCATGTTTATACAGATAACATTGTAAGTTTTTCCATGTTTACACAGATGGAGGTGTAGATATTTTGATGTTTTTAGAGATAGCAGTGGAGATATTTCCATGTTTACACAGACAGCTGTGTAGATATTTCCATGTTTACACAGATAGTGTTGTAGGTATTTCCATGTTTATAGAGATTGCGGTATAGATACTTCCATGTTTTTAAAGATAGCGGTGTAGATATTTCCATGTTTATACAGATAGCCGTGGAGATATTTTCATGTTTATACAGATAGCGCTGTAGATGTTTGCACGTGTATAAAGATAGCAGTGTAGATATTTCCATGTTTATACAGATAGCGGTGTAGATATTTCCATGTTTATACAGATAGCGATGTAGATATTTCCATGTTTATACAGAGAGTGGTGGAGATATTTCCATGTTTATACAGATAGCGGTGGAGAGATTTCCATATTTCTAGAGATGGAGGTGTAGATATTTCGAAGTTTATGCAGGTAGCAGTGTAGATAATTCCATGTTTATAGAGATAGCGGTGTAGACATGTCCATGTTTATACAGGTACCGGTGTAGATATTTCCACGTTTACAGAGATAGCGGTGAAGATATTTCCATATTTATAAAGATAGCGTTGTAGATATTTGTATGTTTATTCAGATGGTGGTGTAGATATTTCCATGTTTATACAGATAGCCGTGTGGCTATTTCCATGTTTATTCAGATGGCAGTGTAGATATATCCATGTTTATACGGATAGTGGAGTAGATATTTCCATGTTTATAAAGATAGCAGTGCAGATATTTCCAAGTTTATTGAGATAGCGGTGGAGATATTTCCATGTTCATAGAGATAGCGGTGGAGATATTTCCATGTTTGTAGAGATAACGATGTAGATATTTCCGTGTTTATGCAGATAGCGGTATAGATATTTCCGTGTTTATGCAGATAGCGGTGTTGATATTTCCATGTTTATAGAGATAGCCATGTAAATATTTCCATGTTTATACAGGTAGCGGTGTAGTCATTTCCATGTTTATAGGGATAGCGGTGTGGATATTTCCATATTTATACAGATAGCGGTGTAGATATTTCCATGTTTATACGGATAGCTGTGTATATATTTCCATGTTTATACAGACAGCGGTGCAGTTATTTCCATGTTTGTACAGATGACTGTGTACATGTTTCCTTGTTTATACAGATGGCGGTTTAAATATTTCCATGTTTATAGAGATAGCGCTGTAGATATATCCATGTTTATACAGATTGCTGTGTAGATATTTCCATGTTTATAGAGGTAGCGGTGTAGATATTTCAATATTTATACAGATAGCCGTGTAGATATTTCCATGTATATGCAGATGGTGGTGTAGATATTTCCATATTTATAAAACATAACGGTGTGGCTATTTCCATGTTTATACAGATGGCAGTGTAGATATTTCCATTTTTATACAGATAGCGGTGTAGATATTTCCATGTTTATACAGATAGCGGTGTAGATATTTCCATGTTTATACAGATTGCGGTGTAGATATTTCCATGTCTATAAAGATAGCGGTGTAGATATTTCCATGTCTATACAGATAGCGGTGTACATATTTCCATGTTTATACAGATAGCGGTGGAGATATTTCCATGTTTGTACAGATTCGGTGTAGATACTTCCATGTTTCTCCAGATGACTGTGTAGATATTTTCATATTTTTACAGATGGCGTTGTAGATATTTCCTTGTTTATACCGATAGCGGTGTTGGTATTTCCACGTTTATACAGATAGCGATGTAGATATTTCCATGTTTATACACCTCGCGGTGCAGATATTTCCACGTTTATACAGATGGCGGTGTAGATATTTCCATCTTTCTACAAATGGCAGTGTAGATATTTCCATGTTTATAGAGATGGCAGTGTAGATATTTCCATGTTTATATAGATGGCAATGTAGATATTTTCTTGTTTATGTAGATGGTGTTGTAGATATCTCCATGTTTAAAGAGATGGCGGTGTATATATTTCCATGTTGATGGAGATAGCGGTGTAGATATTTCCATGTTTATAGAGATAGCGGTGTAGTTATTTCCATGTTTATAGAGAGAGCGGTGTAGATATTTCCATATTTCTACAGATGACTGTGTAGATATTTCCATGTTTGTACACATGGCCGTGTAGATATTCCCATGTTTATAGAGATAGCAGTGTAGATATTTTCATGTTTATACAGATTGCAGTGGAGATATTTCCATGTTTATACAGATAGCAATGGAGATATTTCCACGTAAATACACATAGCGGTGTAGATATTTCCATGTTTATACAGTTAGTGGTGTAGATATTTCCATGATTATACAGATGGCTGTGCCGATATTTCCATGTTTATACAGAGTTCTCTGTAGATATTTCCATGATTATATAGATGACAGTGTAGATATTTCCAGGTTTATACAGATGACTGTGTAGATATTTCCATGTTTATTGAGTTAGCGGTGTAAATATTTCCATATTTATACAGATAGTGGTGTAGATATTTCCTTGTTTTTACAGATAGCGGTGTAGATATTTCCATCTTTCTTCAGAGAGTGCTGTACATATTTCCATGTTTATACAGATCACTGTGCAGATATTTCCATGTTTATACAGATAACGTTGTAGTGATTTCCATCTTTATACAAACGGTGGTGTAGATATTTCCATGTTCCTACACATGACTTTGTAGTTATTTCCATGTTTATACAGATGGCGGTGTAGATATTTCCATATTTATAGAGATAGCAGTGTAGATATTTCCAGGTTTATACAGATAGCGGTGTAAATATTTTCATGTTTATACAGATCGTGGTGTAGGTATTTGCATGTTTATACAGATACCGGTGTAGATATTTCCATGTTTATACAGACTGCAGTGTAGGTAGTTCTATGTTTATGCAGATAGCGGTATAGATATTTCCATGTTTGTACAGATGGCGGTGTTGATATTTCCATCTGTACACAGATTGCCATGTAGATATTTCCATTTTTATACAGATGGCGTTGTAGATATTTCCATGGATATGCAGATGGCAGTGTGGATATTTCCATGTTTATAGAGATAGCGGTGTAAGTATTTCCGTGTTTATAGACATAGCGGTGTAGATATTTCCGTGTTTATATAGATGGCGTTGTAGATATTTCCATGTTTATACCGATAGCGGTGTTGTTATTTCCACGTTTATACAGATAGCGATGTAGATATTTCCGTGTTTATACAACTCGCGGTGCAGATATTTATA
This sequence comes from Pan troglodytes, assembly GCF_028858775.2. Classification (NCBI taxonomy): domain Eukaryota; kingdom Metazoa; phylum Chordata; class Mammalia; order Primates; family Hominidae; genus Pan; species Pan troglodytes. The sequence goes on from NC_072420.2 coordinate 49,829,133, forward strand.
TCTTTATACCGATGGCATTCTAGATATTTCCGTATTCACACAGATGGCCGTGTAGATGTTTCCATGTTTATACAGATGGCGGAGTAGTTAGTTCCATGTTAACGGAGATGGCAGTGAAGATATTTTCATGTTTATAGAGATGGCGATGTAGATATTTCCATGTTTATAGAGATAGCAGTGTAGATATTTACATGTTTATTCAGATGGCTGTGTAGATATTTCCATGTGTATACAGATGGCATTGTAGATACTTCCATGTTTATACAGATGAATGTATAGTTATTTCCATGTTTTTACAGATGGCAGTGCAGATATTTCCATGTTTATAGACATAGCGGTGTAGATATTTCCATATTTGTACACATGGCGGTGTTGATATTTCCATCTATACACAGATGGCCGTGTAGATATTTCCATGTTTATACAGATGGCGGAGTAGATATATCCATGGACATGCAGATGGCGGTGTAGTTATTTCCATGTTTATACAGAGAGCGGTGTAGACATTTCCATGTTTACACAGATGGTGGTGTAGATATTTCCGTGTTTATACACATGGCGGAGTAGATACTTCCATCTTTATGGAGATGGCAGTGTAGATATTTTCATGTTTATAGAGATGGCGTTGTAGATATTTCCATATTTATAGAGATAGCGGTGTAGATATTTCCATCTTTCTACAGATGGCAGTGTAGATATTTCCATGTTTATACAGATGGCGGTGTAGATATTTCCATATTTATACAGATGTCTGTGTAGAGATTTCCATGTGTATACAGATGGTATTGTAGCTATTTCCATGTTTATACAGATGGTGGTGTGGATATTTCCATGTTTGTTCAGATGACTGTGTAGATATTTCCATGCTTTTACAGATGGCAGTGTAGATACTTCAATGTTTATAGAGATGGCGCTGTAGATATTTCCATGTTTATACAGATGACGGTGGAGATATTTCCATGTTTATACAGACAGCAGTGTAGTCATTTCCATGTTAATACACATAGCACTACATATTTCCATGTTTATTGAGACAGCGGTGTAGGTATTTCCATGTTTATACAGATAGCGGTGTAGATATTTCCATGTGTATACAGATAGCGATGTAGATATTTCCATGTTTATACAGACCGCGGTGTAAATATTTCCATGTTTATACAGAAAGCGGTGTAGGTATTTCCATGTTTATACAGATAGCGGTGTAGATATTTCCATGTGTATACAGATGGCTGTGTAGATATTTCCATGTTTATACAGATGGCTGTGTAGATATTTCTATGTTTATACAGATGACTTTGTAGGTATTTCCATGTTTATACAGGTGCAGGTGTAGGTATTTCCATGTTTATAGAGATAGCTTTGTAGATATTTCCATGGTTATACTGATAGCGGTGTTGATATTTCCATGTTTATACAGATCGCGGTGTAGATAATTCCATGTTTATACAGACAGCATTGGAGATATTTCCATGTTTATACACATAGCGGTGTACATATTTCCATGTTTATAGAGACAGCAGTGTAGGTATTTCCATGTTTATGCAGATAGCGGTGCAGATATTTCCATGTTTATACAGATGCCTATGCAGATATTTCCATATTTATACAGAGGGTTCTGTAGATATTTCCATGTTTATACAGATGGCAATTTAGACATTTCCTTATTCCTACACATGACTGTGTAGGTATTTCCATGTTTATACATATGGCTTTGTAGATATTTCCATGTTTATAGAGATAGCGGTTCAGATATTTCCATGTTTATTTAGATAGCGGTGTAAAATTTTCCTTGTTTATACAGATCGTGGTGTAGATATTTCCATGTTTATACAGATACCTGTGTACAGATTTCCATGTTTATACAGACCGCAGTGTACACATTTCCATGTTTATAGAGATAGCGGTGTAGATATTTCCATGTTTGTACAGATGGCGCTGTTGATGTTTCCATCTATACACAGATTGCCGTGTAGGTATTTCCATGTGTATACACATGGCATTGTAGATATTTCCATGTTTATACAGATGGTGGTGTAGCTATTTCCATGTTTATACAGATGACTGTATAGGTATTTCCATGTTTTTACAGATGGCATTGTAGATATTTCCATGTTTATAGAGATAGCAGTGTAGATACTTCCATGTTTATACAGATGGCGGTGTAGATATTTCCATGTTTATACAGATAACGGTGTAGATATTTCCATGTTTATACAGATCGTGGTGTAGATATTTCCATGTTTATACAGATCGCGGTGTAGATATTTCCATGTTTATACAGATAGCGGTGTAGATATTTCCATGTTTTTACAGAGATCGGTGTAGATATTTCCATGTTTACACAGATTGCGGTGTAGATATTTCCATCTTTCTACAGATGGCATTGTAGATATTTCCATGTTTATACAGATGGCCGTGTAGATATTTCCATATTTATACAGATGTCTGTGTAGATATTTCCATGTGTATACAGATGGTATTGTAGCTATTTCCAAGTTTATACAAATGGTGGTGTAGATATATCCATGTTTATTCAGATGAACGTGTAGATATTTCCATGTTTTTACAGATGGCAGTGTAGATATTTCAATGTTTATATAGATGGCGCTGTTCATATTTCCATGTTTATACAGATAACGGTGGAGATATTTCCATGATTATACAGAGAGCAGTGGAGATATTTCCATGTTTATACACATAGCGGTGTACATATTTCCATGTTTATAGAGACAGCGGTGTAGGTATTTCCATGTTTATACAGATAGCGGTGCAGATATTTCCATGTTTACACAGATGCCTATGCAGATATTTCCACATTTATACAGAGAGCTGTGTAGATATTTCTATATTTATACAGATTGCAGTGTAGATATTTAAATGTTCCTATACATGACTGTGTAAGTATTTCCATGTTTATACAGATGTCTTTGTAGTTATTTCCATGTTTATAGAGATAGCGGTTCAGATATTTCCATGTTTATACATATAGCGGTGTATATATTTCCATGTTTATACAGATCATGGTGTAGATATTTCCATGTTTATACAGATACCGGTGTATATATTTCCATGTTTATACAGACCGCAGTGTAGATATTTCCATATTTATAGAGATAGCACTGTAGATATTTCCATTTTTTGTACAGATGGCGGTGTTGATGTTTCCATCTATACACTGATTGCCGTGTAAGTATTTCCATGTGTATACAGATGGCATTGTAGATATTTCCATGTTTATACAGATGGTGGTGTAGATATTTCCATGTTTACACAGATGACTGTATAGGTATTTCCATGCTTATACAGATGGCGGTGTAGGTATTTCGATGTTTATAGAGGTAGCAGTGGAGATATTTCCATGTTTATACAGATAGCGGTGTAGATATTTCCATGTTTATACTGATCGTGGTGTAGACATTTCCATGTTTATAGAGATGGCTGTGTAGATATTTCCATGTTTATACAGATGTATTTTTGGTATTTCCATGTTTATACAGATGGCGGTGTAGGTATTTCCATGTTTATAGAGATAACTGTGTAGATATTTCCATGTTTATACAGATAGCGGTGTAGATATTTCCATGTTTATACAGATGGCGGTGTAGATATTTCCATGTTTATACAGATCGCGGTGTAGATATTTCCATGTTTATACAGATAGCGGTGTAGATATTTCCATGTTTTTACAGATATCGGTGTAGATATTTCCATGTTTACACAGATTGCGGTGTAGATATTTCCATGTGTATACAGATGGCATTGTAGATATTTCCATGTTGATACAGATGACTGTATAGGTATTTCCATGTTTTTACAGATGGCGGTGCAGATATTTCCATGTCTATAGAGATAGCGGTGTAGATATTTCCATGTTTGTACAGATGGCGGTGTTGATATTTCCATCTACACAGATGGCTGTGTAGATATTTCCATGTTTATTCAGATGGCGGCGTAGATATTTCCAAGGGCATGCAGATAGCGGTGTAGTTATTTCCATGTTTATACAGATAGCGGTGTAGGTATTTCCATGTTTACACAGATGGTGGTGTAGATATTTCCGTGTTTATACACATGGCGGAGTAGATACGTCCATCTTTATGGAGATGGCAGTGTAGATATTTTGATGTTCATAGAGATGGCGGTGTAGATATTTCCATATTTATAGAGATAGCGGTGTAGATATTTCCATCTTTCTACAGATGGCAGTGTAGATATTTCCATGTTTATACAGATGGCCGTGTAGATATTTCCATATTTATACAGATGTCTGTGTAGATATATCCATGTGTATACAGATGGTATTGTAGCTACTTCCATGTTTATACAGATGGTGGTGTAGATATTTCCATGTTTATTCAGATGAATGTGTAGATATTTCCATGTTTTTACAGATGGCAGTGTAGATATTTCGATGTTTATAAAGATGGCGCTGTTGATATTTCCATGTTTATACAGATAACGGTGGAGATATTTCCATGTTTATACAGAGAGCAGTGGAGATATTTCCATGTTTATACACATAGCGGTGTACATATTTCCATGTTTATACAGACAGCGGTGTAGGTATTTCCATGTTTATACAGATAGCGGTGCAGATATTTCCATGCTTACACAGATGCCTATGCAGATATTTCCATACTTATACAGAGGGCTGTGTAGATATTTCTATATTTATACAGATGGCAGTGTAGATATTTAAATGTTCCTACACATGACTGTGTAGGTATTTCCGTGTTTATACAGATGTCTTTGTAGTGATTTCCATGTTTATAGAGATAGCGGTGCAGATATTTCCATGTTTATACAGAAAGCGGTGTATATATTTCCATGTTTATAGAGATAGCAGTGTAGATATTTCCATGTTTGTACAGATGGCGGTGTTGATGTTTCCATCTACACACTGATTGCCGTGTAGGTATTTCCATGTGTATACAGATGGCATTGTAGATATTTCCATGTTTATACAGAGATCAGTGGAGATATTTCCATGTTTATACACATAGCGGTGTACATATTTCCATGTTTATAGAGACAGCGGTGTAGGTATTTCCATGTTTATACAGATAGCAGTGTAGATATTTCCATGTTTACACAGATGCCTATGCAGATATTTCCATATTTATACAGAGGGCTGTGTAGATATTTCTATATTTATACAGATGGCAGTGTAGATATTTAAATGTTCCTACACATGACTGTGTAGGTATTTCCATGTTTATACAGATGTCTTTGTAGTTATTTCCATGTTTATAGAGATAGCGGTGCAGATATTTCCATGTTTATACAGATAGCGGTGTATATATTTCCATGTTTATACAGATCATGGTGTAGATATTTCCATGTTTATACAGATACCGGTGTAGATATTTCCATGTTTATACAGACCGCAGTGTAGATATTTCCATGTTTATAGAGATAGCAGTGTAGATATTTCCATGATTTTACAGATGGCGGTGTTGATGTTTCCATCTATACACTGATTGCCGTGTAGGTATTTCCAAGTGTATACAGATGGCATTGTAGATATTTCCATGTTTATACAGATGGTGGTGTAGATATTTCCATGTTTACACAGATGACTGTATAGGTATTTCCATGTTTATACAGATGGCGGTGTAGATATTTCCAAGTTTATAGAGATAGCGGTGTAGATATTTCCATATTTATACAGATAACGGTGTAGAAGTTTCCATGTTTATACAGATAGCGGTGTAAATATTTCCATGTTTATACAGATCACGGTGTAGATATTTCCATGTTTATATAGATAGCGGTGTAGATATTTCCATGTTTATACCGATAGCGGTGTTGATATTTCCATGTTTATACAGACCGCGGTGTTGATATTTCCATGTTTATACAGATAGCGGTGCAGATATTTCCATGTTTGTACAGATGGCGGTGTTGATATTTCCATCTATACACAGATGACCGTGTAGATATTTCCATGTTTATACAGATGGCGGCGCTGATATTTCCACGGATATGTAGATGGCGGTGTAGGTATTTCCATGTTTATACAGATAGCGGTGTAGTTATTTCCATGTTTATATAGATAGCGGTGTTGATATTTCCATTTATGTACACATGGCTGTGTAGATATTTCCATGTTTATACAGATGGCGGTGTAGATATTTCCATGTTTATACAGATAACTTTGTAAGTATTTCCATGTTTATACAGATGGCGGTGTAGATATTTCGATGTTTATAGAGATAACAGTGGAGATATTTCCATGTTTATACAGATGGCGGTGTAGATATTTCGATGTTTATAGAGATAACAGTGGAGATATTTCCATGTTTATACAGATAGCGGTGTAGATATTTCCATGTTTATACTGATAGTGGTGTAGTCATTTCCATGTTTATAGAGATGGCGGTGTAGATATTTCCTTGTTTATACAAATAGTGGTGTAGTTATTTCCATGTTTATACAGATAGTGGTGTAGATATTTCCATGTATATACAGATGGCTGTGTAGATATTTCCATGTTTATACAGATGGCTGTGTAGATATTTCCATGTTTATACAGATGACTTTGTAGGTATTTCCATGTTTATACAGATGGCGGTGTAGATATTTCCATGTTTACAGAGATAACTGTGTAGATATTTCCATGTTTATACAGATAGCGGTGTAGATATTTCCATGTTTATACAAATCGCGGTGTAGATATTTCCATGTTTATACAGACCGCGGTGTAGATATTTCCATGTTTATACAGATAGCGGTGCAGATATTTCCATGTTTGTACAGATGGCGGTGTTGATATTTCCATCTATACACAAATGACCGTGTAGATATTTCCATGTATATACAGATGGCGGCGCAGATATTTCCATGGATATGTAGATGGCGGTGTAGATATTTCCATGTTTATACAGATAGCGGTGTAGTTATTTCCATGTTTATACAGATAGCGGTGTAGATATTTCCATGTATGTACACATGGCTGTGTAGATATTTCCATGTTTATACAGATGGCGGCGTAGATACTTCCATCTTTATGGAGATGGCAGTGTAGATATTTTCATGTTCATAGAGATGTCGGTGTAGGTATTTCCATATTTATAGACATAGCGGTGTAGATATTTCCATCTTTCTACAGATGGCAGTGTAGATATTTCCATGTTTATACAGATGGCCGTGTAGATATTTCCATATTTATACAGATGTCTGTGTAGATATTTCCATGTGTATAAGGATGGTATTGTAGCTATTTCCATGTTTATACAGATGGTGGTGTAGATATTTCCATGTTTATTCAGATGAATGTGTAGATATTTCCATGTTTTTACAGATGGCAGTGTAGATATTTCAATGTTTATATAGATGGCGCTGTTGATATTTCCATGTTTATACAGATAACGGTGGAGATATTTCCATGTTTATACAGAGAGCAGTGGAGATATTTCCATGTTTATACACATAGCGGTGTACATATTTCCATGTTTATAGAGACAGCGGTGTAAGTATTTCCATGTTTATACAGATAGCGGTTCAGATATTTCCATGTTTACACAGATGCCTATGCAGATATTTCCATACTTATACAGAGGGCTGTGTAGATATTTCTATATTTATACAGATGGCATTGTAGATATTTAAATGATCCTACACATGACTGTGTAGGTATTTCCGTGTTTATACAGATGTCTTTGTAGTTATTTCCATGTTTATAGAGATAGCGGTGCAGATATTTCCATGCCTATACAGATAGCGGTGTATATATTTCCATGTTTATACAGATCATGGTGTAGATATTTCCATGTTTATACAGATACCGGTGTAGATATTTCCATGTTTATACAGACCGCAGTGTAGATATTTCCATGTTTATAGAGATAGCGGTGTAGATATTTCCATGTTTTTACAGATGGCGGTGTTGATGTTTCCATCTATACACTGATTGCCATGTAGGTATTTCCATGTGTATACAGATGGCATTGTAGATATTTCCATGTTTATACAGATGGTGGTGTAGATATTTCCATGTTTACACAGATGACTGTATAGGTATTTCCATGTTTATACAGATGGCGGTGTAGATATTTCCAAGTTTATAGAGATAGCGGTGTAGATATTTCCATATTTATACAGATAACGGTGTAGAAGTTTCCATGTTTATACAGATAGCGGTGTAAATATTTCCATGTTTATACAGATCACGGTGTAGATATTTCCATGTTTATAGAGATAGCGGTGTAGATATTTCCATGTTTATACCGATAGCGGTGTTGATATTTCCATGTTTATACAGACCGCGGTGTTGATATTTCCATGTTTATACAGATAGCGATGCAGATATTTCCATGTTTGTACAGATGGCGGTGCTGATATTTCCATCTATACACAGATGACCGTGTAGATATTTCCATGTTTATACAGATGGCGGCGCTGATATTTCCACGGATATGTAGATGGCGGTGTAGGTATTTCCATGTTTATACAGATAGCGGTGTAGTTATTTCCATGTTTATATAGATAGCGGTGTTGATATTTCCATTTATGTACACATGGCTGTGTAGATATTTCCATGTTTATACAGATGGCGGTGTAGATATTTCCATGTTTATACAGATAACTTTGTAAGTATTTCCATGTTTATACAGATGGCGGTGTAGATATTTTGATGTTTATAGAGATAACAGTGGAGATATTTCCATGTTTATACAGATAGCGGTGTAGATATTTCCATGTTTATACTGATAGTGGTGTAGACATTTCCATGTTTATAGAGATGGCGGTGTAGATATTTCCTTGTTTATACAAATAGTGGTGTAGTTATTTCCATGTTTATACAGATAGTGGTGTAGATATTTCCATGTATATACAGATGGCTGTGTAGATATTTCCATGTTTATACAGATGGCTGTGTAGATATTTCCATGTTTATACAGATGACTTTGTAGGTATTTCCATGTTTATACAGATGGCGGTGTAGATTTTTCCATGTTTATAGAGATAACTGTGTAGATATTTCCATGTTTATACAGATGGCGGTGTAGATATTTCCATGTTTATACAAATCGCGGTGTAGATATTTCCATGTTTATACAGATCGCGGTGTAGATATTTCCATGTTTATACAGATAGCGGTGTAGATATTCCATGTTTTCACAGATATCTGTGTATATATTTCCATGTTTACACAGATTGCGGTGTAGTTATTTAAATCTTTCAACAGATGGCATTGTAGATATTGCCATGTTTATACAGATGACTGTATAGGTATTTCCATGTTTTTACAGATGGCGGTGCAGATATTACCATGTCTATAGAGATAGCGGTGTAGATATTTCTATGTTTATAGAGATCATGGTGTAGATATTTCCATGTTTATACAGATACCGGTGTAGATATTTCCATGTTTATACAGACCGCAGTGTAGATATTTCCATGTTTATAGAGATAGCAGTGTAGATATTTCCATGTTTGTACAGATGGCGGTGTTGATGTTTCCATCTATACACTGATTGCCATGTAGGTATTTCCATGTGTATACAGATGGCATTGTAGATATTTCCATGTTTATACAGATGGTGGTGTAGATATTTCCATGTTTACACAGATGACTGTATAGGTATTTCCATGTTTATACAGATGGCGGTGTGGATATTTCCAAGTTTATAGAGATAGCGGTGTAGATATTTCCATATTTATACAGATAACGGTGTAGAAGTTTCCATGTTTATACAGATTGCGGTGTAAATATTTCCATGTTTATACAGATGGCGGTGTAGATATTTCCAAGTTTATAGAGATAGCGGTGTAGATATTTCCATATTTATACAGATAACGGTGTAGAAGTTTCCATGTTTATACAGATAGCGGTGTAAATATTTCCATGTTTATACAGATCACGGTGTAGATATTTCCATGTTTATAGAGATAGCGGTGTAGATATTTCCATGTTTATACCGATAGCGGTGTTGATATTTCCATGTTTATACAGACCGCGGTGTAGATATTTCCATGTTTATACAGATAGCGGTGCAGATATTTCCATGTTTGTACAGATGGCGGTGTTGATATTTCCATCTATACACAAATGACCGTGTAGATATTTCCATGTATATACAGATGGCGGCGCAGATATTTCCATGGATATGTAGATGGGGGTGTAGATATTTCCATGTTTATACAGATAGCGGTGTAGTTATTTCCATGTTCATATAGATAGCGGTGTAGATATTTCCATGTATGTACACATGGCTGTGTAGATATTTCCATGTTTATACAGATGGCGGCGTAGATACTTCCATCTTTATGGAGATGGCAGTGTAGATATTTTCATGTTCATAGAGATGTCGGTGTAGGTATTTCCATATTTATAGACATAGCGGTGTAGATATTTCCATCTTTCTACAGATGGCAGTGTAGATATTTCCATGTTTATACAGATGGCCGTGTAGATATTTCCATATTTATACAGATGTCTGTGTAGATATTTCCATGTGTATACAGATGGTATTGTAGCTATTTCCATGTTTATACAGATGGTGGTGTAGATATTTCCATGTTTATTCAGATGAATGTGTAGATATTTCCATGTTTTTACAGATGGCAGTGTAGATATTTCAATGTTTATATAGATGGCGCTGTTGATATTTCCATGTTTATACAGATAACGGTTGAGATATTTCCATGTTTATACAGAGAGCAGTGGAGATATTTCCATGTTTATACACATAGCGGTGTACATATTTCCATGTTTATAGAGACAGCGGTGTAAGTATTTCCATGTTTATACAGATAGCGGTTCAGATATTTCCATGTTTACACAGATGCCTATGCAGATATTTCCATACTTATACAGAGGGCTGTGTAGATATTTCTATATTTATACAGATGGCATTGTAGATATTTAAATGATCCTACACATGACTGTGTAGGTATTTCCGTGTTTATACAGATGTCTTTGTAGTTATTTCCATGTTTATAGAGATAGCGGTGCAGATATTTCCATGCCTATACAGATAGCGGTGTATATATTTCCATGTTTATACAGATAATGGTGTAGATATTTCCATGTTTATACAGATACCGGTGTAGATATTTCCATGTTTATACAGACCGCAGTGTAGATATTTCCATGTTTATAGAGATAGCGGTGTAGATATTTCCATGTTTTTACAGATGGCGGTGTTGATGTTTCCATCTATACACTGATTGCCATGTAGGTATTTCCATGTGTATACAGATGGCATTGTAGATATTTCCATGTTTATACAGATGGTGGTGTAGATATTTCCATGTTTACACAGATGACTGTATAGGTATTTCCATGTTTATACAGATGGCGGTGTAGATATTTCCAAGTTAATAGAGATAGCGGTGTAGATATTTCCATATTTATACAGATAACGTTGTAGAAGTTTCCATGTTTATACAGATAGCGGTGTAAATATTTCCATGTTTATACAGATCACGGTGTAGATATTTCCATGTTTATAGAGATAGCGGTGTAGATATTTCCATGTTTATAGAGATCATGCTGTAGATATTTCCATGTTTATACAGATACCGGTGTAGATATTTCCATGTTTATACAGACCGCAGTGTAGATATTTCCATGTTTATAGAGATAGCAGTGTAGATATTTCCATGTTTGTACAGATGGCGGTGTTGATGTTTCCATCTATACACTGATTGCCATGTAGGTATTTCCATGTGTATACAGATGGCATTGTAGATATTTCCATGTTTATACAGATGGTGGTGTAGATATTTCCATGTTTACACAGATGACTGTATAGGTATTTCCATGTTTATACAGATGGCGGTGTGGATATTTCCAAGTTTATAGAGATAGCGGTGTAGATATTTCCATATTTATACAGATAACGGTGTAGAAGTTTCCATGTTTATACAGATAGCGGTGTAAATATTTCCATGTTTATACAGATGGCGGTGTAGATATTTCCAAGTTTATAGAGATAGCGGTGTAGATATTTCCATATTTATACAGATAACGGTGTAGAAGTTTCCATGTTTATACAGATAGCGGTGTAAATATTTCCATGTTTATACAGATCACGGTGTAGATATTTCCATGTTTATAGAGATAGCGGTGTAGATATTTCCATGTTTATACCGATAGCGGTGTTGATATTTCCATGTTTATACAGACCGCGGTGTAGATATTTCCATGTTTATACAGATAGCGGTGCAGATATTTCCATGTTTGTACAGATGGCGGTGTTGATATTTCCATCTATACACAAATGACCGTGTAGATATTTCCATGTATATACAGATGGCGGCGCAGATATTTCCATGGATATGTAGATGGCGGTGTAGATATTTCCATGTTTATACAGATAGCGGTGTAGTTATTTCCATGTTTATATAGATAGCGGTGTAGATATTTCCATGTATGTACACATGGCTGTGTAGATATTTCCATGTTTATACAGATGGCGGCGTAGATACTTCCATCTTTATGGAGATGGCAGTGTAGATATTTTCATGTTCATAGAGATGTCGGTGTAGGTATTTCCATATTTATAGACATAGCGGTGTAGATATTTCCATCTTTCTACAGATGGCAGTGTAGATATTTCCATGTTTATACAGATGGCCGTGTAGATATTTCCATATTTATACAGATGTCTGTGTAGATATTTCCATGTGTATACAGATGGTATTGTAGCTATTTCCATGTTTATACAGATGGTGGTGTAGATATTTCCATGTTTATTCAGATGAATGTGTAGATATTTCCATGTTTTTACAGATGGCAGTGTAGATATTTCAATGTTTATATAGATGGCGCTGTTGATATTTCCATGTTTATACAGATAACGGTGGAGATACTTCCATGTTTATACAGAGAGCAGTGGAGATATTTCCATGTTTATACACATAGCGGTGTACATATTTCCATGTTTATAGAGACAGCGGTGTAAGTATTTCCATGTTTATACAGATAGCGGTTCAGATATATCCATGTTTACACAGATGCCTATGCAGATATTTCCATACTTATACAGAGGGCTGTGTAGATATTTCTATATTTATACAGATGGCATTGTAGATATTTAAATGATCCTACACATGACTGTGTAGGTATTTCCGTGTTTATACAGATGTCTTTGTAGTTATTTCCATGTTTATAGAGATAGCGGTGCAGATATTTCCATGCTTATACAGATAACGGTGTATATATTTCCATGTTTATACAGATCATGGTGTAGATATTTCCATGTTTATACAGATACCGGTATAGATATTTCCATGTTTATACAGACCGCAGTGTAGATATTTCCATGTTTATAGAGATAGCGGTGTAGATATTTCCATGTTTTTACAGATGGCGGTGTTGATGTTTCCATCTATACACTGATTGCCATGTAGGTATTTCCATGTGTATACAGATGGCATTGTAGATATTTCCATGTTTATACAGATGGTGGTGTAGATATTTCCATGTTTACACAGATGACTGTATAGGTATTTCCATGTTTATACAGATGGCGGTGTAGATATTTCCAAGTTTATAGAGATAGCGGTGTAGATATTTCCATATTTATACAGATAACGGTGTAGAAGTTTCCATGTTTATACAGATAGCGGTGTAAATATTTCCATGTTTATACAGATCACGGTGTAGATATTTCCATGTTTATAGAGATAGCGGTGTAGATATTTCCATGTTTATAGAGATCATGGTGTAGATATTTCCATGTTTATACAGATACCGGTGTAGATATTTCCATGTTTATACAGACCGCAGTGTAGATATTTCCATGTTTATAGAGATAGCAGTGTAGATATTTCCATGTTTGTACAGATGGCGGTGTTGATGTTTCCATCTATACACTGATTGCCACGTAGGTATTTCCATGTGTATACAGATGGCATTGTAGATATTTCCATGTTTATACAGATGGTGGTGTAGATATTTCCATGTTTACACAGATGACTGTATAGGTATTTCCATGTTTATACAGATGGCGGTGTGGATATTTCCAAGTTTATAGAGATAGCGGTGTAGATATTTCCATATTTACAGAGATAGAGGTGTAGATATTTCCATATTTCCACCGATTGCGGTTTACATATTTCCACGTTTATACAGATAGTGGTGTAGATATTTCCATGTTTATACAGATAGCGGTGTAGATATTTCCATGTTTATACAGATAGCGGTGTAGATATATCCATGTTTATACAGATAGTGGTGTAGATATATCCGTGTATATACAGATTGCGGTGTAGATATTTCCATGTTTATAAAGATAGCGGTGTAGATATTTCTATGTTTACGCAGATTGCGGTGGAAATATTTCCATGTTTATACAGATAGCGATGTAAATATTCCCATGTTTATACAGATAGCGGAGTAGATATATCCATGTTTATACAGGTAGCGGTGTAGACATTTCCATGTTTATACAGATAGCGGTGTAGATATTTCCATGTTTATACAGATAGCAGTGGAGATATTTCCATGATTAGACAGATATCGGTGGAGATATTTCAATGTTTATACAGATGACTGTGTAGATATTTCCATTTGTATACAGATGGCAGTGTAGATATTTCCATGTTTATACAGATGGCAGTGTAGATATTTCCATGTTTATACAGATTGCTGTGTGGCTATTTTCATGTTTATAGAAATAGCGGTGTAGGTATTTCCATGTTTATAGAGATGGCTGTGTAGATATTTCCATGTTTACACAGATGACTGTGTAGGTATTTCCATGTATATCCAGAAGGCAGTGTTGATATTTCAATGTTTATAGAGATAGCAGTTTAGTTATTTCCATGTTTATACAGATGGCAGTGTAGATATTTCCATGTTTATACAGAAGGCGGTGAAGATATTTCCATGTTTTTAGGGATAGCCATGTAGATATTTCCATGTTTATAGAGATAGCCATGTTGACATTTCCATGTTTATAGAGATAGCGGTGTAGATATTTCCATGTTTATAGATATAGCGGTGTAGATATATCCATGTTTATACAGATCGCGGTGTATATACTTCCATGTTTATACAGATAGCGGTGTAGATATTTCCATGTTTATACAGATAGCGGTGTAGATATTTCCATATTTACAGAGATGGAGGTGTAGATATTTCCATATTTGGACAGATTGCGGTGTACATATTTCCACCTTTATACAGATAGTGCTGTAGATATTTCCATGTTTATACAGATAGCTGTGTAGATATTTCCATGTTTATACAGATAGTGGTGTAGACATTTCCATGTTTATACAGATAGCGGTGTAGATATTTCCCTGTTTATACAGATTGCGGTGGAGATATTTCCATGATTAGACAGATAGCGGTGGAGATATTTCAATGTTTATACAGATGACTGTGTAGATATTTCCATTTGTATACAGATGGCAGTGTAGATATTTCCATGTTTATACAGATGGCAGTGTAGATATTTCCATGTTTATACAGATTGCTGTGTGGCTATTTTCATGTTTATAGAAATAGCGATGTAGGTATTTCCATGTTTGTAGAGATGGCTGTGTAGATATTTCCATGTTTACACAGATGACTGTGTAGGTATTTCCATGTATATCCAGTAGGCAGTGTTGATATTTCAATGTTTATAGAGATAGCAGTTTAGTTATTTCCATGTTTATACAGATGGCAGTGTAGATATTTCCATGTTTATACAGAAGGCGGTGAAGATATTTCCATGTTTTTAGGGAAAGCCATGTAGATATTTCCATGTTTATACAGATAGCGGTGTTGACATTTCCATGTTTATAGAGATAGCGGTGTAGATATTTCCATGTTTATAGAGATAGCGGTGTAGATATATCCATGTTTATACAGATCGTGGTGTAAATATTTCCATGTTTATACAGATAGCAGTGTAGATATTTCCATGTTTATACAGATAGCGGTGTAGATATTTCCATATTTACAGAGATAGAGGTGTAGATATTTCCATATTTGCACAGATTGCGGTGGACATATTTCCACGTTTATACAGATAGTGGTGTAGATATTTCCATGTTTATACAGATAGCGGTATAGATATTTCCATGTTTATAGAGATAGCGGTGTAGATATTTCCATGTTTATACAGATAGCGGTGTAGATATATCCATGCTTACACAGATTGCGGTGTAGATATTTCCATGTTTATAAAGATAGCGGTGTAGATATTTCTATGTTTACAGAGATTGTGGTGGAAATATTTCCATGTTTATGCAGATAGCGATGTAAATATTTCCATGTTTATACAGATATCGGTGTAGATATATCCATGTATATACAGATTGCGGTGTAGATATTTCCATGTTTACACAGATACTGTTGTAGATGTTTCCATGTTTATAGAGATTGCAGTGTAGATATTTCCATGTTTATAAAGATAGCGGTGTAGATATTTCCATGTTTATGCAGATAGCGGTGGAGATATTTCCATGTTTATATAGATAGCGCTGTATATATTTGCTTGTTTATACAGATAGCGGTGTAGATATTTCCATGTTTATACAGATAGCGGTGTAGATATTTCCATGTTTGTAGAGATAGCGGAGGAGATATTTCCATGTTTTTACGGATAGCAATGTAAATATTTGAATGTTTATACACATAGCGGTCTAGATATTTCCATGTTTATATAGATAACGGTGTAGATATTTCCATTTTTATACACATAGCGGTGTAGTTAATTCCATGTTTATACAGATGACTGTGTACATATTTCCATGTTTATACAGATGGCGGTGTAGATATTTCCATGTTTCTACAGATAGCGGTCTAGATATTTCCATGTTTATACACATAGCGGTGTAGATATTTCCATGTTTCTACAGATAGCGGTGTAGATATTTCCATGTATATACAGATAGCGGTGGACATATTTTCAAGTTTATACAGATAGCGGTGGACATATTTTCATGTTTACAGAGATGGCAGTGTAGATATTTCCAAGTTTATAAAGATAGCGGTGTCGATATTTCCGTGTTTATACAGATAGCGGTGCAGGTATTTCCATGTTTGTAGAGACAGCGGTGTAGATATTTCCATGTTTTTACAGATGGGGGTGTAGATATTTCCATGTTTATACAGATGACTGTGTAGATATTTCCATGTTTTTTACAGATGGCGGTGTAAATATTTCCATGTTACGCAGATAGCGGTGTGGATATTTCCATGTTTATACAGACAGCGATGTAGATATTTCCATGTTTATAGAGATGGCTGTGTAGTTATTTCCATGTTAATACAGATTGCAGTGTAGATATTTCCATGTTTATACAGATAGCGGTGCAGATATTTCCATGTTTGTACAGATGGCGGTGTTGATATTTCCATCTATACACAAATGACCGTGTAGATATTTCCATGTATATACAGATGGCGGCGCAGATATTTCCATGGATATGTAGATGGCGGTGTAGATATTTCCATGTTTATACAGATAGCGGTGTAGTTATTTCCATGTTTATATAGATAGCGGTGTAGATATTTCCATGTATGTACACATGGCTGTGTAGATATTTCCATGTTTATACAGATGGCGGCGTAGATACTTCCATCTTTATGGAGATGGCAGTGTAGATATTTTCATGTTCATAGAGATGTCGGTGTAGGTATTTCCATATTTATAGACATAGCGGTGTAGATATTTCCATCTTTCTACAGATGGCAGTGTAGATATTTCCATGTTTATACAGATGGCCGTGTAGATATTTCCATATTTATACAGATGTCTGTGTAGATATTTCCATGTGTATACAGATGGTATTGTAGCTATTTCCATGTTTATACAGATGGTGGTGTAGATATTTCCATGTTTATTCAGATGAATGTGTAGATATTTCCATGTTTTTACAGATGGCAGTGTAGATATTTCAATGTTTATATAGATGGCGCTGTTGATATTTCCATGTTTATACAGATAACGGTGGAGATACTTCCATGTTTATACAGAGAGCAGTGGAGATATTTCCATGTTTATACACATAGCGGTGTACATATTTCCATGTTTATAGAGACAGCGGTGTAAGTATTTCCATGTTTATACAGATAGCGGTTCAGATATATCCATGTTTACACAGATGCCTATGCAGATATTTCCATACTTATACAGAGGGCTGTGTAGATATTTCTATATTTATACAGATGGCATTGTAGATATTTAAATGATCCTACACATGACTGTGTAGGTATTTCCGTGTTTATACAGATGTCTTTGTAGTTATTTCCATGTTTATAGAGATAGCGGTGCAGATATTTCCATGCTTATACAGATAACGGTGTATATATTTCCATGTTTATACAGATCATGGTGTAGATATTTCCATGTTTATACAGATACCGGTATAGATATTTCCATGTTTATACAGACCGCAGTGTCGATATTTCCATGTTTATAGAGATAGCGGTGTAGATATTTCCATGTTTTTACAGATGGCGGTGTTGATGTTTCCATCTATACACTGATTGCCATGTAGGTATTTCCATGTGTATACAGATGGCATTGTAGATATTTCCATGTTTATACAGATGGTGGTGTAGATATTTCCATGTTTACACAGATGACTGTATAGGTATTTCCATGTTTATACAGATGGCGGTGTAGATATTTCCAAGTTTATAGAGATAGCGGTGTAGATATTTCCATATTTATACAGATAACGGTGTAGAAGTTTCCATGTTTATACAGATAGCGGTGTAAATATTTCCATGTTTATACAGATCACGGTGTAGATATTTCCATGTTTATAGAGATAGCGGTGTAGATATTTCCATGTTTATAGAGATCATGGTGTAGATATTTCCATGTTTATACAGATACCGGTGTAGATATTTCCATGTTTATACAGACCGCAGTGTAGATATTTCCATGTTTATAGAGATAGCAGTGTAGATATTTCCATGTTTGTACAGATGGCGGTGTTGATGTTTCCATCTATACACTGATTGCCATGTAGGTATTTCCATGTGTATACAGATGGCATTGTAGATATTTCCATGTTTATACAGATGGTGGTGTAGATATTTCCATGTTTACACAGATGACTGTATAGGTATTTCCATGTTTATACAGATGGCGGTGTGGATATTTCCAAGTTTATAGAGATAGCGGTGTAGATATTTCCATATTTACAGAGATAGAGGTGTAGATATTTCCATATTTCCACCGATTGCGGTTTACATATTTCCACGTTTATACAGATAGTGGTGTAGATATTTCCATGTTTATACAGATAGCGGTGTAGATATTTCCATGTTTATACAGATAGCGGTGTAGATATATCCATGTTTATACAGATAGCGGTGTAGATATATCCGTGTATATACAGATTGCGGTGTAGATATTTCCATGTTTATAAAGATAGCGGTGTAGATATTTCTATGTTTACGCAGATTGCGGTGGAAATATTTCCATGTTTATACAGATAGCGATGTAAATATTCCCATGTTTATACAGATAGCGGAGTAGATATATCCATGTTTATACAGGTAGCGGTGTAGACATTTCCATGTTTATACAGATAGCGGTGTAGATATTTCCATGTTTATACAGATAGCAGTGGAGATATTTCCATGATTAGACAGATATCGGTGGAGATATTTCAATGTTTATACAGATGACTGTGTAGATATTTCCATTTGTATACAGATGGCAGTGTAGATATTTCCATGTTTATACAGATGGCAGTGTAGATATTTCCATGTTTATACAGATTGCTGTGTGGCTATTTTCATGTTTATAGAAATAGCGGTGTAGGTATTTCCATGTTTATAGAGATGGCTGTGTAGATATTTCCATGTTTACACAGATGACTGTGTAGGTATTTCCATGTATATCCAGAAGGCAGTGTTGATATTTCAATGTTTATAGAGATAGCAGTTTAGTTATTTCCATGTTTATACAGATGGTAGTGTAGATATTTCCATGTTTATACAGAAGGCGGTGAAGATATTTCCATGTTTTTAGGGATAGCCATGTAGATATTTCCATGTTTATAGAGATAGCCATGTTGACATTTCCATGTTTATAGAGATAGCGGTGTAGATATTTCCATGTTTATAGATATAGCGGTGTAGATATATCCATGTTTATACAGATCGCGGTGTATATACTTCCATGTTTATACAGATAGCGGTGTAGATATTTCCATGTTTATACAGATAGCGGTGTAGATATTTCCATATTTACAGAGATGGAGGTGTAGATATTTCCATATTTGGACAGATTGCGGTGTACATATTTCCACCTTTATACAGATAGTGCTGTAGATATTTCCATGTTTATACAGATAGCTGTGTAGATATTTCCATGTTTATACAGATAGTGGTGTAGACATTTCCATGTTTATACAGATAGCGGTGTAGATATTTCCCTGTTTATACAGATTGCGGTGGAGATATTTCCATGATTAGACAGATAGCGGTGGAGATATTTCAATGTTTATACAGATGACTGTGTAGATATTTCCATTTGTATACAGATGGCAGTGTAGATATTTCCATGTTTATACAGATGGCAGTGTAGATATTTCCATGTTTATACAGATTGCTGTGTGGCTATTTTCATGTTTATAGAAATAGCGATGTAGGTATTTCCATGTTTGTAGAGATGGCTGTGTAGATATTTCCATGTTTACACAGATGACTGTGTAGGTATTTCCATGTATATCCAGTAGGCAGTGTTGATATTTCAATGTTTATAGAGATAGCAGTTTAGTTATTTCCATGTTTATACAGATGGCAGTGTAGATATTTCCATGTTTATACAGAAGGCGGTGAAGATATTTCCATGTTTTTAGGGAAAGCCATGTAGATATTTCCATGTTTATACAGATAGCGGTGTTGACATTTCCATGTTTATAGAGATAGCGGTGTAGATATTTCCATGTTTATAGAGATAGCGGTGTAGATATATCCATGTTTATACAGATCGTGGTGTAAATATTTCCATGTTTATACAGATAGCAGTGTAGATATTTCCATGTTTATACAGATAGCGGTGTAGATATTTCCATATTTACAGAGATAGAGGTGTAGATATTTCCATATTTGCACAGATTGCGGTGGACATATTTCCACGTTTATACAGATAGTGGTGTAGATATTTCCATGTTTATACAGATAGCGGTATAGATATTTCCATGTTTATAGAGATAGCGGTGTAGATATTTCCATGTTTATACAGATAGCGGTGTAGATATATCCATGCTTACACAGATTGCGGTGTAGATATTTCCATGTTTATAAAGATAGCGGTGTAGATATTTCTATGTTTACAGAGATTGTGGTGGAAATATTTCCATGTTTATGCAGATAGCGATGTAAATATTTCCATGTTTATACAGATATCGGTGTAGATATATCCATGTATATACAGATTGCGGTGTAGATATTTCCATGTTTACACAGATACTGTTGTAGATGTTTCCATGTTTATAGAGATTGCAGTGTAGATATTTCCATGTTTATAAAGATAGCGGTGTAGATATTTCCATGTTTATGCAGATAGCGGTGGAGATATTTCCATGTTTATATAGATAGCGCTGTATATATTTGCTTGTTTATACAGATAGCGGTGTAGATATTTCCATGTTTATACAGATAGCGGTGTAGATATTTCCATGTTTGTAGAGATAGCGGAGGAGATATTTCCATGTTTTTACGGATAGCAATGTAAATATTTGAATGTTTATACACATAGCGGTCTAGATATTTCCATGTTTATATAGATAACGGTGTAGATATTTCCATTTTTATACACATAGCGGTGTAGTTAATTCCATGTTTATACAGATGACTGTGTACATATTTCCATGTTTATACAGATGGCGGTGTAGATATTTCCATGTTTCTACAGATAGCGGTCTAGATATTTCCATGTTTATACACATAGCGGTGTAGATATTTCCATGTTTCTACAGATAGCGGTGTAGATATTT
Organism: Pan troglodytes; assembly: GCF_028858775.2. NCBI lineage: Eukaryota > Metazoa > Chordata > Mammalia > Primates > Hominidae > Pan > Pan troglodytes. The sequence goes on from NC_072420.2 coordinate 49,851,045, forward strand.
CCATGTATATACAGATAGCGGTGGACATATTTTCAAGTTTATACAGATAGCGGTGGACATATTTTCATGTTTATAGAGATGGCAGTGTAGATATTTCCAAGTTTATAAAGATAGCGGTGTCGATATTTCCGTGTTTATACAGATAGCGGTGCAGGTATTTCCATGTTTGTAGAGACAGCGGTGTAGATATTTCCATGTTTTTACAGATGGGGGTGTAGATATTTCCATGTTTATACAGATGACTGTGTAGATATTTCCATGTTTTTTACAGATGGCGGTGTAAATATTTCCATGTTACGCAGATAGCGGTGTGGATATTTCCATGTTTATACAGACAGCGATGTAGATATTTCCATGTTTATAGAGATGGCTGTGTAGTTATTTCCATGTTAATACAGATTGCAGTGTAGATATTTCCATGTTTATACAGATAGTGGGGTAGATATTTCCATGTTTATACAGATGACTGTGTTGGTATTTCCATGTTTATACATATGGCGGTGTAGATATTTCCATGTTTAGAGAGATATCCATGAAGATATTTCCATGTTTATACAGACAGAGGTGTAGACATTTCCATGTTTATAGAGATAGCGGTGTAGATATTTCCATAGTTATACAGATAGCGGTGTAGATATTTCCATGTTTATACAGATAGCGGTGTAGATGTTTCCATGTTTATACAGATAGCGGTGTAGATATATCCATGTTTATACAGATCGTGGTGTATATATTTCCATGTTTATACAGATAGCGGTGTAGATATTTCCATGTTTATACAGATAGCGGTGTAGATATTTCCATATTTACAGAGATAGAGGTGTAGATATTTCCATATTTGCACCGATTGCGGTTTACATATTTCCACGTTTATACAGATAGTGGTGTAGATATTTCCATGTTTATACAGATAGCGGTGTAGATATTTCCATGTTTATACAGATAGCGGTGTAGATATTTCCATGTTTATAAAGATAGCGGTGTAGATATTTCTATGTTTACACAGATAGCGGTGGAAATATTTCCATGTTTATACAGATAACGATGTAAATATTTCCATGTTTATACAGATAGCGGAGAAGATATATCCATGTTTATACAGATAGCAGTGTAGACATTTCCATGTTTATACAGATAGCGGTGTAGATATTTCCATGTTTATACAGATAGCGGTGGAGATATTTCCATGATTAGACAGATAGCGGTGGAGATATTTCAATGTTTATACAGATGACTGTGTAGATATTTCCATTTGTATACAGATGGTAGTGTAGATATTTCCATGTTTATACAGATGGGAGTGTAGATATTTCCATGTTTATACAGATTGCTGTGTGGCTATTTTCATGTTTATAGAAATAGCGATGTAGGTATTTCCATGTTTATAGAGATGGCTGTGTAGATATTTCCATGTTTACACAGATGACTGTGTAGGTATTTCCATGTATATCCAGAAGGCAGTGTTGATATTTCAATGTTTATAGAGATAGCAGTTTAGTTATTTCCATGTTTATACAGATGGCAGTGTAGATATTTCCATGTTTATACAGAAGGCGGTGAAGATATTTCCATATTTTTAGGGATAGCCATGTAGATATTTCCATGTTTATACAGATAGCGGTGTTGACATTTCCATGTTTGTAGAGATAGCGGTGTAGATATTTCCATATTTATGCAGATAGCGGAGTAGATATTTCCATGTTTATACAGATAGCAGTGTAGATATTAACATGTTCATACAGATAGCGGTGTAGATATATCCATGTTTATACAGATTGTGGTGTAGATATTTCCATGTTTATACAGATAGCGGTGTAGATATTTCCAGGTTTATACAGATAGTGGTGTAGATATTTCCATGTTTACAGAGACAGAGGTGTAGATATTTCCATATTCACACAGATTGCTGTGTACATATTTCCATATTTAAACCGACAGCTCTGAAGATATTCCCATGTTTACACAGATACTGTTGTAGATGTTTCCATGTTTATAGAGATTGCAGTGTAGATATTTCCATGTTTATAAAGATAGCGGTGTAGATATTTCCATGTTTATGCAGATAGCGGTGGAGATATTTCCATGTTTATATAGATAGCGCTGTAGATATTTGCTTGTTTATACAGATAGCGGTGTAGATATTTCCATGTTTATACAGATAGCGGTGTAGATATTTCCATGTTTGTAGAGATAGCGGAGGAGATATTTCCATGTTTTTACGGATAGCAATGTAAATATTTGAATGTTTATACAGATAGCGGTCTAGATATTTCCATGTTTATATAGATAACGGTGTAGATATTTCCATTTTTATACACATAGCGGTGTAGTTATTTCCATGTTTATACAGATGACTGTGTACATATTTCCATGTTTATACAGATGGCGGAGTAGATATTTCCATGTTTCTACAGATAGCGGTCTAGATATTTCCATGTTTATACACATAGCGGTGTAGATATTTCCATGTTTCTACAGATAGCGGTGTAGATATTTCCATGTATATACAGATAGCGGTGGACATATTTTCAAGTTTATACAGATAGCGGTGGACATATTTTCATGTTTATAGAGATGGCAGTGTAGATATTTCCAAGTTTATAAAGATAGCGGTGTCGATATTTCCGTGTTTATACAGATAGCGGTGCAGGTATTTCCATGTTTGTAGAGACAGCGGTGTAGATATTTCCATGTTTTTACAGATGGGGGTGTAGATATTTCCATGTTTATACAGATGACTGTGTAGATATTTCCATGTTTTTTACAGATGGCGGTGTAAATATTTCCATGTTACGCAGATAGCGGTGTGGATATTTCCATGTTTATACAGACAGCGATGTAGATATTTCCATGTTTATAGAGATGGCTGTGTAGTTATTTCCATGTTAATACAGATTGCAGTGTAGATATTTCCATGTTTATACAGATAGTGGGGTAGATATTTCCATGTTTATACAGATGACTGTGTAGGTATTTCCATGTTTATACATATGGCGGTGTAGATATTTCCATGTTTAGAGAGATATCCATGAAGATATTTCCATGTTTATACAGACAGAGGTGTAGACATTTCCATGTTTATAGAGATAGCGGTGTAGATATTTCCATAGTTATACAGATAGCGGTGTAGATATTTCCATGTTTATACAGATAGCGGTGTAGATGTTTCCATGTTTATACAGATAGCGGTGTAGATATATCCATGTTTATACAGATCGTGGTGTATATATTTCCATGTTTATACAGATAGCGGTGTAGATATTTCCATGTTTATACAGATAGCGGTGTAGATATTTCCATATTTACAGAGATAGAGGTGTAGATATTTCCATATTTGCACCGATTGCGGTTTACATATTTCCACGTTTATACAGATAGTGGTGTAGATATTTCCATGTTTATACAGATAGCGGTGTAGATATTTCCATGTTTATACAGATAGCGGTGTAGATATTTCCATGTTTATAAAGATAGCGGTGTAGATATTTCTATGTTTACACAGATAGCGGTGGAAATATTTCCATGTTTATACAGATAACGATGTAAATATTTCCATGTTTATACAGATAGCGGAGAAGATATATCCATGTTTATACAGATAGCAGTGTAGACATTTCCATGTTTATACAGATAGCGGTGTAGATATTTCCATGTTTATACAGATAGCGGTGGAGATATTTCCATGATTAGACAGATAGCGGTGGAGATATTTCAATGTTTATACAGATGACTGTGTAGATATTTCCATTTGTATACAGATGGTAGTGTAGATATTTCCATGTTTATACAGATGGGAGTGTAGATATTTCCATGTTTATACAGATTGCTGTGTGGCTATTTTCATGTTTATAGAAATAGCGATGTAGGTATTTCCATGTTTATAGAGATGGCTGTGTAGATATTTCCATGTTTACACAGATGACTGTGTAGGTATTTCCATGTATATCCAGAAGGCAGTGTTGATATTTCAATGTTTATAGAGATAGCAGTTTAGTTATTTCCATGTTTATACAGATGGCAGTGTAGATATTTCCATGTTTATACAGAAGGCGGTGAAGATATTTCCATATTTTTAGGGATAGCCATGTAGATATTTCCATGTTTATACAGATAGCGGTGTTGACATTTCCATGTTTGTAGAGATAGCGGTGTAGATATTTCCATATTTATGCAGATAGCGGAGTAGATATTTCCATGTTTATACAGATAGCAGTGTAGATATTAACATGTTCATACAGATAGCGGTGTAGATATATCCATGTTTATACAGATTGTGGTGTAGATATTTCCATGTTTATACAGATAGCGGTGTAGATATTTCCAGGTTTATACAGATAGTGGTGTAGATATTTCCATGTTTACAGAGACAGAGGTGTAGATATTTCCATATTCACACAGATTGCTGTGTACATATTTCCATATTTAAACCGACAGCTCTGAAGATATTCCCATGTTTACACAGATACTGTTGTAGATGTTTCCATGTTTATAGAGATTGCAGTGTAGATATTTCCATGTTTATAAAGATAGCGGTGTAGATATTTCCATGTTTATGCAGATAGCGGTGGAGATATTTCCATGTTTATATAGATAGCGCTGTAGATATTTGCTTGTTTATACAGATAGCGGTGTAGATATTTCCATGTTTATACAGATAGCGGTGTAGATATTTCCATGTTTGTAGAGATAGCGGAGGAGATATTTCCATGTTTTTACGGATAGCAATGTAAATATTTGAATGTTTATACAGATAGCGGTCTAGATATTTCCATGTTTATATAGATAACGGTGTAGATATTTCCATTTTTATACACATAGCGGTGTAGTTATTTCCATGTTTATACAGATGACTGTGTACATATTTCCATGTTTATACAGATGGCGGAGTAGATATTTCCATGTTTCTACAGATAGCGGTCTAGATATTTCCATGTTTATACACATAGCGGTGTAGATATTTCCATGTTTCTACAGATAGCGGTGTAGATATTTCCATGTATATACAGATAGCGGTGGACATATTTTCAAGTTTATACAGATAGCGGTGGACATATTTTCATGTTTATAGAGATGGCAGTGTAGATATTTCCAAGTTTATAAAGATAGCGGTGTCGATATTTCCGTGTTTATACAGATAGCGGTGCAGGTATTTCCATGTTTGTAGAGACAGCGGTGTAGATATTTCCATGTTTTTACAGATGGGGGTGTAGATATTTCCATGTTTATACAGATGACTGTGTAGATATTTCCATGTTTTTTACAGATGGCGGTGTAAATATTTCCATGTTACGCAGATAGCGGTGTGGATATTTCCATGTTTATACAGACAGCGATGTAGATATTTCCATGTTTATAGAGATGGCTGTGTAGTTATTTCCATGTTAATACAGATTGCAGTGTAGATATTTCCATGTTTATACAGATAGTGGGGTAGATATTTCCATGTTTATACAGATGACTGTGTAGGTATTTCCATGTTTATACATATGGCGGTGTAGATATTTCCATGTTTAGAGAGATATCCATGAAGATATTTCCATGTTTATACAGACAGAGGTGTAGACATTTCCATGTTTATAGAGATAGCGGTGTAGATATTTCCATAGTTATACAGATAGCGGTGTAGATATTTCCATGTTTATACAGATAGCGGTGTAGATGTTTCCATGTTTATACAGATAGCGGTGTAGATATATCCATGTTTATACAGATCGTGGTGTATATATTTCCATGTTTATACAGATAGCGGTGTAGATATTTCCATGTTTATACAGATAGCGGTGTAGATATTTCCATATTTACAGAGATAGAGGTGTAGATATTTCCATATTTGCACCGATTGCGGTTTACATATTTCCACGTTTATACAGATAGTGGTGTAGATATTTCCATGTTTATACAGATAGCGGTGTAGATATTTCCATGTTTATACAGATAGCGGTGTAGATATTTCCATGTTTATAAAGATAGCGGTGTAGATATTTGTATGTTTACACAGATAGCGGTGGAAATATTTCCATGTTTATACAGATAACGATGTAAATATTTCCATGTTTATACAGATAGCGGAGAAGATATATCCATGTTTATACAGATAGCAGTGTAGACATTTCCATGTTTATACAGATAGCGGTGTAGATATTTCCATGTTTATACAGATAGCGGTGGAGATATTTCCATGATTAGACAGATAGCGGTGGAGATATTTCAATGTTTATACAGATGACTGTGTAGATATTTCCATTTGTATACAGATGGTAGTGTAGATATTTCCATGTTTATACAGATGGGAGTGTAGATATTTCCATGTTTATACAGATTGCTGTGTGGCTATTTTCATGTTTATAGAAATAGCGATGTAGGTATTTCCATGTTTATAGAGATGGCTGTGTAGATATTTCCATGTTTACACAGATGACTGTGTAGGTATTTCCATGTATATCCAGAAGGCAGTGTTGATATTTCAATGTTTATAGAGATAGCAGTTTAGTTATTTCCATGTTTATACAGATGGCAGTGTAGATATTTCCATGTTTATACAGAAGGCGGTGAAGATATTTCCATGTTTTTAGGGATAGCCATGTAGATATTTCCATGTTTATACAGATAGCGGTGTTGACATTTCCATGTTTGTAGAGATAGCGGTGTAGATATTTCCATATTTATGCAGATAGCGGAGTAGATATTTCCATGTTTATACAGATAGCAGTGTAGATATTAACATGTTCATACAGATAGCGGTGTAGATATATCCATGTTTATACAGATTGTGGTGTAGATATTTCCATGTTTATACAGATAGCGGTGTAGATATTTCCAGGTTTATACAGATAGTGGTGTAGATATTTCCATGTTTACAGAGACAGAGGTGTAGATATTTCCATATTCACACAGATTGCTGTGTACATATTTCCATATTTAAACCGACAGCTCTGAAGATATTCCCATGTTTACACAGATACTGTTGTAGATGTTTCCATGTTTATAGAGATTGCAGTGTAGATATTTCCATGTTTATAAAGATAGCGGTGTAGATATTTCCATGTTTATGCAGATAGCGGTGGAGATATTTCCATGTTTATATAGATAGCGCTGTAGATATTTGCTTGTTTCTACAGATAGCGGTGTAGATATTTCCATGTTTATACAGATAGCGGTGTAGATATTTCCATGTTTGTAGAGATAGCGGAGGAGATATTTCCATGTTTTTACGGATAGCAATGTAAATATTTGAATGTTTATACAGATAACGGTCTAGATATTTCCATGTTTATATAGATAACGGTGTAGATATTTCCATTTTTATACACATAGCGGTGTAGTTATTTCCATGTTTATACAGATGACTGTGTACATATTTCCATGTTTATACAGATGGCGGTGTAGATATTTCCATGTTTCTACAGATAGCGGTCTAGATATTTCCATGTTTATACACATAGCGGTGTAGATATTTCCATGTTTCTACAGATAGCGGTGTAGATATTTCCATGTATATACAGATAGCGGTGGACATATTTTCAAGTTTATACAGATAGCGGTGGACATATTTTCATGTTTATAGAGATGGCAGTGTAGATATTTCCAAGTTTATAAAGATAGCGGTGTCGATATTTCCGTGTTTATACAGATAGCGGTGCAGGTATTTCCATGTTTGTAGAGACAGCGGTGTAGATATTTCCATGTTTTTACAGATGGGGGTGTAGATATTTCCATGTTTATACAGATGACTGTGTAGATATTTCCATGTTTTTTACAGATGGCGGTGTAAATATTTCCATGTTACGCAGATAGCGGTGTGGATATTTCCATGTTTATACAGACAGCGATGTAGATATTTCCATGTTTATAGAGATGGCTGTGTAGTTATTTCCATGTTAATACAGATTGCAGTGTAGATATTTCCATGTTTATACAGATAGTGGGGTAGATATTTCCATGTTTATACAGATGACTGTGTAGGTATTTCCATGTTTATACATATGGCGGTGTAGATATTTCCATGTTTAGAGAGATATCCATGAAGATATTTCCATGTTTATACAGACAGAGGTGTAGACATTTCCATGTTTATAGAGATAGCGGTGTAGATATTTCCATAGTTATACAGATAGCGGTGTAGATATTTCCATGTTTATACAGATAGCGGTGTAGATGTTTCCATGTTTATACAGATAGCGGTGTAGATATATCCATGTTTATACAGATCGTGGTGTATATATTTCCATGTTTATACAGATAGCGGTGTAGATATTTCCATGTTTATACAGATAGCGGTGTAGATATTTCCATGTTTATAAAGATAGCGGTGTAGATATTTCTATGTTTACACAGATAGCGGTGGAAATATTTCCATGTTTATACAGATAACGATGTAAATATTTCCATGTTTATACAGATAGCGGAGAAGATATATCCATGTTTATACAGATAGCAGTGTAGACATTTCCATGTTTATACAGATAGCGGTGTAGATATTTCCATGTTTATACAGATAGCGGTGGAGATATTTCCATGATTAGACAGATAGCGGTGGAGATATTTCAATGTTTATACAGATGACTGTGTAGATATTTCCATTTGTATACAGATGGTAGTGTAGATATTTCCATGTTTATACAGATGGGAGTGTAGATATTTCCATGTTTATACAGATTGCTGTGTGGCTATTTTCATGTTTATAGAAATAGCGATGTAGGTATTTCCATGTTTATAGAGATGGCTGTGTAGATATTTCCATGTTTACACAGATGACTGTGTAGGTATTTCCATGTATATCCAGAAGGCAGTGTTGATATTTCAATGTTTATAGAGATAGCAGTTTAGTTATTTCCATGTTTATACAGATGGCAGTGTAGATATTTCCATGTTTATACAGAAGGCGGTGAAGATATTTCCATGTTTTTAGGGATAGCCATGTAGATATTTCCATGTTTATACAGATAGCGGTGTTGACATTTCCATGTTTGTAGAGATAGCGGTGTAGATATTTCCATATTTATGCAGATAGCGGAGTAGATATTTCCATGTTTATACAGATAGCAGTGTAGATATTAACATGTTCATACAGATAGCGGTGTAGATATATCCATGTTTATACAGATTGTGGTGTAGATATTTCCATGTTTATACAGATAGCGGTGTAGATATTTCCAGGTTTATACAGATAGTGGTGTAGATATTTCCATGTTTACAGAGACAGATGTGTAGATATTTCCATATTCACACAGATTGCTGTGTACATATTTCCATATTTAAACCGACAGCTCTGAAGATATTCCCATGTTTACAAAGATACTGTTGTAGATGTTTCCATGTTTATAGAGATTGCAGTGTAGATATTTCCATGTTTATAAAGATAGCGGTGTAGATATTTCCATGTTTATGCAGATAGCGGTGGAGATATTTCCATGTTTATATAGATAGCGCTGTAGATATTTGCTTGTTTATACAGATAGCGGTGTAGATATTTCCATGTTTATACAGATAGCGGTGTAGATATTTCCATGTTTGTACAGATAGCGGAGGAGATATTTCCATGTTTTTACAGATAGCAATGTAAATATTTGAATGTTTATACAGATAGCGGTCTAGATATTTCCATGTTTATATTGATAACGGTGTAGATATTTCCATTTTTATACACATTGCGGTGTAGTTATTTCCATGTTTATACAGATGACTGTGTACATATTTCCATGTTTATACAGATGGCGGTGTAGATATTTCCATGTTTCTACAGATAGCGGTCTAGATATTTCCATGTTTATACAGATAGCGGTGTAGATATTTTCATGTTTCTACAGATAGCGGTGTAGATATTTCCATGTTTATACAGATAGCGGTGGACATATTTTCAAGTTTATACAGATAGCGGTGGACATATTTTCATGTTTATAGAGATGGCAGTGTAGATATTTCCAAGTTTATAAAGATAGCGGTGTCGATATTTCCGTGTTTATACAGAATAGCGGTGCAGGTATTTCCATGTTTGTAGAGACAGCGGTGTAGATATTTCCATGTTTTTACAGATGGGGGTGTAGATATTTCCATGTTTATACAGATGACTGTGTAGATATTTCCATGTTTTTTACGGATGGCGGTGTAAATATTTCCATGTTACGCAGATAGCGGTGTGGATATTTCCATATTTATACAGACAGCGATGTAGATATTTCCATGTTTATAGAGATGGCTGTGTAGTTATTTCCATGTTTATACAGATTGCAGTGAAGATATTTCCATGTTTATACAGATAGTGGGGTAGATATTTCCATGTTTTTACAGATGACTTTGTAGGTATTTCCATGTTTATACATATGGCGGTGTAGATATTTCCATGTTTAGAGAGATAGCCATGAAGTTATTTCCATGTTTATATAGACAGTGGTGTAGACATTTCCATGTTTATAGAGATAGCGGTGTAGATATTTCCATAGTTATACAGATAGCGGTGTAGATATTTCCATGTTTATACAGATAGCGGTGTAGATATTTCCATATTTACAGAGATAGAGGTGTAGATATTTCGATATTTGCACCGATTGCGGTTTACATATTTCCACGTTTATACAGATAGTGGTGTATATATTTCCATGTTTATACAGAGAGCGGTGTAGATATTTCCATGTTTATACAGATAGCGGTGTAGATATTTCCATGTTTATACAGATAGCGGTGTAGATATATCCATGTATATACAGATTGCGGTGTAGATATTTCCATGTTTACACAGATTGCGGTGTAGATATTTCCATGTTTATAAAGATAGCGGTGTAGATATTTCTATGTTTACACAGATAGCGGTGGAAATATTTCCATGTTTATACAGATAACGATGTAAATATTTCCATGTTTATACAGATAGCGGAGAAGATATATCCATGTTTATACAGATAGCATTGTAGACATTTCCATGTTTATACAGATAGCGGTGTAGATATTTCCAAGTTTATACAGATAGCGGTGGAGATATTTCCATGATTAGACAGATAGCGGTGGAGATATTTCAATGTTTATACAGATGACTGTGTAGATATTTCCATTTGTATACAGATCGCAGTGTAGATATTTCCATGTTTATACAGATGGGAGTGTAGATATTTCCATGTTTATACAGATTGCTGTGTGGCTATTTTCATGTTTATAGAAATAGCGATGTAGGTATTTCCATGTTTATAGAGATGGCTGTGTAGATATTTCCATGTTTACACAGATGACTGTGTAGGTATTTCCATGAATATCCAGAAGGCAGTGTTGATATTTCAATGTTTATAGAGATAGCAGTTTAGTTATTTCCATGTTTATACTGATGGCAGTGTAGATATTTCCATGTTTATACAGAAGGCGGTGAAGATATTTCCATGTTTTTAGGGATAGCCATGTAGATATTTCCATGTTTATACAGATAGTGGTGTTGACATTTCCATGCTTGTAGAGATAGCGGTGTAGATATTTCCATATTTATGCAGATAGCGGAGTAGATATTTCCATGTTTATACAGATAGCAGTGTAGATATTAACATGTTCATACAGATAGCGGTGTAGATATATCCATGTATATACAGATTGTGGTGTAGATATTTCCATGTTTATACAGATAGCGGTGTAGATATTTCCAGGTTTATACAGATAGTGGTGTAGATATTTCCATGTTTACAGAGACAGAGGTGTAGATATTTCCATATTCACACAGATTGCTGTGTACATATTTCCATATTTAAACCGACAGCTCTGAAAATATTCCCATGTTTACACAGATACTGTTGTAGATGTTTCCATGTTTATAGAGATTGCAGTGTAGACATTTCCATGTTTATAAAGATAGCGGTGTAGATATTTCCATGTTTATGCAGATAGCGGTGGAGATATTTCCATGTTTATATAGATAGCGCTGTAGATATTTGCTTTTTTATACAGATAGCGGTGTAGATATTTCCATGTTTATACAGATAGCGGTGTAGATATTTCCATGTTTGTAGAGATAGCGGAGGAGATATTTCCATGTTTTTACAGATAGCAATGTAAATATTTGAATGTTTATACAGATAGCGGTCTAGATATTTCCATGTTTATATAGATAACGGTGTAGATATTTCCATTTTTATACACATTGCGGTGTAGTTATTTCCATGTTTATACAGATGACTGTGTACATATTTCCATGTTTATACAGATGGCGGTGTAGATATTTCCATGTTTCTACAGATAGCGGTCTAGATATTTCCATGTTTATACAGATAGCGGTGTAGATATTTCCATGTTTCTACAGATAGCGGTGTAGATATTTCCATGTTTATACAGATAGCGGTGGACATATTTTCAAGTTTATACAGATAGCGGTGGACATATTTTCATGTTTATAGAGATGGCAGTGTAGATATTTCCAAGTTTATAAAGATAGCGGTGTCGATATTTCCGTGTTTATACAGAATAGCGGTGCAGGTATTTCCATGTTTGTAGAGACAGCGGTGTAGATATTTCCATGTTTTTACAGATGGGGGTGTAGATATTTCCATGTTTATACAGATGACTGTGTAGATATTTCCATGTTTTTTACGGATGGCGGTGTAAATATTTCCATGTTACGCAGATAGCGGTGTGGATATTTCCATGTTTATACAGACAGCGATGTAGATATTTCCATGTTTATAGAGATGGCTGTGTAGTTATTTCCATGTTTATACAGATTGCAGTGTAGATATTTCCATGTTTATACAGAGAGTGGGGTAGATATTTCCATGTTTATACAGATGACTGTGTAGGTATTTCCATGTTTATACATATGGCGGTGTAGATATTTCCATGTTTAGAGAGATAGCCATGAAGATATTTCCATGTTTATACAGACAGTGGTGTACACATTTCCATGTTTATAGAGATAGCGGTGTAGATATTTCCATAGTTATACAGATAGCGGTGTAGATATTTCCATGTTTATACAGATAGCGGTGTAGATGTTTCCATGTTTATACAGATAGCGGTGTAGATATATCCATGTTTATACAGATCGTGGTGTATATATTTCCATGTTTATACAGATAGCGGTGTAGATATTTCCATGTTTATACAGATAGCGGTGTAGATATTTCCATGTTTATAAAGATAGCGGTGTAGATATATCCTTGTATATACAGATTGCGGTGTAGATATTTCCATGTTTACACAGATTGCGGTGTAGATATTTCCATATTTACAGAGATAGAGGTGTAGATATTTCGATATTTGCACCGATTGAGGTTTACATATTTCCACGTTTATACAGATAGTGGTGTATATATTTCCATGTTTATACAGAGAGCGGTGTAGATATTTCCATGTTTATACAGATAGCGGTGTAGATATTTCCATGTTTATACAGATAGCGGTGTAGATATATCCATGTATATACAGATTGCGGTGTAGATATTTCCATGTTTACACAGATTGCGGTGTAGATATTTCCATGTTTATAAAGATAGCGGTGTAGATATTTCTATGTTTACACAGATAGCGGTGGAAATATTTCCATGTTTATACAGATAACGATGTAAATATTTCCATGTTTATACAGATAGCGGAGAAGATATATCCATGTTTATACAGATAGCATTGTAGACATTTCCATGTTTATACAGATAGCGGTGTAGATATTTCCAAGTTTATACAGATAGCGGTGGAGATATTTCCATGATTAGACAGATAGCGGTGGAGATATTTCAATGTTTATACAGATGACTGTGTAGATATTTCCGTTTGTATACAGATGGCAGTGTAGATATTTCCATGTTTATACAGATGGGAGTGTAGATATTTCCATGTTTATACAGATTACTGTGTGGCTATTTTCATGTTTATAGAAATAGCGATGTAGGTATTTCCATGTTTATAGAGATGGCTGTGTAGATATTTCCATGTTTACACAGACGACTGTGTAGGTATTTCCATGTATATCCAGAAGGCAGTGTTGATATTTCAATGTTTATAGAGATAGCAGTTTAGTTATTTCCATGTTTATACTGATGGCAGTGTAGATATTTCCATGTTTATACAGAAGGCGGTGAAGATATTTCCATGTTTTTAGGGATAGCCATGTAGATATTTCCATGTTTATACAGATAGCGGTGTTGACATTTCCATGTTTGTAGAGATAGCGGTGTAGATATTTCCATATTTATGCAGATAGCGGAGTAGATATTTCCATGTTTATACAGATAGCAGTGTAGATATTAACATGTTCATACAGATAGCGGTGTAGATATATCCATGTTTATACAGATTGTGGTGTAGATATTTCCATGTTTATACAGATAGCGGTGTAGATATTTCCAGGTTTATACAGATAGTGGTGTAGATATTTCCATGTTTACAGAGACAGAGGTGTAGATATTTCCATATTCACACAGATTGCTGTGTACATATTTCCATATTTAAACCGACAGCTCTGAAGATATTCCCATGTTTACACAGATACTGTTGTAGATGTTTCCATGTTTATAGAGATTGCAGTGTAGACATTTCCATGTTTATAAAGATAGCGGTGTAGATATTTCCATGTTTATGCAGATAGCGGTGGAGATATTTCCATGTTTATATAGATAGCGCTGTAGATATTTGCTTGTTTATACAGATAGCGGTGTAGATATTTCCATGTTTATACAGATAGCGGTGTAGATATTTCCATGTTTGTAGAGATAGCGGAGGAGATATTTCCATGTTTTTACAGATAGCAATGTAAATATTTGAATGTTTATACAGATAGCGGTCTAGATATTTCCATGTTTATATAGATAACGGTGTAGATATTTCCATTTTTATACACATTGCGGTGTAGTTATTTCCATGTTTATACAGATGACTGTGTACATATTTCCATGTTTATACAGATGGCGGTGTAGATATTTCCATGTTTCTACAGATAGCGGTCTAGATATTTCCATGTTTATACAGATAGCGGTGTAGATATTTCCATGTTTCTACAGATAGCGGTGTAGATATTTCCATGTTTATACAGATAGCGGTGGACATATTTTCAAGTTTATACAGATAGCGGTGGACATATTTTCATGTTTATAGAGATGGCAGTGTAGATATTTCCAAGTTTATAAAGATAGCGGTGTCGATATTTCCGTGTTTATACAGAATAGCGGTGCAGGTATTTCCATGTTTGTAGAGACAGCGGTGTAGATATTTCCATGTTTTTACAGATGGGGGTGTAGATATTTCCATGTTTATACAGATGACTGTGTAGATATTTCCATGTTTTTTACGGATGGCGGTGTAAATATTTCCATGTTACGCAGATAGCGGTGTGGATATTTCCATGTTTATACAGACAGCGATGTAGATATTTCCATGTTTATAGAGATGGCTGTGTAGTTATTTCCATGTTTATACAGATTGCAGTGTAGATATTTCCATGTTTATACAGAGAGTGGGGTAGATATTTCCATGTTTATACAGATGACTGTGTAGGTATTTCCATGTTTATACATATGGCGGTGTAGATATTTCCATGTTTAGAGAGATAGCCATGAAGATATTTCCATGTTTATACAGACAGTGGTGTACACATTTCCATGTTTATAGAGATAGCGGTGTAGATATTTCCATAGTTATACAGATAGCGGTGTAGATATTTCCATGTTTATACAGATAGCGGTGTAGATGTTTCCATGTTTATACAGATAGCGGTGTAGATATATCCATGTTTATACAGATCGTGGTGTATATATTTCCATGTTTATACAGATAGCGGTGTAGATATTTCCATGTTTATACAGATAGCGGTGTAGATATTTCCATGTTTATACAGATAGCGGTGTAGATATATCCTTGTATATACAGATTGCGGTGTAGATATTTCCATGTTTACACAGATTGCGGTGTAGATATTTCCATATTTACAGAGATAGAGGTGTAGATATTTCGATATTTGCACCGATTGAGGTTTACATATTTCCACGTTTATACAGATAGTGGTGTATATATTTCCATGTTTATACAGAGAGCGGTGTAGATATTTCCATGTTTATACAGATAGCGGTGTAGATATTTCCATGTTTATACAGATAGCGGTGTAGATATATCCATGTATATACAGATTGCGGTGTAGATATTTCCATGTTTACACAGATTGCGGTGTAGATATTTCCATGTTTATAAAGATAGCGGTGTAGATATTTCTATGTTTACACAGATAGCGGTGGAAATATTTCCATGTTTATACAGATAACGATGTAAATATTTCCATGTTTATACAGATAGCAGAGAAGATATATCCATGTTTATACAGATAGCATTGTAGACATTTCCATGTTTATACAGATAGCGGTGTAGATATTTCCAAGTTTATACAGATAGCGGTGGAGATATTTCCATGATTAGACAGATAGCGGTGGAGATATTTCAATGTTTATACAGATGACTGTGTAGATATTTCCGTTTGTATACAGATGGCAGTGTAGATATTTCCATGTTTATACAGATGGGAGTGTAGATATTTCCATGTTTATACAGATTGCTGTGTGGCTATTTTCATGTTTATAGAAATAGCGATGTAGGTATTTCCATGTTTATAGAGATGGCTGTGTAGATATTTCCATGTTTACACAGACGACTGTGTAGGTATTTCCATGTATATCCAGAAGGCAGTGTTGTTATTTCAATGTTTATAGAGATAGCAGTTTAGTTATTTCCATGTTTATACTGATGGCAGTGTAGATATTTCCATGTTTATACAGAAGGCGGTGAAGATATTTCCATGTTTTTAGGGATAGCCATGTAGATATTTCCATGTTTATACAGATAGCGGTGTTGACATTTCCATGTTTGTAGAGATAGCGGTGTAGATATTTCCATATTTATGCAGATAGCGGAGTAGATATTTCCATGTTTATACAGATAGCAGTGTAGATATTAACATGTTCATACAGATAGCGGTGTAGATATATCCATGTTTATACAGATTGTGGTGTAGATATTTCCATGTTTATACAGATAGCGGTGTAGATATTTCCAGGTTTATACAGATAGTGGTGTAGATATTTCCATGTTTACAGAGACAGAGGTGTAGATATTTCCATATTCACACAGATTGCTGTGTACATATTTCCATATTTAAACCGACAGCTCTGAAGATATTCCCATGTTTACACAGATACTGTTGTAGATGTTTCCATGTTTATAGAGATTGCAGTGTAGATATTTCCATGTTTATAAAGATAGCGGTGTAGATATTTCCATGTTTATGCAGATAGCGGTGGAGATATTTCCATGTTTATATAGATAGCGCTGTAGATATTTGCTTGTTTATACAGATAGCGGTGTAGATATTTCCATGTTTATACAGATAGCGGTGTAGATATTTCCATGTTTGTAGAGATAGCGGAGGAGATATTTCCATGTTTTTACAGATAGCAATGTAAATATTTGAATGTTTATACAGATAGCGGTCTAGATATTTCCATGTTTATATAGATAACGGTGTAGATATTTCCATTTTTATACACATTGCGGTGTAGTTATTTCCATGTTTATACAGATGACTGTGTACATATTTCCATGTTTATACAGATGGCGGTGTAGATATTTCCATGTTTATACAGATAGCGGTCTAGATATTTCCATGTTTATACAGATAGCGGTGTAGATATTTCCATGTTTCTACAGATAGCGGTGTAGATATTTCCATGTTTATACAGATAGCGGTGGACATATTTTCAAGTTTATACAGATAGCGGTGGACATATTTTCATGTTTATAGAGATGGCAGTGTAGATATTTCCAAGTTTATAAAGATAGCGGTGTCGATATTTCCGTGTTTATACAGATAGCGGTGCAGGTATTTCCATGTTTGTAGAGACAGCGGTGTAGATATTTCCATGTTTTTACAGATGGGGGTGTAGATATTTCCATGTTTATACAGATGACTGTGTAGATATTTCCATGTTTTTTACAGATGGCGGTGTAAATATTTCCATGTTACGCAGATAGCGGTGTGGATATTTCCATGTTTATACAGACAGCGATGTAGATATTTCCATGTTTATAGAGATGGCTGTGTAGTTATTTCCATGTTTATACAGATTGCAGTGTAGATATTTCCATGTTTATACAGAGAGTGGGGTAGATATTTCCATGTTTATACAGATGACTGTGTAGGTATTTCCATCTTTATACATATGGCGGTGTAGATATTTCCATGTTTAGAGAGATAGCCATGAAGATCTTTCCATGTTTATACAGACAGTGGTGTACACATTTCCATGTTTATAGAGATAGCGGTGTAGATATTTCCATAGTTATACAGATAGCGGTGTAGATATTTCCATGTTTATACAGATAGCGGTGTAGATGTTTCCATGTTTATACAGATAGCGGTGTAGATATATCCATGTTTATACAGATCGTGGTGTATATATTTCCATGTTTATACAGATAGCGGTGTAGATATTTCCATGTTTATACAGATAGCGGTGTAGATATTTCCATGTTTATACAGATAGCGGTGTAGATATATCCTTGTATATACAGATTGCGGTGTAGATATTTCCATGTTTACACAGATTGCGGTGTAGATATTTCCATGTTTATAAAGATAGCGGTGTAGATATTTCTATGTTTACACAGAAATATTTCCATGTTTATACAGATAACGATGTAAATATTTCCATGTTTATACAGATAGCGGAGAAGATATATCCATGTTTATACAGATAGCAGTGTAGACATTTCCATGTTTATACAGATAGCGGTGTAGATATTTCCATGTTTATACAGATAGCGGTGGAGATATTTCCATGATTAGACAGATAGCGGTGGAGATATTTCAATGTTTATACAGATGACTGTGTAGATATTTCCATTTGTATACAGATGGCAGTGTAGATATTTCCATGTTTATACAGATGGCAGTGTAGATATTTCCATGTTTATACAGATTGCTGTGTGGCTATTTTCATGTTTATAGAAATAGCGATGTAGGTATTTCCATGTTTATAGAGATGGCTTTGTAGATATTTCCATGTTTACACAGATGACTGTGTAGGTATTTCCACGTATATCCAGAAGGCAGTGTTGATATTTCAATGTTTATAGAGATAGCAGTTTAGTTATTTCCATGTTTATACAGATGGCAGTGTAGATATTTCCATGTTTATACAGAAGGCGGTGAAGATATTTCCATGTTTTTAGGGATAGCCATGTAGATATTTCCATGTTTATACAGATAGCGGTGTTGACATTTCCATGTTTGTAGAGATAGCGGTGTAGATATTTCCATATTTATGCAGATAGCGGAGTAGATATTTCCATGTTTATACAGATAGCAGTGTAGATATTAACATGTTCATACAGATAGCGGTGTAGATATATCCATGTTTATACAGATAGCGGTGTAGATATTTCCAGGTTTATACAGATAGTGGTGTAGATATTTCCATGTTTACAGAGACAGAGGTGTAGATATTTCCATATTCACACAGATTGCTGTGTACATATTTCCATATTTAAGCTGACAGCTCTGAAGATATTCCCATGTTTACACAGATGCTGTTGTAGATGTTTCCATGTTTATAGAGATTGCAGTGTAGATATTTCCATGTTTATAAAGATAGCGGTGTAGATATTTCCATGTTTATGCAGATAGCGGTGGAGATATTTCCATGTTTATATAGATAGCGCTGTAGATATTTGCTTGTTTATACAGATAGCGGTGTAGATATTTCCATGTTTATACAGATAGCGGTGTAGATATTTCCATGTTTGTAGAGATAGCGGAGGAGATATTTCCATGTTTTTACAGATAGCAATGTAAATATTTGAATGTTTATACAGATAGCGGTCTAGATATTTCCATGTTTATATAGATAACGGTGTAGATATTTCCATTTTTATACACATAGCGGTGTAGTTATTTCCATGTTTATACAGATGACTGTGTACATATTTCCATGTTTATACAGATGGCGGTGTAGATATTTCCATGTTTCTACAGATAGCGGTCTAGATATTTCCATGTTTATACAGATAGCGGTGTAGATATTTCCATGTTTCTACAGATAGCGGTGTAGATATTTCCATGTTTATACAGATAGCGGTGGACATATTTTCAAGTTTATACAGATAGCGGTGGACATATTTTCATGTTTATAGAGATGGCAGTGTAGATATTTCCAAGCTTATAAAGATAGCGGTGTCGATATTTCCGTGTTTATACAGATAGCGGTGCAGGTATTTCCATGTTTGTAGAGACAGCGGTGTAGATATTTCCATGTTTTTACAGATGGGGGTGTAGATATTTCCATGTTTATACAGATGACTGTGTAGATATTTCCATGTTTTTTACAGATGGCGGTGTAAATATTTCCATGTTACGCAGATAGCGGTGTGGATATTTCCATGTTTATACAGACAGCGATGTAGATATTTCCATGTTTATAGAGATGGCTGTGTAGTTATTTCCATGTTTATACAGATTGCAGTGTAGATATTTCCATGTTTATACAGATAGTGGGGTAGATATTTCCATGTTTATACAGATGACTGTGTAGGTATTTCCATGTTTATACATATGGCGGTGTAGATATTTCCATGTTTAGAGAGATAGCCATGAAGATATTTCCATGTTTATACAGACAGTGGTGTAGACATTTCCATGTTTATAGAGATAGCGGTGTAGATATTTCCATAGTTATACAGATAGCGGAGTAGATATTTCCATGTTTATACAGATAGCGGTGTAGATGTTTCCATGTTTATACAGATAGCGGTGTAGATATATCCATGTTTATACAGATCGTAGTGTATATATTTCCATGTTTATACAGATAGCGGTGTAGATATTTCCATGTTTATACAGATAGCGGTGTAGATATTTCCATGTTTATACAGATAGCGGTGTAGATATATCCATGTATATACAGATTGCGGTGTAGATATTTCCATGTTTACACAGATTGCGGTGTAGATATTTCCATGTTTATAAAGATAGCGGTGTAGATATTTCTATGTTTACACAGATAGCTGTGGAAATATTTCCATGTTTATACAGATAACGATGTAAATATTTCCATGTTTATACAGATAGCGGAGAAGATATATCCATGTTTATACAGATAGCAGTGTAGACATTTCCATGTTTATACAGATAGCGGTGTAGATATTTCCATGTTTATACAGATAGCGGTGGAGATATTTCCATGATTAGACAGATAGCGGTGGAGATATTTCAATGTTTATACAGATGACTGTGTAGATATTTCCATTTGTATACAGATGGCAGTGTAGATATTTCCATGTTTATACAGATGGCAGTGTAGATATTTCCATGTTTATACAGATTGCTGTGTGGCTATTTTCATGTTTATAAAATAGCGATGTAGGTATTTCCATGTTTATAGAGATGGCTGTGTAGATATTTCCATGTTTACACAGATGATTGTGTAGGTATTTCCATGTATATCCAGAAGGCAGTGTTGATATTTCAATGTTTATAGAGATAGCAGTTTAGTTATTTCCATGTTTATACAGATGGCAGTGTAGATATTTCCATGTTGATACAGAAGGCGGTGAAGATATTTCCATGTTTTTAGGGATAGCCATGTAGATATTTCCATGTTTATACAGATAGCGGTGTTGACATTTCCATGTTTGTAGAGATAGCGGTGTAGATATTTCCATATTTATGCAGATAGCGGAGTAGATATTTCCATGTTTATACAGATAGCAGTGTAGATATTAACATGTTCATACAGATAGCGGTGTAGATATATCCATGTTTATACAGATTGTGGTGTAGATATTTCCATGTTTATACAGATAGCGGTGTAGATATTTCCAGGTTTATACAGATAGTGGTGTAGATATTTCCATGTTTACAGAGACAGAGGTGTAGATATTTCCATATTCACACAGATTGCTGTGTACATATTTCCATATTTAAACCGACAGCTCTGAAGATATTCCCATGTTTACACAGATACTGTTGTAGATGTTTCCATGTTTATAGAGATTGCAGTGTAGATATTTCCATGTTTATAAAGATAGCGGTGTAGATATTTCCATGTTTATGCAGATAGCGGTGGAGATATTTCCATGTTTATATAGATAGCGCTGTAGATATTTGCTTGTTTATACAGATAGCGGTGTAGATATTTCCATGTTTATACAGATAGCGGTGTAGATATTTCCATGTTTGTAGAGATAGCGGAGGAGATATTTCCATGTTTTTACAGATAGCAATGTAAATATTTGAATGTTTATACAGATAGCGGTCTAGATATTTCCATGTTTATATAGATAACGGTGTAGATATTTCCATTTTTATACACATAGCGGTGTAGTTATTTCCATGTTTATACAGATGACTGTGTACATATTTCCATGTTTATACAGATGGCGGTGTAGATATTTCCATGTTTCTACAGATAGCGGTCTAGATATTTCCATGTTTATACAGATAGCGGTGTAGATATTTCCATGTTTCTACAGATAGCGGTGTAGATATTTCCATGTTTATACAGATAGCGGTGGACATATTTTCAAGTTTATACAGATAGCGGTGGACATATTTTCATGTTTATAGAGATGGCAGTGTAGATATTTCCAAGCTTATAAAGATAGCGGTGTCGATATTTCCGTGTTTATACAGATAGCGGTGCAGGTATTTCCATGTTTGTAGAGACAGCGGTGTAGATATTTCCATGTTTTTACAGATGGGGGTGTAGATATTTCCATGTTTATACAGATGACTGTGTAGATATTTCCATGTTTTTTACAGATGGCGGTGTAAATATTTCCATGTTACGCAGATAGCGGTGTGGATATTTCCATGTTTATACAGACAGCGATGTAGATATTTCCATGTTTATAGAGATGGCTGTGTAGTTATTTCCATGTTTATACAGATTGCAGTGTAGATATTTCCATGTTTATACAGATAGTGGGGTAGATATTTCCATGTTTATACAGATGACTGTGTAGGTATTTCCATGTTTATACATATGGCGGTGTAGATATTTCCATGTTTAGAGAGATAGCCATGAAGATATTTCCATGTTTATACAGACAGTGGTGTAGACATTTCCATGTTTATAGAGATAGCGGTGTAGATATTTCCATAGTTATACAGATAGCGGAGTAGATATTTCCATGTTTATACAGATAGCGGTGTAGATGTTTCCATGTTTATACAGATAGCGGTGTAGATATATCCATGTTTATACAGATCGTAGTGTATATATTTCCATGTTTATACAGATAGCGGTGTAGATATTTCCATGTTTATACAGATAGCGGTGTAGATATTTCCATGTTTATACAGATAGCGGTGTAGATATATCCATGTATATACAGATTGCGGTGTAGATATTTCCATGTTTACACAGATTGCGGTGTAGATATTTCCATGTTTATAAAGATAGCGGTGTAGATATTTCTATGTTTACACAGATAGCTGTGGAAATATTTCCATGTTTATACAGATAACGATGTAAATATTTCCATGTTTATACAGATAGCGGAGAAGATATATCCATGTTTATACAGATAGCAGTGTAGACATTTCCATGTTTATACAGATAGCGGTGTAGATATTTCCATGTTTATACAGATAGCGGTGTAGATATTTCCATGATTAGACAGATAGCGGTGGAGATATTTCAATGTTTATACAGATGACTGTGTAGATATTTCCATTTGTATACAGATGGCAGTGTAGATATTTCCATGTTTATACAGATGGCAGTGTAGATATTTCCATGTTTATACAGATTGCTGTGTGGCTATTTTCATGTTTATAAAATAGCGATGTAGGTATTTCCATGTTTATAGAGATGGCTGTGTAGATATTTCCATGTTTACACAGATGATTGTGTAGGTATTTCCATGTATATCCAGAAGGCAGTGTTGATATTTCAATGTTTATAGAGATAGCAGTTTAGTTATTTCCATGTTTATACAGATGGCAGTGTAGATATTTCCATGTTGATACAGAAGGCGGTGAAGATATTTCCATGTTTTTAGGGATAGCCATGTAGATATTTCCATGTTTATACAGATAGCGGTGTTGACATTTCCATGTTTGTAGAGATAGCGGTGTAGATATTTCCATATTTATGCAGATAGCGGAGTAGATATTTCCATGTTTATACAGATAGCAGTGTAGATATTAACATGTTCATACAGATAGCGGTGTAGATATATCCATGTTTATACAGATTGTGGTGTAGATATTTCCATGTTTATACAGATAGCGGTGTAGATATTTCCAGGTTTATACAGATAGTGGTGTAGATATTTCCATGTTTACAGAGACAGAGGTGTAGATATTTCCATATTCACACAGATTGCTGTGTACATATTTCCATATTTAAACCGACAGCTCTGAAGATATTCCCATGTTTACACAGATACTGTTGTAGATGTTTCCATGTTTATAGAGATTGCAGTGTAGATATTTCCATGTTTATAAAGATAGCGGTGTAGATATTTCCATGTTTATGCAGATAGCGGTGGAGATATTTCCATGTTTATATAGATAGCGCTGTAGATATTTGCTTGTTTATACAGATAGCGGTGTAGATATTTCCATGTTTATACAGATAGCGGTGTAGATATTTCCATGTTTGTAGAGATAGCGGAGGAGATATTTCCATGTTTTTACAGATAGCAATGTAAATATTTGAATGTTTATACAGATAGCGGTCTAGATATTTCCATGTTTATATAGATAACGGTGTAGATATTTCCATTTTTATACACATAGCGGTGTAGTTATTTCCATGTTTATACAGATGACTGTGTACATATTTCCATGTTTATACAGATGGCGGTGTAGATATTTCCATGTTTATAAAGATAGCGGTCTAGATATTTCCATGTTTATACACATAGCGGTGTAGATATTTCCATGTTTCTACAGATAGCGGTGTAGATATTTCCATGTTTATACAGATAGCGGTGGACATATTTTCAAGTTTATACAGATAGCGGTGGACAAATTTTCATGTTTATAGAGATTGCAGTGTAGATATTTCCAAGTTTATAAAGATAGCGGTGTCGATATTTCCGTGTTTATACAGATAGCGGTGCAGGTATTTCCATGTTTGTAGAGACAGCGGTGTAGATATTTCCATGTTTTTACAGATGGGGGTGTAGATATTTCCATGTTTATACAGATGACTGTGTAGATATTTCCATGTTTTTTACAGATGGCGGTGTAAATATTTCCATGTTACGCAGATAGCGGTGTGGATATTTCCATGTTTATACAGACAGCGATGTAGATATTTCCATGTTTATAGAGATGGCTGTGTAGTTATTTCCATGTTTATACAGATTGCAGTGTAGATATTTCCATGTATATACAGAGAGTGGGGTAGATATTTCCATGTTTATACAGATGACTGTGTAGGTATTTCCATGTTTATACATATGGCGGTGTAGATATTTCCATGTTTAGAGAGATAGCCATGAAGATATTTCCATTTTTATACAGACAGTGGTGTAGACATTTCCATGTTTATAGAGATAGCGGTGTAGATATTTCCATAGTTATACAGATAGCGGTGTAGATATTTCCATGTTTATACAGATAGCGGTGTATATGTTTCCATGTTTATACAGATAGCGGTGTAGATATATCCATGTTTATACAGATCGTGGTGTATATATTTCCATGTTTATACAGATAGCGGTTTAGATATTTCCATGTTTATACAGATAGCGGTGTAGATATTTCCATATTTACAGAGATAGAGGTGTAGATATTTCCATATTTGCACCGATTGCGGTTTACATATTTCCACGTTTATACAGATAGTGGTGTAGATATTTCCATGTTTATACAGGTAGCGGTGTAGATATTTCCATGTTTATACAGATAGCGGTGTAGATATTTCCATGTTTATACAGATAGCGGTGTAGATATATCCATGTATATACAGATTGCGGTGTAGATATTTCCATGTTTACACAGATTGCGGTGTAGATATTTCCATGTTTATAAAGATAGCGGTGTAGATATTTCTATGTTTACACAGATAGCGGTGGAAATATTTCCATGTTTATACAGATAACGATGGAAATATTTCCATGTTTATACAGATAGCGGAGAAGATATATCCATGTTTATACAGATAGCAGTGTAGACATTTCCATGTTTATACAGATAGCGGTGTAGATATTTCGATGTTTATACAGATAGCGGTGGAGATATTTCCATGATTAGACAGATAGCGGTGGAGATATTTCAATGTTTATACAGATGACTCTGTAGATATTTCCATTTGTATACAGATGGCAGTGTAGGTATTTCCATGTTTATACAGATGGCAGTGTAGATATTTCCATGTTTATACATATTGCTGTGTGGCTATTTTCATGTTTATAGAAATAGCGATGTAGGTATTTCCATGTTTATAGAGATGGCTGTGTAGATATTTCCATGTTTACACAGATGACTGTGTAGGTATTTCCATGTATATCCAGAAGGCAGTGTTGATATTTCAATGTTTATAGAGATAGCAGTTTAGTTATTTCCATGTTTATACAGATGGCAGTGTAGATATTTCCATGTTTATACAGAAGGCGGTGAAGATATTTCCATGTTTTTAGGGATAGCCATGTAGATATTTCCATGTTTATACAGATAGCGGTGTTGACATTTCCATGTTTGTAGAGATAGCGGTGTAGATATTTCCATATTTATGCAGATAGCGGAGTAGATATTTCCATGTTTATACAGATAGCAGTGTAGATATTAACATGTTCATACAGATAGCGGTGTAGATATATCCATGTTTATACAGATTGTGGTGTAGATATTTCCATGTTTATACAGATAGCGGTGTAGATATTTCCAGGTTTATACAGATAGTGGTGAAGATATTTCCATGTTTACAGAGACAGAGGTGTAGATATTTCCATATTCACACAGATTGCTGTGTACATATTTCCATCTTTAAACCGACAGCTCTGAAGATATTCCCATGTTTACACAGATACTGTTGTAGATGTTTCCATGTTTATAGAGATTGCAGTGTAGATATTTCCATGTTTATAAAGATAGCGGTGTAGATATTTCCATGTTTATGCAGATAGCGGTGGAGATATTTCCATGTTTATATAGATATCGCTGTAGATATTTGCTTGTTTATACAGATAGCGGTGTAGATATTTCCATGTTTATACAGATAGCGGTGTAGATATTTCCATGTTTGTAGAGATAGCGGAGGAGATATTTCCATGTTTTTACAGATAGCAATGTAAATATTTGAATGTTTATACAGATAGCGGTCTAGACATTTCCATGTTTATATAGATAACGGTGTAGATATTTCCATTTTTATACACATTGCGGTGTAGTTATTTCCATGTTTATACAGATGACTGTGTACATATTTCCATGTTTATACAGATGGCGGTGTAGATATTTCCATGTTTATACAGATAGCGGTCTAGATATTTCCATGTTTATACAGATAGCGGTGCAGATATTTCCATGTTTCTACAGATAGCAGTGTAGATATTTCCATGTTTATACAGATAGCGGTGGACATATTTTCAAGTTTATACAGATAGCGGTGGACATATTTTCATGTTTATAGAGATGACAGTGTAGATATTTCCAAGTTTATAAAGATAGCGGTGTCGATATTTCCGTGTTTATACAGATAGCGGTGCAGGTATTTCCATGTTTGTAGAGACAGCGGTGTAGATATTTCCATGTTTTTACAGATGGGGGTGTAGATATTTCCATGTTTATACAGATGACTGTGTAGATATTTCCATGTTTTTTACAGATGGCGGTGTAAATATTTCCATGTTACGCAGATAGCGGTGTGGATATTTCCATGTTTATACAGACAGCGATGTAGATATTTCCATGTTTATAGAGATGGCTGTGTAGTTATTTCCATGTTTATACAGATTGCAGTGTAGATATTTCCATGTTTATACAGATAGTGGGGTAGATATTTCCATGTTTATACAGATGACTGTGTAGGTATTTCCATGTTTATACATATGGCGGTGTAGATATTTCCATGTTTAGAGAGATATCCATGAAGATATTTCCATGTTTATACAGACAGAGGTGTAGACATTTCCATGTTTATAGAGATAGCGGTGTAGATATTTCCATAGTTATACAGATAGCGGTGTAGATATTTCCATGTTTATACAGATAGCGGTGTAGATGTTTCCATGTTTATACAGATAGCGGTGTAGATATTTCCATGTTTATACAGATAGCGGTGTAGATATTTCCATATTTACAGAGATAGAGGTGTAGATATTTCCATATTTGCACCGATTGCGGTTTACATATTTCCACGTTTATACAGATAGTGGTGTAGATATTTCCATGTTTATACAGATAGCGGTGTAGATATTTCCATGTTTATACAGATAGCGGTGTAGATATTTCCATGTTTATACAGATAGCGGTGTAGATATATCCATGTATATACAGATTGCGGTGTAGATATTTCCATGTTTATACAGACAGCGATGTAGATATTTCCATGTTTATAGAGATGGCTGTGTAGTTATTTCCATGTTTATACAGATGGCGGTGAACATATTTTGATGTTTATACAGATAGCAGTGGAGATATTTCCATGTTTATACAGATAGCGGTGTAGATATTTCCATGTTTATACTGATCGCGGTGTAGATATTTCCATGTTTATACAGATGGCGGTGTAGATATTTCCATTTTTATACAGATGTCTGTGTAGATATTTACATGTGTATACAGATGGTATTGTAGGTATTTCCATGTTTATACAGATGGTGGTGTAGATATTTCCATGTTTATTCGGAAGACTGTAGATATTTCCATGTTTTTACAGATGGCAGTGTAGATATTTCAATGTTTATAGAGATGGCGGTGTAGATATTTCCATATTTATACAGATGTCTGTGTAGATATTTCCATGTGTATACAGATGGTATTGTAGGTATTTCCATGTTTATACAGATGGTGGTGTAGATATTTCCATGTTTATTCAGATGACTGTGTAGATATTTCCATATTTTTACAGATGGCAGTGTAGATATTTCAATGTTTATAGAGATGGCGCTGTCGATATGTCCATGTTTATACAGATAACGGTGGAGATATTTCCACGTTTATGCAGACAGCAGTGGAGATATTTCCATGTTTATACACTTAGCGGTGTACATATTTCCATGTTTATAGAGACAGCGGTGTAGGTATTTCCATGTTTATACAGATAGCGGTGCAGAAATTTCCATGTTTATACAGATGCCCATGCAGATATCTCCATATTTATACAGAGGGCTGTGTAGATATTTCTATGTTTATACAGATGGCAGTGTAGATATTTCCATGTTCCTACACATGACTGTGTAGGTATTTCCATGTTTATACAGATGGCTTTGTAGATATTTCCATGTCTATAGAGATAGCGGTGCAGATATTTACATGTTTATACAGATAGCGGTGTATATATTTCCATGTTTATACAGATCGTGGTGTAGATATTTCCATGTTTATACAGATACCGGTGTAGATATTTCCATGTTTATACAGACCGCAGTGTAGATATTTCCATGTTTATAGAGATAGCAGTGTAGATATTTCCAAGTTTGTACAGATGGTGGTGTTGATGTTTCCATCTATACACAGATGGCCGTGTAGGTATTTCCATGTGTATACAGATGGCATTGTAGATATTTCCTTGTTTATACAGATGGTGGTGTAGATATTTCCATGTTTATACAGATAGCGGTGTAGATATTTCCCTGTTTATACAGATCGCGGTGTAGATATTTACATGTTTATACAGATCGTGGTGTAGATATCTCCATGTTTATACAGATATCGGTGTAGATATTTCCATGTTTACACAGATTGCGGTGTAGATATTTCCATCTTTATACAGATGGCATTGTAGATATTTCCATGTTTATACAGATTACTTTGTAGGTATTTCCATGTTTATACAGATGGCTTTGTAGATATTTCCATGTTTATACAGATTACTTTGTAGGTATTTCCATGTTTATACACATGCCAGTGTAGATATTTCCATGTTTATAGAGATAGCTGTGTAGATATTTCCATGTTTATACAGATAGCGGTGTAGATATTTCCAGGTTTATACAGATGCCCATTCAGATATCTCCATATTTATACAGAGGGCTGTGAAGATATTTCTATGTTTATACAGATGGCAGTGTAGGTATTTCCATGTTCCTACACATGACTGTGTAGGTATTTCCATGTTTATACAGATGGCTTTGTAGATATTTCCATGTCTATAGAGATAGCGGTGCAGATATTTACATGTTTATACAGATAGTGGTGTATATATTTCCATGTTTATACAGATCGTCGTGTAGATATTTCCATGTTTATACAGATACCGGTGTAGATATTTCCATGTTTATACAGACCGCAGTGTAGATATTTCCATGTTTATAGAGATAGCAGTGTAGATATTTCCAAGTTTGTACAGATGGCGGTGTTGATGTTTCCATCTATACACAGATTGCCGTGTAGGTATTTCCATGTGTATACAGATGGCATTGTAGATATATCCTTGTTTATACAGATGGTGGTGTAGATATTTCCATGTTTACACAGATGACTATATAGGTATTTCCATGTTTATACAGATGGCGGTGTAGACATTTCCATGTTTATAGAGATAGCAGTGTAGATATTTCCATATTTATACAGATAACGGTGTAGAAATTTCCATGTTTATACAGATAGCGGTGTAAATATTTCCATGTTTAAACAGATCACGGTGTAGATATTTCCTTGTTTATACAAATAGCGGTGTAATTATTTCCATGTTTATACAGATAGCGGTGTAGATATTTGCATGTATATACAGATGGCTGTGTAGATATTTCCATGTTTATACAGATAGCGGTGCAGATATTTCCATGTATGTACAGATGGCGGTGTTGATATTTCCATCTATACACAGATAACCGTGTAAATATTTCCATGTTTATACAGATGGCGGCGTAGTTATTTCCATGGATATGTAGATGGCAGTGTAGATAATTCCATGTTTATAAAGATAGCGGTGTAGTTATTTCCATGTTTATATAGATAGCGGTGTAGATATTTCCATGTATGTACACATGGCTGTGTAGATATTTCCATGTTTATACAGATGGCGGTGTAGATATTTCCATGTTCATACAGATAACTTTGTAAGTATTTCCATGTTTATACAGATGGCGGTGTAGATATTTCGATGTTTATAGAGATAGCAGTGGAGATATTTCTATGTTTATACAGATAGCGTTGTAGATATTTCCATGTTTATGCTGATCGTGGTGTAGACATTTCCATGTTTATAGAGATGGCGGTGTAGATATTTCCATGTTCATAGAGATAGCGGTGTTGATTTTTCCATGTTTATAGAGATAGCGGTGTGGATATTTCCATGTTTATACAGATAAGGGTGTAGATATTTCCCTGTTTATAGAGATGGCGGCGTAGATATTTCCATGTTTATACAGATCACGGTGTAGATATTTCCTTGTTTATACAAATAGCGGTGTAGTTATTTCCATGTTTATACAGATAGTGGTGTAGATATTTCCATGTATATACAGATGGCTGTGTAGATAGTTCCATGTTTATACAGATGGCTGTGTAGATATTTCCATGTTTTTACAGATGACTTTGTATGTATTTCCATGTTTATACAGATGACGGTGTAGATATTTCCATGTTTATAGAGATAACGGTGTAGATATTTATATGTTTATACAGATAGCGGTGTAGATATTTCCATGTTTATACATATCGCAGTGTAGATATTTCCATGTTTCTACAGATCGCGGTGTAGATATTTCCATGTTTATACAGATAGCGGTGTAGATATTTCCATGTTTGTACAGATGGCGGTGTTGATATTTCCATCTATACACCGATGGCCGTGTAGATATTTCCATGTTTATTCAGATGGCGGTGTAGATATTTCGAAGGACATGCAGATGGCGGTGTAGTTATTTCCATGTTTATACAGATAGCGGTGTAGGTATTTCCATGTTTACACAGATGGGGGTGTAGATATTTCCGTGTTTATACACATGGCGGAGTAGCTACTTCCATCTTTATGGAGATGGCAGTGTAGGTATTTTCATGTTCATAGAGATGGCGGTGTAGATATTTCCATATTTATAGAGATAGCGGTGTAGATATTTCCATCTTTCTACAGATGTCTGTGTAGATATTTCCATGTGTATACAGATGGTATTGTAGCTATTTCCATGTTTATACAGATGGTGGTGTAGATATTTCCATCTTTATACAGATAACTTTGTAAGTATTTCCATGTTTATACAGATGGCGGTGTAGATATTTCCATGTTTATACAGACCACGGTGTAGATATTTCCTTGTTTATACAAATAGCGGTGTAGTTATTTCCATGTTTATACAGATAGTGGTGTAGATATTTCCATGTATATACAGATGGCTGTGTAGATATTTCCATGTTTATACAGATGGCTGTGTAGATATTTCCATGTTTATACAGGTGACTTTTAGGTATTTCCATGTTTATACAGATGGCGGTGTAGATATTTCCATGTTTATAGAGATAACTTTGTAGATATTTCCATGTTTATACAGATAGTGGTGCAGATATTTCCATGTTTGTACAGATGGCGGTGTTGATATTTCCATCTATACACAGATGACCGTGTAGATATTTCCATGTTTATACAGATGGCGGCGCAGATATTTCCATGGATATGTAGATGGCGGTGTAGATATTTCCATGTTTATACAGATAGCGCTGTAGTTATTTCCATGTTTATATAGATAGCGGTGTAGTTATTTCCATGTATGTACACATGGCTGTGTAGATATTTCCATGTTTATACAGATGGCGGTGTAGATATTTCCATGTTTATACAGATAACTTTGTAAGTATTTCCATGTTTATACAGATGGCGGTGTAGATATTTCCATGTTTATACTGATCGTGGTGTAGACATTTCCATGTTTATAGAGATGGCGGTGTAGATATTTCCATGTTCATAGAGATAGTGGTGTTGATTTTTCCATGTTTATAGAGATAGCGGTGTGGATATTTCCATGTTTATACAGATAGGGTTGTAGATATTTCCCTGTTTATACAGATGGCGGTGTAGATATTTTCATGTTTATAAAGATCACGGTGTAGATATTTCCTTGTTTATACAAATAGCGGTGTAGTTATTTCCATGTTTATACAGATAGTGGTGTAGATATTTCCATGTATATACAGATGGCTGTGTAGATATTTCCATGTTTATACAGATGGCTGTGTAGATATTTCCATGTTTATACAGATGACTTTGTAGGTATTTCCATGTTTATACAGATGGCGGTGTAGATATTTCCATGTTTAGTGAGATAACTGTGTAGATATTTCCATGTTTATACAGATCGCGGTGTAGACATTTCCATGTTTATACAGATCGCGGTGTTGATATTTCCATGTTTACACAGATAGCGGTGTAGATATTTCCATGTTTTTACAGATATCGGTGTAGATATTTCCATGTTTACACA
Organism: Pan troglodytes; assembly: GCF_028858775.2. Lineage (NCBI taxonomy): Eukaryota > Metazoa > Chordata > Mammalia > Primates > Hominidae > Pan > Pan troglodytes. The sequence continues at coordinate 49,884,582 of NC_072420.2, forward strand.
GATTGCGGTGTAGATATTTCCATCTTTCTACAGATGGCATTGTAGATATTTCCATGTTTATACAGATGACTGTATAGGTATTTCCATGTTTTTACAGATGGCGGTGCAGATATTTCCATGTCTATAGAGATAGCGGTGTAGATATTTCCATGTTTGTACAGATGGCGGTGTTGATATTTCCATCTATACACAGATGGCCGTGTAGATATTTCCATGTTTATTCAGATGGCGGCGTAGATATTTCCAAGGACATGCAGATGGCGGTGTAGTTATTTCCATGTTTATACAGATAGCGTTGTAGGTATTTCCATGTTTACACAGATGGTGGTGTAGATATTTCCGTGTTTATACACATGGCGGAGTAGCTACTTCCATCTTTATGGAGATGGCAGTGTAGATATTTTCATGTTCATAGAGATGGCGGTGTAGATATTTCCATATTTATAGAGATAGCGGTGTAGATATTGCCATCTTTCTATAGATGGCCGTGTAGATATTTCCATATTTATACAGATGTCTGTGTAGATATTTCCATGTGTATACAGATGGTATTGTAGCTATTTCCATGTTTATACAGATGGTGGTGTAGATATTTCCATGTTTATTCAGATGACTGTGTAGATATTTCCTTGTTTTTACAGATGGCAGTGTAGATATTTCAATGTTTATATAGATGGCGCTGTTGATATTTCCATGTTTATACAGATAACGGTGGAGATATTTCCATGTTTATACAGAGGGCAGTGGAGATATTTCCATGTTTATACACATAGCGGTGTACATATTTCCATGTTTATAGAGACAGCGGTGTAGGTATTTCCATGTTTATACAGATAGCGGTGCAGATATTTCCATGTTTACACAGATGCCTATGCAGATATTTCCATATTTATACAGAGGGCTGTATAGATATTTCTATATTTATAGAGATGGCAGTGTAGATATTTCAATGTTGCTACACATGACTGTGTAGGTATTTCCATGTTTATACAGATGTCTTTGTAGTTATTTCCATGTTTATAGAGATAGCGGTGCAGATATTTCCATGTTTATACAGATAGCGGTGTATATATTTCCATGTTTATACAGATCATGGTATAGATATTTCCATGTTTATACAGATACCGGTGTAGATATTTCCATGTTTATACAGACCGCAGTGTAGATATTTCCATGTTTATAGAGATAGCAGTGTTGATATTTCCATGTTTGTACAGATGGCGGTGTTGATGTTTCCATCTATACACTGATTGACGTGTAGGTATTTCCATGTGTATACAGATGGCATTGTAGATATTTCCATGTTTATACAGATGGTGGTGTAGATATTTCCATGTTTACACAGATGACTGTATAGGTATTTCTATGTTTATACAGATGGCGGTGTAGATATTTCCAAGTTTATAGAGATAGCGGTGTAGATATTTCCATATTTATACAGATAACGGTGTAGAAGTTTCCATGTTTATACAGATAGCAGTGTAAATATTTCCATGTTTATACAGATCACGGTGTAGATATTTCCATGTGTATAGAGATAGCGGTGTAGATATTTCCATGTTTATACCGATAGCGGTGCAGATATATACATGTTTGTACAGACGGCGGTGTAGGTATTTCCATGTTTATACAGATAGCGGTGCAGATATTTCCATGTTTGTACAGATGGCGGTGTTGATATTTCCATCCATACACAGATGACCGTGTAGATGTTTCCATGTTTATACAGATGGCGGTGCAGATATTTCCATGGATATGTAGATGGCGGTGTAGATATTTCCATGTTTATACAGATAGCGGTGTAGTTATTTCCATGTTTATATAGATAGCGGTGTAGATATTTCCATGTATGTACACATGGCTGTGTAGATATTTCCATGTTTATACAGATGGCGGTGTAGATATTTCCATGTTTATACAGATAACTTTGTAAGTATTTCCATGTTTATACAGATGGCGGTGTAGATATTTCGATGTTTATAGAGATAGCAGTGGAGATATTTCCATGTTTATACAGATAGCGGTGTAGATATTTCCATGTTTATACTAATCGTGGTGTAGACATTTCCATGTTTATAGAGATGGCGGTGTAGATATTTCCATGTTCATAGAGATAGCAGTGTTGATTTTTCCATGTTTATAGAGATAGTGGTGTGGATATTTCCATGTTTATACAGATAGGGGTGTAGATATTTCCCTGTTTATAGAGATGGCGGTGTAGATATTTCCATATTTATACAGATCACGGTGTAGATATTTCCTTGTTTATACAAATAGCGGTGTAGTTATTTACATGTTTATACAGATAGCGGTGTAGGTATTTCCATGTTTACACAGATGGTGGTGTAGATATTTCCATGTTTATACACATGGCGGAGTAGATACTTCCATCTTTATGGAGATGGCAGTGTAGATATTTTCATGTTCATAGAGATGGCGGTGTAGATATTTCCATATTTATAGAGATAGCGGTGTAGATATTTCCATCTTTCTACAGATGGCAGTGTAGATATTTCCATGTTTATACAGATGGCCATGTAGATATTTCCATATTTATACAGATGTCTGTGTAGATATTTCCATGTGTATACAGATGGTATTGTAGCTATTTCCATGTTTATACAGATGGTGGTGTAGATATTTCCATGTTTATTCAGATGACTGTGTAGATATTTCCATGTTTTTACAGATGGCAGTGTAGATATTTCAATGTTTATATAGATGGCGCTGTTGATATTTCCATGTTTAAACAGATAACGGTGGAGATATTTCCATGTTTATACAGAGAGCAGTGGAGATATTTCCATGTTTATACACATAGCGGTGTACATATTTCCATGTTTATAGAGACAGCGGTGTAGGTATTTCCATGTTTATACAGATAGCGGTGCAGATATTTCCATGTTTACACAGATGCCTATGCAGATATTTCCATATTTATACAGAGGGCTGTGTAGATATTTCTATATTTATACAGATGACAGTGTAGATATTTAAATGTTCCTACACATGACTGTGTAGGTATTTCCATGTTTATACAGATGTCTTTGTAGTTATTTCCATGTTTATAGAGATAGCGGTGCAGATATTTCCATGTTTATACAGATAGCGCTGTATATATTTCCATGTTTATACAGATCATGGTGTAGATATTTCCATGTTTATACAGATACCGGTGTAGATATTTCCATGTTTATACAGACCGCAGTGTAGATATTTCCATGTTTATAGAGATAGCAGTGTAGATATTTCCATGTTTGTACAGATGGCGGTGTTGATGTTTCCATCTATACACTGATTGCCGTGTAGGTATTTCCATGTGTATACAGATGGCATTGTAGATATTTCCATGTTTATACAGATGGTGGTGTAGATATTTCCATGTTTACACAGATGACTGTATAGGTATTTCCATGTTTATACAGATGGCGGTGTAGTTATTTCCAAGTTTATAGAGATAGCGGTGTAGATATTTCCATATTTATACATATAACGGTGTAGAAGTTTCCATGTTTATACAGATAGCGGTGTAAATATTTCCATGTTTATACAGATCACGGTGTAGATATTTCCATGTGTATAGAGATAGCGGTGTAGATATTTCCATGTTTATACCGATAGCGGTGTTGATATTTCCATGTTTATACAGACCGCGGTGTAGATATTTCCATGTTTATACAGATAGCGGTGCAGATATTTCCATGTTTGTACAGATGGCGGTGTTGATATTTCCATCTATACACAGATGACCGTGTAGATATTTCCATGTTTATACAGATTGTGGCGCAGATATTTCCATGGATATGTAGATGGCGGTGTAGATATTTCCATGTTTATACAGATAGCGGTGTAGTTATTTCCATGTTTATATAGATAGCGGTGTAGATATTTCCATGTATGTACACATGGCTGTGTAGATATTTCCATGTTTATACAGATTGCTGTCTAGATATTTCCATGTTTATACAGATGACTTTGTAGGTATTTCCATGTTTATACAGATGGCGGTGTAGATATTTCCATGTTTATAGAGATATCTCTGTAGATATTTCCATGTTTATACAGATAGCGGTGTAGATATTTCCATCTTTCTACAGATGGCAGTGTAGATATTTCCATGTTTATACTGATGACCGTGTAGATATTTCCATATTTATTCAGATGTCGGTGTAGATATTTCCATGTGTATACAGATGGTATTGTTGGAATTTCCATGTTCATACAGATGGTGGTGTAGATATTTCCATGTTTATTCAGATGACTGTGTAGATATTTCCATGTTTTTACAGATGGCAGTGTAGATATTTCAATGTTTATATAGATGGCGCTGTTGATATTTCCATGTTTATACAGATAACGGTGGAGATATTTCCATGTTTATACAGAGAGCAGTGGAGATATTTCCATGTTTATACACATAGTGGTGTACATATTTCCATGTTTATAGAGACAGCGGTGTAGGTATTTCCATGTTTATACAGATAGCGGTGCAGATATTTCCATGTTTACACAGATGCCTATGCAGATATTTCCATATTTATACAGAGGGCTGTGTAGATATTTCTATATTAAAACAGATGGCAGTGTAGATATTTAAATGTTCCTACACATGACTGTGTAGGTATTTCCATGTTTATACAGATGTCTTTGTAGTTATTTCCATGTTTATAGAGATAGCGGTGCAGATATTTCCATGTTTATACAGATAGCGTTGTAAATATTTCCATGTTTATACAGATCACAGTGTAGATATTTCCATGTTTATAGAGATAGCGGTGTAGATATTTCCATGTTTATACCGATAGCGGTGTTGATATTTCCATGTTTATACAGACCGCCGTGTAGATATTTCCATGTTTATACAGATAGCGGTGCAGATAATTCCATGTTTGTACAGATGGCGGTGTTGATATTTCCATCTGTACACAGATGACTGTGTAGATATTTCCAAGTTTATACAGATGGCGGCGCAGATATTTCCATGGATATGTAGATGGCAGTGTAGATATTTCCATGTTTATACAGATAGCGGTGTAGTTATTTCCATGTTTATATAGATAGCGGTGTAGATATTTCCATGTATGTACACATGGCTGTGTAGATATTTCCATGCTTATACAGATGGCGGTGTAGATATTTCCAAGTTTATACAGATAACTTTGTAAGTATTTCCATGTTTATACAGATGGCGGTGTAGATATTTCGATGTTTATAGATATAGGAGTGGAGATATTTCCATGTTTATACAGATAGCGGTGTAGATATTTCCATGTTTATACTGATCGTGGTGTAGACATTTCCATGTTTATAGAGATGGTGGTGTAGATATTTCCATGTTCATAGAGATAGCGGTGTTGATTTTTCCATGTTTATAGAGATAGCGGTGTGGATATTTCCATGTTTATACAGATAGGGGTGTAGATATTTCCCTGTTTATAGAGATGGCGGTGTAGATATTTCCATGTTTATACAGATCACGGTGTAGATATTTCCTTGTTTATACAAATAGCGGTGTAGTTATTTCCATGTTTATACAGATAGTGGTGTAGATATTTCCATGTATATACCGATGGCTGCGTAGACATGTCCATGTTTATACAGATGGCTGTGTAGATATTTCCACGTTTATACAGATGACTTTGTAGGTATTTCCATGTTTATACAGATAGCGGTGTAGATATTTCCATGTTTTTACAGATATCGGTGTAGATATTTCCATGTTTACACAGATTGCAGTGTAGATATTTCCATCTTTCTACAGATGGCATTGTAGATATTTTCATGTTTATACAGATGACTGTATAGGTATTTCCATGTTTTTACAGATGGCGGTGCAGATATTTCCATGTCTATAGAGATTGCGGTGTAGATATTTCCATATTTGTACAGATGGCGTTGTTGATATTTCCATCTATACACAGATGGCCGTGTAGATATCTCCATGTTTATTCAGATGGCGGCGTAGATATTTCCAAGGACATGCAGATGGCGGTGTAGTTATTTCCATGTTTATACAGATAGCGGTGTAGGTATTTCCATGTTTACACAGTTGGTGGTGTAGATATTTCCGTGTTTATACACATGGCGGAGTAGATACTTCCATCTTTATGGAGATGGCGGTGTAGATATTTTCATGTTCATAGAGATGGCGGTGTAGATATTTCCATATTTATAGAGATAGCGGTGTAGATATTTCCATCTTTCTACAGATGTCTGTGTAGATATTTCCATGTGTATACAGATGGTATTGTAGGAATTTTCATGTTTATACAGATGGTGGTGTAGATATTTCCATGTTTATTCAGATGACTGTGTAGATATTTCCATGTTTTTACAGATGGCAGTGTAGATATTTCAATGTTTATATAGATGGCGCTGTTGATATTTCCATGTTTATACAGATAACGGTGGAGATATTTCCATGTTTATACAGAGGGCAGTGGAGATATTTCCATGTTCATACACATAGCGATGTACATATTTCAATGTTTATAGAGACAGCGGTGTAGGTATTTCCATGTTTATACAGATAGCGGTGCAGATATTTCCATGTTTACACAGATGCCTATGCAGATATTTCCATATTTATACAGAGGGCTGTGTAGATATTTCTATATTTATACAGATGGCAGTGTAGATATTTAAATGTTCCTACACATGACTGTGTAGGTATTTCCATGTTTATACAGATGACTTTGTATTTATTTCCATGTTTATAGAGATAGCGGTGCAGATATTTCCATGTTTATACAGATAGTGGTGTATATATTTCCATGTTTATACAGATCATGGTGTAGATATTTCCATGTTTATACAGATACCGGTGTAGATATTTCCATGTTTATACAGACCGCAGTGTAGATATTTCCATGTTTATGGAGATAGCAGTGCAGATATTTCCATGTTTGTACAGATGGCGGTGTTGATGTTTCCATCTATACACTGATTGCCATGTAGGTATTTCCATGTGTATACAGATGGCATTGTAGATATTTCCATGTTTATACAGATGGTGGTGTAGATATTTCCATGTTTACACAGATGATTGTATAGGTATTTCCATATTTATACAGATGGCGGTGTAGATATTTCCAAGTTTATAGAGATAACGGTGTAGATATTTCCATATTTATACAGATAACGGTGTAGAAGTTTCCATGTTTATACAGATAGCGGTGTAAATATTTCCATGTTTATACAGATCACGGTGTAGATATTTCCATGTGTATAGAGATAGCGGTGTAGATATTTCCATGTTTATACCGATAGCGGTGCAGATATTTCCCTGTTTGTACAGATGGCGGTGTTGATATTTCCATCCATACACAGATGACCATGTAGATATTTCCATGTTTATACAGATGGCGGCGCCGATATTTCCATGGATATGTAGATGGCGGTGTAGATATTTCCATGTTTATACAGATAGCGGTGTAGTTATGTCCATGTTTATATAGATAGCGGTGTAGATATTTCCATGTATGTACACATGGCTGTGTAGATATTTCCATGTTTATACAGATGGCGGTGTAGATATTTCCATGTTTATACACATAACTTTGTAAGTATTTCCATGTTTATACAGATGACGGTGTAGGTATTTCGATGTTTATAGAGATGGCAGTGGAGATATTTCCATGTTTATACAGATAGCGGTGTAGATATTTCCATGTTTATACTGATCGTCGTGTAGACAATTCCATGTTTATAGAGATGGCGGTGTAGATATTTCCATGTTCATAGAGATAGCGGTGTTGATTTTTCCATGTTTATAGAGATAGCGGTGTGGATATTTCCATGTTTATACAGATAGGGGTGTAGATATTTCCCTGTTTATAGAGATGGCGGTGTAGATATTTCCATGTTTATACAGATCACGGTGTAGATATTTCCTTGTTTATACAAATAGCAGTGTAGTTATTTCCATGTTTATACAGATAGTGGTGTAGATATTTCCATGTGTATACAGATGGCTGTGTAGATATTTCCATGTTTATACAGATGGCTGTGTAGATATTTCCATGTTTATACAGATGACTTTGTAGGTATTTCCATGTTTATACAGATGGCGGTGTAGATATTTCCATGTTTATAGAGATAACTGTGTAGATATTTCCATGTTTATACAGAGAGCGGTGTAGATATTTCCATGTTTATACAGATAGCGGTGTAGATATTTCCATGTTTTTACAGATATCGGTGTAGATATTTCCATGTTTACACAGATTGCGGTGTAGATATTTCAATCTTTCTACAGATGTCATTGTAGATATTTCCATGTTTATACAGATGACTGTATAGGTATTTCCATGTATTTACAGATGGCTGTGCAGATATTTCCATGTCTATAGAGATAGCGGTGTAGATATTTCCATGTTTGTACAGATGGCGGTGTTGATATTTCCATCTATACACAGATGGCCGTGTAGATATTTCCATGTTTATTCAGATGGCAGCGTAGATATTTCCAAGGACATGCAGATGGCGGTGTAGTTATTTCCATGTTTATACAGATAGCGGTGTAGGTATTTCCATGTTTACACAGATGGTGGTGTAGATATTTCCGTGTTTATACACATGGCGGAGTAGATACTTCCATCTTTATGGAGATGGCAGTGTAGATATTTTCATGTTCATAGAGATGGCGGTGTAGATATTTCCATATTTATAGAGATAGCGGTGTAGATATTTCCATCTTTCTACAGATGGCAGTGTAGATATTTCCATGTTTATACAGATGGCCGTGTAGATATTTCCATATTTATTCAGATGTCTGTGTAGATATTTCCATGTGTATACAGATGGTATTGTAGCTATTTCCATGTTTATACAGATGGTGGTGTAGATATTTCCATGTTTATTCAGATGACTGTGTAGATATTTCCATGTTTTTACAGATGGCAGTGTAGATATTTCAATGTTTATATAGATGGCGCTGTTGATATTTCCATGTTTATACAGATAACGGTGGAGATATTTCCATGTTTATACAGAGAGCAGTGGAGATATTTCCATGTTTATACACATAGCGGTGTACATATTTCCATGTTTATAGAGACAGCGGTGTAGGTATTTCCATGTTTATACAGATAGCGGTGCAGATATTTCCATGTTTACACAGATGCCTATGCAGATATTTCCATATTTATACAGAGGGCTGTGTAGATATTTCTATATTTATACAGATGACAGTGTAGATATTTAAATGTTCCTACACATGACTGTGTAGGTATTTCCATGTTTATACAGATGTCTTTGTAGTTATTTCCATGTTTATAGAGATAGCGGTGCAGATATTTCCATGTTTATACAGATAGCGCTGTATATATTTCCATGTTTATACAGATCATGGTGTAGATATTTCCATGTTTATACAGATACCGGTGTAGATATTTCCATGTTTATACAGACCGCAGTGTAGATATTTCCATGTTTATAGAGATAGCAGTGTAGATATTTCCATGTTTGTACAGATGGCGGTGTTGATGTTTCCATCTATACACTGATTGCCGTGTAGGTATTTCCATGTGTATACAGATGGCATTGTTGATATTTCCATGTTTATACAGATGGTGGTGTAGATATTTCCATGTTTACACAGATGACTGTATAGGTATTTCCATGTTTATACAGATGGCGGTGTAGTTATTTCCAAGTTTATAGAGATAGCGGTGTAGATATTTCCATATTTATACATATAACGGTGTAGAAGTTTCCATGTTTATACAGATAGCGGTGTAAATATTTCCATGTTTATACAGATCACGGTGTAGATATTTCCATGTGTATAGAGATAGCGGTGTAGATATTTCCATGTTTATACCGATAGCGGTGTTGATATTTCCATGTTTATACAGACCGCGGTGTAGATATTTCCATGTTTATACAGATAGCGGTGCAGATATTTCCATGTTTGTACAGATGGCGGTGTTGATATTTCCATCTATACACAGATGACCGTGTAGATATTTCCATGTTTATACAGATTGTGGTGCAGATATTTCCATGGATATGTAGATGGCGGTGTAGATATTTCCATGTTTATACAGATAGCGGTGTAGTTATTTCCATGTTTATATAGATAGCGGTGTAGATATTTCCATGTATGTACACATGGCTGTGTAGATATTTCCATGTTTATACAGATTGCTGTCTAGATATTTCCATGTTTATACAGATGACTTTGTAGGTATTTCCATGTTTATACAGATGGCGGTGTAGATATTTCCATGTTTATAGAGATATCTCTGTAGATATTTCCATGTTTATACAGATAGCGGTGTAGATATTTCCATCTTTCTACAGATGGCAGTGTAGATATTTCCATGTTTATACTGATGACCGTGTAGATATTTCCATATTTATTCAGATGTCGGTGTAGATATTTCCATGTGTATACAGATGGTATTGTTGGAATTTCCATGTTCATACAGATGGTGGTGTAGATATTTCCATGTTTATTCAGATGACTGTGTAGATATTTCCATGTTTTTACAGATGGCAGTGTAGATATTTCAATGTTTATATAGATGGCGCTGTTGATATTTCCATGTTTATACAGATAACGGTGGAGATATTTCCATGTTTATACAGAGAGCAGTGGAGATATTTCCATGTTTATACACATAGTGGTGTACATATTTCCATGTTTATAGAGACAGCGGTGTAGGTATTTCCATGTTTATACAGATAGCGGTGCAGATATTTCCATGTTTACACAGATGCCTATGCAGATATTTCCATATTTATACAGAGGGCTGTGTAGATATTTCTATATTAAAACAGATGGCAGTGTAGATATTTAAATGTTCCTACACATGACTGTGTAGGTATTTCCATGTTTATACAGATGTCTTTGTAGTTATTTCCATGTTTATAGAGATAGCGGTGCAGATATTTCCATGTTTATACAGATAGCGTTGTAAATATTTCCATGTTTATACAGATCACGGTGTAGATATTTCCATGTTTATAGAGATAGCGGTGTAGATATTTCCATGTTTATACCGATAGCGGTGTTGATATTTCCATGTTTATACAGACCGCCGTGTAGATATTTCCATGTTTATACAGATAGCGGTGCAGATAATTCCATGTTTGTACAGATGGCGGTGTTGATATTTCCATCTGTACACAGATGACTGTAGATATTTCCAAGTTTATACAGATGGCGGCGCAGATATTTCCATGGATATGTAGATGGCAGTGTAGATATTTCCATGTTTATACAGATAGCGGTGTAGTTATTTCCATGTTTATATAGATAGCGGTGTAGATATTTCCATGTATGTACACATGGCTGTGTAGATATTTCCATGCTTATACAGATGGCGGTGTAGATATTTCCAAGTTTATACAGATAACTTTGTAAGTATTTCCATGTTTATACAGATGGCGGTGTAGATATTTCGATGTTTATAGATATAGGAGTGGAGATATTTCCATGTTTATACAGATAGCGGTGTAGATATTTCCATGTTTATACTGATCGTGGTGTAGACATTTCCATGTTTATAGAGATGGTGGTGTAGATATTTCCATGTTCATAGAGATAGCGGTGTTGATTTTTCCATGTTTATAGAGATAGCGGTGTGGATATTTCCATGTTTATACAGATAGGGGTGTAGATATTTCCCTGTTTATAGAGATTGCGGTGTAGATATTTCCATGTTTATACAGATCACGGTGTAGATATTTCCTTGTTTATACAAATAGCGGTGTAGTTATTTCCATGTTTATACAGATAGTGGTGTAGATATTTCCATGTATATACCGATGGCTGCGTAGACATGTCCATGTTTATACAGATGGCTGTGTAGATATTTCCACGTTTATACAGATGACTTTGTAGGTATTTCCATGTTTATACAGATAGCGGTGTAGATATTTCCATGTTTTTACAGATATCGGTGTAGATATTTCCATGTTTACACAGATTGCAGTGTAGATATTTCCATCTTTCTACAGATGGCATTGTAGATATTTTCATGTTTATACAGATGACTGTATAGGTATTTCCATGTTTTTACAGATGGCGGTGCAGATATTTCCATGTCTATAGAGATTGCGGTGTAGATATTTCCATATTTGTACAGATGGCGTTGTTGATATTTCCATCTATACACAGATGGCCGTGTAGATATCTCCATGTTTATTCAGATGGCGGCGTAGATATTTCCAAGGACATGCAGATGGCGGTGTAGTTATTTCCATGTTTATACAGATAGCGGTGTAGGTATTTCCATGTTTACACAGTTGGTGGTGTAGATATTTCCGTGTTTATACACATGGCGGAGTAGATACTTCCATCTTTATGGAGATGGCGGTGTAGATATTTTCATGTTCATAGAGATGGCGGTGTAGATATTTCCATATTTATAGAGATAGCGGTGTAGATATTTCCATCTTTCTACAGATGTCTGTGTAGATATTTCCATGTGTATACAGATGGTATTGTAGGAATTTTCATGTTTATACAGATGGTGGTGTAGATATTTCCATGTTTATTCAGATGACTGTGTAGATATTTCCATGTTTTTACAGATGGCAGTGTAGATATTTCAATGTTTATATAGATGGCGCTGTTGATATTTCCGTGTTTATACAGATAACGGTGGAGATATTTCCATGTTTATACAGAGGGCAGTGGAGATATTTCCATGTTCATACACATAGCGATGTACATATTTCAATGTTTATAGAGACAGCGGTGTAGGTATTTCCATGTTTATACAGATAGCGGTGCAGATATTTCCATGTTTACACAGATGCCTATGCAGATATTTCCATATTTATACAGAGGGCTGTGTAGATATTTCTATATTTATACAGATGGCAGTGTAGATATTTAAATGTTCCTACACATGACTGTGTAGGTATTTCCATGTTTATACAGATGACTTTGTATTTATTTCCATGTTTATAGAGATAGCGGTGCAGATATTTCCATGTTTATACAGATAGTGGTGTATATATTTCCATGTTTATACAGATCATGGTGTAGATATTTCCATGTTTATACAGATACCGGTGTAGATATTTCCATGTTTATACAGACCGCAGTGTAGATATTTCCATGTTTATAGAGATAGCAGTGCAGATATTTCCATGTTTGTACAGATGGCGGTGTTGATGTTTCCATCTATACACTGATTGCCATGTAGGTATTTCCATGTGTATACAGATGGCATTGTAGATATTTCCATGTTTATACAGATGGTGGTGTAGATATTTCCATGTTTACACAGATGATTGTATAGGTATTTCCATATTTATACAGATGGCGGTGTAGATATTTCCAAGTTTATAGAGATAACGGTGTAGATATTTCCATATTTATACAGATAACGGTGTAGAAGTTTCCATGTTTATACAGATAGCGGTGTAAATATTTCCATGTTTATACAGATCACGGTGTAGATATTTCCATGTGTATAGAGATAGCGATGTAGATATTTCCATGTTTATACCGATAGCGGTGCAGATATTTCCCTGTTTGTACAGATGGCGGTGTTGATATTTCCATCCATACACAGATGACCATGTAGATATTTCCATGTTTATACAGATGGCGGCGCCGATATTTCCATGGATATGTAGATGGCGGTGTAGATATTTCCATGTTTATACAGATAGCGGTGTAGTTATGTCCATGTTTATATAGATAGCGGTGTAGATATTTCCATGTATGTACACATGGCTGTGTAGATATTTCCATGTTTATACAGATGGCGGTGTAGATATTTCCATGTTTATACACATAACTTTGTAAGTATTTCCATGTTTATACAGATGACGGTGTAGGTATTTCGATGTTTATAGAGATGGCAGTGGAGATATTTCCATGTTTATACAGATAGCGGTGTAGATATTTCCATGTTTATACTGATCGTCGTGTAGACAATTCCATGTTTATAGAGATGGCGGTGTAGATATTTCCATGTTCATAGAGATAGCGGTGTTGATTTTTCCATGTTTATAGAGATAGCGGTGTGGATATTTCCATGTTTATACAGATAGGGGTGTAGATATTTCCCTGTTTATAGAGATGGCGGTGTAGATATTTCCATGTTTATACAGATCACGGTGTAGATATTTCCTTGTTTATACAAATAGCAGTGTAGTTATTTCCATGTTTATACAGATAGTGGTGTAGATATTTCCATGTGTATACAGATGGCTGTGTAGATATTTCCATGTTTATACAGATGGCTGTGTAGATATTTCCATGTTTATACAGATGACTTTGTAGGTATTTCCATGTTTATACAGATGGCGGTGTAGATATTTCCATGTTTATAGAGATAACTGTGTAGATATTTCCATGTTTATACAGAGAGCGGTGTAGATATTTCCATGTTTATACAGATAGCGGTGTAGATATTTCCATGTTTTTACAGATATCGGTGTAGATATTTCCATGTTTACACAGATTGCGGTGTAGATATTTCAATCTTTCTACAGATGTCATTGTAGATATTTCCATGTTTATACAGATGACTGTATAGGTATTTCCATGTATTTACAGATGGCTGTGCAGATATTTCCATGTCTATAGAGATAGCGGTGTAGATATTTCCATGTTTGTACAGATGGCGGTGTTGATATTTCCATCTATACACAGATGGCCGTGTAGATATTTCCATGTTTATTCAGATGGCAGCGTAGATATTTCCAAGGACATGCAGATGGCGGTGTAGTTATTTCCATGTTTATACAGATAGCGGTGTAGGTATTTCCATGTTTACACAGATGGTGGTGTAGATATTTCCGTGTTTATACACATGGCGGAGTAGATACTTCCATCTTTATGGAGATGGCAGTGTAGATATTTTCATGTTCATAGAGATGGCGGTGTAGATATTTCCATATTTATAGAGATAGCGGTGTAGATATTTCCATCTTTCTACAGATGGCAGTGTAGATATTTCCATGTTTATACAGATGGCCGTGTAGATATTTCCATATTTATTCAGATGTCTGTGTAGATATTTCCATGTGTATACAGATGGTATTGTAGCTATTTCCATGTTTATACAGATGGTGGTGTAGATATTTCCATGTTTATTCAGATGACTGTGTAGATATTTCCATGTTTTTACAGATGGCAGTGTAGATATTTCAATGTTTATATAGATGGCGCTGTTGATATTTCCATGTTTATACAGATAACGGTGGAGATATTTCCATGTTTATACAGAGAGCAGTGGAGATATTTCCATGTTTATACACATAGCGGTGTACATATTTCCATGTTTATAGAGACAGCGGTGTAGGTATTTCCATGTTTATACAGATAGCGGTGCAGATATTTCCATGTTTACACAGATGCCTATGCAGATATTTCCATATTTATACAGAGGGCTGTGTAGATATTTCTATATTTATACAGATGGCAGTGTAGATATTTAAATGTTCCTACACATGACTGTGTAGGTATTTCCATGTTTATACAGATGACTTTGTATTTATTTCCATGTTTATAGAGATAGCGGTGCAGATATTTCCATGTTTATACAGATAGTGGTGTATATATTTCCATGTTTATACAGATCATGGTGTAGATATTTCCATGTTTATACAGATACCGGTGTAGATATTTCCATGTTTATACAGACCGCAGTGTAGATATTTCCATGTTTATAGAGATAGCAGTGCAGATATTTCCATGTTTGTACAGATGGCGGTGTTGATGTTTCCATCTATACACTGATTGCCATGTAGGTATTTCCATGTGTATACAGATGGCATTGTAGATATTTCCATGTTTATACAGATGGTGGTGTAGATATTTCCATGTTTACACAGATGATTGTATAGGTATTTCCATATTTATACAGATGGCGGTGTAGATATTTCCAAGTTTATAGAGATAACGGTGTAGATATTTCCATATTTATACAGATAACGGTGTAGAAGTTTCCATGTTTATACAGATAGCGGTGTAAATATTTCCATGTTTATACAGATCACGGTGTAGATATTTCCATGTGTATAGAGATAGCGATGTAGATATTTCCATGTTTATACCGATAGCGGTGCAGATATTTCCCTGTTTGTACAGATGGCGGTGTTGATATTTCCATCCATACACAGATGACCATGTAGATATTTCCATGTTTATACAGATGGCGGCGCCGATATTTCCATGGATATGTAGATGGCGGTGTAGATATTTCCATGTTTATACAGATAGCGGTGTAGTTATGTCCATGTTTATATAGATAGCGGTGTAGATATTTCCATGTATGTACACATGGCTGTGTAGATATTTCCATGTTTATACAGATGGCGGTGTAGATATTTCCATGTTTATACACATAACTTTGTAAGTATTTCCATGTTTATACAGATGACGGTGTAGGTATTTCGATGTTTATAGAGATGGCAGTGGAGATATTTCCATGTTTATACAGATAGCGGTGTAGATATTTCCATGTTTATACTGATCGTCGTGTAGACAATTCCATGTTTATAGAGATGGCGGTGTAGATATTTCCATGTTCATAGAGATAGCGGTGTTGATTTTTCCATGTTTATAGAGATAGCGGTGTGGATATTTCCATGTTTATACAGATAGGGGTGTAGATATTTCCCTGTTTATAGAGATGGCGGTGTAGATATTTCCATGTTTATACAGATCACGGTGTAGATATTTCCTTGTTTATACAAATAGCAGTGTAGTTATTTCCATGTTTATACAGATAGTGGTGTAGATATTTCCATGTGTATACAGATGGCTGTGTAGATATTTCCATGTTTATACAGATGGCTGTGTAGATATTTCCATGTTTATACAGATGACTTTGTAGGTATTTCCATGTTTATACAGATGGCGGTGTAGATATTTCCATGTTTATAGAGATAACTGTGTAGATATTTCCATGTTTATACAGAGAGCGGTGTAGATATTTCCATGTTTATACAGATAGCGGTGTAGATATTTCCATGTTTTTACAGATATCGGTGTAGATATTTCCATGTTTACACAGATTGCGGTGTAGATATTTCAATCTTTCTACAGATGTCATTGTAGATATTTCCATGTTTATACAGATGACTGTATAGGTATTTCCATGTATTTACAGATGGCTGTGCAGATATTTCCATGTCTATAGAGATAGCGGTGTAGATATTTCCATGTTTGTACAGATGGCGGTGTTGATATTTCCATCTATACACAGATGGCCGTGTAGATATTTCCATGTTTATTCAGATGGCAGCGTAGATATTTCCAAGGACATGCAGATGGCGGTGTAGTTATTTCCATGTTTATACAGATAGCGGTGTAGGTATTTCCATGTTTACACAGATGGTGGTGTAGATATTTCCGTGTTTATACACATGGCGGAGTAGATACTTCCATCTTTATGGAGATGGCAGTGTAGATATTTTCATGTTCATAGAGATGGCGGTGTAGATATTTCCATATTTATAGAGATAGCGGTGTAGATATTTCCATCTTTCTACAGATGGCAGTGTAGATATTTCCATGTTTATACAGATGGCCGTGTAGATATTTCCATATTTATTCAGATGTCTGTGTAGATATTTCCATGTGTATACAGATGGTATTGTAGCTATTTCCATGTTTATACAGATGGTGGTGTAGATATTTCCATGTTTATTCAGATGACTGTGTAGATATTTCCATGTTTTTACAGATGGCAGTGTAGATATTTCAATGTTTATATAGATGGCGCTGTTGATATTTCCATGTTTATACAGATAACGGTGGAGATATTTCCATGTTTATACAGAGAGCAGTGGAGATATTTCCATGTTTATACACATAGCGGTGTACATATTTCCATGTTTATAGAGACAGCGGTGTAGGTATTTCCATGTTTATACAGATAGCGGTGCAGATATTTCCATGTTTACACAGATGCCTATGCAGATATTTCCATATTTATACAGAGGGCTGTGTAGATATGTCTATATTTATACAGATGACAGTGTAGATATTTAAATGTTCCTACACATGACTGTGTAGGTATTTCCATGTTTATACAGATGGCTTTGTAGATATTTCCACGTCTATAGAGATAGCGGTGCAGATATTTACATGTTTATACAGATAACGGTGTATATATTTCCATGTTTATACAGATCGTGGTGTAGATATTTCCATGTTTATGCAGATACCGGTGTAGATATTTCCATGTTTATACAGACCGCAGTGTAGATATTTCCATGTTTATACAGATAGCGGTGTAGATATTTCCATGTTTATACAGATGGCTGTGTCGTTATTTCCATGTTTATACAGAGTTCTCCGTAGATATTTCCATGTTTATATATATGACAGTGTAGATATTTCCAGGTTTATACAGTTGACTGTGTAGATATTTCCAAGTTAATACAGATGGCGGTGTAGATATTTCCATGTTTATAGAGGTAGCGGTGTAGATATTTCCATGTTTATTGAGATAGCGGTGTAAATATTTCCATATTTATACAGATAGTGGTGTAGATATTTCCATGTTTTTACAGATAGCGGTGTAGATATTTCCATCTTTATTCAGAGAGTGCTGTACATATTTCCATGTTTATACAAATCACTGTGTAGATATTTCCATGTTTATACAGATAACGTTGTAGACATTTCCATCTTTATACAAACGGTGGTGTAGATATTTCCATTTTCCTACACATGTCTGTGTAGTTATTTCCATGTTTATACAGATGGCGGTGTAGATATTTCCATATTTATAGAGATAGCAGTGTAGATATTTCCAGGTTTATACAGATAGCGGTGTATATATTTCCATGTTTATACAGATCGTGGTGTAGATATTTCCATGTTTATACAGATACCGGTGTAGATATTTCCATGTTTATACAGACTGCAGTATAGGTGTTTCTATGTTTATACAGATAGCGGTGTAGATATTTCCATTTTTGTACAGATGGCGGTGTAGTTATTTCCATGTTTATATAGATAGCGGTGTAGATATTTCCATGTATATACACATGGCTGTGTAGATATTTCCGTGTTTATACTGATGGCGGTGTAGATATTTCCATGTTTTTACAGATAACTTTGTAAATATTTCCATGTTTATGCAGATGGCGGTGTAGATATTTCGATGTTTATACAGATAGCAGTGGAGATATTTCCATGTTTATACAGATAGCGGTGTAGATATTTCCATGTTTATACTGATCACGGTGTAGATATTTCCATGTTTATACAGATGGCGGTGTAGATAATTCCATTTTTATACAGATGTCTGTGTAGATATTTACATGTGTATACAGATGGTATTGTAGGTATTTCCATGTTTATACAGATGGTGGTGTAGATATTTCCATGTTTATTCGGATGATTGTGTAGATATTTCCATGTTTTTACAGATGGCAGTGTAGATATTTCAATGTTTAAAGAGATGGCGGTGTAGATATTTCCATATTTATACAGATGTCTGTGTAGATATTTCCATGTGTATACAGATGGTATTGTAGGTATTTCCATGTTTATACAGATGGTGGTGTAGATATTTCCATGTTTATTCAGATGACTGTGTAGATATTTCCATGTTTTTACAGATGGCAGTGTAGATATTTCAATGTTTGTAGAGATGGCGCTGTAGATATGTCCATGTTTATACAGATAACGGTGGAGATATTTCCATGTTTATGCAGACAGCAGTGGAGATATTCCCATGTTTATACACATAGCGGTGTACATATTTCCATGTTTATAGAGACAGCGGTGTAGGTATTTCCATGTTTATACAGATAGCGGTGCAGATTTTTTTAATGTTTATACAGATGCCCGTGCAGATATCTCCATATTTATACAGAGGGCTGTGTGGATATTTCTATGTTTATACAGATGGCAGTGTAGATATTTCCATGTTCCTACACATGACTGTGTAGGTATTTCCATGTTTATACAGATGGCTTTGTAGATATTTCCATGTCTATAGAGATAGCGGTGCAGATATTTACATGTTTATACAGATAGCGGTGTATAGATTTCCATGTTTATACAGATCGTGGTGTAGATATTTCCATGTTTATACAGATACCGGTGTAGATATTTCCATGTTTATACAGACCGCAGTGTAGATATTTCCATGTTTATACAGATAGCGGTGTAGATATTTCCATGTTTATACAGATGGCTGTGTCGATATTTCCATGTTTATACAGAGTTCTCTGTAGATATTTCCATGTTTATATAGATGACAGGGTAGATATTTCCAGGTTTATACAGATGACTGTGTAGATATTTCCAAGTTAATACAGATGGCGGTGTAGATATTTCCATGTTTATAGAGATAGCGGTGTAGATATTTCCATGTTTATTGAGATAGCGGTGTAAATATTTCCATATTTATACAGATAGTGGTGTAGATATTTCCATGTTTTTACAGATAGCGGTGTAGATATTTCCATCTTTATTCAGAGAGTGCTGTACATATTTCCATGTTTATACAAATCACTGTGTAGATATTTCCATGTTTATACAGATAACGTTGTAGACATTTCCATCTTTATACAAACGGTGGTGTAGATATTTCCATGTTCCTACACATGACTGTGTAGTTATTTCCATGTTTATACAGATGGCGGTGTAGATATTTCCATATTTATACAGATAGCAGTGTAGATATTTCCAGGTATATACAGATAGCGGTGTAAATATTTCCATGTTTATACAGATCGTGGTGTAGATATTTCCATGTTTATACAGATACCGGTGTAGATATTTCCATGTTTATACAGACTGCAGTATAGGTATTTCTATGTTTATACAAATAGCGGTGTAGATATTTCCATGTTTGTACAGATGGCGTTGTAGTTATTTCCATGTTTATATGGATAGCGGTGTAGATATTTCCATGTATATACACATGGCTGTGTAGATATTTCCGTGTTTATACAAATGGCGGTGTAGATATTTCCATGTTTTTACAGATAACTTTGTAAATATTTCCATGTTTATACAGATGGCGGTGTAGATATTTCGATGTTTATACAGATAGCAGTGGAGATGTTTCCATGTTTATACAGATAGCGGTGTAGATATTTCCATGTTTATACTGATCGTGGTGTAGATATTTCCATGTTTATACAGATGGCGGTGTAGATATTTCCATATTTATACAGATGTATGTGTAGATATTTACATGTGTATACAGATGGTATTGTAGGTATTTCCATGTTTATACAGATGGTGGTGTAGATATTTCCATGTTTATTCGGATGACTGTGTAGATATTTCCATGTTTTTACAGATGGCAGTGTAGATATTTCTATGTTTATAGAGACGGCGCTGTAGATATTTCCATGTTTATACAGATAACGGTGGAGATATTTCCATGTTTATGCAGACAGCAATGGAGATATTTCCATGTTTATACACATAGCGGTGTGCATATTTCCATGTTTATAGAGACAGCGGTGTAGGTATTTCCATGTTTATACAGATAGCGGTGCAGATATTTCCATGTTTATACAGATGCCCGTGCAGATATCTCCATATTTATACAGAGGGCTGTGTAGATATTTCTATGTGTATACAGATGGCAGTGTAGATATTTCCATGTTCCTACACATGACTGTGTAGTTATTTCCATGTTTATACAGATGGCTTTGTAGATATTTCCATGTCTATAGACATAGCTGTGCAGATATTTACGTGTTTATACAGATAGCGGTGTATATATTTCCATGTTTATATAGATCGTGGTGTAGATATTTCCATGTTTATACAGATACCGGTGTAGATATTTCCATGTTTATACAGACCGCAGTGTAGATATTTCCATGTTTATACAGATAGCGGTGTAGATATTTCCATGTTTATACAGATGGCTGTGTCGATATTTCCATGTTTATACAGAGTTCTCTGTACATATTTCCATGTTTATATAGATGACAGTGTAGATATATCCAGGTTTATACAGACGACTGTGTAGATATTTCCAAGTTAATACAGATGGCGGTGTAGATATTTCCATGTTTATAGAGATAGCGGTGTAGATATTTCCATGTTTATAGAGATAGCGGTGTAAATATTTCCATATTTATACAGATAGTGGTGTAGATATTTCCATGTTTTTAAAGATAGCGGTGTAGATATTTCCATCTTTATTCAGAGATTGCTGTACATATTTCCATGTTTATACAAATCACTGTGTAGATATTTCCATGTTTATACAGATAACTTTGGAGACATTTACATCTTTATACAAACGGTGGTGTAGATATTTCCATGTTCCTACACATGACTGTGTAGTTATATCCATGTTTATACAGATGGCGGTGTAGATATTTCCATATTTATAGAGATAGCAGTGTAGATATTTCCAGGTTTATACAGATAGCGGTGTAAATATTTCCATGTTTATACAGATCGTGGTGTAGATATTTCCATGTTTATACAGATACCGGTGTAGATATTTCCATGTTTATACAGACTGCAGTATAGGTATTTCTATGTTTATACAGATAGCGGTGTAGATATTTCCATGTTTATACAGATGGCGGTGTAGATATTTCCATGTTTTTACAGATAACTTTGTAAATATATCCATGTTTATACAGATGGCGGTGTAGATATTTCGATGTTTATACAGATAGCAGTGGAGATATTTCCATGTTTATACAGATAGCGGTGTAGATATTTCCATGTTTATACTGATCGCGGTGTAGATATTTCCATGTTTATACAGATGGCGGTGTAGATATTTCCATATTTATACAGATGTCTGTGTAGATATTTACATGTGTATACAGATGGTATTGTAGGTATTTCCATGTTTATACAGATGGTGGTGTAGATATTTCCATGTTTATTCGGATGACTGTGTAGATATTTCCATGTTTTTACAGATGGCAGTTTAGATATTTCAATGTTTATAGAGATGGCGGTGTAGATATTTCCATATTTATACAGATGTCTGTGTAGATATTTAAATGTGTATACAGATGGTATTGTAGGTATTTCCATGTTTATACAGATGGTGGTGTAGATATTTCCATGTTTATTCAGATGACTGTGTAGATATTTCCATGTTTTTACAGATGGCAGTGTAGATATTTCAATGTTTATAGAGATGGCGCTGTAGATATGTCCATGTTTATACAGATAACGGTGGAGATATTTCCATGTTTATGCAGACAGCAGTGGAGATATTTCCATGTTTATACACATAGCGGTGTACATATTTCCATGTTTATAGAGACAGCGGTGTAGGTATTTCCATGTTTATACAGATAGCGGTGCAGAAATTTCCATGTTTATACAGATGCCCATGCAGATATCTCCATATTTATACAGAGGGCTGTGTAGATATTTCTATGTTTATACAGATGCCAGTGTAGATATTTCCATGTTCCTACTCATGACTGTGTAGGTATTTCCATGTTTATACAGATGGCTTTGTAGATATTTCCATGTCTATAGAGATAGCGGTGCAGATATTTACATGTTTATACAGATAGCGGTGTATATATTTAAATGTTTATACAGATCGTGGTGTAGATATTTCCATGTTTATACAGATACCGGTGTATATATGTCCATGTTTATACAGACCGCAGTGTAGATATTTCCAGGTTTATACAGATAGCGGTGTAGATATTTCCATGTTTATACAGATGGCGGTGTCGATATTTCCATGTTTATACAGAGTTCTCTGTAGATATTCCAATGTTTATATAGATGACAGTGTAGATATTTCCAGGTTTATACAGATGACTGTGTAGATATTTCCAAGTTAATACAGATGGCGGTGTAGATATTTCCATGTTTATAGAGATAGCGGTGTAGATATTTCCATGTTTATTGAGATAGCGTTGTAAATATTTCCATATTTATACAGATAGTGGTGTAGATATTTCCATGTTTTTACAGATAGCGGTGTAGATATTTCCATATTTGTACAGATGGAGGTGTAGTTATTTCCATTTTTATATAGATAGCGGTGTAGATATTTCCATGTATATACACATGGCTGTGTAGATATTTCCGTGTTTATACAGATGGCGGTGTAGATATTTCCATGTTTTTACAGATAACTTTGTAAATATTTCCATGTTTATACAGATGGCGGTGTACATATTTCGATGTTTATAAAGATAGCAGTGGAGATATTTCCATATTTATACAGATAGCGGTGTAGATATTTCCATGTTTATACTGATCGCGGTGTAGATATTTCCATGTTTATACAGATGGCGGTGTAGATATTTCCATATTTATACAGATGTCTGTGTAGATATTTACATGTGTATACAGATGGTATTGTAGGTATTTCCATGTTTATACAGATGGTGGTGTAGATATTTCCATGTTTATTCGGATGACTGTGTAGATATTTCCATGTTTTTACAGATGGCAGTGTAGATATTTCTATGTTTATAGAGACGGCGCTGTAGATATTTCCATGTTTATACAGATAACGGTGGAGATATTTCCATGTTTATGCAGACAGCAATGGAGATATTTCCATGTTTATACACATAGCGGTGTGCATATTTCCATGTTTATAGAGACAGCGGTGTAGGTATTTCCATGTTTATACAGATAGCGGTGCAGATATTTCCATGTTTATACAGATGCCCGTGCAGATATCTCCATATTTATACAGAGGGCTGTGTAGATATTTCTATGTGTATACAGATGGCAGTGTAGATATTTCCATGTTCCTACACATGACTGTGTAGTTATTTCCATGTTTATACAGATGGCTTTGTAGATATTTCCATGTCTATAGAGATAGCTGTGCAGATATTTTCGTGTTTATACAGATAGCGGTGTATATATTTCAATGTTTATATAGATCGTGGTGTAGATATTTCCATGTTTATACAGATACCGGTGTAGATATTTCCATGTTTATACAGACCGCAGTGTAGATATTTCCATGTTTATACAGATAGCGGTGTAGATATTTCCATGTTTATACAGATGGCTGTGTCGATATTTCCATGTTTATACAGAGTTCTCTGTACATATTTCAATGTTTATATAGATGACAGTGTAGATATATCCAGGTTTATACAGATGACTGTGTAGATATTTCCAAGTTAATACAGATGGCGGTGTAGATATTTCCATGTTTATAGAGATAGCGGTGTAGATATTTCCATGTTTATAGAGATAGCGGTGTAAATATTTCCATATTTATACAGATAGTGGTGTAGATATTTCCATGTTTTTACAGATAGCGGTGTAGTTATTTCCATCTTTATTCAGAGATTGCTGTACATATTTCCATGTTTATACAAATCACTGTGTAGATATTTCCATGTTTATACAGATAACTTTGGAGACATTTACATCTTTATACAAACGGTGGTGTAGATATTTCCATGTTCCTACACATGACTGTGTAGTTATTTCCATGTTTATACAGATGGCGGTGTAGATATTTCCATATTTATAGAGATAGCAGTGTAGATATTTCCAGGTTTATACAGATAGCGGTGTAAATATTTCCATGTTTATACAGATCGTGGTGTAGATATTTCCATGTTTATATAGATACCGGTGTAGATATTTCCATGTTTATACAGACTGCAGTATAGGTATTTCTATGTTTATACAGATAGCGGTGTAGATATTTCCATGTTTATACAGATGGCGGTGTAGATATTTCCATGGTTTTACAGATAACTTTGTAAATATTTCCATGTTTATACAGATGGCGGTGTAGATATTTCGATGTTTATACAGATAGCAGTGGAGATATTTCCATGTTTATACAGATAGCGGTGTAGATATTTCCATGTTTATACTGATCGCGGTGTAGATATTTCCATGTTTATACAGATGGCGGTGTAGATATTTCCATATTTATACAGATGTCTGTGTAGATATTTACATGTGTATACAGATGGTATTGTAGGTATTTCCATGTTTATACAGATGGTATTGTAGGTATTTCCATGTTTATACAGATGGTGGTGTAGATATTTCCATGTTTATTCGGATGACTGTGTAGATATTTCCATGTTTTTACAGATGGCAGTGTAGATATTTCAATGTTTATAGAGATGGCGCTGTAGATATTTCCATATTTATACAGATGTCTGTGTAGATATTTCCATGTGTATACTGATGGTATTGTAGCTATTTCCATGTTTATACAGATGGTGGTGTAGATATTTCCATGTTTATTCAGATGACTGTGTAGATATTTCCATGTTTTTACAGATGGCAGTGTAGATATTTCAATTTTTATAGAGATGGCGCTGTAGATATTTCCATGTTTATACAGATACCGGTGTAGATATGTCCATGTTTATACAGACCGCAGTGTAGATATTTCCATGTTTATACAGATAGCGGTGTAGATATTTCCATGTTTATACAGATGGCTGTGTCGATATTTCCATGTTTATACAGAGTTCTCCGTAGATATTTCCATGTTTATATAGATGACAGTGTAGATATTTCCAGGTTTATACAGATGACTGTGTAGATATTTCCAAGTTAATACAGATGGCGGTGTAGATATTTCCATGTTTATAGAGATAGCGGTGTAGATATTTCCATGTTTATTGAGATAGCGGTGTAAATATTTCCATATTTATACAGATAGTGGTGTAGATATTTCCATGTTTTTACAGATAGCGGTGTAGATATTTCCATCTTTATTCAGAGAGTGCTGTACATATTTCCATGTTTATACAAATCACTGTGTAGATATTTCCATGTTTATACAGATAACGTTGTAGACATTTCCATCTTTATACAAACGGTGGTGTAGATATTTCCATTTTCCTACACATGACTGTGTAGTTATTTCCATGTTTATACAGACGGCGGTGTAGATATTTCCATATTTATAGAGATAGCAGTGTAGATATTTCCAGGTTTATACAGATAGCGGTGTAAATATTTCCATGTTTATACAGATCGTGGTGTAGATATTTCCATGTTTATACAGATACCGGTGTAGATATTTCCATGTTTATACAGACTGCAGTATAGGTATTTCTATGTTTATACAGATAGCAGTGTAGTTATTTCCATGTTTGTACAGATGGCGGTGTAGATATTTCCATGTTTATACAGACTGCAGTATAGGTATTTCTATGTTTATACAGATAGCAGTGTAGTTATTTCCATGTTTGTACAGATGGCGGTGTAGTTATTTCCATGTTTATATAGATAGCGGTGTAGATATTTCCATGTATATACACATGGCTGTGTAGATATTTCCGTGTTTATACAGAAGGCGGTGTAGATATTTCCATGTTTTTACAGATAACTTTGTAAATATTTCCATGTTTATGCAGATGGCGGTGTAGATATTTCGATGTTTATACAGATAGCAGTGGAGATATTTCCATGTTTATACAGATAGCGGTGTAGATATTTCCATGTTTATACAGATGGCGGTGTAGATATTTCCATTTTTATACAGATGTCTGTGTAGATATTTACATGTGTATACAGATGGTATTGTAGGTATTTCCATGTTTATACAGATGGTGGTGTAGTTATTTCCATGTTTATTCGGATGATTGTGTAGATATTTCCATGTTTTTACAGATGGCAGTGTAGATATTTCAATGTTTATAGAGATGGCGGTGTAGATATTTCCATATTTATACAGATGTCTGTGTAGATATTTCCATGTGTATACAGATGGTATTGTAGGTATTTCCATGTTTATACAGATGGTGGTGTAGATATTTCCATGTTTATTCAGATGACTGTGTAGATATTTCCATGTTTTTACAGATGGCAGTGTAGATATTTCAATGTTTGTAGAGATGGCGCTGTAGATATGTCCATGTTTATACAGATAACGGTGGAGATATTTCCATGTTTATGCAGACAGCAGTGGAGATATTTCCATGTTTATACACATAGCGGTATACATATTTCCATGTTTATAGAGACAGCGGTGTAGGTATTTCCATGTTTATACAGATAGCGGTGCAGATATTTCCATGTTTATACAGATGCCGGTGCAGATATCTCCATATTTATACAGAGGGCTGTGTAGATATTTCTATGTTTATACAGATGGCAGTGTAGATATTTCCATGTTCCTACACATGACTGTGTAGGTATTTCCATGTTTATACAGATGGCTTTGTAGATATTTCCATGTCTATAGAGATAGCGGTGCAGATATTTACATGTTTATACAGATAGCGGTGTATATATTTCCATGTTTATACAGAACGTGGTGTAGATATTTCCATGTTTATACAGATACCGGTGTAGATATTTCCATGTTTATACAGACCGCAGTGTAGATATTTCCATGTTTATACAGATAGCGGTGTAGATATTTCCATGTTTATACAGATGGCTGTGTCGATATTTCCATGTTTATACAGAGTTCTCCGTAGATATTTCCATGTTTATATAGATGACAGGGTAGATATTTCCAGGTTTATACAGATGACTGTGTAGATATTTCCAAGTTAATACAGATGGCGGTGTAGATATTTCCATGTTTATAGAGATAGCGGTGTAGATATTTCCATGTTCATTGAGATAGCGGTGTAAATATTTCCATATTTATACAGATAGTGGTGTAGATATTTCCATGTTTTTACAGATAGCGGTGTAGATATTTCCATCTTTATTCAGAGAATGCTGTACATATTTCCATGTTTATACAAATCACTGTGTACATATTTCCATGTTTATACAGGTAACGTTGTAGACATTTCCATCTTTATACAAACGGTGGTGTAGATATTTCCATGTTCCTACACATGACTGTGTAGTTATTTCCATGTTTATACAGATGGCGGTGTAGATATTTCCATATTTATAGAGATAGCAGTGTAGATATTTCCAGGTATATACAGATAGCGGTGTAAATATTTCCATGTTTATACAGATCGTGGTGTAGATATTTCCATGTTTATACAGATACCGGGGTAGATATTTCCATGTTTATACAGACTGCAGTATAGGTATTTCTATGTTTATACAAATAGCGGTGTAGATATTTACATGTTTGTACAGATGGCGGTGTAGTTATTTCCATGTTTATATAGATAGCGGTGTAGATATTTCCATGTATATACACATGGCTGTGTAGATATTTCCATGTTTATACAGATGGAGGTGTAGATATTTCCATGTTTTTACAGATAACTTTGTAAATATTTCCATGTTTATACAGATGGCGGTGTAGATATTTCGATGTTTATACAGATAGCAGTGGAGATATTTCCATGTTTATACAGATAGCGGTGTAGATATTTCCATGTTTATACTGATCGCGGTGTAGATATTTCCATGTTTATACAGATACCGGTGTAGATATTTCCATGTTTATACAGACCGCAGTGTAGATATTTCCATGTTTATACAGATAGCGGTGTAGATATTTCCATGTTTATACAGATGGCTGTGTCGATATTTCCATGTTTATACAGAGTTCTCTGTACATATTTCCATGTTTATATAGATGACAGTGTAGATATTTCCAGGTTTATACAGATGACTGTGTAGATATTTCCAAGTTAATACAGATGGCGGTGAAGATATTTCCATGTTTATAGAGATAGCGGTGTAGATATTTCCATGTTTATTGAGATAGCGGTGTAAATATTTCCATATTTATACAGATAGCGGTGTAGATATTTCCATCTTTATTCAGAGAGTGCTGTACATATTTCCATGTTTATACAAATCACTGTGTAGATATTTCCATGTTTATACAGATAACGTTGTAGACATTTCCATCTTTATACAAACGGTGGTGTAGATATTTCCATGTTCCTACACATGACTGTGTAGTTATTTCCATGTTTAAACAGATGGCGGTGTAGATATTTCCATATTTATAGAGATAGCAGTGTAGATATTTCCAGGTTTATACAGATAGCGGTGTAAATATTTCCATGTTTATACAGATCGTGGTGTAGATTTTTCCATGTTTATACAGATACCGGTGTAGATATTTCCATGTTTATACAGACTGCAGTATAGGTATTTCTATGTTTATACAGATAGCGGTGTAGATATTTCCATGTTTGTACAGATGGCGGTGTAGTTATTTCCATGTTTATATAGATTGCGGTGTAGATATTTCCATGTATATATACATGGCTGTGTAGGTATTTCCATGTTTATACAGATGGCGGTGTAGATATTTCCATGTTTTTACAGATAACTTTGTAAATATTTCCATGTTTATGCAGATGGCGGTGTAGATATATCGATGTTTATACAGATAGCAGTGGAGATATTTCCATGTTTATACAGATAGCGGTGTAGATATTTCCATGTTTATACTGATCGCGGTGTAGATATTTCCATGTTTATACAGATGGCGGTGTAGTTATTTCCATATTTATACAGATGTCTGTGTAGATATTTACATGTGTATACAGATGGTACTGTAGGTATTTCCATGTTTATACAGATGGTGGTGTAGATATTTCCATGTTTATTCGGATGACTGTGTAGATATTTCCATGTTTTTACAGATGGCAGTGTAGATATGTCATTGTTTATAGAGATGGCGGTGTAGATATTTCCATATTTATACAGATGTCTGTGTAGATATTTCCATGTGTATACAGATGGTATTGTAGGTATTTCCATGTTTATTCAGATGGTGGTGTAGATATTTCCATGTTTATTCAGATGACTGTGTAGATATTTCCATGGTTTTACAGATGGCAGTGTAGATATTTCAATGTTTATAGAGATGGAGCTGTACATATATCCATGTTTATACAGATAACGGTGGAGATATTTCCATGTTTATGCAGACAGCAGTGGAGATATTTCCATGTTTATACACATAGCGGTGTACATATTTCCATGTTTATAGAGACAGCGGTGTAGGTATTTCCATGTTTATACAGATAGCGGTGCAGAAATTTCCATGTTTATACAGATGCCCATGCAGATATCTCCGTATTTATACAGAGGGCTGTGTAGATATTTCTATGTTTATACAGATGGCAGTGTAGATATTTCCATGTTCCTACACATGACTGTGTAGGTATTTCCATGTTTATACAGATGGCTTTGTAGATATTTCCATGTCTATAGAGATAGCGGTGCAGATATTTACATGTTTATACAGATAGCGGTGTATATATTTCCATGTTTATACAGATCGTGGTGTAGATATTTCCATGTTTATACAGATACCGGTGTAGATATTTCCATGTTTATACAGACCGCAGTGTAGATATTTCATTGTTTATACAGATAGCGGTGTAGATATTTCCATGTTTATACAGATGGCTGTGTCGATATTTCCATGTTTATACAGAGTTCTCTGTAGATATTTCCATGTTTATATAGATGACAGTGTAGATATTTCCAGGTTTATACAGATGACTGTGTAGATATTTCCAAGTTAATACAGATGGCGGTGTAGATATTTCCATGTTTACAGAGATAGCGGTGTAGATATTTCCATGTTTATTGAGATAGCGGTGTAAATATTTCCATATTTATACAGATAGTGGTGTAGATATTTCCATGCTTTTACAGATAGCGGTGTAGATATTTCCATCTTTATTCAGAGAGTGCTGTACATAATTCCATGTTTATAGAAATAACTGTGTAGATATTTCCATGTTTATACAGATAACTTTGTAGACATTTCCATGTTTATGCAGACAGCAGTGGAGGTATTTCCATGTTTATACACATAGCGGTGTACATATTTCCATGTTTATAGAGACAGCGGTGTAGGTATTTCCATGTTTATACAGATAGCGGTGCAGATATTTCCATGTTTATACAGATGCCCGTGCAGATATCTCCATATTTATACAGAGGGCTGTGTAGATATTTCTATGTTTATACAGATGGCAGTGTAGATATTTCCATGTTCCTACACATGACTGTGTAGGTATTTCCATGTTTATACAGATGGCTTTGTAGATATTTCCATGTCTATAGAGATAGCGGTGCAGATATTTACATGTTTATACAGATAGCGGTGTATATATTTCCATGTTTATACAGATCGTGGTGTAGATATTTCCATGTTTATACAGATACCGGTGTAGATATTTCCATGTTTATACAGACCGCAGTGTAGATATTTCCATGTTTATACAGATAGCAGTGTAGATATTTTCATGTTTATACAGATGGCTGTGTCGATATTTCCATGTTTATACAGAGTTCTCTGTACATATTTCCATGTTTATATAGATGACAGTGTAGATATTTCCAGGTTTATACAGATGAATGTGTAGATATTTCCAAGTTAATACAGATGGCGGTGTAGATATTTCCATGTTTATAGAGATAGCGGTGTAGATATTTCCATGTTTATTGAGATAGCGGTGTAAATATTTCCATATTTATACAGATACTGGTGTAGATATTTCCATGTTTTTACAGATAGCGGTGTAGATATTTCCATCTTTATTCAGAGAGTGCTGTACATATTTCCATGTTTATACAAATCACTGTGTAGATATTTCCATGTTTATACAGATAACTGTGTAGACATTTGCATCTTTATACAAACGGTGGTGTAGATATTTCCATGTTCCTACACATGACTGTGTAGTTATTTCCATGTTTATACAGATGGCGGTGTAGATATTTCCATATTTATAGAGATAGCAGTGTAGATATTTCCAGGTTTCTACAGATAGCGGTGTAAATATTTCCATGTTTATACAGATCGTGGTGTAGATATTTCCATGTTTATACAGATACCGGTGTAGATATTTCCATGTTTATACAGACTGCAGTATAGGTATTTCTATGTTTATACAGATAGCGGTGTAGATATTTCCATGTTTGTACATATGGCGGTGTAGTTATTTCCATGTTTATATAGATAGCGGTGTAGATATTTCCATGTATATACACATGGCTGTGTAGATATTTCCGTGTTTATACAGATGGCGGTGTAGATATTTCCATGTGTTTACAGATAACTTTGTAAATATTTCCATGTTTATGCAGATGGCGGTGTAGATATTTCGATGTTTATACAGATAGCAGTGGAGATATTTCCATGTTTATACAGATAGCGGTGTAGATATTTCCATGTTTATACTGATCGCGGTGTAGATATTTCCATGTTTATACAGATGGCGGTGTAGATATTTCCATTTTTATACAGATGTCTGTGTAGATATTTACATGTGTATACAGATGGTATTGTAGGTATTTCCATGTTTATACAGATGGTGGTGTAGATATTTCCATGTTTATTCGGATGACTGTGTAGATATTTCCATGTTTTTACAGATCGCAGTGTAGATATTTCAATGTTTATAGAGATGGCGGTGTAGATATTTCCATATTTATACAGATGTCTGTGTAGATATTTCCATGTGTATACAGATGGTATAGTAGGTATTTCCATGTTTATACAGATGGTGGTGTAGATATTTCCATGTTTATTCAGATGACTGTGTAGATATTTCCACGTTTTTACAGATGGCAGTATAGATATTTCAATGTTTATAGAGATGGCGCTGTAGATATGTCCATGTTTATACAGATAACGGTGGAGATATTTCCATGTTTATGCAGACAGCAGTGGAGTTATTTCCATGTTTATACACATAGCGGTGTACATATTTCCATGTTTATAGAGACAGCGGTGTAGGTATTTCCATGTTTATACAGATAGCGGTGCAGAAATTTCCATGTTTATACAGATGCCCATGCAGATATCTCCATATTTATACAGAGGGCTGTGTAGATATTTCTATGTTTATACAGATGCCAGTGTAGATATTTCCATGTTCCTACTCATGACTGTGTAGGTATTTCCATGTTTATACAGATGGCTTTGTAGATATTTCCATGTCTATAGAGATAGCGGTGCAGATATTTACATGTTTATACAGATAGCGGTGTATATATTTCCATGTTTATACAGATCGTGGTGTAGATATTTCCATGTTTATACAGATACCGGTGTAGATATGTCCATGTTTATACAGACCGCAGTGTAGATATTTCCAGGTTTATACAGATAGCGGTGTAGATATTTCCATGTTTATACAGATGGCTGTGTCGATATTTCCATGTTTATACAGAGTTCTCTGTAGATATTCCAATGTTTATATAGATGACAGTGTAGATATTTCCAGGTTTATACAGATGACTGTGTAGATATTTCCAAGTTAATACAGATGGCGGTGTAGATATTTCCATGTTTATAGAGATAGCGGTGTAGATATTTCCATGTTTATTGAGATAGCGTTGTAAATATTTCCATATTTATACAGATAGTGGTGTAGATATTTCCATGTTTTTACAGATAGCGGTGTAGATATTTCCATCTTTATTCAGAGAGTGCTGTACATATTTCCATGTTTATACAAATCACTGTCTAGATATTTCCATGTTTATACAGATAACGTTGTAGACATTTCCATCTTTACACAAACGGTGGTGTAGATATTTCCATGTTCCTACACATGACTGTGGAGTTATTTCCATGTTTATACAGATGGCGGTGTAGATATTTCCATATTTATAGAGATAGCAGTGTAGATATTTCCAGGTATATACAGATAGCGGTGTAAATATTTCCGTGTTTATACAGATCGTGGTGTAGATATTTCCATGTTTATACAGATACCGGTGTAGATATTTCCATGTTTATACAGACTGCAGTATAGGTTTTTCTATGTTTATACAAATAGCGGTGTAGATATTTCCATGTTTGTACAGATGGCGGTGTAGTTATTTCCATGTTTATATAGATAGCGGTGTAGATATTTCCATGTATATACACATGGCTGTGTAGATATTTCCATGTTTATACAGATGGCAGTGTAGATATTTCCATGTTTTTAAAGATAACTTTGTAAATATTTCCATGTTTATGCAGATGGCGGTGTAGATATTTCGATGTTTATACAGATAGCAGTGGAGATATTTCCATGTTTATACAGATAGCGGTGTAGATATTTCCATGTTTATACTGATCGCGGTGTAGATATTTCCATGTTTATACAGATGGCGGTGTAGATATTTCCATATTTATACAGATGTCTGTGTAGATATTTACATGTGTATACAGATGGTATTGTAGGTATTTCCATGTTTATACAGATGGTGGTGTAGATATTTCCATGTTTATTCGGATGACTGTGTAGATATTTCCATGTTTTTACAGATGGCAGTGTAGATATTTCAATGTTTATAGAGATGGCGGTGTAGATATTTCCATATTTATACAGATGTCTGTGTAGATATTTCCATGTGTATACAGACGGTATTGTAGGTATTTCCATGTTTATACAGATGGTGGTGTAGATATTTCCATGTTTATTCAGATGACTGTGTAGATATTTCCATGTTTTTACAGATGGCAGTGTAGATATTTCAATGTTTGTAGAGATGGCGCTGTAGATATGTCCATGTTTATACAGATAACGGTGGAGATATTTCCATGTTTATGCAGACAGCAGTGGAGATATTTCCATGTTTATACACATAGCGGTGTACATATTTCCATGTTTATAGAGACAGCGGTGTAGGTATTTCCATGTTTATACAGATAGCGGTGCAGATATTTCCATGTTTATACAGATGCCCGTGCAGATATCTCCATATTTTTACAGAGGGCTGTGTAGATATTTCTATGTTTATACAGATGGCAGTGTAGATATTTCCATGTTCCTACACATGACTGTGTAGGTATTTCCATGTTTATACAGATGGCTTTGTAGATATTTCCATGTCTGTAGAGATAGCGGTGCAGATATTTACATGTTTATACAGATAGCGGTGTATATATTTCCATGTTTATACAGAACGTGGTGTAGATATTTCCATGTTTATACAGATACCGGTGTAGATATTTCCATGTTTATACAGACCGCAGTGTAGATATTTCCATGTTCATACAGATAGCGGTGTAGATATTTCCATGTTTATACAGATGGCTGTGTCGATATTTCCATGTTTATACAGAGTTCTCTGTAGATATTTCCATGTTTATATAGATGACAGGGTAGATATATCCAGGTTTATACAGATGACTGTGTAGATATTTCCAAGTTAATACAGATGGCGGTGTAGATATTTCCATGTTTATAGAGATAGCGGTGTAGATATTTCCATGTTTATAGAGATAGCGGTGTAAATATTTCCATATTTATACAGATAGTGGTGTAGATATTTCCATGTTTTTAAAGATAGCGGTGTAGATATTTCCATCTTTATTCAGAGATTGCTGTACATATTTCCATGTTTATACAAATCACTGTGTAGATATTTCCATGTTTATACAGATAACTTTGGAGACATTTACATCTTTATACAAACGGTGGTGTAGATATTTCCATGTTCTTACACATGACTGTGTAGTTATTTCCATGTTTATACAGATGGCGGTGTAGATATTTCCATATTTATAGAGATAGCAGTGTAGATATTTCCAGGTTTATACAGATAGCGGTGTAAATATTTCCATGTTTATACAGATCGTGGTGTAGATATTTCCATGTTTATACAGATACCGGTGTAGATATTTCCATGTTTATACAGACTGCAGTATAGGTATTTCTATGTTTATACAGATAGCGGTGTAGATATTTCCATGTTTATACAGATGGCGGTGTAGATATTTCCATGTTTTTACAGATAACTTTGTAAATATATCCATGTTTATACAGATGGCGGTGTAGATATTTCGATGTTTATACAGATAGCAGTGGAGATATTTCCATGTTTATACAGATAGCGGTGTAGATATTTCCATGTTTATACTGATCGCGGTGTAGATATTTCCATGTTTATACAGATGGCGGTGTAGATATTTCCATATTTATACAGATGTCTGTGTAGATATTTACATGTGTATACAGATGGTATTGTAGGTATTTCCATGTTTATACAGATGGTGGTGTAGATATTTCCATGTTTATTCGGATGACTGTGTAGATATTTCCATGTTTTTACAGATCGCAGTGTAGATATTTCAATGTTTATAGAGATGGCGGTGTAGATATTTCCATATTTATACAGATGTCTGTGTAGATATTTCCATGTGTATACAGATGGTATTGTAGGTATTTCCATGTTTATACAGATGGTGGTGTAGATATTTCCATGTTTATTCAGATGACTGTGTAGATATTTCCATGTTTTTACAGATGGCAGTGTAGATATTTCAATGTTTATAGAGATGGCGCTGTAGATATGTCCATGTTTATACAGATAACGGTGGAGATATTTCCATGTTTATGCAGACAGCAGTGGAGATATTTCCATGTTTATACACATAGCGGTGTACATATTTCCATGTTTATAGAGACAGCGGTGTAGTTATTTCCATGTTTATACAGATAGCGGTGCAGAAATTTCCATGTTTATACAGATGCCCATGCAGATATCTCCATATTTATACAGAGGGCTGTGTAGATATTTCTATGTTTATACAGATGCCAGTGTAGATATTTCCATGTTCCTACTCATGACTGTGTAGGTATTTCCATGTTTATACAGATGGCTTTGTAGATATTTCCATGTCTATAGAGATAGCGGTGCAGATATTTACATGTTTATACAGATAGCGGTGTATATATTTCCATGTTTATACAGATCGTGGTGTAGATATTTCCATGTTTATACAGATACCGGTGTAGATATGTCCATGTTTATACAGACCGCAGTGTAGATATTTCCAGGTTTATACAGATAGCGGTGTAGATATTTCCATGTTTATACAGATGGCGGTGTCGATATTTCCATGTTTATACAGAGTTCTCTGTAGATATTCCAATGTTTATATAGATGACAGTGTAGATATTTCCAGGTTTATACAGATGACTGTGTAGATATTTCCAAGTTAATACAGATGGCGGTGTAGATATTTCCATGTTTATAGAGATAGCGGTGTAGATATTTCCATGTTTATTGAGATAGCGTTGTAAATATTTCCATATTTATACAGATAGTGGTGTAGATATTTCCATGTTTTTACAGATAGCGGTGTAGATATTTCCATATTTGTACAGATGGAGGTGTAGTTATTTCCATTTTTATATAGATAGCGGTGTAGATATTTCCATGTATATACACATGGCTGTGTAGATATTTCCGTGTTTATACAGATGGCGGTGTAGATATTTCCATGTTTTTACAGATAACTTTGTAAATATTTCCATGTTTATACAGATGGCGGTGTACATATTTCGATGTTTATAAAGATAGCAGTGGAGATATTTCCATATTTATACAGATAGCGGTGTAGATATTTCCATGTTTATACTGATCGCGGTGTAGATATTTCCATGTTTATACAGATGGCGGTGTAGATATTTCCATATTTATACAGATGTCTGTGTAGATATTTACATGTGTATACAGATGGTATTGTAGGTATTTCCATGTTTATACAGATGGTGGTGTAGATATTTCCATGTTTATTCGGATGACTGTGTAGATATTTCCATGTTTTTACAGATGGCAGTGTAGATATTTCTATGTTTATAGAGACGGCGCTGTAGATATTTCCATGTTTATACAGATAACGGTGGAGATATTTCCATGTTTATGCAGACAGCAATGGAGATATTTCCATGTTTATACACATAGCGGTGTGCATATTTCCATGTTTATAGAGACAGCGGTGTAGGTATTTCCATGTTTATACAGATAGCGGTGCAGATATTTCCATGTTTATACAGATGCCCGTGCAGATATCTCCATATTTATACAGAGGGCTGTGTAGATATTTCTATGTGTATACAGATGGCAGTGTAGATATTTCCATGTTCCTACACATGACTGTGTAGTTATTTCCATGTTTATACAGATGGCTTTGTAGATATTTCCATGTCTATAGAGATAGCTGTGCAGATATTTCCGTGTTTATACAGATAGCGGTGTATATATTTCAATGTTTATATAGATCGTGGTGTAGATATTTCCATGTTTATACAGATACCGGTGTAGATATTTCCATGTTTATACAGACCGCAGTGTAGATATTTCCATGTTTATACAGATAGCGGTGTAGATATTTCCATGTTTATACAGATGGCTGTGTCGATATTTCCATGTTTATACAGAGTTCTCTGTACATATTTCCATGTTTATATAGATGACAGTGTAGATATTTCCAGGTTTATACAGATGAATGTGTAGATATTTCCAAGTTAATACAGATGGCGGTGTAGATATTTCCATGTTTATAGAGATAGCGGTGTAGATATTTCCATGTTTATTGAGATAGCGGTGTAAATATTTCCATATTTATACAGATACTGGTGTAGATATTTCCATGTTTTTACAGATAGCGGTGTAGATATTTCCATCTTTATTCAGAGAGTGCTGTACATATTTCCATGTTTATACAAATCACTGTGTAGATATTTCCATGTTTATACAGATAACTGTGTAGACATTTGCATCTTTATACAAACGGTGGTGTAGATATTTCCATGTTCCTACACATGACTGTGTAGTTATTTCCATGTTTATACAGATGGCGGTGTAGATATTTCCATATTTATAGAGATAGCAGTGTAGATATTTCCAGGTTTATACAGATAGCGGTGTAAATATTTCCATGTTTATACAGATCGTGGTGTAGATATTTCCATGTTTATACAGATACCGGTGTAGATATTTCCATGTTTATACAGACTGCAGTATAGGTATTTCTATGTTTATACAGATAGCGGTGTAGATATTTCCATGTTTGTACATATGGCGGTGTAGTTATTTCCATGTTTATATAGATAGCGGTGTAGATATTTCCATGTATATACACATGGCTGTGTAGATATTTCCGTGTTTATACAGATGGCGGTGTAGATATTTCCATGTGTTTACAGATAACTTTGTAAATATTTCCATGTTTATGCAGATGGCGGTGTAGATATTTCGATGTTTATACAGATAGCAGTGGAGATATTTCCATGTTTATACAGATAGCGGTGTAGATATTTCCATGTTTATACTGATCGCGGTGTAGATATTTCCATGTTTATACAGATGGCGGTGTAGATATTTCCATTTTTATACAGATGTCTGTGTAGATATTTACATGTGTATACAGATGGTATTGTAGGTATTTCCATGTTTATACAGATGGTGGTGTAGATATTTCCATGTTTATTCGGATGACTGTGTAGATATTTCCATGTTTTTACAGATCGCAGTGTAGATATTTCAATGTTTATAGAGATGGCGGTGTAGATATTTCCATATTTATACAGATGTCTGTGTAGATATTTCCATGTGTATACAGATGGTATAGTAGGTATTTCCATGTTTATACAGATGGTGGTGTAGATATTTCCATGTTTATTCAGATGACTGTGTAGATATTTCCACGTTTTTACAGATGGCAGTGTAGATATTTCAATGTTTATAGAGATGGCGCTGTAGATATGTCCATGTTTATACAGATAACGGTGGAGATATTTCCATGTTTATGCAGACAGCAGTGGAGTTATTTCCATGTTTATACACATAGCGGTGTACATATTTCCATGTTTATAGAGACAGCGGTGTAGGTATTTCCATGTTTATACAGATAGCGGTGCAGAAATTTCCATGTTTATACAGATGCCCATGCAGATATCTCCATATTTATACAGAGGGCTGTGTAGATATTTCTATGTTTATACAGATGCCAGTGTAGATATTTCCATGTTCCTACTCATGACTGTGTAGGTATTTCCATGTTTATACAGATGGCTTTGTAGATATTTCCATGTCTATAGAGATAGCGGTGCAGATATTTACATGTTTATACAGATAGCGGTGTATATATTTCCATGTTTATACAGATCGTGGT
The DNA here is from genome assembly GCF_028858775.2 of Pan troglodytes. Classification (NCBI taxonomy): domain Eukaryota; kingdom Metazoa; phylum Chordata; class Mammalia; order Primates; family Hominidae; genus Pan; species Pan troglodytes. The sequence goes on from NC_072420.2 coordinate 49,925,294, forward strand.
GTAGATATTTCCATGTTTATACAGATACCGGTGTAGAAATTTCCATGTTTATACCGACCGCAGTGTAGATATTTCCATGTTTATACAGATAGCGGTGTAGATATTTCCATGTTTATACAGATGGCTGTGTCGATATTTCCATGTTTATACAGAGTTCTCTGTACACATTTCCATGTTTATATAGATGACAGTGTAGATATTTCCAGGTTTATACAGATGACTGTGTAGATATTTCCAAGTTAATACAGATGGCGGTGTGGATATTTCCATATTTATAGAGATAGCAGTGTAGATATTTCCAGGTTTATACAGATAGCGGTGTAAATATTTCCATGTTTATACAGATCGTGGTGTAGATATTTCCATGTTTATACAGATACCGGTGTAGATATTTCCATGTTTATACAGACTGCAGTATAGGTATTTCTATGTTTATACAGATAGCGGTGTAGATATTTCCATGTTTGTACATATGGCGGTGTAGTTATTTCCATGTTTATATAGATAGCGGTGTAGATATTTCCATGTATATACACATGGCTGTGTAGATATTTCCGTGTTTATACAGATGGCGGTGTAGATATTTCCATGTGTTTACAGATAACTTTGTAAATATTTCCATGTTTATGCAGATGGCGGTGTAGATATTTTGATGTTTATACAGATAGCAGTGGAGATATTTCCATGTTTATACAGATAGCGGTGTAGATATTTCCATGTTTATACTGATCGCGGTGTAGATATTTCCATGTTTATACAGATGGCGGTGTAGATATTTCCATTTTTATACAGATGTCTGTGTAGATATTTACATGTGTATACAGATGGTATTGTAGGTATTTCCATGTTTATACAGATGGTGGTGTAGATATTTCCATGTTTATTCGGATGACTGTGTAGATATTTCCATGTTTTTACAGATGGCAGTGTAGATATTTCAATGTTTATAAAGATGGCGGTGTAGATATTTCCATATTTATACAGATGTCTGTGTAGATATTTCCATGTGTATACAGATGGTATTGTAGGTATTTCCATGTTTATACAGATGGTGGTGTAGATATTTCCATGTTTATTCAGATGACTGTGTAGATATTTCCATGTTTTTACAGATGGCAGTGTAGATATTTCAATGTTTATAGAGATGGCGCTGTAGATATGTCCATGTTTATACAGATAACGGTGGAGATATTTCCATGTTTATGCAGACAGCAGTGGAGTTATTTCCATGTTTATACACATAGCGGTGTACATATTTCCATGTTTATAGAGACAGCGGTGTAGGTATTTCCATGTTTATACAGATAGCGGTGCAGATATTTCCATGTTTATACAGATGCCCATGCAGATATCTCCATATTTATACAGAGGGCTGTGTAGATATTTCTATGTTTATACAGATGGCAGTGTAGATATTTCCATGTTCCTACACATGACTGTGTAGGTATTTCCATGTTTATACAGATGGCTTTGTAGATATTTCCATGTCTATAGAGATAGCGGTGCAGATATTTACATGTTTATACAGATAGCGGTGTATATATTTCCATGTTTATACAGATCGTGGTGTAGATATTTCCATGTTTATACAGATACCGGTGTAGAAATTTCCATGTTTATACAGACCTCAGTGTAGATATTTCCATGTTTATACAGATAGCGGTGTAGATATTTCCATGTTTATACAGATGGCTGTGTCGATATTTCCATGTTTATACAGAGTTCTCTGTACACATTTCCATGTTTATATAGATGACAGTGTAGATATTTCCAGGTTTATACAGATGACTGTGTAGATATTTCCAAGTTAATACAGATGGCGGTGTAGATATTTCCATGTTTATAGAGATAGCGGTGTAGATATTTCCATGTTTATTGAGATAGCGGTGTAAATATTTCCATATTTATACAGATAGCGGTGTAGATATTTCCATCTTTATTCAGAGAGTGCTGTACATATTTCCATGTTTATACAAATCACTGTGTAGATATTTCCATGTTTATACAGATAACGTTGTAGACATTTCCATCTTTATACAAACGGTGGTGTAGATATTTCCATGTTCCTACACATGACTGTGTAGTTATTTCCATGTTTATACAGATGGCGGTGTAGATATTTCCATATTTATAGAGATAGCAGTGTAGATATTTCCAGGTTTATACAGATAGTGGTGTAAATATTTCCATGTTTATACAGATCGTGGTGTAGATATTTCCATGTTTATACAGATACCGGTGTGGATATTTCCATGTTTATACAGACTGCAGTATAGGTATTTCTATGTTTATACAGATAGCGGTGTAGATATTTCCATGTTTGTACAGATGGCGGTGTAGTTATTTCCATGTTTATATAGATAGCGGTGTAGATATTTCCATGTATATACACATGGCTGTGTAGATATTTCCATTTTTATACAGATGGCGGTGTAGATATTTCCATGTTTTTACAGATAACTTTGTAAATATTTCCATGTTTATACAGATGGCGGTGTAGATATTTCGATGTTTATACAGATAGCAGTGGAGATATTTCCATGTTTATACAGATAGCGGTGTAGATATTTCCATGTTTATACTGATTGCGGTGTAGATATTTCCATGTTTATACAGATGGCGGTGTAGAAATTTCCATATTTATACAGATGTCTGTGTAGATATTTACATGTGTATACAGATGGTATTGTAGGTATTTCCATGTTTATACAGATGGTGGTGTAGATATTTCCATGTTTATTCTGATGACTGTGTAGATATTTCCATGTTTTTACAGATGGCAGTATAGATATTTCAATGTTTATAGAGATGGTGGTGTAGATATTTCCATATTTATACAGATGTCTGTGTAGATATTTCCATGTGTATACGGATGGTATTGTAGTTATTTCCATGTTTATAGAGATGGTGGTGTAGATATTTCCATGTTTATTCAGATGACTGTGTAGATATTTCCATGTTTTTACAGATGGCAGTGATGATATTTCAATGTTTGTAGAGATGGCGCTGTAGATATGTCCATGTTTATACAGATAACGGTGGAGATATTTCCATGTTTATGCAGACAGCTGTGGAGATATTTCCATGTTTATACACATAGCGGTGTACATATTTCCATGTTTATAGAGACAGCGGTGTAGGTATTTCCATGTTTATACAGATAGCGGTGCAGATATTTCCATGTTTATACAGATGCCCGTGCAGATATCTCCATATTTATACAGAGAGCTGTGTAGATATTTCTATGTTTATACAGATGGCAGTGTAGATATTTCCATGTTCCTACACATGACTGTGTAGGTATTTCCATGTTTATACAGATGGCTTTGTAGATATTTCCATGTCTATAGAGATAGCGGTGCAGATATTTACATGTTTATACAGATAGCGGTGTATATATTTCCATGTTTATACAGAACGTGGTGTAGATATTTCCATGTTTATACAGATACCGGTGTAGATACTTCCATGTTTATACAGACCGCAGTGTAGATATTTCCATGTTTATACAGATAGCGGTGTAGATATTTCCATGTTTATACAGATGGCTGTGTCGATATTTCCATGTTTATACAGAGTTCTCTGTAGATATTTCCATGTTTGTATAGATGACAGGGTAGATATTTCCAGGTTTATACAGATGACTGTGTAGATATTTCCAAGTTAATACAGATGGCGGTGTAGATATTTCCATGTTTATAGAGATAGCGGTGTAGATATTTCCATGTTCATTGAGATAGCGGTGTAAATGTTTCCATATTTATACAGATAGCGGTGTAGATATTTCCATGTTTTTACAGATAGCGGTGTAGATATTTCCATCTTTATTCAGAGAGTGCTGTACATATTTCCATGTTTATACAAATCACTGTGTAGATATTTCCATGTTTATACAGGTAACGTTGTAGACATTTCCATCTTTATACAAACGGTGGTGTAGATATTTCCATGTTCCTACACATGACTGTGTAGTTATTTCCATGTTTATACAGATGGCGGTGTAGATATTTCCATATTTATAGAGATAGCAGTGTAGATATTTCCAGGTATATACAGATAGCGGTGTAAATATTTCCATGTTTATACAGATCGTGGTGTAGATATTTCCATGTTTATACAGATACCGGTGTAGATATTTCCATGTTTATACAGACTGCAGTATAGGTATTTCTATGTTTATACAAACAGCGGTGTAGATATTTCCATGTTTGTACAGATGGTGGTGTAGTTATTTCCATGTTTATATAGATAGCGGTGTAGATATTTCCATGTATATACACATGGCTGTGTAGATATTTCCATGTTTATACAGATGGCGGTGTAGATATTTCCATGTTTTTACAGATAACTTTGTAAATATTTCCATGTTTATACAGATGGCGGTGTAGATATTTGGATGTTTATACAGATAGCAGTGGAGATATTTCCATGTTTATACAGATAGCGGTGTAGATATTTCCATGTTTATACTGATCGCGGTGTAGATATTTCCATGTTTATACAGATGACGGTGTAGATATTTCCATATTTATACAGAAGTCTGTGTAGATATTTACATGTGTATACAGATGGTATTGTAGGTATTTCCATGTTTATACAGATGGTGGTGAAGATATTTCCATGTTTATTCGGATGACTGTGTAGATATTTCCATGTTTTTACAGATGGCAGTGTAGATATTTCTATGTTTATAGAGACGGCGCTGTAGATATTTCCATGTTTATACAGATAACGGTGGAGATATTTCCATGTTTATGCAGACAGCAGTGGAGATATTTCCATGTTTATACACATAGCGGTGTGCATATTTCCATGTTTATAGAGACAGCGGTGTAGGTTTTTCCATGTTTATACAGATAGCGGTGCAGATATTTCCATGTTTATACAGATGCCCGTGCAGATATCTCCATATTTATACAGAGGGCTGTGTAGATATTTCTATGTGTATACAGATGGCAGTGTAGATATTTCCATGTTCCTACACATGACTGTGTAGGTATTTCCATGTTTATACAGATGGCTTTGTAGATATTTCCATGTCTATAGAGATAGCTGTGCAGATATTTACGTGTTTATACAGATAGCGGTGTATATATTTCCATGTTTATATAGATCGTGGTGTAGATATTTCCATGTTTATACAGATACCGGTGTAGATATTTCCATGTTTATACAGAACGCAGTGTAGATATTTCCATGTTTATACAGATAGCGGTGTAGGTATTTCCATGTTTATACAGATGGCTGTGTGGATATTTCCATGTTTATACAGAGTTCTCTGTAGATATTTCCATGTTTATATAGATGACAGTGTAGATATTTCCAGGTTTATACAGATGACTTTGTAGATATTTCCAAGTTAATACAGATGGCGGTGTAGGTATTTCCATGTTTATAGAGATAGCGGTGTAGATATTTCCATGTTTATTGAGATAGCGGTGTAAATATTTCCATATTTATACAGAGAGTGGTTTAGATATTTCCATGTTTTTACAGATAGCGGTGTAGATATTTCCATCTTTATTCAGAGAGTGCTGTACATATTTCCATGTTTATACAAATCACTGTGTAGATATTTCCATGTTTATACAGATAACTTTGGAGACATTTACATCTTTATACAAACTGTGGTGTAGATATTTCCATGTTCCTACACATGACTGTGTAGTTATTTCCATGTTTATACAGATGGCGGTGTAGATATTTCCATATTTATAGAGATAGCAGTGTAGATATTTCCAGGTTTATACAGATAGCGGTGTAAATATTTCCATGTTTATACAGATCGTGGTGTAGATATTTCCATGTTTATACAGATACCGGTGTAGATATTTCCATGTTTATACAGACTGCAGTATAGGTATTTCTATGTTTATACAGATAGCGGTGTAGATATTTCCATGTTTATACAGATGGCGGTGTAGATATTTCCATGTTTTTACAGATAACTTTGTAAATATTTCCATGTTTATACAGATGGCGGTGTAGATATTTCGATGTTTATACAGATAGCAGTGGAGATATTTCCATGTTTATACAGATAGCGGTGTAGATATTTCCATGTTTATACTGATCGCGGTGTAGATATTTCCATGTTTATACAGATGGCGGTGTAGATATTTCCATATTTATACAGATGTCTGTGTAGATATTTACATGTGTATACAGATGGTATTGTAGGTATTTCCATGTTTATACATATGGTGGTGTAGATATTTCCATGTTTATTCGGATGACTGTGTAGATATTTCCATGGTTATACTGATAGCGGTGTTGATATTTCCATGTTTATACAGATCGCGGTGTAGATATTTCCATGTTTATACAGACAGCATTGGAGATATTTCCATGTTTATACACATAGCGGTGTACATATTTCCATGTTTATAGAGACAGCGGTGTAGGTATTTCCATGTTTATGCAGATAGCGGTGCAGATATTTCCATGTTTATACAGATGCCTATGCAGATATTTCCATATTTATACAGAGGGCTCTGTAGATATTTCCATGTTTATACAGATGGCAATTTAGATATTTCCTTATTCCTACACATGACTGTGTAGGTATTTCCATGTTTATTCATATGGCTTTGTAGATATTTCCATGTTTATAGAGATAGCGGTGCAGATATTTCCATGTTTATTTAGATAGCGGTGTAAAATTTTCCTTGTTTATACAGATCGTGGTGTAGATATTTCCATGTTTATACAGATACCTGTGTACAGATTTCCATGTTTATACAGACCGCAGTGTAGACATTTCCATGTTAATAGAGATAGCGGTGTAGATATTTCCATGTTTGTACAGATGGCGCTGTTGATGTTTCCATCTATACACAGATTGCCGTGTAGGTATTTCCATGTGTATACACATGGCATTGTAGATATTTCCATGTTTATACAGATGGTGGTGTAGCTATTTCCATGTTTATACAAATGACTGTATAGGTATTTCCATGTTTTTACAGATGGCATTGTATATATTTCCATGTTTATAGAGATAGCAGTGTAGATACCTCCATGTTTATACAGATGGCGGTGTAGATATTTCCATGTTTATACAGATAACGGTGTAGATATTTCCATGTTTATACAGATAGCCGTGTAAATATTTCCATGTTTATACAGATCACGGTGTAGATATTTCCAAGTTTATAGAGATAGCAGTGTAGATATTTCCATGTTTATACAGATAGCGGTTTAGATATCTCCATGTTTATACAGACCGCGGTGTAAACATTTCCATGTTTATACAGATAGCGTTGCAGATATTTCCATGTTTGTACAGACGGCGGTGTTGATATTTCCATCTGTACTCAGATGACCGTGTAGATATTTCCATGTTTATACAGATGGCGGCGTAGATATTTCTATGGATATGTAGACCCCAGTGTAAATATTTCCATGTTTATACAATAAGTGGTGTAGTTATTTCCATGTTTATATAGATAGCGGTGTAGATATTTCCATGTATATACACATGGCTGTGTAGATATTTCCATGTTTATACAGATGGCGGTGTATATATTTCCATGTTTATACAGATAAATTTGTAAGTATTTCCATGTTTATACAGTTGGCGGTGTAGATATTTCGATGTTTATAGAGATAGCAGTGGAGATATTTCCATGTTTATACAGATAGCGGTGTAGATATTTCCAAGTTTATACAGATAGGGCTGTAGATATGTGCATGTTTAGGCAGATAGCGGTGTAGATATTTCCATGTTTATACAGATAGCGGTTTAGATATTTCCATGTTTATACAGATAGCGATGTAGATATTTCCATGTTTATAGAGATGGCTGTGTAGATATTTCCATGTTTATACAGATGGCAGTGTAGATATTTCCATATTTATAGAAATAGCCATGTAGATATTTCCATGTTTAAACAGATAGCGGTGTAGACTTTTCCTTGTTTATAGAGATAGCGGTGTAGATATTTCCATATTTATACAGATAGCGGTGCAGATATTTCCATGTTTATTCAGATAGCGGTGTAGATGTTTCCATGTTTATACAGATAGCGGTGTAGCTATTTCCATGTTTAGAGAGATAGAGTTGTATATATTTCCATATTTGCACAGGTACCCATGTAGATATTTCCACCTTCACACAGAAAACGGTGTACATATTTGCATGTTTACACAGACAGCTGAGTAGATATTTCCATGTTTACACAGTTGTGTTGTAGATATTTCCATGTTTATACATATAACGGTGTAGATATTTCCACGTTTATAGAGATGGCGGTGTAGATACTTCCTTTTTATGTAGATGGCAGTGTAGATTTTTCCATGTTTATAGAGATGGCGGTGCATACATTTCCATGTTTATAGAGATAGCAGTGTAGATATTTCCTTGTTTACAGAGATAGCGGTGTAGGTATTTCCATGTTTATAGAGATAGCGGAGTAGATATTTCCATGTTTATACAGATAGCGTTGTAGACATTTCCAAGTTTATACAGATAGCGGTGTTGTTATTTCCAAGTTTATATATATAGCGGTGTAGATATTTCCATGTTTACACAGCTCGCGGTGTAGATATTTACATCTTTATACAGATGGCAGTGTAGATAATTCCATGTTTATACAGACGGCGGTGTACATAGTTCCATGTTTATGGAAATGGCAGTGTAGATATTTCCATGTTTATAGAGATAGTGGTGCAGGTATCTCCATGTTTATAGAGATAACGGTGTAGATATTTTCATGTTTATACAGATTGCGGTGGAGATATGTCCATGTTTATACAGATTGCAATGGAGATATTTCCACATTAATACACATAGCGGTGTAGATATTTCCATGTGTATAGAGATGGCATTGTAGATATTTCCATGTTTATACAGATGACTGTATAGGTATTTCCATGTTTTTACAGATGGCAGTGCAGAGATTTTCATGTTTATAGAGATGGCGGTGTAGATATTTCCATGTTTATAGAGATAGCGGTTTCATATTTCCATGTTTGTACATATGGCGGTGTTGATATTTCCATCTATACAGAGATGGCCGTGTAGATAATTCCATATTTATTCAGATGGCGGCGTAGATATTTCCAAGGACATGCAGATGGCGGTGTAGTTATTTCCATGTTTATACAGATAGCGGTGTAGCTATTTCCATGTTTACACAGATGGTGGTGTAGATATTTCCGTGTTTATACACATGGTGGAGTAGATACTTCCATCTTTATGGAGATGACAGTGTAGATATTTTCATGTTCATAGAGATGGCGGTGTAGATATTTCCATATTTATAGAGATAGCGGTGTAGATATTTCCATCTTTCTACAGATGGCAGTGTAGATATTTCCATGTATATACAGATGGCCGTGTAGATGTTTCCATATTTATACAGATGTCTGTGTAGATATTTCCATGTGTATACAGATGGTATTGTAGCTATTTCCAAGTTTATACAAATGGTGGTGTAGATATATCCATGTTTATTCAGATGAATGTGCAGATATTTCCATGTTTTTACAGATGGCAGTGTAGATATTTCAATGTTTATATAGATGGCGCTGTTGATATTTCCATGTTTATACAGATAACGGTGGAGATATTTCCATGTTTATACAGAGAGCAGTGGAGATATTTCCATGTTTATACACATAGCGGTGTACATATTTCCATGTTTATAGAGACAGCGGTGTAGGTATTTCCATGTTTATACAGATAGCGGTGCAGATATTTCCATGTTTACACAGATGCCTATGCAGATATTTCCATATTTATACAGGGGGCTGTGTAGATATTTCTATATTTATACAGATGGCAGTGTAGATATTTAAATGTTCCTACACATGACTGTGTAGGTATTTCCATGTTTATACAGATGTCTTTGTAGTTATTTCCATGTTTATAGAGATAGCGGTGCAGATATTTCCATGTTTATACAGATAGCGGTGTATATATTTCCATGTTTATACAGATCATGGTGTAGATATTTCCATGTTTATACAGATACCGGTGTAGATATTTCCATGTTTATACAGACCGCAGTGTAGATATTTCCATGTTTATAGAGATAGCAGTGTAGATATTTCCATTTTTTGTACAGATGGCGGTGTTGATGTTTCCATCTATACACTGATTGCCGTGTAGGTATTTCCATGTGTATACAGATGGCATTATAGATATTTCCATGTTTATACAAATGGTGGTGTAGATATTTCCATGTTTACACAGATGACTCTATAGGTATTTCCATGTTTATACAGATGGCGGTGTAGATATTTCCAAGTTCATAGAGATAGCGGTGTAGATATTTCCATATTTATACAGATAACGGTGTAGAAGTTTCCATGTTTATACAGATAGCGGTGTAAATATTATCATGTTTATACAGATCACGGTGTAGATATTTCCATGTTTATAGAGATAGCGGTGTAGATATTTCCATGTTTATACCGATAGCGGTGTTGATATTTCCATGTTTATACAGACCGCGGTGTAGATATTTCCATGTTTATACAGATAGCCGTGCAGATATTTCCATGTTTGTACAGATGGCGGTGTTGATATTTCCATCTATACACAGATGACCGTATAGATATTTCCATGTTTATACAGATGGCGGCGCAGATATTTCCATGGATATGTAGATGGCGGTGTAGATATTTCCATGTCTATACAGATAGTGGTGTAGTTATTTCCATGTTTATATAGATAGCGGTGTAGATATTTCCATGTATGTACACATGGCTGTGTAGATATTTCCATGTTTATACAGATGGTGGTGTAGATATATCCATGTTTATACAGATAACTTTGTAAGTATTTCCATGTTTATACAGATGGTGGTGTAGATATTTCGATGTTTATAGAGATAACAGTGGAGATATTTCCATGTTTATACAGATAGCGGTGTAGATATTTCCATGTTTATACTGATCGTGGTGTAGACATTTCCATGTTTATAGAGATGGCAGTGTAGATATTTCCTTGTTTATACAAATAGCGGTGTAGTTATTTCCATGTTTATACAGATAGCGGTTTAGATATTTCCATGTATATACAGATGGCTGTGTAGATATTTCCATGTTTATACAGATGACTTTGTAGGTATTTCCATGTTTATACAGATTGCGGTGTAGATATTTCCATGTTTATACAGATCGCGGTGTAGATATTTCCATATTTATACAGATAGCGGTGTAGATATTGCCATGTTTTTACAGATATCGGTGTAGACATTTCCATGTTTACACAGATTGCGGGGTAGATATTTCCATCTTTCTACACATGGCATTGTAGATATTTCCATGTTTATACAGATGACTGTATAGGTATTTCCATGTTTTTACAGATGGCGGTGCAGATATTTCCATGTTTGTACAGATGGCGGTGTTGATATTTCCATCTATACACAGATGGCCGTGTAGATATTTCCATGTTTATTCAGATGGCGACGTAGATATTTCCAAGGACATGCAGATGGCGGTGTAGTTATTTCCATGTTTATACAGATAGCCGTGTAGGTATTTCCATGTTTGCACAGATGGTGGTGTAGATATTTCCGTGTTTATACACATGGCGGAGTAGATACTTCCATCTTTATGGAGATGGCAGTGTAGATATTTTCATGTTCATAGAGATGGCGGTGTAGATATTTCCATATTTATAGAGATAGCGGTGTAGATATTTCCATCTTTCTACAGATGGCAGTGTAGATATTTCCATGTTTATACAGATGGCCATGTAGATATTTCCATATTTATACAGATGTCTTTGTAGATATTTCCATGTGTATACAGATGGCAGTGTAGATATTTCCATGTTTATACAGATGGTGGTGTAGCTATTTCCATGTTTATTCAGATGAATGTGTAGATATTTCCATGTTTTTACAGATGGCAGTGTAGATATTTCAATGTTTATGTAGATGGCGCTGTTGATATTTCCATGTTTATACAGATAACCGTGGAGATATTTCCATGTTTATACAGAGAGCAGTGGAGATATTTCCATTTTTATACACATAGCGGTGTGCATATTTCCATGTTTATAGAGACAGCGGTGTAGGTATTTCCATGTTTATACAGATAGCAGTGCAGATATTTCCATGTTTACACAGATGCCTATGCAGATATTTCCATATTTATACAGAGTGCTGTGTAAATATTTCTATATTTATACAGATGGCAGTGTAGATATTTCAATGTTGCTACACATGACTGTGTAGGTATTTCCATGTGTATACAGATGTCTTTGTAGTTATTTCCATGTTTATAGAGATAGCGGTGCAGATATTTCCATCTTTATACAGATAGCGGTGTATATATTTCCATGTTTATACAGATCATGGTGTAGATATTTCCATGTTTATACAGATACCGGTGTAGATATTTCCATGTTTATACAGACCGCAGTGTAGATATTTCCATGTTTATAGAGATAGCAGTGTAGATATTTCCATGTTTGTACAGATGGCGCTGTTGATGTTTCCATCTATACAGTGATGGCCGTGTAGGTATTTCCATGTGTATACAGATGGCATTGTAGATATTTCCATGTTTATACAGATGGTGGTGTAGATATTTCCATGTTTACACAGATGACTGTATAGGTATTTCCATGTTTATACAGATGGCAGTGTAGATATTTCCAGGTTTATAGAGATAGCGGTGTAGATATTTCCATATTTATACAGATAACGGTGTAGAAGTTTCCATGTTTATACAGATAGCGGTGTAAATATTTCCATGTTTATACAGATCACGGTGTAGATATTTCCAAGTTTATAGAGATAGCACTGTAGATATTTCCATGTTTATACCGATAGCGGTGTCGATATTTCCATGTTTATACAGACCGCAGTGTTGATATTTCCATGTATATATAGATAGCGGTGCAGATATTTCCATGTTTGTACAGATGGCGGTGTTGATATTTCCATCTATACACAGATGACCGTGTAGATATTTCCATGTTTATACAGATGGCGGTGCTGATATTTCCATGGATATGTAGATGGCGGTGTAGGTATTTCCATGTTTATACAGATAGCGGTGTAGTTATTTCCATGTTTATATAGATAGCGGTGTTGATATTTCCATGTATGTACACATGGCTGTGTAGATATTTCCATGTTTATACAGATGGCGGTGTAGATATTTCCATGTTTATACAGATAACTTTGTAAGTATTTCCATGTTTATACAGATGGCGGTGTAGATATTTCGATGTTTATAGAGATAACAGTGGAGATATTTCCATGTTTATACAGATAGCGGTGTAGATATTTCCATGTTTATACTGATAGTGGTGTAGACATTTCCATGTTTATAGAGATGGCGGTGTAGATATTTCCTTGTTTATACAAATAGTGGTGTAGTTATTTCCATGTTTATACAGATAGTGGTGTAGATATTTCCATGTATATACAGATGGCTGTGTAGATATTTCCATGTTTATACAGATGGCTGTGTAGATATTTCCATGTTTATACAGATGACTTTGTAGGTATTTCCATGTTTATACAGATGGCGGTGTAGATATTTCCATGTTTATAGAGATAACTGTGTAGATATTTCCATGTTTATACAGATAGCGGTGTAGATATTTCCATGTTTATACAAATCGCGGTGTAGATATTTCCATGTTTATACAGATCGCGGTGTAGATATTTCCATGTTTATACAGATAGCGGTGTAGATATTCCATGTTTTCACAGATATCTGTGTAGATATTTCCATGTTTACACAGATTGCGGTGTAGATATTTAAATCTTTCAACAGATGGCATTGTAGATATTTCCATGTTTATACAGATGACTGTATAGGTATTTCCATGTTTTTACAGATGGCGGTGCAGACATTTCCATGACTATAGAGATAGCGGTGTAGATATTTCCATGTTTGTACAGATGGCGGTGTTGATATTTCCATCTATACACAGATGGCCGTGTAGATATTTCCATGTTTATTCAGATGGCGGCGTAGATATTTTCAAGGACATGCAGATGGCGGTGTAGGTATTTCCATGTTTATACAGATAGCGGTGTAGGTATTTCCATGTTTACACAGATGGTGGTGTAGATATTTCCGTGTTTATACACATGGCGGAGTAGATACTTCCATCTTTATGGAGATGGCAGTGTAGATATTTTCATGTTCATAGAGATGGCGGTGTAGATATTTCCATATTTATAGAGATAGCGGTGTAGATATTTCCATCTTTCTACAGATGGCAGTGTAGATATTTCCATGTTTATACAGATGGCCGTGTAGATATTTCCATATTTATACAGATGTCTGTGTAGATATTTCCATGTGTATACAGATGGTATTGTAGCTATTTCCATGTTTATACAGATGGTGGTGTAGATATTTCCATGTTTATTCAGATGAATGTGTAGATATTTCCATGTTTTTACAGATGGCAGTGTAGATATTTCAATGTTTATATAGATGGTGCTGTTGATATTTCCATGTTTATACAGATAACGGTGGAGATATTTCCGTGTTTATACAGAGAGCAGTGGAGATATTTCCATGTTTATACACATAGCGGTGTACATATTTCCATGTTTATAGAGACAGCGGTGTAGGTATTTCCATGTTTATACAGATAGCGGTGCAGATATTTCCATGTTTACACAGATGCCTATGCAGATATTTCCATACTTATACAGAGGGCTGTGTAGATATTTCTATATTTATAGAGATGGCAGTGTACATATATAAATGTTCCTACACTTGACTGTGTAGGTATTACCATGTTTATACAGATGTCTTCGTAGTTATTTTCATGTTTATAGAGATAGCGGTGCAGATATTTTCCATGTTTATACAGATAGCGGTGTATATATTTCCATGTTTATAGAGATCATGGTGTAGATATTTCCATGTTTATACAGATACCGGTGTAGATATTTCCATGTTTATACAGACCGCAGTGTAGATATTTCCATGTTTATAGAGATAGCAGTGTAGATATTTCCATGTTTGTACAGATGGCGGTGTTGATGTTTCCATCTATACACTGATTGCCATGTAGGTATTTCCATGTGTATACAGATGGCATTGTAGATATTTCCATGTTTATACAGATGGTGGTGTAGATATTTCCATGTTTACACAGATGACTGTATAGGTATTTCCATGTTTATACAGATGGCGGTGTGGATATTTCCAAGTTTATAGAGATAGCGGTGTAGATATTTCCATATTTATACAGATAACGGTGTAGAAGTTTCCATGTTTATACAGGTAGCGGTGTAAATATTTCCATGTTTATACAGATGGCGGTGTAGATATTTCCAAGTTTATAGAGATAGCGGTGTAGATATTTCCATATTTATACAGATAACGGTGTAGAAGTTTCCATGTTTATACAGATAGCGGTGTAAATATTTCCATGTTTATACAGATCACGGTGTAGATATTTCCATGTTTATAGAGATAGCGGTGTAGATATTTCCATGTTTATACAGACCGCGGTGTCGATATTACCATGTTTATACAGATAGCGGTGCAGATATTTCCATGTTTGTACAGATGGCGGTGTTGATATTTCCATCTATACACAGATGACCGTGTAGTTATTTCCATGTTTATACAGATGGCGGCGCAGATATTTCCATGGATATGTAGATGGCGGTGTATATATTTCCATGTTTATACAGATAGCGGTGAAGTTATTTCCATGTTTATATAGATAGCGGTGTAGATATTTCCATATATATACACATGGCTGTGTAGATATTTCCATGTTTATACAGATGGCGGTGTAGATATTTCCATGTTTATACAGATAACTTTGTAAGTATTTCCATGTTTGCACAGATGGCGGTGTAGATATTTCGATGTTTATAGAGATAGCAGGGGAGATATTTCCATGTTTATACAGATAGCGGTGTAGATATTTCCATGTTTATACTGATCGTGGTGTAGACATTTCTATGTTTATAGAGATGGCGGTGTAGGTATTTCCATGTTCATAGAGATAGCGGTGTTGATTTTTCCATGTTTATAGAGATAGCGGTGTGGATATTTCCATGTTTATACCGATACGGGTGTAGATATTTCCTTGTTTATAGAGATGGCGGTGTAGATATTTCCATGTTTATACCGATCACGGTGTAGATATTTCCTTGTTTATACAAATAGCGGTGTAGTTATTTCCATGTTTATACAGATAGTGGTGTAGATATTTCCATGTATATACAGATGGCTGTGTAGATATTTCCATGTTTATACAGATGGCTGTGTAGATATTTCCATGTTTATACAGATGACTTTTAGGTATTTCCATGTTTATACAGATGGCAGTGTAGATATTTCCATGTTTATAGAGATAACTGTGTAGATATTTCCCTGTTTATACTGATAGCGGTGCAGATATTTCCATGTTTATACAGATCGCGGTGTAGATATTTCCATGTTTATACAGATCACGGTGTAGATATTTCCATGTTTATACAGATAGCGGTGTAGATATTCCATGTTTTTACAGATATCGGTGTAGATATTTCCATGTTTACACAGATTGCGGTGTAGATATTTCCATCTTTCTACAGATGGCATTGTAGATATTTCCATGTTTATACAGATGACTGTATAGGTATTTCCATGTTTTTACAGATGGCGGTGCAGATATTTCCATGTCTATAGAGATAGCGGTGTAGATATTTCCATGTTTGTACAGATGGCGGTGGTGATATTTCCATCTATACACAGATGGCCGTGTAGATATTTCCATATTTATTCAGATGGCGGCGTAGATATTTCCAAGGACATGCAGATGACGGTGTAGTTATTTCCATGTTTACACAGATAGCGGTGTAGGTATTTCCATGTTTACACAGTTGGTGGTGTAGATATTTCCGTGTTTATACACATGGCGGAGTAGATACTTCCATCTTTATGGAGATGGCAGTGTAGATATTTTCATGTTCATAGAGATGGCGGTGTAAATATTTCCATATTTATAGAGATAGCGGTGTAGATATTTCCATCTTTCTACAGATGGCAGTGTAGATATTTCCATTTTTATACAGATGGCCGTGTAGATATTTCCATATTTATACAGATGTCTGTGTAGATATTTCCATTTGTATACAGATGGTATTGTAGCTATTTCCATGTTTATACAGATGGTGGTGTAGATATTTCCATGTTTATTCAGAAGAATGTGTAGATATTTCCATGTTTTCACAGATGGCAGTGTAGATATTTCAATGTTTATATAGATGGCGCTGTTGATATTTCCATATTTATACAGATAACGGTGGAGATATTTCCATGTTTATACAGAGAGCAGTGGAGATATTTCCATGTTTATACACATAGCGGTGTACCTATTTCCATGTGTATAGAGACAGCGGTGTAGGTATTTCCATGTTTATACAGATAGCGGTGCAGATATATCCATGTTTACACAGATGCCTATGCAGATATTTCCATACTTATACAGAGGGCTGTGTAGATATTCCTATATTTATACAGATGGCAGTGTAGATATTTAAATGTTCCTACACATGACTGTGTAGGTATTTCCATGTTTATACAGATGTCTTTGTAGTTATTTCCATGTTTATAGAGATAGCGGTGCAGATATTTCCATGTTTATACAGAAAGCGGTGTATATATTTCCATGTTTATAGAGATCATGGTGTACATATTTCCATGTTTATACAGATACCGGTTTAGATATTTCCATGTTTATACAGACCGCAGTGTAGATGTTTCCATGTTTATAGAGATAGCAGTGTAGATATTTCCATGTTTGTACAGATGGCGGTGTTGTTGTTTCCATCTATACACTGATAGCCGTGTAGGTATTTCCATGTATATACAGATGGTGGCGCAGATATTTCCATGGATATGTAGAGGTGGTGTAGATATTTCCATGTTTATACAGATAGCGGTGTAGTTATTTCCATGTTTATATAGATAGCGGTGTAGATATTTCCATGTATGTACACATGGCTGTGTAGATATTTCCATGTTTATGCAGATGGCGGTATAGATATTTCCATGTTTATACAGATAACTTTGTAAGTATTTACATGTTTATACAGATGGCAGTGTAGATATTTCGATGTTTATAGAGATAGCAGTGGAGATATTTCCATGTTTATACAGATAGCGGTGTAGATATTTCCATGTTTATACTGATCGTGGTGTAGACATTTCCATGTTTATAGAGATGGCGGTGTAGATATTTCCATGTTCATAGAGAGAGCGGTGTTGATTTTCCATGTTTAAAGAGATAGCGGTGTGGATATCTCCATGTTTATACAGATAGGCGTGTAGATATTTCCCTGTTTATAGAGATGGCATTGTAGATATTTCCATGTTTATACAGATCACGGTGTAGATATTTCCTTGTTTATACAAATAGCTGTGTAATTATTTCCATGTTTATACAGATAGTGGTGTAGATATTTCCATGTATATACAGATGGCTGTGTAGATATTTCCATGTTTATACAGATGGCTGTGTAGATATTTCCATGTTTATACAGGTGACTTTTAGGTATTTCCATGTTTATGCAGATGGCGGTGTAGATATTTCCATGTTTACAGAGATAACTGTGTAGATATTTCCATGTTTATACAGATAGCGGTGTAGATATTTCCATGTTTATACAAAACACGGTGTAGTTATTTCGATGTTTATACAGATCACGGTGTAGATATTTCCATGTTTATACAGATATCGGTGTAGATATTTCCATGTTTACACACATTGCGGTGTGGATATTTCCATCTTTCTACAGATGGCATTGTAGTTATTTCCATGTTTATACCGATGACTGTATAGGTATTTCCATGTTTTTACAGATGGCGGTGGAGATATTTCCATGTCTATAGAGATAGCGGTGTAGATATTTCCATGTTTGTACAGATGGCGGTGTTGATATATCCATCTATACACAGATGGCCGTGTAGATATTTCCATGTTTATTCAGATGGCGGCATAGATATTTCCAAGGACATGCAGATGGCGGTGTAGTTATTTCCATGTTTATACACATAGCGGTGTAGGTATTTCCATGTTTACACAGATGGTGGTGTAGATATTTCCGTGTTTATACACATGGCGGAGTAGATACTTCCATCTTTATGGAGATGGCAGTGTAGATATTTTCATGTTCATAGAGATGGCGGTGTAGATATTTCCATATTTATAGAGATAGCGGTGTAGATATTTCCATCTTTCTACAGATGGCAGTGTAGATATTTCCATGTTTATACAGATGGCCGTGTAGATATTTCCATATTTATACAGATGTTTGTGTAGATATTTCCTTGTGTATACAGATGGTATTGTAGCTATTTTCATGTTTATACAGATCGTGGTGTAGATATTTCCATGTTTATTCAGATGACTGTGTAGATATTTCCATGTTTTTACAGATGGCAGTGTAGATATTTCAATGTTTATATGGATGGCGCTGTTGATATTTCCATGTTTATACAGATAACGGTTGAGATATTTCCATGTTTATACAGAGAGCAGTGGAGATATTTCCTTGTTTCTACTCAAAGCGGTGTACATATTTCCATGTTTATAGAGACAGCGGTGTAGGTATTTCCATGTTTATACAGATAGCGGTGCAGATATTTCCATGTTTACACAGATGCCTATGCAGATATTTCCATATTTATACAGAGGGCTGTGTAGATATTTCTATATTTATACAGATGGCAGTGTAGATATTTAAATGTTCCTACACATGACTGTGTAGGTATTTCCATGTTTATACAGATGTCTTTGTAGTTATTTCCATGTTTATAGAGATAGCGGTGCAGATATTTCCATGTTTATACAGATAGCGTTGTATATATTTCCATGTTTATACAGATCATGGTGTATATATTTCCATGTTTATACAGATACCGGTGTAGATATTTCCATGTTTATACAGACCGCAGTGTAGATATTTCCATGTTTATAGAGATAGCAGTGTAGATATTTCCATGTTTGTACAGATGGCGGTGTAGTTATTTCCATGTTTATATAGATAGCGGTGTAGATATTTCCATGTATATACACATGGCTGTGTAGATATTTCCATGTTTATACAGATGGCGGTGTAGATATTTCCATATTTATAGAGATAGCAGTGTAGATATTTCCAGGTTTATACAGATAGCGGTGTAAATATTTCCATGTTTATACAGATCGTGGTGTAGATATTTCGATATTTATACAGATACCGGTGTAGATATTTCCATGTTTATACAGACTGCAGTACAGGTATTTCTATGTTTATACAGATAGCGGTGTAGATATTTCCATTTTTGTACAGATGGCGGTGTAGTTATTTCCATGTTTATATAGATAGCGGTGTAGATATTTCCATGTATATACACATGGCTGTGTAGATATTTCCATGTTTATACAGATGGCGGTGTAGATATTTCCATGTTTTTACAGATAACTTTGTAAATATTTCCATGTTTATACAGATGGCGGTGTAGATATTTCGATGTTTATACAGATGGCAGTGGAGATATTTCCATGTTTATACAGATATCGTTGTAGATATTTCCATGTTTATACTGATCGCGGTGTAGATATTTCCATGTTTATACAGATGGCGGTGTAGATATTTCCATATTTATACAGATGTCTGTGTAGATATTTACATGTGTATACAGATGGTATTGTAGGTATTTCCATGTTTATACAGATGGTGGTGTAGATATTTCCATGTTTATTCGGATGACTGTGTAGATATTTCCATGTTTTTACAGATGGCAGTGTAGATATTTCCATGTTTATAGAGATGGCGGTGTAGATATTTCCATATTTATACAGATGTCTGTGTAGATATTTCCATGTGTATACAGATGGTATTGTAGGTATTTCCATGTTTATACAGATGGTGGTGTAGATATTTCCATGTTTATTCAGATGACTGTGTAGATATTTCCATGTTTTTACAGACCGCAGTGTAGATATTTCCATGTTTATACAGATAGCGGTGTAGATATTTCCATCTTTATACAGATGGCTGTGTTGATATTTCCATGTTTATACAGAGTTCTCTGTAGATATTTCCATGTTTACATAGATGACAGTGTAGATATTTCCAGGTTTATACAGATGACTGTGTAGATATTTCCAAGTTAATACAGATGGCGGTGTAGATATTTCCATGTTTATAGAGATAGCGGTGTAGATATTTCCATGTTTATTGAGATAGCGGTGTAAATATTTCCATATTTATACAGATAGTGGTGTAGATATTTCCATGTTTTTACAGATAGCGGTGTAGATATTTCCATCTTTATTCAGAGAGTGCTGTACATATTTCCATGTTTATACAAATCACTGTGTAGATATTTCCATGTTTATACAGATAACGTTGTAGACATTTCCATCTTTATACAAACGGTGGTGTAGATATTTCCATGTTCCTACACATGACTGTGTAGTTATTTCCATGTTTATACAGATGGCGGTGTAGATATTTCCATATTTATAGAGATAGCAGTGTAGATATTTCCAGGTTTATACAGATAGCGGTGTAAATATTTCCATGTTTATACAGATCGTGGTGTAGATATTTCCATGTTTATACAGATACCGGTGTTGATATTTCCATGTTTGTACAGACTTCAGTATAGGTATTTCTATGTTTATACAGATAGCGGTGTAGATATTTCCAAGTTTGTACAGATGACGGTGTAGTTATTTCCATGTTTATATAGATAGCGGTGTAGATATTTCCATGTACATACACATGGCTGTGTAGATATTTCCATGTTTATACAGATGGCGGTGTAGATATTTCCATGTTTTTACAGATATCTTTGTAAATATTTCCATGTTTATACAGTTGGCGGTGAACATATTTCGATGTTTATACAGATAGCAGTGGAGATATTTCCATGTTTATACAGATAGCGGTGTAGATATTTCCATGTTTATACTGATCGCGGTGTAGATATTTCCATGTTTATACAGATGGCGGTGTAGATATTTCCATTTTCATACAGATGTCTGTGTAGATATTTACATGTGTATACAGATGGTATTGTAGGTATTTCCATGTTTATACAGATGGTGGTGTAGATATTTCCATGTTTATTCGGAAGACTGTAGATATTTCCATGTTTTTACAGATGGCAGTGTAGATATTTCAATGTTTATAGAGATGGCGTTGTAGATATTTCCATATTTATACAGATGTCTGTGTAGATATTTCCATGTGTATACAGATGGTATTGTAGGTATTTCCATGTTTATACAGATGGTGGTGTAGATATTTCCATGTTTATTCAGATGACTGTGTAGATATTTCCATGTTTTTACAGATGGCAGTGTAGATATTTCAATGTTTATAGAGATGGCGCTGTCGATATGTCCATGTTTATACAGATAACGGTGGAGATATTTCCATGTTTATGCAGACAGCAGTGTAGATATTTCCATGTTTATACACATAGCGGTGTACATATTTCCATGTTTATAGAGACAGCGGTGTAGGTATTTCCATGTTTATACAGATAGCGGTGCAGAAATTTCCATGTTTATACAGATGCCCATGCAGATATCTCCATATTTATACAGAGGGCGGTGTAGATATTTCTATGTTTATACAGATGGCAGTGTAGATATTTCCATGTTCCTACACATGACTGTGTAGGTATTTCCATGTTTATACAGATGGCTTTGTAGATATTTCCATGTCTACGGAGATAGCAGTGCAGATATTTACATGTTTATACAGATAGCGGTGTATATATTTCCATGTTTATACAGATCGTGGTGTAGATATTTC
Organism: Pan troglodytes; assembly: GCF_028858775.2. Classification (NCBI taxonomy): domain Eukaryota; kingdom Metazoa; phylum Chordata; class Mammalia; order Primates; family Hominidae; genus Pan; species Pan troglodytes. Next base: position 49,948,048 of record NC_072420.2, read on the forward strand.
CATGTTTATACAGATACCGGTGTAGATATTTCCATGTTTATACAGACCACAGTGTAGATATTTCCATGTTTATAGAGATAGCAGTGTAGATATTTCCAAGTTTGTACAGATGGTGGTGTTGATGTTTCCATCTATAAACAGATGGCCGTGTAGGTATTTCCATGTGTATACAGATGGCATTGTAGATATTTCCTTGTTTATACAGATGGTGGTGTAGATATTTCCATGTTTATACAGATAGCGGTGTAGATATTTCCATGTTTATACATATCGCGGTGTAGATATTTCCATGTTTATACAGGTCGTGGTGTAGATATCTTTATGTTTATACAGATAGTGGTGTAGATATTTCCATGTTTTTACAGATATCGGTGTAGATATTTCCAAGTTTGCACAGATTGCGGTGTAGATATTTCCATGTTTACACATATTGCGGTGTAGATATTTCCATCTTTCTACAGATGGCATTGTAGATATTTCCATGTTTATACAGATTACTTTGTAGGTATTTCCATGTTTATACAGATGGTGGTGTAGATATTTCCATGTTTATACAGATTACTTTGTAGGTATTTCCATGTTTATACACATGCCAGTGTAGATATTTCCATGTTTATAGAGATAGCTGTGTAGATATTTCCATGTTTATACAGATAGCGGTGTAGATATTTCCATGTTTCTACAGATGCCCATTCAGATATCTCCATATTTATACAGAGGGCTGTGAAGATATTTCTATGTTTATACAGATGGCAGTGTAGATATTTCCATGTTCCTACACATGACTGTGTAGGTATTTCCATGTTTATACAGATGGCTTTGTAGATATTTCCATGTCTATAGAGATAGCGGTGCAGATATTTACATGTTTATACAGATAGTGGTGTATATATTTCCATGTTTATACAGATCGTGGTGTAGATATTTCCATGTTTATACAGATACCGGTGTAGATATTTCCATGTTTATACAGACCGCAGTGTAGATATTTCCATGTTTATAGAGATAGCAGTGTAGATATTTCCAAGTTTGTACAGATGGCGGTGTTGATGTTTCCATCTATACACAGATGGCCGTGTAGGTATTTCCATGTGTATACAGATGGCAATGTAGATATTTCCTTGTTTTTACAGATGGTGGTGTAGATATTTCCATGTTTACACAGATGACTATATAGGTATTTCCATGTTTATACAGATGGCGGTGTAGATTTTTCCATGTTTATAGAGATGGCGGTGTATACATTTCCCCGTTCATAGAGATTGCAGTGTAGATACTTCCTTGTTTACAGAGATAGCGGTGTAGGTATTTCCATGTTTATAGACATAGCGGTGTGGATATTTCCATGTTTATAGAGATAGCGGTGTAGATATTTCCATGATTGTATAGATGGCGGTGTTGATATTTCCATCTATACACAGATGGCCGTGTAGATATTTCCATGGACATGCAGATGGCGGTTTAGATATTTCCATGTTTATACAGATAGCGGTGTAGATATTTCCATGTTTACACAGATGGTGGTGTAGATATTTCCGTGTTTATACACATGGCGGAGTAGATACTTCCATGTTTATGGAGATGGCAGTGTAGATATTTTCATGTTTATAGAGATGGCGGTGTAGATATTTCCATATTTATAGAGATAGCGGTGTAGATATTTCCATCTTTTTACAGATGGCACTGTAGATATTTCCATGTTTATACAGATGGCCGTGTAGATATTTCCATATTAATACAGATGTCTGTGTAGATATTTCCATGTGTATACAGATGGTATTGTAGGTATTTCCATGTTTATAAAGATGGTGGTGAAGATATTTCCATGTTTTTTCAGATAACTGTGTAGATATTTCCATGTTTTTACAGATGGCAGTGTAGATATTTCAATGTTTATAGAGATGGCGCTGTAGATATTTCCATGTTTATACAGATAACGGTGGAGATATTTCCATGTTTATACAGAGAGCAGTGGAGATATTTCCATGTTTATACACATAGCGGTGTACATATTTCCATGTTTATAGAGACAGCGGTGTAGGTATTTCCATGTTTATACAGATAGCGGTGCAGATATTTCCATGTTTATACAGATGCCTATGCAGATATTTCCATATTTATACAGAGGGCTGTGTAAATATTTCTATGTTTATACAGATGGCAGTGTAGATATTTAAATGTTCCTACACATGACTGTGTAGGTATTTCCATGTTTATACAGATGTCTTTGGAGATATTTCCATGTTTATACAGATGGTGGTGTAGATATTTCCATGTTTACACAGATCGTGGTGTAGATATTTCCATGTTTGTACAGATACCAGTGTAGATATTTCCATGTTTATACAGACCGCAGTGTAGATATTTCCATGTTTATAGAGATAGCAGTGTAGATATATCCAAGTTTGTACAGATGTCGGTGTTGATGTTTCCATCTATACACAGATTGCCATGTAGGTTTTTCCATGTGTATACAGATGGCATTGTAGATATTTCCATGTTTATACAGATGGTGGTGTAGATATTTCCATGTTTACACAGATGACTGTATAGGTATTTCCATGTTTATACAGATGGCGGTGTAGATATTTCCATGTTTATAGAGATAGCGGTGTAGACATTTCCATATTTATACAGATAACGATGTAGAAATTTCCATGATTATAAAGATAGCGGTGTAAATATTTCCATGTTTATACAGATCACGGTGTAGATATTTCCATGTTTGTACAGACTGCGGTGTAGATATTTCCATGTTTGTACAGATGGCGGTGTTGATATTTCCATCTATACACAGATGACCGTGTAGATATTTCCATGTTTATACAGATGGTGGCGCAGATATTTCTATGGATATGTAGATGGCGGTGTAAATATTTCCGTGTTTATACAGTTAGCGGTGTAGTTATTTCCATGTTTATATAGATAGCGGTGTAGATATTTCCATGTATATACACATGGCTGTGTAGATATTTCCATGTTTATACAGATGGCGGTGTAGATATTTCCATGTTTAACAGATAATTTTGTAAGTATTTCCATGTTTATAAAGATGGCGGTGTAGATATTTCGATGTTTATAGAGATAGCAGTGGAGATATTTCCATGTTTATACAGATAGCGGTGTAGATATTTCCATGTTTATACTGATCGCGGTGTAGATATTTCCATGTTTATAGAGATGTCGGTGTAGGTATTTCCATGTTCATAGACAGAGGTGTTGATTTTTCCATGTTTATAGAGATAGCGCTGTGGATATTTGCATGTTTATACAGATAGGGGTGTAGATATTTCCATGTTTATAGAGATGGCGGTGTAGATATTTCCATGTTTATACAGACCACGGTGTATATATTTCCATGTTTACACAGATCATGGTGTAGATATTTCCATGTTTATACAGATCGCGGTGTTGATATTACCATGTTTATACGGATAGCGGTGCAAATATTTCCACATTTATAGAGATAGCGGCGTAGTTATTATCATGTTTATACAGATAGCGGTGTAGATTTTTCCATGTATGAACAGATGACTGTGTATATATTTCCATGTTTAAACAGATGGCGGTGTAGATATTTCCATGTTTATACTGATCATGGTGTAGATATTTCCATGTTATAGAGATGGCGGTTTAGATATTTCCATGTTCATAGAGATAGCGGTGTAGATATTTCCATGTTTATACAGACCGCGGTGTAGATATTTCCATGTTCATACAGATAGCGGTGCAGATATTTCCATCTTTGTATAGATGGCGGTGTTGATATTTCCAGCTATACACAGATGAACGTGTAGATATTTCCATGTTTATACAGATAGCGGTGTAGTTATTTCCATGTTTATATAGATAGCGGTGTAGATATTTCCAAGTATATACACATGGCTGTGTAGATATTTCCATGTTATACAGATGACGGTGTAGATATTTCCATGTTTATACAGATAACTTTGTAAGTATTTCCATGTTTATACAGATGGCGGTGTACATATTTCGATGTTTATAGAGATAGCAGTGGAGATATTTCCATGTTTGTACAGATAGCAGTGTAGATATTTCCATGTTTATACTGATCGCGGTGTAGATATTTCCATGTTTATAAAGATGGCGGTGTAGATATTTCCATGTTCATAGAGATAGCGGTGTTGATTTTTCCATGTTTATAGAGATAGCTGTGTAGATATTTCCATGTTTATACAGATACGGGTGTAGATATTTCCATGTTTATACAGATGGTGGTGCAGATATTTCCATGTTTATACAGATGATTGTATAGGTATTTCCATGTTTTTACAGACGGCATAGTAGATATTTCCATGTGTATAGAGATAGCAATGTAGATATTTCCATGTTTATACAGATAGCCGTGAAATATTTCCATGTTTATACAGATCACGGTGTTGTTATTTCCATGTTTATATAGATAGCGGTGTAGATATTTCCATGTTTATACAGATAGCGGTGTAGATATTTCCATGTTTATACAGACCGCGGTGTAAATATTTCCAGGTTTATACAGATAGCATTGCAGATATTTCCATGTTTGTACAGATGGCGGTGTTGATATTTCCATCTATACACAGATGACCGTGTAGATATTTCTATGTTTATACAGATGGCGGCGCAGATATTTCTATGGATATGTCGATGGCGGTGTAAATATTTCCATGTTTGTATAGATAGCGGTGTAGTTATTTCCATGTTTATATAGATAGCAGTGTAGATATTTCCATGTATATACACATGGCTGTGTAGATATTTCCATGTTTATACAGATGGCGGTGTAGATATTTCCATGTTTATACAGATAACTTTGTAAATATTTCCATGTTTATACAGATGGCGGTGTAGATATTTCGAGGTTTATAGAGATATCAGTGGAGATATTTCCGTGTTTATACAGATAGCGGTGTATATATTTCCATGTTTATAGAGACTGCGGTGTAGATATTTCCATCTTAGCACAGATTGCGGTGTAGATATTTCCATGTTTATACAGATTGCGGTGTAGGTATTTCCATGTTGATCCAGATTGCGGTGTAGATATTTCCATGTTTGTACAGGTAGCGGTGTAGAGATTCCCATGTTTATACAGATCGCTTTGTAGATATTTTCATCTTTCTACAGATGTCAGCGTAGATATTTCCAAGTTTATACAGATGTCTGTGTGTATATTTCCATGTTTATGTAGATGGCGGTGTAGATATTTCCATGTTTATAGAGATGGCGGTGTAGTTATTTTTATGTTTATAGAGATAGCAGTGTAAATATTTCCATGTTTATAGAGATGGTGGTGTAAGTATTTTCATGTTTATAGAGATAGCGGTGTAGATATTTCCATATTTATACAGATAGCGGTGTTGCAACTTCCATGTTTATACAGATAGCGGTGTAGATATTTCCATGTTTACAGCTCGCGGTGTAGATATTTCCATCTTTATACAGATGGGAGTGGAGATATTTCCATGTTTATACAGATAGCGGTGTAGATATTTCCATGTCTATAGAGATAGCGGTGTAGGTATTTCCATACTTATACAGATTGTGGTGTAGATATTTCCATGTATATACACATGGCTGTGTAGATATTTCCATGTTTATGCAGATGGCGGTGTAGATTTTTCCATGTTCATACAGATAACTTTGCAAGTATTTCCATGTTTATACAGATGGCGGTGTACATATGGCGATGTTTATAGAGATAGCAGTGGTGATATTTCCATGTTTATACAGATAGCGGTGTAGATGATTCCATGTTTATACTGATCGCGGTGCAGATATTTCCATGTTTATAGAGATGGCGGTGTAGATATTTCCATGTTCATAGAGATAGCGGTGTTAATTTTTCCATGTTTATAGAGATAGCGCTGTGGATATTTCCATGTTTATACAGATAGGGGTGTAGATATTTCCATGTTTATAGAGATGGCGTTGTAGATATTTCCATGTTTATACAGAGCACGGTGTATATATTTACATGTTCATACAGATGGCTGTGTAGATATTTCCATGTTTATACAGATGGGTGTGTAGATATTTCCATTTTTATACAAATGACTTTGTAGGTATTTCCATGGTTATACAGATGGCGGTGTAGATATTTCCATGTTTATAGAGATAGCGGTGTAGATATTTCCATGTTTATAGAGATAGCGATGTACATATATACATGTTCCTAGAGATAGCAGTGAGGATATTTCCATGTTTATACAGATAGCAGTGTAGATATTTCCATTTTTATAGAAATAGCGGTTTAGATATTTCCTATTTATACAGATAGCGGTGCAGATATTTCCAAGTTTATACAGATTGCGGTGTAGATATTTCCATGTTTATTCAGATGACTGTGTAGATATTTCCATGTTTTTACAGATGGCAGTGTAGATATTTCAATGTTTATAGAGATGGCGCTGTAGATATTTCCATGTTTATACAGATAACGGTGGAGATATATCCATGTTTACACAGACGGAGGTGTAGATATTTCCCTGTTTATACACATGGCGGAGTAGATACTTCCATCTTTATGGAGATGGCAGTGTAGATATTTTCATGTTTATAGAGATTGCGGTGTAGATATTTTCATATTTATAGAGATAGCGTTGTAGATATTTCCATCTTTCTACAGATGGCAGTGTAGATATTTCCATGTTTATACAGATGGCGGTGTAGATATTTCCATATTAATACAGATGTCTGTGTAGATATTTCCATGTGTATACAGATGGTATTGTAGTTATTTCCATGTTTATACATTTTGCGGTGAAGTTATTTCCATGTTTATAGAGAAAGCGGTGTTGGTATTTCCATGTTTATTGAGATAGCGGTGTAAATATTTCCATATTTATACAGATAGTGGTGTAGATATTTACATGTTTTTACAGATAGCGGTGTACATATTTCCATCTTTATTCAGAGAGCGCTGTACATATTTCCATGTTTATACAGATCACTGTGTAGTTATTTCCATGTTTATACAGATAACTTTGTAGATATTTCCATCTTTATACAGATGGCGGTGTAGATATTTCCATGTTTATACAGATGGCAGTGAAGATATTTCCATGTTTATACAGATAGTCGTGTAGATATTTCCATGTTTATACAGATGGTGGTGTAGATACATCCATGTTTCTGAAGATGGCGGTGTAGATATTTTCATGTTTATAGAGCTGGCGGTGTAGATATTTCCATGTATATAGAGATTGCAGTGTAGATATTTCCAGGTTTATAGAGAAAGTGGCGTAGGTATTTCCATGTTTATAGAAATAGCGGTGTAGATATTTACATATTTATACAGATAGCAGTGTAGATATTTCCATGTTTCTACAGATGGCAGTGTAGATATTTCCTTGTTTATACAGACACCGGTGTAGATATTGCCATGTTTATACAGGTAGCGGTGTAGATATTTCCATTTTTACAGAGATAGCGGTGTAGTTATTTCCATCTTTGCACAGATTGCCGTGTAGATATTTCCATCTTTACGCAAATATCTGTGTAGATATTTCCAAGTTTACACAGATAGCTGTGTAGATATTTCCATGTTTACACACATAACGTTGTAGATATTTCCATGTTTATACAGACTGCGGTGTAGATATATACATGTTTATATAGACAGCGGTGTAGATATTTTCATGTTTATACAGATAGCGGTGGAGATATTTCCATGTTTATAGAGACAGCAGTATAGATATTTCCATGTTTATACAGATAGCGGTGTAGATATTTCCATGTTTACAGAGATTTCAATGTAGATATTTCAATCTTTGCACAGATGGCTGTGTAGATATTTCCATTTTTACACAGATAGCTGTGTAGATATTTCCAAGTTTACACAGATATCTGTGTAGATATTTCCATGTTTACACAGATAGCGTTGTAGATACTTCCAAGTTTATACAGATAGCGGTGTAGATATTTCCATGTTTATACAGATAGCGGTGTAGATATTTACATGTTTATACAGATAGCGGTGGAGATATTTCCCTGTTTATACAGATAGCGATGTAGACATTTCCATGTTTATAGAGATAGCGGTGTAGATATTTCCATGTTTATACAGATGGCTATTTAGATATTTCCATGAGTGTACAGATGGCGGTGTAGATATTTCCATGTTTATACAGATGGCAGTGTGGATATTTCCACGTTTATACAGATAGTGGTGTAGATGTTTCCATGTTTATACACGTGACTGTGTAGCTATTTCCATGTATATACAGATCCAGTGTAGATATTTCCATGTTTATAGAGATAGCGGTGTAGTTATTTCCGTGTTTATACAGATGGCAGTGTAGATATTTTTATGTTTATACAGAAGGCGGTGTAGACATTTCCATGTTTATAGAGATAGTGGTGTAGTTATTTCGATATTTATACAGATAGCGGAGTAGATATTTCCATGTTTATACAGATAGTGGTGTAGATATTACCATGTTTATACAGATTGTGGTGTAGATATTTCCATGTTTACAGAGATAGAGGTTTAGATATATCCATCTTCACACAGATTGCGGTGTACATATTTCCATGTTTAAACAGACAGCTGTGTACATATTTCCATGTTTACACAGATAGTGTTGTAGATATTTCCGTGTTTATACAGATTGCGGTGTAGATATTTACATGTTTATAAAGATAGCGGTGTAGATATTTCCATGTTTATACAGATAGCGGTGTAGATATTTCCATGTTTATACAGGCAGCATTGTAGATATTTCCATGTTTATACAGAGAGTCGTGGAGATATTTCCATGTTTATACAGATAGCGGTGGAGATATTTCCATGTTTCTGGAGATGGTATTGTAGATATTTCCAAGTTAATGCATGTAGCGGTGTTGATATTTCCATGTTTATAGAGATAGCGGTGAACATATGTCCATGTTTATACAGGTAGCGGTGTAGATATTTCCATGTTTACAGAAATAGCGGTGTAGATATTTCCATATTTATACAGATAGCGGTTTAGATATTTGTATGTTTATTCAGATGGTGGTGTAGATATTTCCATGTGTATACAGATGGCAGTGTAGATATTTCCATATTTATGCAGATAGCGGTGTGGCTATTTCCATTTTTATAGAGTTAGCGTTGCCGATATTTCCATGCTTATAGAGATGGCTGTGTAGATATTTCCATATTTGCACAGATTGCGGTGTAGATATTTCCATCTTCACACAGATTGCGGTGTATATATTTCCATGTTTACACAGACAGCGGTGTAGATATTTCCATCTTTACACAGATAGTGTTGTAGATATTTCCATGTTTATAGAGATTGCGGTGTAGATATTTCCATTTTTATACAGATAGCGGTGTTGATATTTCCATGTTTATACAGATAGCGGTATAGATATTTCCATGTATATTCAGAGAGTTTAAGAGATATTTCCATGTTAATAAAGATAGCGGTGGAGATATTTCCATGTTTCTAGAGATGGTGGTGTAGATATTTCGAAGTTTATGCAGGTAGCCGTGTAGATATTTCCATCCTCACACAGATTGCGGTGTACATATTTCCACCTTTATACAGATATCGTTGTAGATATTTCCATGTTTACACAGATAACGGTATAGATATTTCCATCTTTATACAGATGACAGTGTAGATATTTCCATGTGTATACAGATGGCAGGGTAGATATTTCCATGTTTATGCAGATAGCGGTGTGGCTATTTCCATGTTTATAGAGATAGCATTGAAGATATTTCCATGTTTATGGTGATGGCTGTGTAGATATTTCCATGTTTATACAGATGGCAGTGTATATATTTCCACGTTTATACAGATAGTGGTGCAGGTATTTCCATGTTTATACAGATGACTGTGTGGGTATTTCCATGTATATACAGATGGCAGTGTAGATATTTCCATGTTTATAGACATAGTAGTGTAGTTATTTCCATGTTTATACAGATGGCAGTGTAGGTATTTCCATGTTTATGCAGAAGGCGGTGTAGTTATTTCCATGTTTTCAGAGATAGCCATGTAGATATTTCCATGTTTATACAGATAGCAGTGAAGTCATTTCCATGTTTATAGAGATTGCGTTGAAGATATTTCCATATTTATACAGATAGCGGCGCAGATATTTCCATGTTTATACAGATAGTGGTGTAGATATTTCCATGTTTATACAGATTGCGGTGTAGATATTTCCATGTTTTTACAGATTGTTGTGTGGATATTTCCATGTTTATACAGATAGCGGTGTAGGTATTTCCATGTTTATACAGATGGTGGTGAAGATATTTCCATGTTTACAGAGATAGAGGTGTAGATATTTCCATATTTGCACAGATTGCTGTGTAGATATTTCCATCCTCACACAGATTGCGGTGTACATATTTCCATGTTTACACAGACAGCTGTGTAGATATTTCCATGTTTATACAGATAATGTTGAAGTTATTTCCATGTTTATAGTGATTGCGGTGTAGATATTTCCATGTTTATAAAGATAGCGGTTTAGATATTTCCATGTTTATACAGATAGCGGTGGAGATATTTCCATGTTTATGCAGATAGCCCTGTAGATATTTGCATGTTTATACAGATAGCTGTGTAGATATTTCCATGTTTATACAGATCGCGGTTTAGATATTTCCCTGTTTATACAGATAGCGATGTAGATATTTCCATGTTTATAGAGATGGCTGTGTAGATATTTCCATGTTTATACAGATGGCAGTGTAGATATTTCCATATTTATAGAAATAGCCATGTAGATATTTCCATGTTTAAACAGATAGCGGTGTAGGCTTTTCCATGTTTATAGAGATAGCGGTGTAGATATTTCCATATTTATACAGATAGCGGTGTAGATATTTCCAAGTTTATACAGATAGCGGTGTGGCTATTTCCATGTTTATACAGAAGGCAGTATAGATATTTCCATGTTTATACAGATAGCGGTGTAGATATTTCCATGTGTATACAGATAGCGGTGTAGATATATCCATGTTTATACAGATTGTGGTGTAGATATTTCCGTGTTTATACAGATAGCGGTGTCGATATTTCCATGTTACAGAGATAGAGGTGTAGATATTTCCATATTTGCACAGATTGCGGTGTAGATATTTCCATCTTCACACAGATTGCGGTGTACATACTTCCATGTTTACACAGACAGCGGTGTAGATATTTCCATGTTTACACAGATAGTGTTGTAGATATTTCCATGTTTATAGAGATTGCGGTGTAGATATTTCCATGTTTATAAAGATAGCGGTTTAGATATTTCCATGTTTATACAGATAGCGGTGGAGATATTTCCATGTTTATGCAGATAGCCCTGTAGATATTTGCATGTTTATACAGATAGCTGTGTAGATATTTCCATGTTTATACAGATCGCGGTTTAGCTATTTCCATGTTTATACGGATAGCGATGTAGATATTTCCATGTTTATAGAGATGGCTGTGTAGATATTTCCATGTTTATACAGATGGCAGTGTAGATATTTCCATATTTATAGAAATAGCCATGTAGATATTTCCATGTTTAAACAGATAGCGGTGTAGGCTTTTCCATGTTTATAGAGATAGCGGTGTAGATATTTCCATATTTATACAGATAGCGGTGTAGATATTTCAAAGTTTATACAGATAGCGGTGTGGCTATTTCCATGTTTATACAGAAGGCAGTATAGATATTTCCATGTTTATACAGATAGCGGTGTAGATATTTCCATGTGTATACAGATAGCGGTGTAGATATATCCATGTTTATACAGATTGTGGTGTAGATATTTCCGTGTTTATACAGATAGCGGTGTCGATATTTCCATGTTACAGAGATAGAGGTGTAGATATTTCCATATTTGCACAGATTGCGGTGTAGATATTTCCATCTTCACACAGATTGCGGTGTACATACTTCCATGTTTACACAGACAGCGGTGTAGATATTTCCATGTTTACACAGATAGTGTTGTAGATATTTCCATGTTTATAGAGATTGCGGTGTAGATATTTCCATGTTTATACGGATATCGGTGTAGATATTTCCATGTTTATACAGATAGCGGTATAGATATTTCCATGTTTCTACAGTGGACTGTGTAGGTATTTCCATATTTTTACAGATGGCTTTGTAGTTATTTCCAGGTTTATATAGATAGCGGTTTAGCTATTTCCATGTTTATTCAGATAGCGAAGTAGATATTTCCATGTTTATAGAGATGGCTGTGTAGATATTTCCATGTTTATACATATGGCAGTGTAGATATTTCTGTGTTTATACAGATAGTGGTGTGGATATTTCTATGTTTAAACAGATGACTGTGTAGGTAATTCCATGTTTATACAGATGGCGGTGTAGATATTTCCATATTTATAGAAATAGCGATGTAGATATTTCCATGTTTATACAGATAGCGGTGTATACATTTCCATGTTTATAGAGATAGCGGTGTAGATATTTCCATATTTATACAGATAGCGGTGTAGATATTTCCATGTTTATACAGATAGCGGTGTAGATGTTTTCATGTTTATACAGATAGCAGTGTAGATATATCCATGTTTATACAGATCGTGGTGTAGATATTTCCATGTTTATGCAGACAGCGGTGTAGATATTTCCATGTTTATATAGATAGCGGAGTAGATATTTCCATATTTACAGAGATAGACGTGTAGATATTTCCATATTTCCACAGATTGCGGTGTAGATATTTCCACATTTATACAGATAGCGGTGTAGATATTTCCATGTTTACAAAAATAACGGTGTAGATATTTCCATCGTTATACAGACGGCTTTGTAGATATTTCCTTTTTTATACAGATGGCAGTGTAGATATTTCCACGTTTATACAGATAGTGGTGTAGAAGTTTCCATGTTTATACAGATGACTGTGTAGCTATTTCCATGTATATACAGATGGCAGTGTAGATATTTCCATGTTTATGCAGATAGCGGTGTGGCTATTTCCATGTTTATAGAGGTAGCGTTGTAGATATTTCCAAGTTTATAGAGATGGCAGTGTAGATATTTCCCCGTTTATACAGATAGTGGTGTAGAAGATTCCATGTTTATACAGATGACTGTGTAGCTATTTCCATGTATATACAGATGGCAGTGTAGATATTTCCAGGTTTATAGAGATAGTGGTGTAGATATTTCCATGTTTATACAGATGGCAGTGTGGATGTTTTCATGTTTATACAGAACGCGGTGTAGACATTTCCATGTTTATAGAGATAGCAGTGTAGATATTTCCAGATTTATACAGATAGCGGAGTAGATAATTCCATGTTTATACAGATAGTGGTGTAGATATTTCCATATTTATACAGATTGTGGTGTGGATATTTCCATATTTATACAGATTTTGGTGTGGATGTTTCATGTTTATACAGATAGCGGTCTAGATATTTCCATGTTTATGCAGATAGTGGTGTAGATATTTCCATGTTTACAGAGATAGAGGTGTAGATATTTCCATATTTGCACAGATTGCGGTGTAGATTTTTCCATCCTCACACAGATTGCGGTGTACATATTTCCATGTTTACACAGACAGCTGTGTAGATAATTCCATGTTTACACAGATAGTGTTGTAGGTATTTCCATGTTTATAGAGATTGCGGTGTAGATATTTCCATGTTTATAAAGATAGCGGTGTAGATATTTCCATGTTTATACACATAGCAGTGGAGGTATTTTCATGTTTATACAGATAGCGCTGTATATATTTGCACGTGTATACAGATAGCAGTGTAGATATTTCCATGTTTATACAGATAGCGGTGTAGATATTTCCATGTTTATACAGAGAGTGGTGGAGATATTTCCATGTTTATATACATATCGGTGGAGATATTTCCATGTTTCTAGAGATGGTGGTGTAGATATTTCGATGTTTATGCAGGTAGCGGTGTAGATAATTCCATGTTTATAGAAACAGCGGTGTAGACATGTCCATGTTTATACAGGTAGCGATGTAGATATTTCCATGTTTACAGAGATAGCAGTGAAGATATTTCCATATTTATAAAGATAGCGGTATAGATATTTGTGTGTTTATTCAGATGGTGGTGTAGATATTTCCATGTTTATACAGATAGCGGTGTGGCTATTACCATGTTTATTCAGATGGCAGTGTAGATATATCCATGTTTATACAGATAGTGGAGTAGATATTTCCATGTTTATAAAGATAGCAGTGCAGATATTCCCAAGTTTATTGAGATAGCAGTGGAGATATTTCCATGTTCATAGAGATAGCAGTGGAGATATTTCCATGTTTGTACAGATAACGATGTAGATATTTCCATGTTTTTGCAGATAGCGGTGTAGATATTTCCGTGTTTATACAGATGGCAGAGTAGATAGTTCCATGTTTATGGAGATGGCAGTGAAGATATTTTCATGTTTATAGAGATTGCGGTGTAGATATTTCCATGTTTATAGAGATAGCAGTATAGTTATTTACATGTTTATACAGATGGCTTTGTAGATATTTCCATGTGTATACAGACGGCATTGTAGATATTTCCATGTTTATACAGATGACTGTATAGGTATTTCCATGTTTTTACAGATGGCAGTGCAGATATTTTCGTGTTTATAGAGATGGCGGTGTAGATATTTCCATGTATATAGAGATTGCAGTGTAGATATTTCCATGTTTATAGAGAAATCGGTGTAAGTATTTCCATGTTTATAGAGATAGCGGTGTGGATATTTCCATGTTTGTACATATGGCGGTGTTGATATTTCCATCTATACACATATGGCCGTGAAGATATTTCCATGTTTATACAGATAGCGGTGTAGACATTTCCATGTTTACACAGATGGTGTAGATATTTCCGTGTTTATACACGTGGCCGAGTAGATACTTCCATCTTTATGGAGATGGCATTGTAGATATTTTCATGTTTGTAGAGATGGTGGTGTAGATATTTACATATTTATAGAGATAGCGGTGTAGATATTTCCATCTTTCTACAGATGGCACTGTAGATATTTCCATGTTTATACACATGGCCGTGTACATATTTCCATATTTATACAGATGTCTGTGTAGATATTTCCATGTGTATACCAATGGTATGGTAGATATTTCCATGTTTATACAGATGGTGGTGTAGATATTTCCATGTTTATTCAGATGACTGTGTAGATATTTCCATGTTTATACAGAGAGCCGTGGAGATATTTCCATGTTTATACATATAGCGGTGTACATATTTCCATGTTTATAGAGAAAGCGGTGTAGGTATTTCCATGTTTATACAGATAGCGGTGCAGATATTTCCATGTTTACACAGATGCCTATGGAGATATTTCCATATTTATACAGAGGGCTGTGTAGATATTTCTATGTTTCTACAGATGGCAGTGTAGGTATTTAAATGTTCCTACACATGACTGTGTAGGTATTTCCATGTTTATACAGATGTCTTTGTAGATATTTCCATGTTTATAGAGATAGCGGTGCAGATATTTCCATGTTTATACAGATAGCGCTGTATATATTTCCATGTTTATACAGATATTGGTGTAGATATTTCCAACTTTATACAGATACCGGTGTAGATATTTCCATGTTTATACAGACCGCAGTGTGGATATTTCCATGTTTATAGAGATAGCAGTGTAGATATTTCCATGTTTGTACAGATGGCGGTGTTGATGTTTCCATCTATACACAGATGACCGTGTAGGAATTTCCATGTGTATACAGATGGCATTGCAGATATTTCCATGTTTATACAGATGGTGTTGTAGATATTTCCATGTTTACACAGATGACTGTATAGGTATTTCCATGTTTATACAGATGGCGGTGTAGATATTTCCATGTTTATAGAGATAGCGGTGTAGATATTTCCATATTTATACAGATAACGGTGTAGAAATTTCCATGTTTATACAGATAGCGGTGCAAATATTTCCATGTTTATACAGATCACGGTGTAGGTATTTCCAAGTTTATTGAGATAGCGGTGTAGATATTTCCATGTTTATACAGAGAGTGGTGGAGATATTTCCATGTTTATATACATATCGGTGGAGATATTTCCATGTTTCTAGAGATGGTGGTGTAGATATTTCGATGTTTATGCAGGTAGCGGTGTAGATAATTCCATGTTTATAGAAACAGCGGTGTAGACATGTCCATGTTTATACAGGTAGCGATGTAGATATTTCCATGTTTACAGAGATAGCAGTGAAGATATTTCCATATTTATAAAGATAGCGGTATAGATATTTGTGTGTTTATTCAGATGGTGGTGTAGATATTTCCATGTTTATACAGATAGCGGTGTGGCTATTACCATGTTTATTCAGATGGCAGTGTAGATATATCCATGTTTATACAGATAGTGGAGTAGATATTTCCATGTTTATAAAGATAGCAGTGCAGATATTCCCAAGTTTATTGAGATAGCAGTGGAGATATTTCCATGTTCATAGAGATAGCAGTGGAGATATTTCCATGTTTGTACAGATAACGATGTAGATATTTCCATGTTTTTGCAGATAGCGGTGTAGATATTTCCGTGTTTATACAGATGGCAGAGTAGACAGTTCCATGTTTATGGAGATGGCAGTGAAGATATTTTCATGTTTATAGAGATTGCGGTGTAGATATTTCCATGTTTATAGAGATAGCAGTATAGTTATTTACATGTTTATACAGATGGCTTTGTAGATATTTCCATGTGTATACAGACGGCATTGTAGATATTTCCATGTTTATACAGATGACTGTATAGGTATTTCCATGTTTTTACAGATGGCAGTGCAGATATTTTCGTGTTTATAGAGATGGCGGTGTAGATATTTCCATGTATATAGAGATTGCAGTGTAGATATTTCCATGTTTATAGAGAAATCGGTGTAAGTATTTCCATGTTTATAGAGATAGCGGTGTGGATATTTCCATGTTTGTACATATGGCGGTGTTGATATTTCCATCTATACACATATGGCCGTGAAGATATTTCCATGTTTATACAGATAGCGGTGTAGACATTTCCATGTTTACACAGATGGTGTAGATATTTCCGTGTTTATACACGTGGCCGAGTAGATACTTCCATCTTTATGGAGATGGCATTGTAGATATTTTCATGTTTGTAGAGATGGTGGTGTAGATATTTACATATTTATAGAGATAGCGGTGTAGATATTTCCATCTTTCTACAGATGGCACTGTAGATATTTCCATGTTTATACACATGGCCGTGTACATATTTCCATATTTATACAGATGTCTGTGTAGATATTTCCATGTGTATACCAATGGTATGGTAGATATTTCCATGTTTATACAGATGGTGGTGTAGATATTTCCATGTTTATTCAGATGACTGTGTAGATATTTCCATGTTTATACAGAGAGCCGTGGAGATATTTCCATGTTTATACATATAGCGGTGTACATATTTCCATGTTTATAGAGAAAGCGGTGTAGGTATTTCCATGTTTATACAGATAGCGGTGCAGATATTTCCATGTTTACACAGATGCCTATGGAGATATTTCCATATTTATACAGAGGGCTGTGTAGATATTTCTATGTTTCTACAGATGGCAGTGTAGGTATTTAAATGTTCCTACACATGACTGTGTAGGTATTTCCATGTTTATACAGATGTCTTTGTAGATATTTCCATGTTTATAGAGATAGCGGTGCAGATATTTCCATCTTTATACAGATAGCGCTGTATATATTTCCATGTTTATACAGATCTTGGTGTAGATATTTCCAACTTTATACAGATACCGGTGTAGATATTTCCATGTTTATACAGACCGCAGTGTGGATATTTCCATGTTTATAGAGATAGCAGTGTAGATATTTCCATGTTTGTACAGATGGCGGTGTTGATGTTTCCATCTATACACAGATGACCGTGTAGGAATTTCCATGTGTATACAGATGGCATTGCAGATATTTCCATGTTTATACAGATGGTGTTGTAGATATTTCCATGTTTACACAGATGACTGTATAGGTATTTCCATGTTTATACAGATGGCGGTGTAGATATTTCCATGTTTATAGAGATAGCGGTGTAGATATTTCCATATTTATACAGATATCGGTGTAGAAATTTCCATGTTTATACAGATAGCGGTGCAAATATTTCCATGTTTATACAGATCACGGTGTAGGTATTTCCAGGTTTATTGAGATAGCGGTGTAGATATTTCCATGTTTATACAGATAGCGGTGTAGATATTTCCATGTTTATACAGACCGCGGTGTAGATATTTCCATGTTTATACAGATAGCGGTGCAGATATTTCCATGTTTGTACAGATGGCGGTGTTGATATTTCCATCTATACATAGATGACCGTGTAGATATTTCCATGTTTATACAGATGGCGGTGCAGATATTTCCATGGATATGTAGATGGCGGTGTAGATATTTCCATGTTTATACAGATAGCGGTGTACTTATTTCCGTGTTTATATAGATAGCGGTGTAGATATTTCCATTTATATACACATGGGTGTGTAGATATTTCCATATTTATACAGATGGCGGTGTAGGTATTTCCATGTTTATACAGTTAACTTTGTAAGTATTTCCATGTTTATACAGATGGCGGTGTAGATATTTCGATGTTTATAGAGATAGCGGTGTAGATATTCCATGTTTATACAGATCGCGGTGTAGATATTTCCAAGTTTATACAGATCGCGTTGTAGATATTTCCATGTTTATACAGATAGCGGTGTAGATATTTCCATGTTTTTACAGATATCGGTGTAGATATTTCCATGTTTACACAGATTGCGGTGTAGATATTTCCATCTTTCTACAGATGGCATTGTAGATATTTCCATGTTTATACTGATGGCGGTGTAGATATTTCCATGTTTATATAGATGGTGGTGTTGATATTACCATGTTTATACATATAGCGGTGTAGATATTTCCATGTTTATACAGATCGTGGTGAAGATATTTCCATGTTTATACTGATCGCGGTGTAGATATTTCCATGTTTATACATATCACGGTGTAGATATTTCCATGTTTATACAGATAGCGGTGTAGATATTTCCATGTTTATACAGATAGCGGCGTAGATATTTCCATGTTTACAGAGATAGCGGTGTGGCTATTTCCATGTTTATAGAGGTAGCGTTGTAGATATTTCCAAGTTTATAGAGATGGCAGTGTAGATATTTCCCCGTTTATACAGATAGTGGTGTAGAAGATTCCATGTTTATACAGATGACTGTGTAGCTATTTCCATGTATATACAGATGGCAGTGTAGATATTTCCAGGTTTATAGAGATAGTGGTGTAGATATTTCCATGTTTATACAGATGGCAGTGTGGATGTTTTCATGTTTATACAGAATGCGGTGTAGACATTTCCATGTTTATAGAGATAGCAGTGTAGATATTTCCAGATTTATACAGATAGCGGAGTAGATAATTCCATGTTTATACAGATAGTGGTGTAGATATTTCCATATTTATACAGATTGTGGTGTGGATATTTCCATATTTATACAGATTTTGGTGTGGATGTTTCATGTTTATACAGATAGCGGTCTAGATATTTCCATGTTTATGCAGATAGTGGTGTAGATATTTCCATGTTTACAGAGATAGAGGTGTAGATATTTCCATATTTGCACAGATTGCGGTGTAGATTTTTCCATCCTCACACAGATTGCGGTGTACATATTTCCATGTTTACACAGACAGCTGTGTAGATAATTCCATGTTTACACAGATAGTGTTGTAGGTATTTCCATGTTTATAGAGATTGCGGTGTAGATATTTCCATGTTTATAAAGATAGCGGTGTAGATATCTCCATGTTTATACACATAGCAGTGGAGATATTTTCATGTTTATACAGATAGCGCTGTATATATTTGCACGTGTATACAGATAGCAGTGTAGATATTTCCATGTTTATACAGATAGCGGTGTAGATATTTCCATGTTTATACAGAGAGTGGTGGAGATATTTCCATGTTTATACACATATCGGTGGAGATATTTCCATGTTTCTAGAGATGGTGGTGTAGATATTTCGATGTTTATGCAGGTAGCGGTGTAGATAATTCCATGTTTATAGAAACAGCGGTGTAGACATGTCCATGTTTATACAGGTAGCGATGTAGATATTTCCATGTTTACAGAGATAGCAGTGAAGATATTTCCATATTTATAAAGATAGCGGTATAGATATTTGTGTGTGTATTCAGATGGTGGTGTAGATATTTCCATGTTTATACAGATAGCGGTGTGGCTATTACCATGTTTATTCAGATGGCAGTGTAGATATATCCATGTTTATACAGATAGTGGAGTAGATATTTCCATGTTTATAAAGATAGCAGTGCAGATATTCCCAAGTTTATTGAGATAGCGGTGGAGATATTTCCATGTTCATAGAGATAGCAGTGGAGATATTTCCATGTTTGTACAGATAACGATGTAGATATTTCCATGTTTTTGCAGATAGCGGTGTAGATATTTCCATGTTTATACAGATGGCAGAGTAGATAGTTCCATGTTTATGGAGATGGCAGTGAAGATATTTTCATGTTTATAGAGATTGCGGTGTAGATATTTCCATGTTTATAGAGATAGCAGTATAGTTATTTACATGTTTATACAGATGGCTTTGTAGATATTTCCATGTGTATACAGACGGCATTGTAGATATTTCCATGTTTATACAGATGGCGGTATAGGTATTTCCATGTTTTTACAGATGGCAGTGCAGATATTTTCGTGTTTATAGAGATGGCGGTGTAGATATTTCCATGTATATAGAGATTGCAGTGTAGATATTTCCATGTTTATAGAGAAATCGGTGTAAGTATTTCCATGTTTATAGAGATAGCGGTGTGGATATTTCCATGTTTGTACATATGGCGGTGTTGATATTTCCATCTATACACATATGGCCGTGAAGATATTTCCATGTTTATACAGATAGCGGTGTAGACATTTCCATGTTTACACAGATGGTGTAGATATTTCCGTGTTTATACACGTGGCCGAGTAGATACTTCCATCTTTATGGAGATGGCATTGTAGATATTTTCATGTTTGTAGAGATGGTGGTGTAGATATTTACATATTTATAGAGATAGCGGTGTAGATATTTCCATCTTTCTACAGATGGCACTGTAGATATTTCCATGTTTATACACATGGCCGTGTACATATTTCCATATTTATACAGATGTCTGTGTAGATATTTCCATGTGTATACCAATGGTATGGTAGATATTTCCATGTTTATACAGATGGTGGTGTAGATATTTCCATGTTTATTCAGATGACTGTGTAGATATTTCCATGTTTATACAGAGAGCCGTGGAGATATTTCCATGTTTATACATATAGCGGTGTACATATTTCCATGTTTATAGAGAAAGCGGTGTAGGTATTTCCATGTTTATACAGATAGCGGTGCAGATATTTCCATGTTTACACAGATGCCTATGGAGATATTTCCATATTTATACAAAGGGCTGTGTAGATATTTCTATGTTTCTACAGATGGCAGTGTAGGTATTTAAATGTTCCTACACATGACTGTGTAGGTATTTCCATGTTTATACAGATGACTTTGTAGATATTTCCATGTTTATAGAGATAGCGGTGCAGATATTTCCATGTTTATACAGATAGCGCTGTATATATTTCCATGTTTATACAAATCTTGGTGTAGATATTTCCAACTTTATACAGATACCGGTGTAGATATTTCCATGTTTATACAGACCGCAGTGTGGATATTTCCATGTTTATAGAGATAGCAGTGTAGATATTTCCATGTTTGTACAGATGGCGGTGTTGATGTTTCCATCTATACACAGATGACCGTGTAGGAATTTCCATGTGTATACAGATGGCATTGCAGATATTTCCATGTTTATACAGATGGTGTTGTAGATATTTCCATGTTTACACAGATGACTGTATAGGTATTTCCATGTTTATACAGATGGCGGTGTAGATATTTCCATGTTTATAGAGATAGCGGTGTAGATATTTCCATATTTATACAGATAACGGTGTAGAAATTTCCATGTTTATACAGATAGCTTTGCAAATATTTCCATGTTTATACAGATCACGGTGTAGGTATTTCCATGTTTATTGAGATAGCGGTGTAGATATTTCCATGTTTATACAGATAGCGGTGTAGATATTTCCATGTTTATACAGACCGCGGTGTAGATATTTCCATGTTTATACAGATAGCGGTGCAGATATTTCCATGTTTGTACAGATGGCGGTGTTGATATTTCCATCTATACATAGATGACCGTGTAGATATTTCCATGTTTATACAGATGGCGGTGCAGATATTTCCATGGATATGTAGATGGCGGTGTAGATATTTCCATGTTTATACAGAGAGAGGTGTAGTTATTTCCGTGTTTATATAGATAGCGGTGTAGATATTTCCATTTATATACACATGGGTGTGTAGATATTTCCATGTTTATACAGATGGCGGTGTAGGTATTTCCATGTTTATACAGTTAACTTTGTAAGTATTTCCATGTTTATACAGATGGCGGTGTAGATATTTCGATGTTTATAGAGATAGCGGTGTAGATATTCCATGTTTATACAGATCGCGGTGTAGATATTTCCAAGTTTATACAGATCGCGTTGTAGATATTTCCATGTTTATACAGATAGCGGTGTAGATATTTCCATGTTTTTACAGATATCGGTGTAGATATTTCCATGTTTACACAGATTGCGGTGTAGATATTTCCATCTTTCTACAGATGGCATTGTAGATATTTCCATGTTTATACTGATGGCGGTGTAGATATTTCCATGTTTATATAGATGGTGGTGTTGATATTACCATGTTTATACATATAGCGGTGTAGATATTTCCAAGTTTATACAGATCGTGGTGAAGATATTTCCATGTTTATACAGATCGCGGTGTAGATATTTCCATGTTTATACATATCACGGTGTAGATATTTCCATGTTTATACAGATAGCGGTGTAGATATTTCCATGTTTATACAGATAGCGGTGTAGATATTTCCATGTTTATAGAGATAGCGGTGTAGGTATTTCCATGTTTATAGACGTAGTGGTGTAGATATTTCCATGTTTATATAGATGGCGTTGTAGATATTTCCATGTTTATACCGATGGCGGTGTTGGTATTTCCACGTTTATACAGATAGCGATGTAGTTATTTCCATGTTTATACAGCTCGCTATGCAGATATTTATATCTTTATACAGATGGCATTCTAGATATTTCCTTATTCACACAGATGGCGGTGTAGATGTTTCCATATTTACACAGATGGCGGAGTAGTTAGTTCCATGTTTATGGAGATGGCAGTGTAGATATTTTCATGTTTATACAGATGGCGGATTAGATATTTTCATGTTTATAGAGATAGCAGTGTAGATATTTACATGTTTATACAGATGGCTGTGTAGATATTTCCATGTGTATGCAGATGGCATTGTAGATATTTCCGTCTTTATACAGATGACTGTACAGGTATTTCCATGTTTTTACAGATGGCAGTGCAGATATTTCCATGTTTATAGAGATAGCGGTGTAGATATTTTCATGTTTATACAGATTGCGGTGGAGATATGTCCATGTTTATACAGATAGCAATGGAGATACTTCCACGTTAATACACATAGCGGTGTAGATATTTCCATGTTTATACAGATAGCGGTGTGGATGTTTCCATGTTTATACAGATGGCTGTGCCGATATTTCCATGTTAATACAGAGTTCTCTGTAGATATTTCCATGTTTATATAGATGACAGTGTAGATATTTCCAGTTTTATACAGATGATTGTGTAGATATTTCCATGTTAATACAGATGGCGGTGTAGATATTTCCATGTTTATAGAGATAGCGGTGTAGATATTTCCATGTTTATTGAGATAACGGTGTAAATATTTCCATATTTATACAGATAGTGGTGCAGATATTTCCATGTTTTTACAGATAGCGGTGTAGATATTTCCATCTTTATTCAGAGAGTGCTGTACATATTTCCATGTTTATACTGATCACTGTGTAGATATTTCCATGTTTATACAGATAACGTTGTAGATATTTCCATCTTTATACAAACGGTGGTGTAGATAGTTCCATGTTCCTACACATGACTGTGTAGTTATTTACGTGTTTATACAGATGGCGGTGTAGATATTTCCATATTTATAGAGATAGCAGTGTAGATATTTCCAGGTTTATACAGATAGCGGTGTAAATATTTCCATGTTTATACAGACCGTGTTGTAGATGTTTCCATGTTTATACAGACTGCAGTGTAGGTATCTCTATGTTTATACAGATAGCGGTGTACATATTTCCATGTTTGTACAAATGGCGGTGTTGATATTTCCATCTGTACACAGATTACCGTGTAGATATTTCCATCTTTATACAGATGGCGTTGTAGATATTTCCATGGGTATGCAGATGGCGGTGTGGTATTTCCATGTTTATAGAGGTAGCGGTGTAGGTATTTCCATGTTTATAGATATAGCGGTGTAGATATTTCCATGTTTATATAGATGCCGTTGTAGATATTTCCATGTTTATACCGATAGCGGTGTTGGTATTTCCACCTTTATACAGATAGCGATGTAGATATTTCCATGTTTATACCGCTCACGATGCAGATATTTATATCTTTTTATAGATGGCATTGTAGATATTTCCTTATTCACACAGATGGCGGTGTAGATGTTTCCATGTTTATACAGATGGCGGAGTAGTTAGTTCCATGTTTTTGGAGATGGCAGTGTAGATATTTTCACGTTTATAGAGATGGCGGTGTAGATACTTCCATGTTTATAGAGATAGCAGTGTAGATACTACACGTTTATATAGATGGCTGTGTAGATATTTCCATGTGTATACAGATGGCATTGTAGATATTTCCATGTTTATACAGATAACTGTGTAGGTATTTCCATTTTTTTATAGATGGCAGTGCAGATATTTCCATGTTTATAGAGATAGCGGTGTAGATATTTCCATGTTTGTACACATTGCGGTGTTGATATTTCCATCTATACACAGACGGCCGTGTAGATGTTTCCATGTTTATTCAGATGGCGGCGTAGATATTTCCATGGACATGCAGATGGCAGTGTAGTTATTTCCATTTTTATACAGATAGCGGTGGAGATAATTCCATGTTTACACAGATGGTGGTGTAGATATTTCCGTGTTTATAAAGATGTTGGAGTAGATACTTCCATCTTTATGGAGATGGCAGTGTAGATATTTTCATGTTTATAGAGATGGCGGTGTAGATATTTCCTTAATTATAGAGATAGCGGTGAAGATATTTCCATCTTTCTACAGATGGCAGTGTAGATATTTCCATGTTTATACAGATGGCGGTGAAGATATTTCCATATTTATACAGATGTCTGTGTAGATATTTCCATGTGTATACAGATGGTATTGTAGCTATTTCCATGTTTACACAGATGGTGGTGTAGATATTTCCATGTTTACTCAGATGACTGTGTAGATATTTCCATGTTTTTACAGATGGCAGTGTAGATATTTCAATGTTTCTAGAGATGGCGCTGTAGATATTTCCATGTTTATACAGATAACGGTGGAGATATTTCCATGTATATACAGAGAGCAGTGGACATGTTTCCATGTTAATACACATAGTGGTGTACTTATTTCCATGTTTCTAGAGACAGCGGTGTAGGTATTTCCATGTTTATACAGATAACGGTGCAGGTATTTCCATGTTTACACAGATGCCTATGCAGATATTTCCATATTTATAGAGAGGGCTGTGTAGATATTTCTATGTTTATACAGATGGCATTGTAGATATTTAAATGTTCCTACACATGACTTTGTAGTTATTTCCATGTTTATACAGAAGGCTTTCTAGATATTTCCATGTTTATAGAGATAGCGGTGCAGATATTTCCATGTTTATAGAGATAGCGGTGTATATATTTCCATGTTTATACACATCATGGTGTAGATATTTCCATGTTTTTACAGATATCGGTATAGATATTTCCATGTTTACACAGATTGCGGTGTAGATATTTCCATCTTTCTACAGATGGCATTGTAGATATTTCCATGTTTAAACAGATGGCGGTGTAGATATTTCCATGTTTATGTAGATGGTGTTGTAGATATAACCATGTTTATACAGATAGCGGTGTAGATATTTCCATGTTTATACAGATCGTGGTGAAGATATTTCCATGTTTATACAGATCGCGGTGTAGATATTTCCATGTGTATACAGATCGCGGTGTAGATATTTCCATGTGTATACAGATAGCGGTGTAGACATTTCCATGTTTATACAGATAGCGGTGTAGATATTTCCATGTTTGTAGAGATAGCGGTGTAGATATTTTCATGTTTATAGAGATAGCGGTGTAGGTATTTCCATGTTTATAGACATAGCGGTGTAGATATTTCCATGTTTATATAGATGGCGTTGTAGGTTTTTCCATGTTTATAACGATAGCGGTGTTGGTATCTCCACGTTTATACAGATAGCGTTGTAGATATTTCTATGTTTATACAGACTGCGGTGCAGGTATTTATATCTTTATACAGATGGCATTGTAGATATTTCCTTATTCACACTGATGGCGGTGTACATGTTTCCATGTTTATACAGATGGCGGAGTAGATAGTTCCATGTTTATGGAGATGGCAGTGTAGATATTTTCATGTTTATAGAGATGGCCGTGTAGATATTTCCATGTTTATAGAGATAGCAGTGTAGATATTTCCATGTTTATACAGATGGCTGTGTAGATATTTCCATGTGTATACAGATGGCATTGTAGATATTTCCATGTTTATACAGATGACTGTATAGTTATTTCCATGTTTTTACAGATGGCAGTGCAGTTATTTCCATGTTTATAGAGATAGCGGTGTAGATATCTCCATGTTTGTACAGATGGAGGTGTTGATATATCCATCTATACACAGATGGCCGTGTAGATATTTCCATGTTTATACAGATGGCGGCGTAGTTATTTCCAAGGACATGCAGATGGCTGTGTAGATATTTCCATGTTTATACAGATAGTGGTGTAGATATTTCCATGTTTTCACAGATGGTGGTGTAGATATTTCCGTGTTTATACACATGGCGGAGTAGATACTTCCATCTTTATGGAGATGGCACTGTAGACATTTTCATGTTTTTAGAGATGGCGGTGTAGGTATTTCCATATTTATAGGGATAGCGGTGTAGATATTTCCATCTTTCTACAGATGGCAGTGTAGATATTTCCATGTTTATACAGATGGCGGTGTAGATATTTCCATGTTTATAGAGATAGCGATGTAGATATTTCCGTATTTATACAGATAACAGTGTAGAAATTTCCATGCTTATTCAGATAGCGGTGTAAATATTTCCATGTTTATACAGATCACGGTGTAGGTATTTCCATGCTTATTCAGGTAGCAGTGTAGATATTTCCATGTTTATACAGATAGCGGTGTAGATATTTCCATGTATATACAGATGGCTGTGTAGATATTTCCATGTTTATGCAGATGGCTTTGTAGATATTTCCATGTTTATACGGATGACTTTGAAGGTATTTCCATGTATATACAGATGGCTGTGGAGGTATTTCCATGTTTATGCAGGTGGCTTTGTAGATATTTCCATGTTTATACAGAAGAATTTGTAGGTAATTCCATGTTCATACAGATGGCGGTTTACATATATCCATGTTTATAGAGATAGCTGTGTAGATATTTCCATGTTTATACAGATAGCGGTGTAGGTATTTCCAAGTTTACACAGATCACGGTGTGGATATTTCCGTGTTTATACACATGGCGGAGAAGCTACTTCCATCTTTATGGAGATGGCAGTGTAGATATTTTCATGTTCATAGAGATGGTGGTGTAGATATTTCCATATTTCTAGAGATAGCGGTGTAGATATTTCCATCTTTCTACAGATGGCAGTGTAGATATTTCCATGTTTATACAGATGGCCGTGTGGATATTTCCATATTTATACAGATGTCTGTGTAGATATTTCCATGTGTATACAGATGGTATTGCAGCTATTTCCATGTTTATACAGATGGTGGTGTAGATATTTCCATGTTTATACAGATAACTTTGTAAGTATTTCCAGGTTTATACAGATGACGGTGTAGATATTTCCATGTTTATAGAGATAACGGTTTAGATATTTCCATGTTTATACAGATAGCGGTGTAGATATTTCCATGTTTATACATATCGCAGTGTAGATATTTCCATGTTTATACAGATCGCGGTGTAGATATTTCCATGTTTATACAGATAGCGGTGCAGATATTTCCATGTTTGTACAGATAGCGGTGTTGATATTTCCATCTATACACCGATGGCCGTGTAGATATTTCCATGTTTATTCAGATGGCGGTGTAGATATTTCCAAGGACATGCAGATGGCGGTGTAGTTATTTCCATGTTTATACAGATAGCGGTGTAGGTAGTTCCATGTTTACACAGATGGTGGTGTAGATATTTCCGTGTTTGTACACATGGCGGAGTAGCTACTTCCATCTTTATGTAGATGGCAGTGTAGATATTTTCATGTTCATAGAGATGGCGGTGTAGATATTTCCATATTTATAGAGATAGCGGTGTAGATATTTCCATCTTTCTACAGATGGCAGTGTAGATATTTCCATGTTTATACAGATGGCCGTGTAGATATTTCCATATTTATACAGATGTCTGTGTAGATATTTCCATGTGTATACAGATGGTATTGTAGCTATTTCCATGTTTATACAGATGGTGGTGTAGATATTTCCATGTTTATACAGATAACTTTGTAAGTATTTCCATGTTTATACAGATGGCGGTGTAGATATTTCGATGTTTATACAGATAGTAGTGGAGATATTTCCATGTTTATTCAGATAGCGGTGTAGATATTTCCATGTTTATACTGGTCGTGGTGTAGACATTTCCATGTTTATAGAGATGGCGGTGTAGATATTTCCATGTTTATACAGATAGCGGTGTAAATATTTCCATGTTTTTACAGATATCGGTGTAGATATTTCCATGTTTACACAGATTGCGGTGTAGATATTTCCATCTTTCTGCAGATGGCATTGTAAATATTTCCATGTTTATACAGATGACTGTATAGGTATTTCCATGTTTTTACAGATGGCGGTGCAGATATTTCCATGTCTATAGAGATAGCGGTGTAGACATTTCCATGTTTGTACAGATGGCGGTGTTGATATTTCCATCTATACACAGATGGCCGTGTAGATATTTCCATGTTTATTCAGATGGCGGCGTAGATATTTCCAAGGACATGCAGATGGCGGTGTAGTTATTTCCATGTTTATACAGATAGCGGTGTAGTTATTTCCATGTTTACACAGATGGTGGTGTAGATATTTCCGTGTTTATACACATGGCGGAGTAGATACTTCCATCTTTATGGAGATGGCAGTGTAGATATTTTCATGTTCATAGAGATGGCGGTCTAGATATTTCCATATTTATAGAGATAGCGGTGTAGACATTTCCATCTTTCTACAGATGGCAGTGTAGATATTTCCATGTTTATACAGATGGCCGTGTAGATATTTCCATATTTATACAGATGTCTGTGAAGATATTTCCATGTGTATACAGATGGTATTGTAGCTATTTCCATGTTTATACAGATGGTGGTGTAGATATTTCCATGTTTATACAGATAACTTTGTAAGTATTTCCATGTTTATACAGATGGCGGTGTAGATATTTCGATGTTTATAGAGATAGCAGTGGAGATATTTCCATTTTTATACAGATAGCGGTGTAGATATTATCATGTTTATACTGATCGTGGTGTAGACATTTCCATGTTTCTAGAGATGGCGGTGTAGATTTTCCATGTTCATAGAGATAGCGGTGTTGATTTTTCCATGTTTATAGAGATAGCGGTGTGGATATTTCCATGTTTATACAGATAAGGGTGTAGATATTTCCCTGTTTATAGAGATGGCAGCGTAGATATTTCCATGTTTATACAGATCACGGTGTAGATATTTCCTTGTTTATACAAATAGCGGTGTAGTTATTTCCATGTTTTTACAGATAGTGGTGTAGATATTTCCATGTATATACAGATGGGTGTGTAGATATTTCCATGTTTATACTGATGGCTGTGTAGATATTTCCATGTTTATACAGATGACCTTGTAAGTATTTCCATGTTTATACAGATGACGGTGTAGATATTTCCATGTTTATAGAGATAACTGTGTAGATATTTCCATGTTTATACAGATTGCGGTGAAGATATTTCCATGTTCATACATATCGCGGTGTAGATATTTCCATGTTTATACAGATCGCGTTGTAGATATTTCCATGTTTATACAGATACCGGTGTAGATATTTCCATGTTTTTACAGATATCAGTGTAGATATTTCCATGTTTACACAGATTGCGGTGTAGATATTTCCATCTTTCTACAGATGGCATTGTAGATATTTCCATGTTTATACAGATGACTGTATAGGTATTTCCATGTTTTTACAGATGGCGGTGCAGATATTTCCATGTCTATAGAGATTGCGGTGTAGATATTTCCATGTTTGTACAGATGGCGGTGTTGATATTTCCATCTATACACAGATGGCCGTGTAGATATTTCCATGTTTATTCAGATGGCGGCGTAGATATTTCCAAGGACATGGAGATGGCGGTGTAGTTATTTCCATGTTTATACAGATGGCGGTGTAATTATTTCCATGTTTACACAGATGGTGGTGTAGATATTTCCGTGTTTATACACATGGCGGAGTAGATACTTCCATCTTTATGGAGATGGCAGTGTAGATATTTTCATGTTCATAGAGATGGCGGTGTAGATATTTCCATATTTATAGAGATAGCAGTGTAGATATTTCCATCTTTCTACAGATAGCATTGTAGATATTTCCATGTTTATACAGATGGTATTGTAGCTATTTCCATGTTTATACAGATGGTGGTGTAGATATTTCCATGTTTATTCAGCTGAATGTGTAGATATTTCCATGTTTCTACAGATGGCAGTGTAGATATTTCAATGTTTATATAGATGGTGCTGTTGATATTTCCATGTTTATACAGATAACGGTGGAGATATTTCCATGTTTATACAGAGAGCAGTGGAGATATTTACATGTTTATACACATAGCAGTATACATATTTCCATGTTTATAGAGACAGTGGTGTAGGTATTTCCATGTTTATACCGATAGCGGTGCAGATATTTCCATGTTTACGCAGATGCCTATGCAGATATTTCCATAATTATACAGAGGGCTGTGTAGATATTTCTATATTTATACAGATGGCAGTGTAGATATTTCAATGTTCCTACACATGACTGTGTAGGTATTTCCATGTTTATACAGATGTCTTTGTAGTTATTTCCATGTTTATTGAGATAGCGGTGCAGATATTTCCATGTTTATACAGATAGCGGTGTATATATTTCCATGTTTATACAGAACGTTGTGTAGATATTTCCATGTTTATACAGACACCGGTGTAGATATTTCCATGTTTATACAGACCGCAGTGTAGATATTTCCATGTTTATAGAGATAGCAGTGTAGATATTTCCATGTTTGTACAGATGGCGGTGTTGATGTTTCCATCTATACACTGATTGCCGTGTAGGTATTTCCATGTGTATACAGATGGCATTGTAGATATTTCCATGTTTATACAGATGATGGTGTAGATATTTCCATGTTTACACAGATGACTGTATAGGTATTTCCATGTTTATACAGATGGCGGTGTAGATATTTCCAAGTTTATAGAGATAGCGTTGTAGATATTTCCAAAGTTATACAGATAACGGTGTAGAAGTTTCCATGTTTATACAGATAGCGGTGTAAATATTTCCATGTTTATACAGATCACGGTGTAGATATTTCCATGTTTATAGAGATAGTGGTGTAGATATTTCCATGTTTATACCGATAGCATTGTTGATATTTCCATGTTTATACAGACCGCGGTGTAGATATTTCCATGTTTATACAGATAGCGGTGCAGATATTTCCATATATGTACAGATGGCGGTGTTGATATTTCCATCTATACACAGATAACCGTGTAAATATTTCCATGTTTATACAGATGGCGGCGTAGTTATTTCCATGGATATGTAGATGGCAGTGTAGATATTTCCATGTTTATAAAGATAGCGGTGTAGTTATTTCCATATTTATATAGATAGCCGTGTAGATATTTCCATGTATGTACACATGGCTGTGTAGATATTTCCATGTTTATACAGATGGCGGTGTAGATATTTCCATGTTCATACAGATAACTTTTAAGTATTTCCATGTTTATACAGATGGCGGTGTAGATATTTCGATGTTTATAGAGATAGCAGTGGAGATATTTCTATGTTTATACAGATAGCGGTGTAGATATTTCCATGTTTATGCTGATCGTGGTGTAGACATTTCCATGTTTATAGAGATGGCGGTGTAGATATTTCCATGTTCATAGAGATAGCGGTGTGGATATTTCCATGTTTATACAGATAAGGGTGTAGATATTTCCCTGTTTATAGAGATGGCGGCGTAGATATTTCCATGTTTATACAGATCACGGTGTAGATATTTCCTTGTTTATACAAATAGCGGTGTAGTTATTTCCATGTTTATACAGATAGTGGTGTAGATATTTCCATGTATATACAGATGGCTGTGTAGATAGTTCCATGTTTATACAGATGGCTGTGTAGATATTTCCATGTTTATACAGATGACTTTGTATGTATTTCCATGTTTATACAGATGACGGTGTAGATATTTCCATGTTTATAGAGATAACGGTGTAGATATTTCCATGTTTATACAGATAGCGGTGTAGATATTTCCATGTTTATACATATCGCAGTGTAGATATTTCCATGTTTCTACAGATCGCGGTGTAGATATTTCCATGTTTATACAGATAGCGGTGTAGATATTTCCATGTTTGTACAGATTGCGGTGTTGATATTTCCATCTATACACCGATGGCCGTGTAGATATTTCCATGTTTATTCAGATGGCGGTGTAGATATTTCGAAGGACATGCAGATGGCGTTGTAGTTATTTCCATGTTTATACAGATAGCGGTGTAGGTATTTCCATGTTTACACAGATGGTGGTGTACATATTTCCGTGTTTATAAACATGGCGGAGTAGCTACTTCCATATTTATGGAGATGGCAGTGTAGGTATTTTCATGTTCATAGAGATGGCGGTGTAGATATTTCCATATTTATAGAGATAGCGGTGTAGATATTTCCATCTTTCTACAGATGGCAGTGTAGATATTTCCATGTTTATACAGATGGCCGTGTGGATATTTCCATATTTATACAGATTTCTGTGTAGATATTTCCATGTGTATACAGATGGTATTGTAGCTATTTCCATGTTTATACAGATGGTGGTGTAGATATTTCCATGTTTATACAGATAACTTTGTAAGTATTTCCATGTTTATACAGATGACGGTGTAGATATTTCCACGTTTATAGAGATAACGGTGTAGATATTTCCATGTTTATACAGATAGCTTTGTAGATATTTCCATGTTTATACATATCGCAGTGTAGATATTTCCATGTTTATAAAGATCGCCGTGTAGATATTTCCATGTTTATAGAGATAACTGTGTAGATATTTCCATGTTTATACAGATAGCGGTGCAGATATTTCCATGTTTACACAGATCGCGTTGTAGATATTTCCATGTTTATACAGATCGCGGTGTAGATATTTCCATGTTTATGCAGATAGCGGTGTAGATATTTCCATGTTTTTACAGATATCGGTGTAGATATTTCCATGTTTACACAGATTGCGGTGTAGATATTTCCATGTGTATACAGATGGCATTGTAGACATTTCCATGTTGATACAGATGACTGTATAGGTATTTCCATGTTTTTACAGATGGCGGTGCAGATATTTCCATGTCTATAGAGATAGCGGTGTAGATATTTCCATGTATGTACAGATGGCGGTGTTGACATTTCCATCTATACACAGATGGCCGTGTAGATATTTCCATGTTTATTCAGATGGCGGCGTAGATATTTCCAAGGACATGCAGATGGCGGTGTAGTTATTTCCATGTTTATACAGATAGTGGTGTAGTTATTTCCATGTCTACACAGATGGTGGTGTAGATATTTCCGTGTTTATACACATGGCGGAGTAGATACTTCCATCTTTATGGAGATGGCAGTGTAGATATTTTCATGTTCATAGAGATGGCGGTGTAGATATTTCCATATTTATTTATACCGATAGCGGTGTAGATATTTCCATCTTTCTACAGATGGCAGTGTAGATATTTCCATGTTTATACAGATGGCCGTGTAGATATTTCCATATTTATACAGATGTCTGTGTAGATATTTCCATGTTTATACAGATGGTATTGAAGCTATTTCCATGTTTATACAGATGGTGGTGTAGATATTTCCATGTTTTTACAGATGGCAGTGTAGATATTTCAATGTTTATATAGATGGCGCTGTTGACATTTCCATGTTTATACAGATAACGGTGGAGATATTTCCATGTTTATACAGAGAGCAGTGGAGATATTTCCATGTTTATACACATAGCGGTGTACATATTTGCATGTTTATAGAGACAGCGGTGTAGGTATTTCCATGTTTATACAGATAGCGGTGCAGATATTTCCATGTTTACACAGATGCCTATGCAGATATTTCCATATTTATACAGAGGGCTGTGTAGATATTTCTATATTTATACAGATGGCAGTGTACATATTTTAATGTTCCTACACATGACTCTGTAGGTATTTCCATGTTTATACAGATGTCTTTTTAGTTATTTCCATGTTTATAGAGATAGCGGTGCAGATATTTCCATGTTTATACAGATAGCGGTGTATATATTTCCATGTCTATAGAGATCATGGTGTAGATATTTCCATGTTTATACAGATACCGGTGTAGATATTTCCATGTTTATACAGACCGCAGTGTAGATATTTCCATCTTTATAGAGATAGCAGTGTAGATATTTCCATGTTTGTACAGATGGCGGTGTTGAAGTTTCCATCAATACACTGATTGCCGTGTAGGTATTTCCATGTGTATACAGATGGCATTGTAGATATTTCCATGTTTATACAGATGGTGGTGTAGATATTTCCATGTTTACACAGATGACTGTATAGGTATTTCCATGTTTATACAGATGGCGGTGTAGATATTTCCAAGTTTATAGAGATAGCGGTGTAGATATTTCCATATTTATACAGATAACGGTGTAGAAGATTCCATGTTTATAAAGATAGCGGTGTAAATATTTCCATGTTTATACAGATCACGGTGTAGATATTTCCATGTTTATAGAGATAGCGGTGTAGATATTTCCATGTTTATACCGATAGCGGTGTTGATATTTCCATGTTTATACAGACCGCGGTGTAGATATTTCCATGTTTATACAGATAGCGGTGCAGATATTTCCATGTTTGTACAGATGGCGGTGTTGATATTTCCATCTATACACAGATGACCATGTAGATAATTCCATGTTTATACAGATGGCGGTGCAGATATTTCCATGGATATGTAGATGGCGGTGTAGATATTTCCATGTTTATAGAGATAGCGGTGTAGTTATTTCCATGTTTATATAGATAGCGGTGTAGATATTTCCATGTATGTACACGTGGCTGTGTAGATATTTCCATGTTTATACAGATGGCGGTGTAGATATTTCCTTGTTTATACAGAAAACTTTGTAAGTATTTCCATGTTTGTACAGATGGCGGTGTAGATATTTCGATGTTTATAGAGATAGCAGTGGAGATATTTCCATGTTTATACAGATAGCGGTGTAGATATTTCCATGTTTATACTGATCGTGGTGTAGACATTTCCATGTTTATAGAGATGGCGGTGTAGATATTTCCATGTTCATAGAGATAGCGGTGTTGATTTTTCCATGTTTATAGAGATAGCGGTGTGGATATTTCCATGTTTATACAGATAGGAGTGTAGATATTTCCCTGTTTATATAGATGGCAGTGTAGATATTTCCATGTTTATACAGATCACGGTGTAGATATTTCCTTGTTTATACAAATAGCGGTGTAGTTATTTCCATGTTTATACAGATAGTGGTGTAGTTATTTCCATGTATATACAGATGGCTGTGTAGATATTTCCATGTTTATACAGATGGCTGTGTAGATATTTCCATGTTTATACAGATGACTTTTAGGTATTTCCATGTTTATACAGATGGTGGTGTAGATATTTCCATGTTTATAGAGATAACTGTGTAGATATTTCCATGTTTATACAGATAGCGTTGTAGATATTTCCATGTTTAAACTGATCGCGGTGTAGATATTTCCATGTTTATACAGATCGCGGTGTAGATATTTCCATGTTTATACAGATAGCGGTGTAGATATTTCCATGTTTTTACAGATATCGGTGTAGATATTTCCATGTTTACACAGATTGCGGTGTAGATATTTCCATGTGTATACAGATGGCATTGTAGATATTTCCATGTTGATACTGATGACTGTATAGGTATTTCCATGTTTTAACAGATGGCGGTGCAGATATTTCCATGTCTATAGAGATAGCGGTGTAGATATTTCCATGTTTATACTGATGATTGTATAGGTATTTCCATGTTTACACAGATGGTGGTGTAGATATTTCCATGTTTATACACATGGCGGAGTAGATACTTCCATCTTTATGGAGATGGCAGTGTAGATATTTTCATGTTCATAGAGATGGCGGTGTAGATATTTCCATATTTATAGAGATAGCGGTGTAGATATTTCCATCTTTCTACAGATGGCAGTGTAGATATTTCCATGTTTATACAGATGGCCGTGTAGATATTTCCATATTTATACAGATGTCTGTGTAGATATTTCCATGTGTATACTGATGGTATTGTAGCTAATTCCATGTTTATACAGATGGTGGTGTAGATATTTCCATGTTTATTCAGATGACTGTGTAGATATTTCCATGTTTTTACAGATGGCAGTGTAGATATTTCAATGTTTATGTAGATGGCGCTGTTGATATTTCCATGATTATACAGATAACGGTGGAGATATTTCCATGTTTATACACATAGCGGTGTACATATTTCCATGTTTATAGAGACAGCGGTGTAGGTATTTCCAAGTTTATACAGATAGCGGTGTACATATTTCCATGTTTATAGAGACAGCGGTGTAGGTATTTCCATGTTTATACAGATAGCGGTGCAGATATTTCCATGTTTAAACAGATGCCTATGCAGATATTTCCATATTTATACAGAGGGCTGTGAAGATATTTCTATATTTTTAGAGATGGCAGTGTAGATATTTAAATGTTCCTACACATGACTGTGTAGGTATTTCCATGTTTATACAGATGTCTTTGTATTTATTTCCATGTTTATGGTGATAGAGGTGCAGATATTTCCATGTTTATACAGATAGCGGTGTATATATTTCCATGTTTATACAGATCATGGTGTAGATATTTCCATGTTTATACAGATACAGGTGTAGATATTTCCATGTTTATACAGACCGCAGTGTAGATATTTCCATGTTTATAGAGATAGCGGTGCAGATATTTCCATGTTTGTACAGATGGCGGTGTTGATATTTCCATCTATACACAGATGACCGTGTAGATATTTCCATGTTTATACAGATGGCGGCGCAGATATTTCCATGGATATGTAGATGGCGGTGTAGATATTTCCATATATGTACACATGGCTGTGTAGATATTTCCATGTTTATACAGATGGCGGTGTAGATATTTCCATGTTTATACAGATAACTTTGTAAGTATTTCCATGTTTGCACAGATGGCGGTGTAGATATTTCGATGTTTATAGAGATAGCAGTGGAGATATTTCCATGTTTATACAGATAGCGGTGTAGATATTTCCATGTTTATACTGATCGTGGTGTAGACATTTCCATGTTTATAGAGATGGCGGTGTAGATATTTCCATGTTCATAGAGATAGCGGTGCTGATTTTTCCATGTTTATAGAGATAGCGGTGTGGATATTTCCATGTTTATACAGATAGGGGTGTAGATTTTTCCCTGTTTATAGGGATGGCGGTGTAGATATTTCCATGTTTATACAGATCACGGTGTAGATATTTCCTTGTTTATACAAATAGCGGTGTAGTTATTTCCATGTTTATACCGATAGTGGTGTAGATATTTCTATGTATATACCGATGGCTGCGTAGATATGTCCATGTTTATACAGATGACTGTGTAGATATTTCCATGTTTATACAGATGACTTTGTAGGTATTTCCATGTTTATACAGATGGCGGTGTAGGTATTTCCATGTTTATAGAGATCGCGGTGTAGATATTTCCATGTTTATACAGATCGCGGTGTAGATATTTCCATGTTTATACACATCGCGGTGTAGATATTTCCATGTTTATACAGATAGCAGTGTAGATATTTCCATGTTTTTACAGATATCGGTGTAGATATTTCCATGTTTACACAGATTGCGGTGTAGATATTTCCATCTTTCTACAGATGGCATTGTAGATATTTCCATGTTTATAGAGATAGCGGTGTAGATATTTCCATGTTTGTACAAATGGCGGTGTTGATGTTTCCATCTATACACAGATGGCCGTGTAGATATTTCCATGTTTATTCTGATGGCGGCGTAGATATTTCCAAGGACATGCAGATGGCGGTGTAGTTATTTCCATGTTTATACAGATAGCGGTGTAGGTAGTTCCATGTTTACACAGTTGGTGGTGTAGATATTTCCGTGTTTATACACATGGCGGAGTAGATACTTCCATCTTTATGGAGATGGCGGTGTAGATATTTTCATGTTCATAGAGATGGCGGTGTAGATATTTCCATATTTATAGAGATAGCGGTATAGATATTTCCATCTTTCTACTGATGGCAGTGTAGATATTTCCATGTTTATACAGATGGCCGTGTAGATATTTCCATATTTATACAGATGTCTGTGTAGATATTTCCATGTGTATACAGATGGTATTGTAGCTATTTCCATGTTTATACAGATGGTGGTGTAGATATTTCCATGTTTATTCAGATGACTGTGTAGATATTTCCTTGTTTTTACAGATGGCAGTGTAGATATTTCAATGTTTATATAGATGGCGCTGTTGATATTTCCATGTTTATACAGATAACGGTGGAGATATTTCCATGTTTATACAGAGGGCAGTGGAGATATTTCCATGTTTATACACATAGCGGTGTACATAATTCCATGTTTATAGAGACAGCGGTGTAGGTATTTCCATGTTTATACAGATAGCAGTGCAGATTTTCCATGTTTACACAGATGCCTATGCAGATATTTCCATATTTATACAGAGGGCTGTATAGATATTTCTATATTTATACAGATGGCAGTGTAGATATTTCAATGTTCCTACACATGACTGTGTAGGTATTTCCATGTTTATACAGATGTCTTTGTAGTTATTTCCATATTTATAGAGATAGCGGTGCAGATATTTCCATGTTTATACAGATAGCGGTGTATATATTTCCATGTTTATACAGATCATGGTGTAGATATTTCCATGTTTATACAGATACCGGTGTAGATATTTCCATGTTTATACAGACCGCAGTGTAGATATTTCCATGTTTATAGAGATAGCAGTGTAGATATTTCCATGTTTGTACAGATGGCGGTGTTGATGTTTCCATCTATACACTGATTGCCGTGTAGGTATTTCCATGTGTATACAGATGGCATTGTAGATATTTCCATGTTTATACAGATGGTGGTGTAGATATTTCCATGTTTACACAGATGACTGTATAGGTATTTCTATGTTTATACAGATGGCGGTGTAGATATTTCCAAGTTTATAGAGATAGCGGTGTAGATATTTCCATATTTATACAGATAACGGTGTAGAAGTTTCCATGTTTATACAGATAGCGGTGTAAATATTTCCATGTTTATAGAGATCACGGTGTAGATATTTCCATGTGTATAGAGATAGCGGTGTAGATATTTCCATGTTTATACCGATAGCGGTGCAGATATATCCATGTTTGTACAGACGGCGGTGTAGGTATTTCCATGCTTATACAGATAGCAGTGCAGATATTTCCTTGTTTGTACAGATGGCGGTGTTGATATTTCCATCCATACACAGATGACCGTGTAGATATTTCCATATTTATACAGATGGCGGTGCAGATATTTCCATGGATATGTAGATGGCGGTGTAGATATTTCCATGTTTATACAGATAGCGGTGTAGTTATTTCCATGTTTATATAGATAGCGGTGTAGATATTTCCATGTATGTACACATGGCTGTGTAGATATTTCCATGTTTATACAGATGGCGGTGTAGATATTTCCATGTTTATACAGATAACTTTGTAAGTATTTCCATGTTTATACAGATGGCGGTGTAGATATTTCGATGTTTATAGAGATAGCAGTGGAGATATTTCCATGTTTATACAGATAGCGGTGTAGATATTTCCATGTTTATACTGATCGTGGTGTAGACATTTCCATGTTTATAGAGATGGCGGTGTAGATATTTCCATGTTCATAGAGATAGCGGTGTGGATTTCTCCATGTTTATAGAGATAGTGGTGTGGATATTTCCATGTTTATACAGATAGGGGTGTAGATATTCCCATGTTTTTACAGATATCGGTGTAGATATTTCCATGTTTACACAGATTGCGGTGTAGATATTTCCATCTTTCTACAGATGGCATTGTAGATATTTCCATGTTTATAGAGATAGCGGTGTAGATATTTCCATGTTTGTACAGATGGCGGTGTTGATGTTTCCATCTATACACAGATGGCCGTGTAGATATTTCCATGTTTATTCAGATGGCGGCGTAGATATTTCCAAGGACATGCAGATGGCGGTGTAGTTATTTCCATGTTTATACAGATAGCGGTGTAGGTATTTCAATGTTTACACAGTTGGTGGTGTAGATATTTCCGTGTTTATACACATGGCGGAGTAGATACTTCCATCTTTATGGAGATGGCGGTGTAGATATTTTCATGTTCATAGAGATGGCGGTGTAGATATTTCCATATTTATAGAGATAGCGGTATAGATATTTCCATCTTTCTACAGATGGCAGTGTAGATATTTCCATGTTTATACAGATGGCCGTGTAGATATTTCCATATTTATACAGATGTCTGTGTAGATATTTCCATGTGTATACAGATGGTATTGTAGGAATTTTCATGTTTATACAGATGGTGGTGTAGATATTTCCATGTTTATTCAGATGACTGTGTAGATATTTCCATGTTTTTACAGATGGCAGTGTAGATATTTCAATGTTTATATAGATGGCGCTGTTGATATTTCCATGTTTATACAGATAACGGTGGAGATGTTTCCATGTTTATACAGAGGGCAGTGGAGATATTTCCATGTTCATACACATAGCGATGTACATATTTCAATGTTTATAGAGACAGCGGTGTAGGTATTTCCATGTTTATACAGATAGCGGTGCAGATATTTCCATGTTTACACAGATGCCTATGCAGATATTTCCATATTTATACAGAGGGCTGTGTAGATATTTCTATATTTATACAGATGGCAGTGTAGATATTTAAATGTTCCTACACATGACTGTGTAGGTATTTCCATGTTTATACAGATGACTTTGTATTTATTTCCATGTTTATAGAGATAGCGGTGCAGATATTTCCATGTTTATACAGATAGTGGTGTATATATTTCCATGTTTATACAGATCATGGTGTAGATATTTCCATGTTTATACAGATACCGGTGTAGATATTTCCATGTTTATACAGACCGCAGTGTAGATATTTCCATGTTTATAGAGATAGCAGTGCAGATATTTCCATGTTTGTACAGATGGCGGTGTTGATGTTTCCATCTATACACTGATTGCCATGTAGGTATTTCCATGTGTATACAGATGGCATTGTAGATATTTCCATGTTTATACAGATGGTGGTGTAGATATTTCCATGTTTACACAGATGACTGTATAGGTATTTCCATATTTATACAGATGGCGGTGTAGATATTTCCAAGTTTATAGAGATAGCGGTGTAGATATTTCCATATTTATACAGATAACGGTGTAGAAGTTTCCATGTTTATACAGATAGCGGTGTAAATATTTCCATGTTTATACAGATCACGGTGTAGATATTTCCATGTGTATAGAGATAGCGGTGTAGATATTTCCATGTTTATACCGATAGCGGTGCAGATATTTCCCTGTTTGTACAGATGGCGGTGTTGATATTTCCATCCATACACAGATGACCATGTAGATATTTCCATGTTCATACAGATGGCGGCGCCGATATTTCCATGGATATGTAGATGGCGGTGTAGATATTTCCATGTTTATACAGATAGAGGTGTAGTTATTTCCATGTTTATATAGATAGCGGTGTAGATATTTCCATGTATGTACACATGGCTGTGTAGATATTTCCATGTTTATACAGATGGCGGTGTAGATATTTCCATGTTTATACACATAACTTTGTAAGTATTTCCATGTTTATACAGATGACGGTGTAGATATTTCGATGTTTATAGAGATGGCAGTGGAGATATTTCCATGTTTATACAGATAGCGGTGTAGATATTTCCATGTTTATACTGATCGTCGTGTAGACAATTCCATGTTTATAGAGATGGCGGTGTAGATATTTCCATGTTCATAGAGATAGCGGTGTTGATTTTTCCATGTTTATAGAGATAGCGGTGTGGATATTTCCATGTTTATACAGATAGGGGTGTAGATATTTCCCTGTTTATAGAGATGGCGGTGTAGATATTTCCATGTTTATACAGATCACGGTGTAGATATTTCCTTGTTTATACAAATAGCAGTGTAGTTATTTCCATGTTTATACAGATAGTGGTGTAGATATTTCCATGTGTATACAGATGGCTGTGTAGATATTTCCATGTTTATACAGATGGCTGTGTAGATATTTCCATGTTTATACAGATGACTTTGTAGGTATTTCCATGTTTATACAGATGGCGGTGTAGATATTTCCATGTTTATAGAGATAACTGTGTAGATATTTCCATGTTTATACAGAGAGCGGTGTAGATATTTCCAAGTTTATACAGATCGCGGTGTAGATATTTCCATGTTTATACAGATCGCGGTGTAGATATTTCCATGTTTATACAGATAGCGGTGTAGATATTCCCATGTTTTTACAGATATCGGTGTAGATATTTCCATGTTTACACAGATTGCGGTGTAGATATTTCCATCTTTCTACAGATGGCATTGTAGATATTTCCATGTTTATAGAGATAGCGGTGTAGATATTTCCATGTTTGTACAGATGGCGGTGTTGATGTTTCCATCTATACACAGATGGCCGTGTAGATATTTCCATGTTTATTCAGATGGCGGCGTAGATATTTCCAAGGACATGCAGATGGCGGTGTAGTTATTTCCATGTTTATACAGATAGCGGTGTAGGTATTTCAATGTTTACACAGTTGGTGGTGTAGATATTTCCGTGTTTATACACATGGCGGAGTAGATACTTCCATCTTTATGGAGATGGCGGTGTAGATATTTTCATGTTCATAGAGATGGCGGTGTAGATATTTCCATATTTATAGAGATAGCGGTATAGATATTTCCATCTTTCTACAGATGGCAGTGTAGATATTTCCATGTTTATACAGATGGCCGTATAGATATTTCCATATTTATACAGATGTCTGTGTAGATATTTCCATGTGTATACAGATGGTATTGTAGGAATTTTCATGTTTATACAGATGGTGGTGTAGATATTTCCATGTTTATTCAGATGACTGTGTAGATATTTCCATGTTTTTACAGATGGCAGTGTAGATATTTCAATGTTTATATAGATGGCGCTGTTGATATTTCCATGTTTATACAGATAACGGTGGAGATATTTCCATGTTTATACAGAGGGCAGTGGAGATATTTCCATGTTCATACACATAGCGATGTACATATTTCAATGTTTATAGAGACAGCGGTGTAGGTATTTCCATGTTTATACAGATAGCGGTGCAGATATTTCCATGTTTACACAGATGCCTATGCAGATATTTCCATATTTATACAGAGGGCTGTGTAGATATTTCTATATTTATACAGATGGCAGTGTAGATATTTAAATGTTCCCACACATGACTGTGTAGGTATTTCCATGTTTATACAGATGACTTTGTATTTATTTCCATGTTTATAGAGAGAGCGGTGCAGATATTTCCATGTTTATACAGATAGTGGTGTATATATTTCCATGTTTATACAGATCATGGTGTAGATATTTCCATGTTTATACAGATACCGGTGTAGATATTTCCATGTTTATACAGACCGCAGTGTAGATATTTCCATGTTTATAGAGATAGCAGTGCAGATATTTCCATGTTTGTACAGATGGCGGTGTTGATGTTTCCATCTATACACTGATTGCCATGTAGGTATTTCCATGTGTATACAGATGGCATTGTAGATATT
Organism: Pan troglodytes; assembly: GCF_028858775.2. Classification (NCBI taxonomy): domain Eukaryota; kingdom Metazoa; phylum Chordata; class Mammalia; order Primates; family Hominidae; genus Pan; species Pan troglodytes. The sequence continues at coordinate 49,992,691 of NC_072420.2, forward strand.
TCCATGTTTATACAGATGGTGGTGTAGATATTTCCATGTTTACACAGATGACTGTATAGGTATTTCCATATTTATACAGATGGCGGTGTAGATATTTCCAAGTTTATAGAGATAGCGGTGTAGATATTTCCATATTTATACAGATAACGGTGTAGAAGTTTCCATGTTTATACAGATAGCGGGGTAAATATTTCCATGTTTATACAGATCACGGTGTAGATATTTCCATGTGTATAGAGATAGCGGTGTAGATATTTCCATGTTTATACCGATAGCGGTGCAGATATTTCCCTGTTTGTACAGATGGCGGTGTTGATATTTCCATCCATACACAGATGACCATGTAGATATTTCCATGTTTATACAGATGGCGGCGCCGATATTTCCATGGATATGTAGATGGCGGTGTAGATATTTCCATGTTTATACAGATAGAGGTGTAGTTATTTCCATGTTTATATAGATAGCGGTGTAGATATTTCCATGTATGTACACATGGCTGTGTAGATATTTCCATGTTTATACAGATGGCGGTGTAGATATTTCCATGTTTATACACATAACTTTGTAAGTATTTCCATGTTTATACAGATGACGGTGTAGATATTTCGATGTTTATAGAGATGGCAGTGGAGATATTTCCATGTTTATACAGATAGCGGTGTAGATATTTCCATGTTTATACTGATCGTCGTGTAGACAATTCCATGTTTATAGAGATGGCGGTGTAGATATTTCCATGTTCATAGAGATAGCGGTGTTGATTTTTCCATGTTTATAGAGATAGCGGTGTGGATATTTCCATGTTTATACAGATAGGGGTGTAGATATTTCCCTGTTTATAGAGATGGCGGTGTAGATATTTCCATGTTTATACAGATCACGGTGTAGATATTTCCTTGTTTATACAAATAGCAGTGTAGTTATTTCCATGTTTATACAGATAGTGGTGTAGATATTTCCATGTGTATACAGATGGCTGTGTAGATATTTCCATGTTTATACAGATGGCTGTGTAGATATTTCCATGTTTATACAGATGACTTTGTAGGTATTTCCATGTTTATACAGATGGCGGTGTAGATATTTCCATGTTTATACAGATAACTGTGTAGATATTTCCATGTTTATACAGAGAGCGGTGTAGATATTTCCAAGTTTATACAGATCGCGGTGTAGATATTTCCATGTTTATACAGATCGCGGTGTAGATATTTCCATGTTTATACAGATAGCGGTGTAGATATTCCCATGTTTTTACAGATATCGGTGTAGATATTTCCATGTTTACACAGATTGCGGTGTAGATATTTCCATCTTTCTACAGATGGCATTGTAGATATTTCCATGTTTATAGAGATAGCGGTGTAGATATTTCCATGTTTGTACAGATGGCGGTGTTGATGTTTCCATCTATACACAGATGGCCGTGTAGATATTTCCATGTTTATTCAGATGGTGGCGTAGATATTTCCAAGGACATGCAGATGGCGATGTAGATATTTCCATGTTTATACAGATAGCGGTGTAGTTATTACCATGTTTATATAGATAGCGGTGTAGATATTTCCATGTATGTACACATGGCTGTGTAGATATTTCCATGTTTATAAAGATGGCGGTGTAGATATTTCCATGTTTATACAGATAACTTTGTAAGTATTTCCATGTTTATACAGATGGCGGTGTAGATATTTCGATGTTTATAGAGATAGCAGTGGAGATATTTCCATGTTTATACAGATAGCGGTGTAGATATTTCCATGTTTATACTGATCGTGGTGTAGACATTTCCATGTTTATACAGATACCGGTGTAGATATTTCCATGTTTATACAGACCGCAGTGTAGATATTTCCATGTTTATAGAGATAGCAGTGCAGATATTTCCATGTTTGTACAGATGGCGGTGTTGATGTTTCCATCTATACACTGATTGCCATGTAGGTATTTCCATGTGTATACAGATGGCATTGTAGATATTTCCATGTTTATACAGATGGTGGTGTAGATATTTCCATGTTTACACAGATGACTGTATAGGTATTTCCATATTTATACAGATGGCGGTGTAGATATTTCCAAGTTTATAGAGATAGCGGTGTAGATATTTCCATATTTATACAGATAACGGTGTAGAAGTTTCCATGTTTATACAGATAGCGGTGTAAATATTTCCATGTTTATACAGATCACGGTGTAGATATTTCCATGTGTATAGAGATAGCGGTGTAGATATTTCCATGTTTATACCGATAGCGGTGCAGATATTTCCCTGTTTGTACAGATGGCGGTGTTGATATTTCCATCCATACACAGATGACCATGTAGATATTTCCATGTTCATACAGATGGCGGCGCCGATATTTCCATGGATATGTAGATGGCGGTGTAGATATTTCCATGTTTATACAGATAGAGGTGTAGTTATTTCCATGTTTATATAGATAGCGGTGTAGATATTTCCATGTATGTACACATGGCTGTGTAGATATTTCCATGTTTATACAGATGGCGGTGTAGATATTTCCATGTTTATACACATAACTTTGTAAGTATTTCCATGTTTATACAGATGACGGTGTAGATATTTCGATGTTTATAGAGATGGCAGTGGAGATATTTCCATGTTTATACAGATAGCGGTGTAGATATTTCCATGTTTATACTGATCGTCGTGTAGACAATTCCATGTTTATAGAGATGGCGGTGTAGATATTTCCATGTTCATAGAGATAGCGGTGTTGATTTTTCCATGTTTATAGAGATAGCGGTGTGGATATTTCCATGTTTATACAGATAGGGGTGTAGATATTTCCCTGTTTATAGAGATGGCGGTGTAGATATTTCCATGTTTATACAGATCACGGTGTAGATATTTCCTTGTTTATACAAATAGCTGTGTAGTTATTTCCATGTTTATACAGATAGTGGTGTAGATATTTCCATGTGTATACAGATGGCTGTGTAGATATTTCCATGTTTATACAGATGGCTGTGTAGATATTTCCATGTTTATACAGATGACTTTGTAGGTATTTCCATGTTTATACAGATGGCGGTGTAGATATTTCCATGTTTATAGAGATAACTGTGTAGATATTTCCAAGTTTATACAGAGAGCGGTGTAGATATTTCCAAGTTTATACAGATCGCGGTGTAGATATTTCCATGTTTATACAGATCGCGGTGTAGATATTTCCATGTTTATACAGATAGCGGTGTAGATATTCCCATGTTTTTACAGATATCGGTGTAGATATTTCCATGTTTACACAGATTGCGGTGTAGATATTTCCATCTTTCTACAGATGGCATTGTAGATATTTCCATGTTTATAGAGATAGCGGTGTAGATATTTCCATGTTTGTACAGATGGCGGTGTTGATGTTTCCATCTATACACAGATGGCCGTGTAGATATTTCCATGTTTATTCAGATGGCGGCGTAGATATTTCCAAGGACATGCAGATGGCGGTGTAGTTATTTCCATGTTTATACAGATAGCGGTGTAGGTATTTCAATGTTTACACAGTTGGTGGTGTAGATATTTCCGTGTTTATACACATGGCGGAGTAGATACTTCCATCTTTATGGAGATGGCGGTGTAGATATTTTCATGTTCATAGAGATGGCGGTGTAGATATTTCCATATTTATAGAGATAGCGGTATAGATATTTCCATCTTTCTACAGATGGCAGTGTAGATATTTCCATGTTTATACAGATGGCCGTATAGATATTTCCATATTTATACAGATGTCTGTGTAGATATTTCCATGTGTATACAGATGGTATTGTAGGAATTTTCATGTTTATACAGATGGTGGTGTAGATATTTCCATGTTTATTCAGATGACTGTGTAGATATTTCCATGTTTTTACAGATGGCAGTGTAGATATTTCAATGTTTATATAGATGGCGCTGTTGATATTTCCATGTTTATACAGATAACGGTGGAGATATTTCCATGTTTATACAGAGGGCAGTGGATATATTTCCATGTTCATACACATAGCGATGTACATATTTCAATGTTTATAGAGACAGCGGTGTAGGTATTTCCATGTTTATACAGATAGCGGTGCAGATATTTCCATGTTTACACAGATGCCTATGCAGATATTTCCATATTTATACAGAGGGCTGTGTAGATATTTCTATATTTATACAGATGGCAGTGTAGATATTTAAATGTTCCCACACATGACTGTGTAGGTATTTCCATGTTTATACAGATGACTTTGTATTTATTTCCATGTTTATAGAGAGAGCGGTGCAGATATTTCCATGTTTATACAGATAGTGGTGTATATATTTCCATGTTTATACAGATCATGGTGTAGATATTTCCATGTTTATACAGATACCGGTGTAGATATTTCCATGTTTATACAGACCGCAGTGTAGATATTTCCATGTTTATAGAGATAGCAGTGCAGATATTTCCATGTTTGTACAGATGGCGGTGTTGATGTTTCCATCTATACACTGATTGCCATGTAGGTATTTCCATGTGTATACAGATGGCATTGTAGATATTTCCATGTTTATACAGATGGTGGTGTAGATATTTCCATGTTTACACAGATGACTGTATAGGTATTTCCATATTTATACAGATGGCGGTGTAGATATTTCCAAGTTTATAGAGATAGCGGTGTAGATATTTCCATATTTATACAGATAACGGTGTAGAAGTTTCCATGTTTATACAGATAGCGGGGTAAATATTTCCATGTTTATACAGATCACGGTGTAGATATTTCCATGTGTATAGAGATAGCGGTGTAGATATTTCCATGTTTATACCGATAGCGGTGCAGATATTTCCCTGTTTGTACAGATGGCGGTGTTGATATTTCCATCCATACACAGATGACCATGTAGATATTTCCATGTTTATACAGATGGCGGCGCCGATATTTCCATGGATATGTAGATGGCGGTGTAGATATTTCCATGTTTATACAGATAGAGGTGTAGTTATTTCCATGTTTATATAGATAGCGGTGTAGATATTTCCATGTATGTACACATGGCTGTGTAGATATTTCCATGTTTATACAGATGGCGGTGTAGATATTTCCATGTTTATACACATAACTTTGTAAGTATTTCCATGTTTATACAGATGACGGTGTAGATATTTCGATGTTTATAGAGATGGCAGTGGAGATATTTCCATGTTTATACAGATAGCGGTGTAGATATTTCCATGTTTATACTGATCGTCGTGTAGACAATTCCATGTTTATAGAGATGGCGGTGTAGATATTTCCATGTTCATAGAGATAGCGGTGTTGATTTTTCCATGTTTATAGAGATAGCGGTGTGGATATTTCCATGTTTATACAGATAGGGGTGTAGATATTTCCCTGTTTATAGAGATGGCGGTGTAGATATTTCCATGTTTATACAGATCACGGTGTAGATATTTCCTTGTTTATACAAATAGCAGTGTAGTTATTTCCATGTTTATACAGATAGTGGTGTAGATATTTCCATGTGTATACAGATGGCTGTGTAGATATTTCCATGTTTATACAGATGGCTGTGTAGATATTTCCATGTTTATACAGATGACTTTGTAGGTATTTCCATGTTTATACAGATGGCGGTGTAGATATTTCCATGTTTATAGAGATAACTGTGTAGATATTTCCATGTTTATACAGAGAGCGGTGTAGATATTTCCAAGTTTATACAGATCGCGGTGTAGATATTTCCATGTTTATACAGATCGCGGTGTAGATATTTCCATGTTTATACAGATAGCGGTGTAGATATTCCCATGTTTTTACAGATATCGGTGTAGATATTTCCATGTTTACACAGATTGCGGTGTAGATATTTCCATCTTTCTACAGATGGCATTGTAGATATTTCCATGTTTATAGAGATAGCGGTGTAGATATTTCCATGTTTGTACAGATGGCGGTGTTGATGTTTCCATCTATACACAGATGGCCGTGTAGATATTTCCATGTTTATTCAGATGGTGGCGTAGATATTTCCAAGGACATGCAGATGGCGATGTAGATATTTCCATGTTTATACAGATAGCGGTGTAGTTATTACCATGTTTATATAGATAGCGGTGTAGATATTTCCATGTATGTACACATGGCTGTGTAGATATTTCCATGTTTATAAAGATGGCGGTGTAGATATTTCCATGTTTATACAGATAACTTTGTAAGTATTTCCATGTTTATACAGATGGCGGTGTAGATATTTCGATGTTTATAGAGATAGCAGTGGAGATATTTCCATGTTTATACAGATAGCGGTGTAGATATTTCCATGTTTATACTGATCGTGGTGTAGACATTTCCATGTTTATAGAGATGGCGGTGTAGATATTTCCATGTTCATAGAGATAGCGGTGTTGATTTTTCCATGTTTATAGAGATAGCGGTGTGGATATTTCCATGTTTATACAGATAGGGGTGTAGATATTTCCCTGTTTATAGAGATGGCGGTGTAGATATTTCCATGTTTATACAGATTACGGTGTAGATATTTCCTTGTTTATACAAATAGCGGTGTAGTTATTTCCATGTTTATACAGATCGTGGTGTAGATATTTCCATGTATATACAGATGGCTGTTTAGATATGTCCATGTTTACAGATGGCTGTGTAGATATTTCCATGTTTATACAGATGACGTTGTAGGTATTTCCATGTTTATACAGATGGCGGTGTAGGTATTTCCATGTTTATAGAGATAACTGTGTAATTATTTCCATGTTTATACAGATCGCGGTGTAGATATTTCCATGTTTATACAGATCGCGGTGTAGATATTTCCATGTTTATACAGATAGCGGTGTAGATATTTCCAAGTTTTTACAGATATCGGTATAGATATTTCCATGTTTACACTGATTGCGCTGTAGATATTTCCATCTTTCTACAGATGGCATTGTAGATATTTCCATGTTTATACTCATGACTCTATAGGTATTTCCATGTTTACACAGATGGTGGTGTAGATATTTCCATGTTTATACACATGGCGGAGTAGATACTTCCATATTTATGGAGATGGCAGTGTAGATATTTTCATGTTCATAGAGATGGCGGTGTAGATATTTCCATATTTATAGAGATAGCGTTGTTGATATTTCCATCTTTCTACAGATGGCAGTGTAGATATTTCCATGTTTATACAGATGGCCGTGTAGTTATTTCCATATTTATACAGATGTCTGTGTAGATATTTCCATGTGTATACTGATGGTATTGTAGCTAATTCCATGTTTATACAGATGGTGGTGTAGATATTTCCATGTTTATTCAGATGACTGTGTAGATATTTCCATGTTTTTACAGATGGCAGTGTAGATATTTCAATGTTTATATAGATGGCGCTGTTGATATTTCCATGATTATACAGATAACGGTGGAGATATTTCCATGTTTATACACATAGCGGTGTACATATTTCCATGTTTATAGAGACAGCGGTGTAGGTATTTCCAAGTTTATACAGATAGCGGTGTACATATTTCCATGTTTATAGAGACAGCGGTGTAGGTATTTCCATGTTTATACAGATAGCGGTGCAGATATTTCCATGTTTACACAGATGCCTATGCAGATATTTCCATATTTATACAGAGGGCTGTGAAGATATTTCTATATTTTTAGAGATGGCAGTGTAGATATTTAAATGTTCCTACACATGACTGTGTAGGTATTTCCATGTTTATACAGATGTCTTTGTATTTATTTCCATGTTTATTGTGATAGAGGTGCAGATATTTCCATGTTTATACAGATAGCGGTGTATATATTTCCATGTTTATACAGATCATGGTGTAGATATTTCCATGTTTATAGAGATACCGGTGTAGATATTTCCATGTTTATACAGACCGCAGTGTAGATATTTCCATGTTTATAGAGATAGCGGTGCAGATATTTCCATGTTTGTACAGATGGCGGTTTTGATATTTCCATCTATACACAGATGACCGTGTAGATATTTCCATGTTTATACAGATGGCGGCGCAGATATTTCCATGGATATGTAGATGTCGGTGTAGATATTTCCATATATGTACACATGGCTGTGTAGATATTTCCATGTTTATACAGATGGCGGTGTAGATATTTCCATGTTTATACAGATAACTTTGTAAGTATTTCCATGTTTGCACAGATGGCGGTGTAGATATTTCGATGTTTATAGAGATAGCAGTGGAGATATTTCCATGTTTATACAGATAGCGGTGTAGATATTTCCATGTTTATACTGATCGTGGTGTAGACATTTCCATGTTTATAGAGATGGCGGTGTAGATATTTCCATGTTCATAGAAATAGCGGTGTTGATTTTTCCATGTTTATAGAGATAGCGGTGTGGATATTTCCATGTTTATACAGATAGGGGTGTAGATTTTTCCCTGTTTATAGAGATGGCGGTGTAGATATTTCCATGTTTATACAGATCACGGTGTAGATATTTCCTTGTTTATACAAATAGCGGTGTAGATATTTCCATGTTTATACCGATAGTGGTGTAGATATTTCCATGTATATACCGATGGCTGCGTAGACATGTCCATGTTTATACAGATGACTGTGTAGATATTTCCATGTTTATACAGATGACTTTGTAGGTATTTCCATGTTTATACAGATGGCGGTGTAGGTATTTCCATGTTTATAGAGATCGCGGTGTAGATATTTCCATGTTTATACAGATGGCGGCGTAGATATTTCCAAGTTTATAGAGATAGCGGTGTAGATATTTCCATATTTATACAGATAACGGAGTAGAAGTTTCCATGTTTATACAGATAGCGGTGTAAATATTTCCATGTTTATACAGATCACGGTGTAGATATTTCCATGTTTATAGAGATAGCGGTGTAGATATTTCCATGTTTATACCGATAGCGGTGTTCATATTTCCATGTTTATACAGACCGCGGTGTAGGTATTTCCATGATTATACAGATACCGGTGCAGATATTTCCATGTTTGTACAGATGGCGGTGTTGATGTTTCCATCTATACACAGATGACCGTGTAGATATTTCCATGTTTATACAGATGGCGGCGCAGATATTTCCGTGGATATGTAGATGGCGGTGTAGATATTTCCATGTTTATACAGATCGCGGTGTAGATATTTCCATGTTTATACAGATCGCGGTGTAGGTATTTCCATGTTTATACAGATCGCGGTGTAGATATTTCCATGTTTATACAGATCGCAGTGTATATATTTCCATGTTTATACAGATAGCGGTTTAGATATTTCCATGTTTATAGAGATGGCGGTGTAGATATTTCCATGTTTACAGAGATAGCGGTGTAGATATATCCATGTTCACAGAGATAGCAGTGAGGATATTTCCATGTTTATACAGATAGCAGTGTAGATATTTCCATTTTTATAGAGACAGCGGTTTAGATATTTCATATTTATACAAATAGCGGTGTATGTATTTCCATGTTTATACAGATTGCGGTGTACATATTTCCATGTTTATACACATGACCGTATGGGTATTTCCATGTTTATACAGATGGATTTGTAGATATTTCCATGTTTATAGAGATAGCGGTGCAGATATTTCTAAGTTTATACAGATGGCGGTGTAGATACATCCATGTTTCTGAAGATGGCGGTGTAGATATTTTCATGTTTATAGAGATGGAGGTGTAGATATTTCCATGTATATAGAGATAGCAGTGTAGATATTTTCATGTTTATAGACAAAGCGGTGTATGTATTTCCATTTTTATAGAGATAGCGGTGTAGATATTTCCATATTTATACAGACAGCAGTGTAGATATTTCCATGTTTATACAGACTGTGGTGGAGATATTTCCATGTTTCTACAGCTGGCGGTGCAGATATTTCCCTGTTTATACTGACAGCAGTGTATATATTTCCATGTTTATACAGGTAGCCGTGTAGATATTTCCATGTTTACAGAGATAGCGGTGTAGATATTTCCATCTTTGCACAGATTGCTGTGTAGATATTTCCATGTTTATGCAGATAGCTGTGTAGATATTTCCAAGTTTACACAGATAGCTGTGTAGATATTTCCATGTTTACACACATAGCATGGTAGATATTTCCATGTTTATACAGATTGCGGTGTAGTTATGTCCATGATTATACAGATAGCGGTGTAGATATTTTCATGTTTATACAGATAGCGGTGGAGATATTTCCATGTTTATACAGATGGCGATGTAGATAACTCCATGTTGATAGAGATGGCAGTGTAGATATTTCCATGTTTATTTAGATAGCGGTGTAGATATATCCATGTTCATAGAGATAACAGTGAGGATATTTCCATGTTTATACAGATAGCAGTGTAGATATTTCCATTTTTATAGAAATAGCTGTTTAGATATTTCATATTTATAGAGATAGCGGTGTAGATATTTCCATGTTTATACAGATTGCGGTGTAGATATTTCCATGTTTATATAGACAGCGGTGTAGATATTTTCACGTTTATACTGATGGCGGTGTTGATATTTCCATCTTTCTACAAATGGCAGTGTAGATATTTCTATGTTTATAGAGATGGCGGTGTAGATATTTCCATGTTTATATAGATGGCAGTGTAGATATTTTCTTGTTTATGTAGATGGCGTTGTAGATATCTCCATGTTTAAAGAGATGGCGGTGTATATATTTCCATGTTGATGGAGATAGCGGTGTAGATATTTCCATGATTATAGAGATAGCGGTGTAGTTATTTCCATGTTTATACAGATAGCGGTGTATATATTTCCATGTTTCTATAGATAACTGTGTAGATATTTCCATGTTTGTACAGATGGCATTGTAGATATTTCCATGTTTATAGAGATAGCGGTGTAGATATTTGCATGTTTATACAGATTGTGGTGGAGATATGTCCATGTTTATAAAGATAGCAATGGAGATATTTCCAAGTTAATACACATAGCGGTGTAGATATTTCCATGTTTATACAGATAGCGGTGTAGTTATTTCCATGTTTATACAGATGGCTGTGCAGATATTTCCATTTTTATACAGAGTTCTCTGTAGATATTTCCATGTTTATATAGATGACAGTGTAGATATTTCCAGGTTTATACAGATGACTGTGTCGATATTTCCATGTTAATACAGATGACGGTGTAGATATTTCCATGTTTATAGAGATAGCGGTGTAGATATTTCATTGTTTATAGAGATAGCGTTGTAAATATTTCCATATTTATAAAGATAGTGGTGTAGATATTTCCATGTTTATACAGATAGCGGTTTAGATATTTCCATCTTTATTCAGAGAGTTCTGTACATATTTCCATGTTTATACAGATCACTGTGTAGATATTTCCATGTTTATACAGATAACGTTGTAGATATTTCCATCTTTATACAAACGTTGGTGTAGATATTTCCATGTTCCTACACATGACTGTGTAGTTATTTCCATGTTTATACAGATGGCGGTGTAGATATTTCCATATTTATAGAGATAGCATTGTAGATATTTCCAGGTTTATACAGATAGCGGTGTAAATATTTCCATGTTTATACAGATCGTGGTGTAGATATTTCCATGTTTATAAAGATACCGTTGTAGATATTTCCATGTTTATACAGACTGCAGTGTAGATATTTCTATGTTTATACAGATAGCGGTGTAGATGTTTCCATGTTTGTACTGATGGTGGTGTTGATATTTCCATCTGTACACCAATTGCCGTGTAGATATTTCCATCTTTATACAGATGGCGTTGCAGATATTTCCATGGATATGCAGATGGCGGTGTGGATGTTTCCATGTTTATAGAGATATTGGTGTAGCTATTTCCATGTTTATACACATAGCGTTGTAGATATTTCCATGTTTATATTGATGGCGTTGTAGATATTTCCATGTTTATACCGATAGCGGTGTTTGTATTTCCACGTTTATACAGATAGTGATGTCGATAATTCCATGTGTATTCAGCTCGCAGTTCAGATGTTTATATCTTTATACAGATGGCATTGTAGATATTTCCTTATTCACACAGATGGCGGTGTAGATGTTTCCATGTTTATACAGATGGAGGAGTAGATAGTTCCATGTTTATGGAGATGGCAGTGTAGATATTTTCATGTTTATAGAGATGGCCGTGTAGGTATTTCCATGTTTATAGAGATAGCAGTGTAGATATTTACATGTTTATACAGATGGCTGTGTAGATATTTCCATGTGTATACAGACGGCATTGTAGATATTTCCATGTTTATACAGATGACTGTATAGCTATTTCCATGTTTTTACACATAGCAGTGCAGATATTTTCATGTTTATAGAGATGGCGGTGTAGATATTTCCATGTTTATAGAGATAGCGGTGTAGATATTTCCATATTTGTACATATGGCGGTGTTGATATTTCCATCTATACACAGATGGCCGTGAAGATATTTCCATGTTTATACAGATGGCGGTGTAGATATTTCCATGGATATGCAGATGGCGGTGTAGATATTTCCATGTTTATACAGATAGCGGTGTAGATATTTCCATGTTTACACAGATGGTGTTGTAGATATTTCCGTGTTTATACTCATGGCGGTGTAGATACTTCCATCTTTATGGAGATGGCAGTGTAGATATTTTCATGTTTATAGAGATGGCGATGTAGATATTTCCATATTTATAGAGGTAGCGGTGTAGATATTCCAATCTTTCTACAGATGGCAGTGTAGATATTTCCATGTTTATACAGATGGTGGTGTAGATATTTCCATATTTATACAGATGTCTGAGTAGATATTTCCATGTGTATACAGTTGGTATTGTAGGTGTTTCCATGTTTATACAGATGGTGGTGTAGGTATTTCCATGTTTATTCAGATGACTGTGTAGATATTTCCATGTTTTTACAGATGGCAGTGTAGATATTTCAATGTTTATTGAGATGGCGCTGTAGATATTTCCATGTTCATACAGATAACGGTGGAGATATTTCCATGTTAATACAGACAGCAGTGGAGATATTTCCATGTTTATACACATAGCGGTGTACATATTTCCATGTTTATATAGACAGCGGTGAAGGTATTTCCATGTTTATACAGATAGCAGTGCAGATATTTCCATGTTTATACAGATGCCTATGGAGATATTTCCAAATTTATACAGAGGGCTGAGTAGATATTTCCATGTTTATACAGATTGCAGTGTAGATTTTTCCATGTTCCTACACATGACTGTGTAGGTGTTTCCATGTTTATACAGATGGCTTTGTAGATATTTCCATGTTTATAGAGATAGCGGTGGAGATATTTCCATGTTTATACAGATAGCGGTGTAAATATTTCCATTTTTGTACAGATCGTGGTGTAGATATTTCCATGTTTATACAGATAACGGTGTAGATATTTACATGTTTACACAGACCGCAGTGCAGGTATTTCCATGTTTATAGAGATAGCAGTGTAGATATTTCCGTGTTTGTACAGATGGCGGTGTTGACGTTTCCATCTATACACAGATTGCCGTGTAGGTATTTCCATGTGTATACATATGGCATTGTAGGTATTTCCATGTTTATACAGATGGTGGTGTAGATATTTACATGTGTATACGGATGGCATTGTAGATATTTCCATGTTTATACAGATGGTGGTGTAGATATTTCCAGGTTTATACAGATGACTGCATAGGTATTTCCATGTTTTTACAGATGGCATTGTACACATTTCCCTGTTTATAGATATAGCAGTGTAGATATTTCCAGGTTTATACAGATGGCTGTGTAGATATTTCCATGTGTATACAGAAGACTCTGTAGATATTTGTATGTTTACACAAATGGCGGTGTAGATATTTCCATATTTATACAGATAGCGGTGTAGAAATTTCCATGTTTATACAGATAACAGAGTAGATATATCCATGTTTATACAGATAGCGATGTAGATATTTCCATGTTTATACAGATAGTGGCGTAGATATTTCCATGTTTACAGAGATAGTGGTGTAGATATTTCCATCTTTGCACAGATTGCGGTGTAGATATTTCCATCTTTACACAGATAGCGGTGTAGATATTTTCATATTTATACAGATCGTGGTGTAGATATTTCCATCTTTCCACAGATGGCAGTTTAGATATTTCCATGTTTATACAGATGACAGTGTAGATATTTCCATGTTTATACAGATAGCGGTGTAGATATTTCCATGTTTATAGAGATAGCTTTGTAGATATTTCCATGTTTATACAGATAGCGATGTAGATATTTCCATGTTTATACAGATCGCCGTATAGATATTTCCATGTTTATACAGATCGCGGTGTAGATATTTCCATGTTTATACAGATAGCGGTGTAGATATTTCCATGTTTTTACAAACATTGGTGTAGATATTTCCATGTTTACACAGATTGCGGTGTAGATATTTCCATCTTTCTTCAGGTGGCATTGTAGATATTTCCATGTTTATACACATGGCAGTGTAGATATTACCATGTTTATACAGATAGCGGTGTAGATATTTCCATGTTTATTCAGATCGTGGTGAAGGCATTTCCATGTTTATACAGACCGCAGTGTAGATATTTCCATGTTTATACAGATCGCGGTGTAGGTATTTCCATGTTTATACAGATAGCAGTGTAGATATTACCATGTTTATACAGATAGCCGTGTAGATATTTCCATGTTTATACAGATCGCGGTGTAGATATTTCCATGTTTATGCAGATGACAGTGTAGATATTTCCGTGTTTATACAGATAATGGTGTGGATATTTCTATGTTTAAGCAGATGACTGTGTAGTTATTTCCATGTTTATACAGATGGTGGTGTAGATATTTCCATATTTATAGAAATAGCCATGTAGATATTTCCATGTTTATACAGATGGTGGTGTAGACATTTCCATGTTTATAGAGATAGCGGTGTAGATATTTCCATATTTCCACAGATTGCGGTGTAGATATTTCCAATTTTATACAGATAGCGGTGTAGATATTTCCATGTTTACAGAAATAACGGTGTAGATATTTCCATCTTTATACAGACGACTTTGTAGATATTTCCATGTGTATACAGATGGCAGTTTAGATATTTCCATGTTTATTCAGATAGCGTTGTGGCTATTTCCATGTTTATAGAGGTAGCGTTGTAGATATTTCCATGTTTATAGAGATGGCTGTGTAGATATTTCCATGTTTATACAGATGGCAGTGTAGATATTTAAACGTTTATACAGAGAGTAGTGTAGATGTTTCCATGTTTATACAGATGACTGTGTAGCTATTTCCATGTGTATACAGATGGCAGTGTAGATATTTCCATATTTATAGAGATAGCGGTGTAGCTATTTCCAAGTTTATACAGATGGCAGTGTTGATATTTTCATGTTTATACAGAACGCGGTGTAGACATTTCCATGTTTATAGAGATAGCGTTGTAGATATTTCCATATTTATACAGATAGCGAAGTAGATACTTCCATGTTTATACAGATAGTGGTGTAGATATTTCCATGTTTATACAGATTGTGGTGTAGATCTTTCCATGTTTATACAGATAGCGGTGTAGATATTTCCATGTTTATAGAGATAGTGGTGTAGATATTTCCATGTTTACAGAGATAGAGGTGTAGATATTTCCATATTTGCACAGATTGCGGTGTGGATATTTCCATCCTCACACAGATTGCGGTGTACATATTTCCATGTTTACACAGACAGCTGTGTAGATATTTCCATGTTTACACAGATAGTGTTGTAGGTATTTCCATGTTTATAGAGATTGCGGTTTAGATATTTCCATGTTTATAAAGATAGCGGTGTAGATATTTCCATCTTTATACAGATAACGGTGGAGATATTTTCATGTTTATACACATAGCGCTGTAGATATTTGCACGTTTATACAGATAGCGGTGTAGATATTTCCATGTTTATACAGATAGCGGTGTAGATATTTCCATGTTTATACAGATAGCGGTGTAGATATTTCCATGTTTATACAGAGAGTGGTGGAGATATTTCCATGTTTATACAGATAGCGGTGGAGATATTTCCATGTTTCTAGAGATGGTGGTGTAGATATTTCGAAGTTTATGCAGGTAGCGGTGTAGATATTTCCATGTTTACAGAGATAGTGGTGAAGATACTTCCATATTTATAAAGATAGCGGTGTAGATATTTGTATGTATATTCAGATGGTGGTGTAGATATTTCCATGTTTATACAGATAGCGGTGTGGCTATTACCATGTTTATTCAGATGGCAGCGTAGATATATCCTTGTTTATACAGATGGTGGTGTAGATATTTACATGTTTATTCAGATGACTGTGTAGATATTTCCATGTTTTTACACATGGCAGTGCAGATATTTCAATGTTTATAGAGATGGCACTGTAGATATTTCCATGTTTATACAGATAACGGTGGAGATACTTCAATGTTTATACAGACAGCAGTGGAGATATTTCCATGTTTATACAGATAGCGGTGTACATATTTCCATGTTTATAGAGACAGCAGTGTAGGTATTTCCATGTTTATACAGATAGCGGTGCAGATATTTCCATGTTTATACAGATGCCTATGCAGATATTTCCATATTTATAGGGAGGGCTGTGTAGATATTTCTATGTTTATACAGATGGCATTGTAGATATTTCCATGTTCCTACACTTGACTGTGTAGGCATTTCCATGTTTATAAAGATGGCTTTGTAGATATTTCCATGTTTATAGAGATAGTGGTGCAGATATTTCCATGTTTATACAGATAGCGGTGTATATATTTCCATGTTTATACAGATCATAGTGTAGATGTTTCCATGTTTATACAGATGGCGGAGTAGTTAGTTCCATGTTTATGGAGATGGCAGTGTAGATATTTTCATGTTTATAGAGATGGCGGTGTAGATATTTCCATGTTTATAGAGATAGCAGTGTAGATATTTACATGTTTATTCAGATGGCTGTGTAGATATTTCCATGTGTATACAGATAGCATTGTAGATATTTCCATGTTTATACAGATGACTGTATAGGTATTTTCATGTTTTTACAGATAGCAGTGCAGATATTTGCATGTTTATAGAGATAGCAGTGTAGACATTTCCATGTTTGTACAGATGGCGGTGTTGATATTTCCATCTATACACAGATGGCCGTGTAGACATTTCCATGTTTATACAGATGGTGGCATAGATATTTCCATGGACATGCAGATGGCTTTGTAGTTATTTCCATGTTTATACAGATAGCGTTGTAGATATTTCCAGGTTTACACAGATGGTGGTGTAGATATTTCCGTGTTTATACACATGGCGGAGTAGATACTTCCATCTTTACGGAGATGGCATTGTAGATATTTTCATGTTTATAGAGATGGCGGTGTAGATATTTCCATCTTTCTACAGATGGCATTGTAGATATTTCCATGTTTATACAGATGGCGGTGTAGATATTTCCATATTTATACAGATGTCTGTGTAGATATTTCCATGTGTATTCAGATGGTATTGTAGCTATTTCCATGTTTATACAGATGGTATTGTAGATATTTCCATGTTTATTCAGATTACTGTGTAGATATTTCCATGTTTTTACAGATGGCAGTGGAGATATTTCAATGTTTATAGAGATGGCGCTGTAGATATTTCCATGTTTATACAGATAACGGTGGAGATATTTCCATGTTTAAACAGACAGCAGTGGAGATATTTCCATGTTTATACACATAGCGGTGTACATATTTCCATGTTTATAGAGACAGCGGTGTGGGTATTTCCATGTTTATACAGATAGCGGTGCAGATATTTCCATGTTTATACAGATGCCTATGCAGATATTTCCATATTTATACAGAGGGCTGTGTAGATGTTTCTGTGTTTATTCAGATGGCAGTGTAGATATTTCCATGTTCCTACACATGACTGTGTAGGCATTTCCATGTTTATACAGATGTTTTTGTAGAAATTTCCATGTTTATAGTGATAGCGGGACAGATATTTCCATGTTTATAAGATAGCGGTGTATATATTTCCATGTTTATACAGATCGTGCTGTAGACATTTCCATGTTTATACAGATACCGGTGTAGATATTTCCATGTTTATACAGACCGCAGTGGAGATATTTCCATGATTATACACATAGCGGTGTACATATTTCCATGTTTATAGAGACAGCGGTGTAGTTATTTACATGTTTATACAGATAGCGGTGCAGATATTTCCATGTTTATATAGATGGCGTTGTAGATATTTCCATGTTTATACCAATAACGGTGTTGGTATTTCCACGTTTATACAGATAGCGATGTAGATATTTCCATGTTTATACAGCTCGCGGTGCAGATATTTAAATCTTTATACCGATGGCATTGTAGATATTTCCTTATTCACACAGATGGCGGAGTAGATGTTTCCAGGTTTATACAGATGGCGGAGTAGTTAGTTCCATATTTATGGAGATGGCAGTGTAGATATTTTCATGTTTATAGAGATGGCGGTGTAGATATTTCCATGTTTATAGAGATAGCAGTGTAGATATTTACATGTTTATTCAGATGGCTGTGTAGATATTTCCATGTGTATACAGATGGCATTGTAGATATTTCCATGTTTATACAGATGACTGTATAGGTATTTCCATGTTTTTACATATGGAAGTGCAGATATTTCCATGTTTATAGAGATAGCGGTGTTGATATTTCTATGTTTGTACAGATGGCGGTGTTGATATTTCCATCTATACACAGATGGCCGTGTAGATATTTCCATGTTTATACATATGGCGGCATAGATATTTCCATGGACATGCAGATGGCGTTGTAGTTATTTCCATGTTTATGCAGATAGCGGTGAAGATATTTCCATGTTTACACAGATGGTGGTGTAGATATTTCCATGTTTATACACATGGTGGAGTAGATACTTCCATCTTTATGGAGATGGCAGTGTAGATATTTTCATGTTTATAGAGATGGCGGTGTAGATATTTCCATGTTTATAGAGATAGCGGTGTAGATATTTCCATCTTTCTACAGATGGTAGTGTCGATATTTCCATGTTTATACAGATGGCGGTGTAGATATTTCCATATTTATGCAGATGTCTGTGTAGATATTTCGATGTGTATTCAGATGGTATTGTAGCTTTTTCCATGTTTATACAGATGGTGGTGTAGATATTTCCATGTTAATTCAGATGACTGTGTAGATATTTCCATGTTTATAGAGATGGCGGTGTAGATATTTCTATGTTTATAGAGATGGCTGTGTAGATAATTCCATATTTAAGCAGACGGCGGTGTAGTTACTTCCATGTTTATGCTGATGGCGGTGTAGATATTTTCATGTTTATAGAGATGGCAGTGTACATATTTCTAAGTTTATAGAGATAGCGGTGTAGATAATTCCATGTTTATAGAGATGGCGGTGTAGGTATTTCCATGTTTATAGAGATAGTGGTGTAGATATTTCCATGTTTATACAGATAGCGGTGTAGATATTTCCATGTTTATACATATCGCGGTGTAGATATTTCCATGTTTATACAGACAGCAGTGGAGATATTTCCATGTTTATACACATAGCGGTGTTCATATTTCCATGTTTATAGAGACAGTGGTGTAGGTATTTCTATGTTTATACAGATAGCGGTGCAGATATTTCCATGTTTACACAGATGCCTATGCAGATATTTCCTTATTTATACAGAGGGCTCTGTAGATATTTCCATGTTTATACAGATGGCAGTGTAGATATTTCCATGTTCCTACCCATGACTGTGTAGTTATTTCCATGCTTATACAGATGGCTTTGTAGCTATTTCCATGTTTATACAGATAACTTTGTAAGTTTTTCCATGTTTATACAGATGGCGGTGTAGATATTTCGATGTTTATAGCGATAGCAGGGGAGATATTTCCATGTTTATACAGATAGCGGTGTAGGTATTTCCATGTTTATACTGATCACGGTGTAGATATTTCCATGTTTATAGAGATGGCGGTGTAGATATTTCCAAGTTCACAGAGATATCGGTGTTGATTTTTCCATGTTTATAGAGATAGCGGTGTGGATATTTCCATGTTTATACAGATAGTGGTGTAGATATTTCCATGTTGATAGAGATGGCGGTATAGATATTTCCATGTTTATACAGATCACGGTGTAGATATTTCCATGTTTATACAGATCGCGGTGTAGATATTTCCATGTTTATACAGATCATGGTGTAGATATTTCCATGTTTATACAGATCGTGGTGTAGATATTTCCATGTTTATACAGATAGCGGTGTTGGTATTTCCATGTTTATACAACTAGCGTTGTAGATATTTCCATGTTTATACAGCTCTCGGTGTAGATATTTCCATCTTTATAGAGATGGCAGTGTAGATATTTCCATGTTTATACAGATAGCGGTTTAGATATTTCCATGTTTATACAGATGGCGGTGTAGATATTTCCAAGTTTATACAGATAGCTGTGTTGTTATTTCCATGTTTACACAGATAGCGGTGTAGATTGTTTCATGTTTATGGAGATGGCGATGTTAATATTTTCATGTTTACAGAGATGGTGGTGTAGATATTTCCATGTTTATACAGATGACTGTGTAGATATTTCCATGTATATACAGATGGCGGAATAGATATTTCCATGTTTATATAGATAAATGTGGAGATATTTCCTTGTTTATACAGATCGTGGTGTAGATATTTCTATGTTTATAAAGAGAGCCGTGTAGATATTTCCATGTTTATACAGGTAGCAGTGTACATATATCCATGTTTATACAGATCGTTGTGTAGATATTTCCATTTTCCTCAGATGGCAGTTTAGATATTTCCATGTTTATACAGATGGCGGTGTAGAAATTTCCATGTTTATACACACAGCGTTGTAGATATTTCCATGTTCATTCAGACGGCGGTGTAGATATTTCCATGTTTGCAGAGATGGCGGTGTAGATATTTCTATGTTTATAGAGATAGCGGTGTAGTTATTCCATGTGTATAGAGATAGTGATGTAGGTATTTCCATGTTTATAGAGATAGTGGTGTAGATATTTCCATGTTTATTCAGATAGCGTAGAAGTTATTTCCATGTTTATACAGATGGCGGTGTAGATAGTTTCATGTTTATGGAGATGGCCGTGTAGATATTTTCACGTTTATAGAGATGGCGGTGTAGTTATTTCCATGTTTATAGAGATAGCGGTGTAGATATTTCCATGTTTATACAGATGGCTGTGTAGATATTTCCATGCTTATACAGATGGCAGTGTAGATATATCCATGTTTATACAGATAGCGGTGGAGATATTTCCATATTTATAAAGATAGCGTTGTAGATATTTCCATGTTTATACAGATAACGGTGTAGATATATCCATGTTTATACAGATAGCGGTGTAGATATTTCCATGTTTATACAGATAGTGGTGTTGGTATTTCCATGTTTATACAACTAGTCGTGTAGATATTTCCATGTTTATACAGCTCGCGGTGTTGTTATTTCCATCTCTATAGAGATGGCAGTGTAGATAATTCCATGTTTTTACAGATAGCGGTGTAGATACTTCCGTGTTTATACAGACGGTGGTGTAAATATTTCCATGTTTATGGAGATCACGGTGCAGATATTTTCAGGTTTATAGAGATGGCGGTGTAGATATTTCCACGTATATAGAGATGGCGGTGTAGATATTTCCATGTTTATAGAGATAGCGGTGTAGGTATTTCCGTGTTTATACAGATGGCGGTGAGGATATTTCCATGTCAATGCAGATGGCTGTGTACATATATCCATGTGCATACAGATGGCAGTGTAGATATTTCCATGTTTAAACAGATGGTGGTGACGATATTTCCATGTTTATAGAGATGACTGTATAGACATTTCCATGTTTATACAGATGGTGGTGTAGGTATTTCCATGTTTATAGAGATAGTGGTGTAGATATTTCCATGTTTATACAGATAGCGGTGTAGGTATTTCCATGTTTATAGAGATAGCGATGCAGATATTTCCATATTTATACAGATAGCTTTGTAGATATTTCTATGTTTATAAAGATCGCGGTGTAGATGTTTCCATGTTTATAGAGATAGCGGTGTAGATATTTCCATTTTTATACAGATATCGGTGTAGATATTTCCATGTTTATACAGATAGCGGTGTAGATATTACCATGTTTACACAGATAGCGGTGTAGATATTTCCATCTTTGAACAGATTGAGGTGTGCATATTTCCATGTTTATTCAGATAGCGTTGTAGGTATTTCCATGTTTACACAGATAGCTCTGTAGACATTTCCATGTTTACACAGATAACATTATAGATATTTCCATGTTTATAGAGATAGTTGTTTAGGTATTTCCATGTTAATACAGATAGCTGTGTTGTTATTTCCATGTTTATACAGAAAGCGGTGTAGATTGTTCCATGTTTATGGAGATGGCGGTGTAGATATTTTCATGTTTATAGAGATGGTGGTGTAGATATTTCCATTTTTATAGAGATGACTGTGTAGATATTTCCATGTTTATACAGATGGCGGTGTAGATATTTCCATGTTTATACAGATAGCGGTGGAGATATTTCCTTGTTTATAGAGATCGTGTTGCAGATGTTTCTATGTTTATACAGAGAGCCGTGTAGATATTTCCATGTTTATACAGATAACGGTGTACATATTTCCACGTTTATAGAGATGGCGGTGTAGATACTTCCTTTTTTATGTAGATGGCGGTGTAGATTTTTCCATGTTTATAGAGATGGCGGTGTATACATTTCCATGTTTATACAGATAGCGGTGTAGTTAGTTCCTTGTTTACAGAGATAGCGGTATAGGTATTTCCATGTTTATAGAGATAGCGGAGTAGATATTTCCATGTTTATACAGATAGCGTTGTATACATTTCCAAGTTTATACTGATAGCGGTGTTGGTATTTCCAAGTTTATATATATAGCGGTATAGATATTTCCATGTTTACACAGCTCCTGGTGTAGATATTTACATCTTTACACAGATTGCAGTGTAGATATTTCCCTGTTTATACAGATAGCTGTGTAGATATTTCCATGTTTATACAGACAGCAATGTAGATATTTCCATGTTTATACAGATAGCGGTGTAGATATTTCCATGTTTATAGAGATAGCAGTGTAGTTATTTCCATGTTTATACAGATGGCATTGTAGGTATTTCCATGTTTATGCAGAAGGCGGTGTAGATATTTCCATGTTTTTAGAGAAAGCCATGTAGATATTTCCATGTTTATACAGATAGCAGTGAACACATTTCCATGTTTATAGAGATAGCGTTGAAGATATTTCCATATTTATACAGATATCGGCGCAGATATTTCCATGTTTATACATATAGTGGTGTAGATATTTCCATGTTTATACAGATTGCGGTGTAGATATTAACATCTTTATACAGATAGCGGTGTAGATATTTCCATGTTTATACAGATAGTGATGTAGATTTTTCCATGTTTACAGAGGCAGAAGTGTAGATAGTTCCATATTCACACCAATTGTTGTGTACATATTTCCATGTTTACACAGACAGCTGTGAAGATATTTCCATGTTTACACAGATAGTGTTGTAGATATTTCCATGTTTATAGAGATTGCGGTGTAGATATTTCCATGTTTATAAAGATAGCGGTGCAGAAACTTCCATGTTTATACAGATAGCGGTGGAGATAGTTCCATATTTATATAGACAGCGCTGTAGATATTTGCATGTTTATACAGATAGCGATTTAGATATTTCCATGTTTATACAGATGGCAGCATAGATATTTCCATGTTTATACAGATATCGGTTTAGATATTTCCATGTTTATACAGATAGCTGTGTTGTTATTTCCATGTTTATACAGATAGCGGTGTAGATTGTTCCATGTTTATGGAGATGGCGATGTAAATATATTCATGTTTACAGAGATGGTGGTGTAGATATTTCCATGTTTATACAGATGACTGTGTAGATATTTCCATGTATATACAGATGGCGGAGTAGATATTTCCATGTTTATACAGATAAAGGTGGAGATATTTCCTTGTTTATACACATCGTGGTGTAGATATTTCTATGTTTATAATGAGAGCCGTGTAGATATTTCCATGTTTATACAGGTAGCAGTGTACAAATATCCATGTTTATACAGATGGTTGTGTAGATATTTCCATTTTCCTCAGATGGCAGTTTTGATATTTCCATGTTTATACAGATGGCGGTGTAGAAATTTCCATGTTTATACAGACAGCGGTGTAGATATCTCCATGTTCATTCAGAAGGCGGTGTAGATATTTCCATGTTTACAGAGATGTCGGTGTTGATATTTCTATGTTTTTAGAGATAGCGGTGTAGATAGTTCCATGTTTATGGAGATGGCCACGTAGATATTTCCATGTTTATACAGATAGCGGTGTAGACATTTCCATGTGCATAGAGATAGTGGTGAAGATATTTCCATATTTATACAGATAGCGGAGTAGATATTTCCATGTTTATACAGATAGTGGTGTAGATATTTCCATGTTTATACAGGTAGCGGTGTAGATATTTCCATGTTTACAGAGATAGCGCTGTAGATATTTCCATATTTATACAGGTAGCGGTTTAGATATTTGTATGTTTATTCAGATGGTGGTGTAGATATTTCCATGTTTATACAGATAGTGGTGTGGCTATTACCATGTTTATACAGATGGCAGTGTAGATATATCCATGTTTATACAGATAGTGGAGTAGATATTTCCATGGTTATAAAGATAGCGGTGAAGATATTTCCAAGTTTATAGAGATAGCGGTGGAGATATTTCCATGTTCATAGAGATAGCGATGGAGATATTTCCATGTTTCTTCAGATAACAATGTAAATATTTCCATGTCTATGCAGATAGCGGTGTAGATATTTCTGTGTTTATGCAGATAGCGGTGTTGATATTTCCATGTTTATAGAGATAGCCATGTAGATATTTCCATGTTTATACAGATAGCGGTGTAGACATTTCCATGTTTATAGGGATAGCGGTGTGGATATTTCCATATTTATACAGATAGCGGTATAGATATTTCCATGTTTATACGGATAGCGGTGTATATATTTCCATGTTTATACAGACAGCGGTGTAGTTATTTCCCTGTTTATACAGATGACTGTGTACATGTTTCCATGTTTATACAGATGGCGGTGGAGATATTTCCATGTTTATAGAGATAGCGCTGTAGATATATCCATGTTTATACAAATAGCTGTGTAGATATATCCATGTTTATAGAGGTACTAGTGTAGATATTTCCATATTTATACAGATAGCCTTGTAGATATTTTCATGTTTATTCAGATGGTGGTGAAGATATTTCCATGTTTCTAAAACATAACGGTGTGGCTATTTCCATGTTTATACAGATGGCAGTGTAGATATTTCCATGTTTATACAGATAGTGGTGTAGATATTTCCATGTTTATACAGATGGCGGTGTAGATATTTCCATGTCTATACAGATAGCGGTGTAGGTATTTCCATGTTTATACAGATAGCGATGGAGATATTTCCACGTTTATACAGATAGTGGTGTAGATATTTCCATGTATATACAGATGACTGTGTAGGTATTTCCCTGTATATACATATGGCAGTGTAGATATTTCCATGTTTATACAGATAGCAGTGTAGTTATTTCTATGTTTATACAGATGGCATTGTAGGTATTTCCATGTTTATGCAGAAGGCGGTGTAGATATTTCCATGTTTTTAGAGAAAGCCATGTAGATATTTCCATGTTTATACAGATAGCAGTGAAGTCATTTCCATGTTTATAGAGATAGCGTTGAAGATATTTCCATATTTATACAGATAGCGGCGCAGATATTTCCATGTTTATACATATAGTGGTGTAGATATTTCCATGTTTATACAGATTGCGGTGTAGATATTTCCATGTTTATACAGATTGTGGTGTGGATATTTCCATGTTTATACAGATAGCGGTGTAGATATTTCCATGTTTATACAGATAGTGGTGTAGATATTTCCATGTTTACAGAGATAGAGGTGTAGATATTTCCAAATTTGCACAGATTGCGGTGTAGATATTTCCATCCTCACACAGATTGCGGTGTACATATTTCCATGGTTACACAGACAGCTGTGTAGATATTTCCAAGTTTACACAGATAATGTTGAAGATATTTCCATGTTTATAGTTATTGCGGTGTAGATATTTCCATGTTTATAAAGATAGCGGTGTAGATATTTCCATGTATATAGAGATAGCGGTGGAGATATTTCCATGTTTATACAGATAGCGCTGTAGATATTTCCATGTTTATACAGATAGCGGTGTAGATATGTCCATGTATATACAGATAGCGGTGTAGGTATTTCCATGTTTATACAGATAGCGATGTAGATATTTCCATGTTTATACAGAGATTGGTGGAGATATTTCCATGTTTATACAGATGGCGGTGGAGATATTTCCATGTTTATAGAGATGGCGGTGTAGATATTTCCAAGTTTATGCAGATAGCGGTGTAGATATTTCCATGTTTATAGATTGCGGTGTAGATATTTCCATGTTTATACAGATAGCGGTGGAGATATTTCCATGTTTATACAGAGAGCGATGTAGATATTTCCATGTTTATACTGATGTCTGTGTAGATATTTCCATGTTTATACAGATGGCAGTGTAGATATTTCCATATTTATAGAAATAGCCATGTAGATATTTCCATTTTTAAACAGATAGCGGTGTAGACATTTCCATGTTTATAGGGATAGCGGTGTCGATATTTCCATATTTATACAGATAGCGATGTAGATATTTCCATGTTTATACGGATAGCGGTGTAGGTATTTCCATGTTTATACAGATAGCGGTGTAGATATTTCCATGTTTATACAGATATCGGTGTAGATATTTCCATGTTTATACAGATAGTGGTGTAGATATTTCCATGTTTACAGAGATAGACGTGTAGATATTTCCATATTTGCACAGATTGCAGTGTAGATATTTACATCCTTACACAGATTGCGGTGTACATATTTCCATGTTTACACAGACAGCTGTGTAGATATTTCCAAGTTTACACAGATAGTGTTGAAGATATTTCCATGTTTATAGTGATTGCAGTGTAGATATTTCCATGTTTAAAAAGATAGCGGTGTAGATATTTCCATGTATATAGAGATAGCGGTGGAGATATTTCCATGTTTATACAGATAGCGCTGTAGATATTTGCATGTTTATACAGATAGCGGTGTACATATTTCCATGTTTACACTGACAGCTGTGTAGATATTTCCATGTTTACACAGATAGTGTTGTAGGTATTTCCATGCTTATAGAGATTGCGGTGTAGATATTTCCATGTTTGTACAGATTGCGGTGTAGATATTTCCATGTCTATACAAATAACGGTGTAGATATTTCCATGTTTATACAGATAGCGGTGTAGATATTTCCATGTTTATACAGATAGCGGTGGAGATATTTCCATGTTTATATAGATGGCGGTGTAGATATTTCCATGTTTCTACAGATGACTGTGTAGGTATTTCCATATTTTTACCGAAGGCGGTGTAGATATTTCCATGTTTATACAGATAGCGGTTTAGCTATTTCCATGTTTATACAGATAGCGATGTAGATATTTCCATGTTTATAGAGATGGCTGTGTAGATATTTCCATGTTTATACAGATGGCAGTGTAGATATTTCCGTGTTTATAAAGATGGTGGTGTGGATATTTCTATGTTTATACAGATGACTGTGTACATATTTCCATATTTATACAGAAGGCGGTTTAGATATTTCCATATTTATAGAAATAGCCATGTAGATATTTCCATGTTTATACAGATAGCGGTGTAGACATTTCCATGTTTTTAGAGATAGCCGTGTAGATGTTTACATGTCTATACAGATAACGGTGTAGATATTTCCATGTTTATACAGATAGCATTGTAGATGTTTCCATGTTTATACAGATAGCGGTGTAGATATATCAATGTTTATACAGATCGTGGTGTAGATATTTCCATGTTTATGCAGACAGCGGTGTAGATATTTCCATGTTTATATAGATAGCGGAGTTGATATTTCCATATTTACAGAGATAGATGTGTAGATATTTCCATATTTGCACAGATTGCTGTGTAGATATTTCCACCTTTATACAGATACCATTGTAGATATTTCCATGTTTATACAGATAACAGTATAGTTATTTCCATCTATTTACCAATGACTGTGTAGTTATTTCCATGTGTATACAGATGGCATTGTAGATATTTCTATGTTTATGCAGATAGCGGTGTGGTTATTTCCATGTTTATAGAGATAGCGTTGAAGATATTTCCAAGTTGATAGAGATGGCTCTGTAGATATTTCCATGTTTATACTGATGGCAGTGTAGATATTTCCACGTTTATACAGATAGTGGTGTAGATATTTCCATGTTTATACAGATGACTGTGTAGGTATTTCCATGTATATACAGATGGCCGTGTAGATATTTCCATGTTTATAGAGATAGCAGTGTAGTTATTTCTATGTTTATACAGAAGGCAGTGTAGGTATTTCCATGTTTATGCAGAATGCGGTGTAGATATTTCCATGTTTTTAGAGATAGCCATGTAGATATTTCCATGTTTATACAGATAGAGGTGTAGATATTTCCATGTTTATACAGATTGCGGTGTAGATATTTCCATGTTTATAAAGTTTGTGGTGTGGATATTTCCATGTTTATAAAGATAGCAGTGTAGATATTTCCATGTTTATACAGATAGTGGTGTAGATATTTCCATGTTTACAGAGATAGAGGTGTAGATATTTCCATATTTGCACAGATTGCGGTGTAGATATTTCCATGTTTATAGAGGTAGCGGTGTAGATATTTCCATATTTATACAGATAGCAGTGTAGATATTTCCATGTTTATTCAGATGGCGGTGTAGATATTTCCATATTTATACAGATAGCGGTGTGGCTATTTCCATGTTTATACAGATGGCAGTGTAGATATTTCCATGTTTATACAGATAGTGGTGTAGATATTTCCATGTTTATACAGATAGCGATGTAGATGTTTCCATGTTTATACAGATTGCGGTGTAGATATTTCCATGTCTATTCAAATAGCGGTGTAGATATTTCCATGTTTAACAGATAGCGGTGTAGATTTTCCATGTTAATACAGATAGCGGTAGAGATATTTCAATGTGTATACAGATGGCGGTGTAGATATTTCCATGTTTCTACAGATGACTGTGTAGATATTTCCATATTTTCACAGATGGCCTTGTAGATATTTCCAGGTTTATACAGATAGCGGTTTAGCTATTTCCATGCTTATTCAGATAGCGATGTAGATATTTCCATGTTTATACAGGTGGCTGTGTAGATATTTCCATGTTTATACAGATGGCAGTGTAGATATTTCCGTGTTTATACAAATAGTTTTTGTGGATATTTCTATGTTTAAACAGATGACTGTGTAGGTATTTCCATGTTTATACAGATGGCGGTGTAGATATTTCCATATTTATAGAAATAGCCATGTAGATATTTCCATGTTTATACAGATAGCGGTGTAGACATTTCCATGTTTATAGAGATAGCGGTGTAGATATTTCCATATTTATACAGATAGCGGTGTAGATATTTCCATGTTTATACAGATAGCGGTGTAGATGTTTCCATGTTTATACAGATAGCAGTGTGGATATATCCATGTTTATACAGATCGTGGTGTAGATATTTCCATGTTTATACAGACAGCGGTGTAGATATTTCCATTTTTATGTAGATAGCGGAGTAGATATTACAATATTTACAGAGATAGATGTGTAGAGATTTCCATATTTCCACAGATTGCGGTGTAGGTATTTCCACCTTTTTACAGATAGCGGTGTAGATATTTCCATGTTTACACAAATAGCGGTGTAGATATTTCCATTTTTACAGAGATGACTGTGTAGGTATTTCCATGTTTATAGAGATGGCGGTGTAGATATTTCCATGTTTATACAGATAGCGGTGGAGATATTTCCTTGTTCATAGAGATCGTGTTGTAGATGTTTCTATGTTTATACAGAGAGCCGTGTAGATATTTCCATGTTTATACAGGTAGCGGTGTTCATATTTCCATGTTTATACAGATCGTGGTGTTAATATTTCCATTTTCCTCAGATGGCAGTTTAGATATTTCCATGTTTATACAGAAGGCGGTGTAGATATTTCCATGTTCATTCAGAAGGCGGTGTAGATATTTCCATGTTTACAGAGATGGCTGTGTTGATATTTCTATGTTTATAGAGATAGCGGTGTAAATATTTCCATGTGTATAGAGATGGTGGTGTAGGTATTTCCATGTTTATAATGACAGTGGTGTAGATATTTCTATGTTTATTCAGATAGTGGTATAGGTATTTCCATGTCTATACAGATGTCAGTGTAGATAGTTCCATGTTTATGGAGATGGCCATGTAGATATTTCCATGTTTATACACATAGCGGTGTAGACATTTTGATGTGTATAGAGATAGTGGTGTAGATATTTCCATGTTTATACAGATGGCTGTGTAGATATATCCATGTTTATACAGAATGTGGTGTAGATATTTCCATGTTTATACAGATAGCTGTGTAGATATTTCCATATTTATACAGAGAGTGGTGTAGATATTTCCTTGTTTACAGAGATAGAGGTGTAGATATTTCCATATTTGCAAAGATTGCGGTGTAGATATTTCCATCTTCACACAGATTGCCGTGTACATATTTCCATGTTTAAACAGACAGCTGTGTACATATTTCCATGTTTACACAGATAGAGTTGTAGATATTTCCATGTTTATACAGATTGTGGAGTAGATATTTACATGTTTATAAAGATAGCGGTGTAGATATTTCCATGTTTATACAGATAGCGGTGTAGATATTTCCATGTTTATACAGACAACATTGTAGATATTTCCATGTTTATACAGAGAGTGGTGGAGATATTTCCATGTTTATACAGAAAGCGGTGGAGATATTTCCATGTTTCTAGAGATGGTGGTGTAGATATTTCCAAGTTTATGCAGGTAGCGGTGTAGATATTTCCATGTTTACAGAGACAGCGGTGTAGATATTACCATGTTTACACAGATAGAGTTGTAGATATTTCCATGTTTATACAGATAGCGGTGTGGCTATTACCATGTTTATACAGATGGCAGTGTAGATATATCCATGTTTATACAGATAGTGGAGTATATATTTCCATGGTTATAAAGATAGCGGTGAAGATACTTCCAAGTTTATAGAGATAGCGGTGGAGATATTTCCATGTTCATAGAGATAGCGATGGAGATATTTCCATGTTTGTACAGATAACGATGTAGATATTTCCATGTCTATGCAGATAGCGGTGTAGATATTTCCGTGTTTATGCAGATAGTGGTGTTGATATTTCCATGTTTATAGAGATAGCCATGTAGATATTTCCATGTTTATACAGATAGTGGTGTGGATGTTTCTATGTTTATACAGGTGACTGTGAAGGTATTTCCATGTTTATACAGATGGCGGTGTAGATATTTCCATATTTATAGAAATAGCCATGTAGATATTTCCATGTTTATACAGATAGCGGTGTAGACATTTCCGTGTTTATAGGGAGAGCAGTGTGGATATTTCCATATTTATACATATAGCGGTGTAGATATTTCCATGTTTATACGGGTAGTGGTGTAGGTATTTCCATGTTTATACAGATAGCGGTGTAGTTATTTCCATGTTTGTACAGGTGACTTTGTACATATTTCCATGTTTACACAGATGGCGGTGTAGATATTTCCATGTTTACAGAGATAGCGGTGTAGATATATCCATGTTTATACAGATAGCTGTGTAGATATTTCCATGTTTATAGAGGTAGCGGTGTAGATATTTCCATATTTATACAGATAGCCTTGAAGATATTTCCATGTTTATTCAGATGGCGTTGTAGATATTTTCATATTTATACACATAGCCGTGTGGCTATTTCCATGTTTATACAGATGGCAGTGTAAATATTTCCATGTTTATACAGATAGCTGTGTAGATATTTCCATGTTATACAGATAGCGGTGGAGATATTTCCATGTGTATACAGATGGCGATGTAGATATTTCCATGTTTCTACAGATGACTGTGTAGATATTTCCATATTTTTACAGATGGCGGTGTAGATATTTCCATGTTTATACAGATAGCGGTTTAGCTATTTCCATGTTTATTCAGTTAGTGATGTAGATATTTCCATGTTTATAGAGATGGCTGTGTAGATATTTCCATGTTTATACAGATCGTCGTGTAGATATTTCCATGTTTATACAGACAGCGGTGTAGATATTTCCATGTTTATATAGATAGCGGAGTAGATATTTCCATATTTACAGAGATAGATGTGTATATATTTCCATATTTCCACAGATTGTTGTGTAGATATTTCCAACTTTATACAGATAGCGGTGTAGATATTTCCATGTTTATACAGGTAACGGTGTAGATATTTCCATGTTTATACAGATGACTGTGTAGGTATTTCCATGTGTATACAGATGGCAGTGTAGATATTTCCATGTTTATGCAGATAGCGGTGTGGCTATTTCCATGTTTATAGAGGTAGCATTGTAGATATTTCCATGTTTATAGAGATGGCTGTGTAGATATTTCCATGTTTATAGAGATGGCTTTGTAGATATTTCCATGCTTATACAGATGGCAGTTTACATATTTCCACGTTTATACAGATAGTGGTGTAGAGGTTTCCATGTTTATACAGATGACTGTGTAGCTATTTCCATGTATATACAGATGGCAGTGTAGATATTTCCATGTTTATAGAGATAGTGGTGTAGTTATTTCCATGTTTATACACATGGCAGTGTAGATATTTTCATGTTTATACAGAAAGCGGTGTAGACATTTCCATGTTTATAGAGATAGCGGTGTAGATATTTCCATATTTATACAGGTAGTGGTGTAGATATTTCCATGTTTATACAGATTGTGCTGTAGATATTTCCATGTTTATACAGATTTTGGTGTGGATATTTCCATGTTTATACAGATTTTGGTGTGGATATTTCCATGTTTATACAGATAGCAGTGTAGATATTTCCATGTTTATACAGATAGTGGTGTACATATTTCCATGTTTACAGAGATAGATGTGTAGATATTTCCATATTTGCACAGATTGCGGTGTAGATATTTACATCCTCACACAGATTGCGGTGTACATATTTCCATGTTTACACGGACAGCTGTGTAGATATTTCCATGTTTACACCGATAGTGTTGTAGTTATTTCCATGTTTATAGAGATTGCGGTGTAGATATTTCCATGTTTATAAAGATAGCGGTGTAGATATTTCCATGTTTATACAGATGGCAGTGTAGATATTTCCATATTTATAGAAATAGCCATGTAGATATTTCCGTTTTTAAACAGATAGCGGTGTAGATATTTCATGTTTATAGAGATAGCGGTGTAGATATTTCCATATTTATACAGATAACGGTGTAGATATTTCCATGTTTATACAGATAGCGGTGTAGATGTTTCCATGTTTATAAAGATAGCCGTGTAGCTATTTCCATGTTTTCAGAGATAGAGTTGTAGATATTTCCATATTTGCACAGATTGCCGTGAAGGTATTTCCACCTTCAGACAGATAACGGTGTTCATATTTGCATGTTTACACAGACAGCTGAGTAGATATTTCCATGTTTACACAGATAGTGTTGTAGTTATTTCCATGTTTATAGAGATTGCGGTGTAGATATTTCCATGATTATAAAGAGAGCGGTGTAGATATTTCCATGTTTATACAGATGGCAGTGTAGATATTTCCATATTTATAGAAATAGCCATGTAGATATTTCCGTTTTTAAACAGATAGCGGTGTAGATATTTCCATGTTTATAGAGATAGCGGTGTAGATATTTCCATATTTATACAGATAACGGTGTAGATATTTCCATGTTTATACAGATAGAGGTGTAGATGTTTCCATGTTTATAAAGATAGCGGTGTAGCTATTTCCATGTTTACAGAGATAGAGTTTTAGATATTTCCATATTTGCACAGATTGCCGTGAAGGTATTTCCACCTTCAGACAGATAACGGTGTTCATATTTGCATGTTTACACAGACAGCTGAGTAGATATTTCCATGTTTACACAGATAGTGTTGTACATATTTCCATGTTTATACAGATAACGGGGTAGATATTTCCACGTTTATAGAGATGGCGGTGTAGATACTTCCTTTTTTATGTAGATGGCGGTGTAGATTTTTCCATGTAATAGAGATGGCGGTGTATACATTTCCATGTTTATAGAGATATCGGTGTAGATATTTCCTTGTTTACAGAGATAGCGGTGTAGGTATTTCCATGTTTATAGAGATAGCGGAGTAGATATTTCCATGTTTATACAGATAGCGTTTTAGACATTTCCAAGTTTATATAGATAGCGGTGTTGGTATTTCCAAGTTTATATATATAGCGTTGTAGATATTTCCATGTTTACACAGCTCGCGGTGTACATATTTACATCTTTATACAGATGGCAGTGTAGATATTTCCATGTTTATAGAGAGACTGGTGCAGGTATCTCCATGTTTATAGAGATAACAGTGTAGATATTTCCATGATTATACAGATGGTTGTGTAGATATTTCCATGTGTATACAGATGGCAGTGTAGGTATTTCCATGTTTATACAGATGGCAGTGTAGACATTTCCATGTTTATAAAGATAGCGGTGTAGATCTGTATACGGTGAAGATATTTCCATGTTTTTAGTGATAGCCATGTAGATATTTCCATGTATATACAGATAGCGGAGTAGACATTTCCATGTTTATACAGATAGCAGTGTAGATATTTCCATGTTTATATAGATAGCGGTGTAGATATATCCATGTTTATACAGACTGCGGTGTAGATATTTCCATGTTTATACAGATAGCGGTGTAGATATTTCCATGCTTATACAGATAGTGGTGTAGATATTTCCATGTTTACAGAGACAGAGGTGTAGATATTTCCATCTTCACACAGATTGCGGAGTACATATTTCCATGTTTACAGAGACAGCTGTGTATGTATTTCCATGTTTACACTGTTAGTGTTGTAGATATTTCCATGTTTATAGAGATTGCAGTGTAGATATTTCCAGGTTTATAAATATAGCGGTGTAGATATTTCCATGTTTATTCAGATAGCGCTGTAGATATTTGCATGTTTATGCAGATTGCGATGTAGATATTTCCATGTTTATACAGATAGCGGTGTAGATATTTCCATGTTTATAGAGATAGCGGTGGAGATATTTCCATATTTATACAGATAGCAATGTAGATATTTGAATGTTTATACAGATAGGGGTCTGCATATTTCCATGTTTATAGTGATGGCGGTGTAGATATTTCCAAGTATATACAGATAGCGGTTTAGATACCTCCGTGTTTATACAGATAGCGGTGTAGGAAATTCCATGTTTATAGAGATAGCGGTGTAGATATTTCCATGTTTATACAGATGGCTGTGTAGATATTTCCATGTGTATAAAGGAGGCAGTGTAGACATTTCCATGTTTATACAGATGGGGGTATAGATATTTCCAAGTTTACACAGATGAATGTGTAGATAATTCCATGTTTTTTACAGATGGTGCAGTAAATATTTCCATGTTACACAGATAGCGGTGTGGATATTTCCATTTTTATACAGATAGCGATGTAGATATATCCATGTTTATAGAGATTGCTGTGTAGATATTTCCATGTTTATACAGATTGCATTGTAGATATTTCCATGTTTATACAGATAGTGGGGTAGATATTTCTATGTTTATTCAGATGATTGTGTAGGTATATCCATGTTTATATAGATAGCGGTGTAGATATTTCCATATTTATAGAAATAGCCATGTAGATATTTCCATGTTTATACAGATAGCGGTGTAGACATTTCCATGTTCATAGAGATAGCGGTGTAGATATTTCCATATTTATAGAGATAGCGGTGTAGATATTTCCATGTTTATACACACAGCGGTGTAGATGTTTCCATGTTTTTACAGATAGCGGTGTAGATATATCCATGTTTATTCAGATCCTGGTGTAGATATTTCCATGTTTATCCAGACAGCGGTGTAGATATTTCCATGTTTATATAGATAGCGGAGTAGATATTTCCATATTTACAGAGATAGATGTGTAGATATTTCCATATTTCCACAGATTGCGGTGTAGATATTTCCACCTTTATACAGATAGCGGTGTAGATATTTCCCTGTTTATACAGATAACGGTGTAGATATTTCCATCTTTATAAAGATGACTGTGTAGATATTTCCATGTGTATACAGATGGCTGTGTAGTTATTTCCACGTGTGTTACAGATGGCGGTGTAGATATTTCCATGTTTATACAGATGGCGGTGTAGATATTTCCATGTTTATACAGATAGCAGTGAATATATTTCCATTTTTATACAGATAGCGGTGTAGATATTTCCATGTTTATACAGATGTCGGTGTAAATACATTCATGTTTCTGAAGATGGCGGTGCAGTTATTTTCATTTTTATACAGATGTCGGTGTAGATATTTCCATGTATATAGAGATTGCAGTGTAGATATTTCCATGTTTATAGAGAAAGCGTTGTAGGTATTTCCATGTTTATAGAGATAGCGGTGTAGATATTTCCATATTTATACAGATAGCGGTGTAGGTACTTCCATGTTTTTACAGATTGCGGTTGTAGATATTTCCATGTTTCTACAGATGGTGGTGTAGATATTTCCTTGATTATACAGACAGCGGTGTAGATATTTCCATGTTTCTACAGGTAGCGGTGTAGATATTTCCATGTTTACAGAGATAGCGGTGTTGTTATTTCCATCTTTGCACAGATTGCCGTGTAGATATTTCCATGTTTACGCAGATAGCTGTGTAGACATTTCCAAGTTTACACAGATAGCTGTGTAGATATTTCCATGTTTACACACATAGCGTTGCAGATATTTCCAAGTTTATACAGATTGTGGTGTAGATATGTCCATGTTTATACAGATAGCGGTGTAGATATTTTCATGTTTATACAGATAGCGGTGGAGATATTTCCATGTGTATAGAGACTGCGGTATAGATATTTCCATGTTTATACAGACAGCTGTGTAGATATTTCCATGTTTACAGAGATAGCGGTGTAGATATTTCCATCTTTGCACAGATTGCTGTGTAGATATTTCCACTTTTACACAGATAGCTGGGTAGATATTTCCAAGTTTACACAGATAGCTGTGTAGATATTTCCATGTTTACAGAGATAGCATTGTAGATATTTCCATGTTTATACAGATAGCGGTGTAGATATTTCCATGTTTATACAGATTGCGGTGGAGATATTTCTCTGTTTATACAGATAGCGATGTAGATATTTCCATGTTTATACACATAGCGGTGTAGATATTTCCATGTTTATAGAGATAGCAGTGTAGATATTTCCATGTTTATACAGATGGCTGTGTAGATATTTCCATGTGTGTACAGATGGCGGTGTAGATATTTCCATGTTTGTACAGATGGCGCTTTAGATATTTCCATGTTTATAGAGATGGCAGTGTAGATATTTCCATGTTTATACAGATATCGGTGTAGATATTTCCATGTTTACAGAGATAGCGGCGTAGTTATTTCCATCTTTGCACAGATTGCGTTGTAGGGATTGCCAAATTTACACAGATAGCGGTGTAGATATTTCCAAGTTTACACAGATAGCTGTGTAGATATTTCCAAGTTTACAGAGATAGCATTGTAGATATTTCCATGTTTATACAGATTGCGGTGTAGTTATTTCCATGTTGATACAAATAGCGGTGTAGAGATTTCCATGTTTATACAGGTAGCGGTGTAGAAATTCCCATGTTTATACAGATCGCTTTGTACACATTTCCATCCTTCTACAGATGTCAGTGTAGATATTTCCAAGTTTATACAGAAGGCAGTGTAGATATTTCCATGTTTGTACAGATGGCGGTGTAGATACATCCATGTTTCTGAAGATGGCGGTGTAGGTATTTTCATGTTTATAGAGATGGCGGTGTAGATATTTCCAGGTTTATGCAGATAGCGGTGCAGATATTTCCATGTTTACAGAGATGGCGGTCTAGTTATTTCTAAGTTTATAGAGATAGCGGTGTAAATATTTCCATGCTTATAGAGATGGTGGTGTAAGTATTTTCATGTTAATAGAAATAACGGTGTAGATATTTCCATGTTTATACAGATAACGGTGTTGGTATTTCCATGTTTATACAGATAGCGGTGTAGATATTTCCATGTTTATACGGATGGCAGTGAAGATATTTCCATGTTTATACAGATAGTGGTGCAGGTATTTCCATGTTTATACAGATGGCGGTGTAGATACATCCATGTTTCTGAAGATGGCGTTGTACATATTTTCATTTCTATAGAGATGACGGTGTAGATATTTCCATGTATATAGAGATTGCAGTGTAGATATTTCCATGTGTATACAGAAATCGGTGAAGGTATCTCCATGTTTATAGAGATAGCGGTGTGGATATTTCCATATTTATACAGATAGCGGTGAAGATATTTCCATGTTTATACAGATGGCGTTGTAGTTATTTCCTTGTTTATACAGATATCGGTGTAGATATTTCCAGGTTTATACACAGAGCGGTGTAGATATTTCCACGTTTTACAGATAGTGGTGTAGATATTTCCATCTTTATACAGATAGCGGTGCAGATATTTCCATGTTTACACAAATAGCCGTGTAGATATTTCCTTGTTTATACGGATAGCGGTGTGGATATTTCCATGTTTATACAGATAGCGTTGTAGATATTTCCATGTTTTCGGAGATTGCGGTGTAGATATTTCCCTCTTTGCACAGATTGCCGTGTAGATATTTCCATTTTTACACAGATACCTGTGTATATATTTCCAAGTTTACACAGATAGCTGTGTAGATATTTCCATGTTTACACAGATATCATTGTAGATATTTCCATGTTTATACAGATAGCGGTGTAGATATTTCCATGTTTATACAGATAGCGGTGGAGATATTTCCCTGTTTATACAGATAGTGATGAGATATTTCCATGTTTATACAGATAGCGGTGTAGATATTTCCATGTTTGTAGAGATAACAGTGTAGATATTTCCATGTTTATACAGATGGCTGTGTAGATATTTCCATGTTTATAGAAATAGCGGTGCAGATATTTCCATCTTTATACAGATAGCGGTGTAGATATTTCCATGTATATACAGATGGCGGTGTAGATAGTTCCATGTTTATGGAGACGGTGGTGTAGATATTTTCATGTTTATATAGATGGCGGTGTAGATATTTCCATGTTTGTAGAGATTGTGGTGTTGATATTTCCATGTTTATAGAGATAGCGCTGTAGGTATTTCCTTGTTTATAGAGATAGTAATGTAGATACATCCATGTTTATACAGATGGCTGTGTAGATATTTCCATGTGTATACAGATGACTCTTTATATATTTGTACGTTTACACAAATGGCGGTGTATATATTTCCATATTTATACAGATAGCGGTGTAGATATTTCCATGTTTATACAGATAACGGTGTAGATATATCCATGTTTATACAGATAGCGATGTAGGTATTTCCATGTTTATACAGATAGTGGTGTAGATATTTCCATGTTTACAGAGATAGCGGTGTAGATATTTCCATATTTATACAGATTGCGGTGTAGATATTTCCATCTTTATACAGATGGCGGTGTAGATATTTCGATGTTTATACAGATGGCAGTGAAGATATTTCCATGTATATACAGATAGTGGTGTAGATATTTCCATGTTTATACAGATGGCGGTGTAGTTACACCCATGTTTCTGAAGATGGCGGTGTAGATAGTTTCATGTTTATAGAGATGGAGGTGTAGATATTTCCATGTATATAGAGATAGTAGTGTAGATATTTTCATGTTTATAGAGAAAGCGTTGTAGGTATTTCCATGTTTATACAGATGGCAGTGTAGATATTTCCATGTTTATACGGATATCCTTGTAGATATTTCCATGTTTATGCAGATGGCCGTGTAGATATTTCCATGTTTATAGGGATGGCGGTGTAGTTATTTCTATGTTTATAGAGATAGCAGTGTAAATATTTCCATGCTTATAGAGATGGTGGTGTAAGTATTTTCATGTTTATAGAGATAGCGGTGTAGATATTTCCATGTTTATACAGATAACGGTGTTGGTATTTCCATGTTTATACAGATAGCGATGTCGATATTTCTATGTTTATACAGCTCGCGGTGTAGATATTTCCATATTTAAACAGATGGCAGTGTAGATATTTCCATGTTTATACAGATAGCGGTGTAGATATTTACATGTCTATAGAGGTAGCGGTGTAGGTATTTCCATATTTATACAGATTGCGGGGTAGATATTTCCATCTTTATACAGATGGCGGTGTAGATATTTCCATGTTTATACACATGGCAGTGAATATATTTCCATGTTTATACAGATATTGCTGTAGATATTTCCATGTTTATACAGATGGCGGTGTAGATACTTCCATGTATCTGAAGATGGCGGTGTAGATATTTTCATGTTTATAGAGATGGCGGTGTAGATATTTCCATGTATAAAGAGATTGCAGTGTAGATATTTCCATGTTCATAGAGAAAGCGGTGTAGATATTTCCATGTTTATAGAGACAGCAGTGTGGATATTTCCATATTTATACAGATAGCGGTGTGGATATTTCCATATTTATACAGATAGCGGTGTAGGTATTTCCATGTTTATACAGATGGCGGTGTAGATATTTCCATGTTTATAGAGATAGTGGTGTAGTTATATCCACGTTTATACAGACTGCGGTGTAGACATTTCCATGTTTATACAGATGGCTGTGTAGATATTTCCATGTGTATACAGATGGCTGTGTAGATATGTCCATGTTTATATAGATGGTGGTGTAGACGTTTCCATGTTTGTACACATGATTGTGTAGATATTTCCATGATTATACAGATAGCGTTTTAGCTATTTCCATGTTTATAGAGATGGCTGTGTAGATATTTCCATGTTTACATAGATGGCAGAATAGATATTTCCATGTTTCTACAGATGCTGGTGTAGGTATTTCGATTTATATACTGATGACTGTCTAGTTATTTCCATGTTTATACAGATGGCGGTGTAGATATTTCCATGTTTTTGAGATAGCCATGTAGATATTTCCGTGTTTATACAGATAGCGGTGTAGGCATTTCCATGTTAATAGAGATAGCGGTAAAGTTATTTCCATATATATACAGATAGCGGTGTAGATAATTCCATGTTTATACAGATAGCGGTGAAATTATTTCCATGTTTATACAGATAGCGGTGTAGATATTCCCATGTTTATACAGATCGCGGTGTAGATATTTCCATGTTTATATAGATAGCAGTGTAGATATTTCCATGTTTATAGTGGTAGCATTGTAGATATTTCCATGTTTACACAGATCACGGTGAAGAAATTTCCATCTTTCTAAAGATGGATGTGTAGGCATTTCTATGTTTATACAGATGGCGGTGTAGATATTTCCTTGTTTATGTATATGGCAGTGTAGGTATTTCCATGTTTATAGAGATGGCGGTGTATATATTTCCATATTTTTAGAGATAGCTGTGTAGATATTTCCATGTTTATACAGGTAGCGTTGTAGATATTTCCATGTTTACACAGATCGGGTGGTAGTTATTTCCATCTTTCTTCAGATGGCATTGTAGGTATTTCCTTGTTTTTACAGATGGCGTGTTAGGTATTTCCGTGTTTATACAGACGGTGCTGTAGATATTTCCATGTTTATACAGATAGCAGTGTAGATATTTCCATGTTTATACAGATGGCAGTGGAGATATTTCCATGTTTTATAGATAGCGGTGTAGATATTTCCATGTTTATACAGATAGCGGTGTAGGTATTTCCATGTTTATAGAGATAGTGGTGTAGATATTTCCATGTTTATACAGATGGCTGTGTAGATATTTCCATGTGTATACTCATGGCAGTATAGATATGTCCATGTTTATATAGATGGTGGTGTAGATGTTTCCATGTTTGTACCCATGATTGTGTAGATATTTCCACGAATATACAGATAGCGGTGTAGCTATTTCCATGTTTATAGAGATGGCTGTGTAGATATTTCCATGTTTACAAAGATGGCAGAGTAGATATTTCCATGTTTCTACAGATGGTGGTGTAGGTATTTCGATTTATATAGTGATGACTGTCTAGTTATTTCCATGTTTATACAGATGGCGGTATAGATATTTCCATGTTTTTGAGATAGCCATGTAGATATTTCCATGTTTATACAGAT
Source organism: Pan troglodytes (assembly GCF_028858775.2). Taxonomy (NCBI): domain Eukaryota; kingdom Metazoa; phylum Chordata; class Mammalia; order Primates; family Hominidae; genus Pan; species Pan troglodytes. Next base: position 50,035,204 of record NC_072420.2, read on the forward strand.
AGCGGTGTAGGCATTTCCATGTTAATAGAGATAGCGGTAAAGATATTTCCATATTTATACAGATAGCGGTGTAGATAATTCCATGATTCTACAGATAGCGGTGAAATTATTTCCATGTTTATACAGGTAGCGGTGTAGATATTCCCATGTTTATACAGATCGCGGTGTAGATACTTCCATGTTTATATAGATAGCGGTGAAGATATTTCCATGTTTATAGAGATAGCGTTGTAGATATTTCCATGTTTACAGAGATCGCGGTGAAGATATTTCCATCTTACTAAAGATGGATGTGTAGGCATTTCTATGTTTATACAGATGACGATGTAGATATTTCCTTGTTTATGTATATGGCGGTGTAGGTATTTCCATGTTTATAGAGATGGCGGTGTATATATTTCCATGTTTTTAGAGATAGCGGTGTAGATATTTCCATGTTTATAAAGATAGGGGTGTAGATATTACCATGTTTATATAGCTCACGGTGTAGTTATTTACATCTTTATACAGATGGCGTTGTAGATATTTCCATGTTTATGCAGATGGCGGTGTAGATAGTTCCATGTTTATGGAGATGGCAGTTTAGATATTTTCATATTTATATAGATGGCGCTGTACATATTTCCATGTTTATAGAGATAGTGGTGAAGATACTTCCATGTTTATAGAGATAACGGTGTAGGTATTTCCATGTTTATAGAGATAGCGGTGCAGTTATTTCCATGTTGATACAGATGGCTGTGTAGATATTTCCATGTATATACAGATGGCATTGTTGGTATTTCCATCTGTATTCAGATGGCAGTGTATATAGTTCCAAGTTTATACAGATGGTGGTGTAGATATGTCCATGTTTATACAGATGACTGTGTAGATATTTCCATGTTTTTACAGATGGCGGTGTGGATATTTCCATGTTTATAGTGATAGCGGTGCAGATATTTCCATGTTTATACAGATGGCGGTGTAGATATTTCCATGTTTATGCAGATAGCATTGTAGATATTTCCATATTTATACAGATGGCGGTGTAGATATTTCCATATTTAACAGATAGCTGTGTAGATATTTCCATGTTTATACAGATAGCGGTGGAGATATTTCCATGTTTACACAGATAGCGGTGTAGGTATTTCCTTGTTTATAGAGACAGCGGTGTAGATATTTTAATGTTTATACTGATGGAGGTGTATATATTTACATGTTTATACAGATGGCGGTGTAGATATTTCGATGTTTGTACAGATAGCAGTGGAGATATTTCCATGTTTATACAGATAGCGGTGTAGATATTTCCATGTTTATACTGATCGCGGTGTAGATATTTCCATGTTTATACAGATGGCGGTGTAGATATTTCCATATTTATACAGATGGCTGTGTAGATATTTACATGTGTATACAGATGGTATTGTAGGTATTTCCATGTTTATACAGACGGTGGTGTAGATATTTCCATGTTTATTCGGATGACTGTGTAGATATTTCCATGTTTTTACAGATGGCAGTGTAGATATTTCAATGTTTATAGAGATGGCGGTGTAGATATTTCCATATTTATACAGATGTCTGTGTAGATATTTCCATGTGTATACAGATGGTATTGTAGTTATTTCCATGTTTATACAGATGGTGGTGTAGATATTTCCATGTTTATTCAGATGACTGTGTAGATATTTCCATGTTTTTACAGATGGCAGTGTAGATATTTCAATGTTTATAGAGATGGCGCTGTAGATATGTCCATGTTTATACAGATAACGGTGGAGATATTTCCATGTTTATGCAGACAGCAGTGGAGATATTTCCATGTTTATACACATAGCGGTGTACATATTTCCATGTTTATAGAGACAGCGGTGTAGGTATTTCCATGTTAATACAGATAGCGGTGCAGATATTTCCATGTTTATACAGATGCCCAAGCAGATATCTCCATATTTATACAGAGGGCTGTGTAGATATTTCTATGTTTATACAGATGGCAGTGTAGATATTTCCATGTTCCTACACATGACTGTGTAGGTATTTCCATGTTTATACAGATGGCTTTGTAGATATTTCCATGTCTATAGAGATAGCGGTGCAGATATTTCCATGTTTAGACAGATAGCGGTGTATATATTTCCATGTTTATACAGATCGTGGTGTAGATATTTCCATGTTTATACAGATAGCGGTGTAGATATTTCCATGTTTATACAGATGGCTGTGTCGATATTTCCATGTTTATACAGAGTTCTCTGTACATATTTCCATGTTTATATAGATGACAGTGTAGACATTTCCAGGTTTATACAGATGACTGTGAGGATATTTCCAAGTTAATACAGATGGCGGTGTAGATATTTCCATGTTTACAGAGAGAGCGGTGTAGATATTTCCATGTTTATTGAGATAGCGGTGTAAATATTTCCATATTTATACAGATAGTGGTGTAGATATTTCCATGTTTTTACAGATAGCGGTGTAGATATTTCCATCTTTATTCAGAGAGTGCTGTACATATTTCCATGTTTATACAAATCACTGTGTAGATATTTCCATGTTTATACAGATAACGTTGTAGACATTTCCATCTTTATACAAACGGTGGTGTAGATATTTCCATGTTCCTACACATGACTGTGTAGTTATTTCCATGTTTATACAGATGGCGGTGTAGATATTTCCATATTTATAGAGATAGCAGTGTAGATATTTCCAGGTTTATACAGATAGCGGTGTAAATATTTCCATGTTTATACAGATCGTGGTGTAGATTTTTCCATGTTTATACAGATACCGGTGTAGATATTTCCATGTTTATACAGACTGCAGTATAGGTATTTCTATGTTTATACAGATAGCGGTGTAGATATTTCCATGTTTGTACAGATGGCGGTGTAGTTATTTCCATGTTTATATAGATAGCGGTGTAGATATTTCCATGTATATACACATGGCTGTGTAGATATTTCCATGTTTATACAGATGGCGGTGTAGATATTTCCATGTTTTTACAGATAACTTTGTAAATATTTCCATGTTTATACAGATGGCGGTGTAGATATTTCAATGTTTATACAGATGGCAGTGCAGATATTTCCATGTTTATACAGATAGCGGTGTAGATATTTCCATGTTTATACTGATCGCTGTGTAGATATTTCCATGTTTATACAGATGGCGGTGTAGATATTTCCATATTGATACAGATGTCTGTGTAGATATTTCCATGTGTATACAGATGGTATTGTAGGTATTTCCATGTTTATACAGATGGTGGTGTAGATATTTCCATGTTTATTCAGATGACTGTGTAGATATTTCCATGTTTTTACAGATGGCAGTGTAGATATTTCAATGTTTATAGAGATGGCGCTGTAGATATGTCCATGTTTATACAGATAACGGTGGAGATATTTCCATGTTTATGCAGACAGCAGTGGAGATATTTCCATGTTTATACACATAGCGGTGTACATATTTCCATGTTTATAGAGACAGCGGTGTAGGTATTTCCATGTTTATACAGATAGCGGTGCAGATATTTCCCTGTTTATACAGATGCCCATGCAGATATCTCCATATTTATACAGAGGGCTGTGTAGATATTTCTATGTTTATACAGATGGCAGTGTAGATATTTCCATGTTCCTACACATGACTGTGTAGGTATTTCCATGTTTATACAGATAACGTTGTAGACATTTCCATCTTTATACAAACGGTGGTGTAGATATTTCCATGTTCCTACACATGACTGTGTAGGTATTTCCATGTTTATACAGATGGCGGTGTAGATATTTCCATATTTATAGAGATAGCAGGGTAGATATTTCCAGGTTTATACAGATAGCGGTGTAAATATTTCCATGTTTATACAGATCGTGGTGTAGATATTTCCATGTTTATACAGATACCGGTGTAGATATTTCCATGTTTATACAGACTGCAGTATAGGTATTTCTATGTTTATACAGATAGCGGTGTAGATATTTCCATGTTTGTACAGATGGCGGTGTAGTTATTTCCATGTTTATATAGATACCGGTGTAGATATTTCCATGTATATACACATGGCTGTGTAGATATTTCCGTGTTTATACAGATGGCGGTGTAGATATTTCCATGTGTTTGCAGATAACTTTGTAAATATTTCCATGTTTATGCAGATGGCGGTGTAGATATTTCGATGTTTATACAGATAGCAGTGGAGATATTTCCATGTTTATACAGATAGCGGTGTAGATATTTCCATGTTTATACTGATCGCGGTGTAGATATTTCCATGTTTATACAGATGGCGGTGTAGATATTTCCATATTTATACAGATGGCTGTGTAGATATTTACATGTGTATACAGATGGTATTGTAGGTATTTCCATGTTTATACAGATGGTGGTGTAGATATTTCCATGTTTATTCGGATGACTGTGTAGATATTTCCATGTTTTCACAGATGGCAGTGTAGACATTTCAATGTTTATAGAGATGGCGGTGTAGATATTTCCATATTTATACAGATGTCTGTGTAGATATTTCCATGTGTATACAGATGGTATTGTAGGTATTTCCATGTTTATACAGATGGTGGTGTAGATATTTTCATGTTTATTCAGATGACTGTGTAGATATTTCCATGTTTTTACAGATGGCAGTGTAGATATTTCAATGTTTATAGAGATGGCGCTGTAGATATGTCCATGTTTATACAGATAACGGTGGAGATATTTCCATGTTTATGCAGACAGCAGTGGAGATATTTCCATGTTTATACACATAGCGGTGTACATATTTCCATGTTTATAGAGACAGCGGTGTAGGTATTTCCATGTTTATACAGATAGCGGTGCAGATATTTCCATGTTTATACAGATGCCCAAGCAGATATCTCCATATTTATACAGAGGGCTGTGTAGATATTTCTATGTTTATACAGATGGCAGTGTAGATATTTCCATGTTCCTACACATGACTGTGTAGGTATTTCCATGTTTATACAGATGGCTTTGTAGATATTTCCATGTCTATAGAGATAGCGGTGCAGATATTTCCATGTTTAGACAGATAGCGGTGTATATATTTCCATGTTTATACAGATCGTGGTGTAGATATTTCCATGTTTATACAGATAGCGGTGTAGATATTTCCATGTTTATACAGATGGCTGTGTCGATATTTCCATGTTTATACAGAGTTCTCTGTACATATTTCCATGTTTATATAGATGACAGTGTAGACATTTCTAGGTTTATACAGATGACTGTGAGGATATTTCCAAGTTAATACAGATGGCGGTGTAGATATTTCCATGTTTACAGAGAGAGCGGTGTAGATATTTCCATGTTTATTGAGATAGCGGTGTAAATATTTCCATATTTATACAGATAGTGGTGTAGATATTTCCATGTTTTTACAGATAGCGGTGTAGATATTTCCATCTTTATTCAGAGAGTGCTGTACATATTTCCATGTTTATACAAATCACTGTGTAGATATTTCCATGTTTATACAGATAACGTTGTAGACATTTCCATCTTTATACAAACGGTGTTGTAGATATTTCCATGTTCCTACACATGACTGTGTAGTTATTTCCATGTTTATACAGATGGCGGTGTAGATATTTCCATATTTATAGAGATAGCAGTGTAAATATTTCCAGGTTTATACAGATAGCGGTGTAAATATTTCCATGTTTATACAGATCGTGGTGTAGATATTTCCATGTTTATACAGATACCGGTGTAGATATTTCCATGTTTATACAGACTGCAGTATAGGTATTTCTATGTTTATACAGATAGCGGTGTAGATATTTCCATGTTTGTACAGATGGCGGTGTAGTTATTTCCATGTTTATATAGATAGCGTTGTAGATATTTCCATGTATATACACATGGCTGTGTAGATATTTCCATGTTTATACAGATGGCGGTGTAGATATTTCCATGTTTTTACAGATAACTTTGTAAATATTTCCATGTTTATACAGATGGCGGTGTAGATATTTCAATGTTTATACAGATGGCAGTGCAGATATTTCCATGTTTATACAGATAGCGGTGTAGATATTTCCATGTTTATACTGATCGCTGTGTAGATATTTCCATGTTTATACAGATGGCGGTGTAGATATTTCCATATATATACAGATGTCTGTGTAGATATTTCCATGTGTATACAGATGGTATTGTAAGTATTTCCATGTTTATACAGATGGTGGTGTAGATATTTCCATGTTTATTCAGATGACTGTGTAGATATTTCCATGTTTTTACAGATGGCAGTGTAGATATTTCAATGTTTATAGAGATGGCGCTGTAGATATTTCCATGTTTATACAGATAACGGTGGAGATATTTCCATGTTTATGCAGACAGCAGTGGAGATATTTCCATGTTTATACACATAGCGGTGTACATATTTCCATGTTTATAGAGACAGCGGTGTAGGTATTTCCATGTTTATACAGATAGCGGTGCAGATATTTCCATGTTTATACAGATGCCCATGCAGATATCTCCATATTTATACAGAGGGCTGTGTAGATATTTCTATGTTTATACAGATGGCAGTGTAGATATTTCCATGTTCCTACACATGACTGTGTAGGTATTTCCATGTTTATACACATAACGTTGTAGACATTTCCATCTTTATACAAACGGTGGTGTAGATATTTCCATGTTCCTACACATGACTGTGTAGTTATTTCCATGTTTATACAGATGGCGGTGTAGATATTTCCATATTTATAGAGATAGCAGTGTAGATATTTCCAGGTTTATACAGATAGCGGTGTAAATATTTCCATGTTTATACAGATCGTGGTGTAGATATTTCCATGTTTATACAGATACCGGTGTAGATATTTCCATGTTTATACAGACTGCAGTATAGGTATTTCTATGTTTATACAGATAGCGGTGTAGATATTTCCATGTTTGTACAGATGGCGGTGTAGTTATTTCCATGTTTATATAGATAGCGGTGTAGATATTTCCATGTATATACACATGGCTGTGTAGATATTTCCATGTTTATACAGATGGCGGTGTAGATATTTCCATGTTTTTACAGATAACTTTGTAAATATTTCCATGTTTATACAGATGGCGGTGTAGATATTTCAATGTTTATACAGATGGCAGTGCAGATATTTCCATGTTTATACAGATGGTATTGTAGGTATTTCCATGTTTATACAGATGGTGGTGTAGATATTTCCATGTTTATTCAGATGACTGTGTAGATATTTCCATGTTTTTACAGATGGCAGTGTTGATATTTCAATGTTTATAGAGATGGCGCTGTAGATATTTCCATGTTTATACAGATAACGGTGGAGATATTTCCATGTTTATGCAGACAGCAGTGGAGATATTTCCATGTTTATACACATAGCGGTGTACATATTTCCATGTTTATAGAGACAGCGGTGTAGGTATTTCCATGTTTATACAGATAGCGGTGCAGATATTTCCATGTTTATACAGATGCCCATGCAGATATCTCCATATTTATACAGAGGGCTGTGTAGATATTTCTATGTTTATACAGATGGCAGTGTAGATATTTCCATGTTCCTACACATGACTGTGTAGGTATTTCCATGTTTATACAGATGGCGGTGTAGATATTTCCATATTTATAGAGATAGCAGTGTAGATATTTCCAGGTTTATACAGATAGCGGTGTAAATATTTCCATGTTTATACAGATCGTGGTGTAGATATTTCCATGTTTATACAGATACCGGTGTAGATATTTCCATGTTTATACAGACTGCAGTATAGGTATTTCTATGTTTATACAGATAGCGGTGTAGATATTTCCATGTTTGTACAGATGGCGGTGTAGTTATTTCCATGTTTATATAGATAGCGGTGTAGATATTTCCATGTATATACACATGGCTGTGTAGATATTTCCGTGTTTATACAGATGGCGGTGTAGATATTTCCATGTGTTTGCAGATAACTTTGTAAATATTTCCATGTTTATGCAGATGGCGGTGTAGATATTTCGATGTTTATACAGGTAGCAGTGGAGATATTTCCATGTTTATACAGATAGCGGTGTAGATATTTCCATGTTTATACTGATCACGGTGTAGATATTTCCATGTTTATACAGATGGCGGTGTAGATATTTCCATATTTATACAGATGGCTGTGTAGATATTTACATGTGTATACAGATGGTATTGTAGGTATTTCCATGTTTATACAGATGGTGGTGTAGATATTTCCATGTTTATTCGGATGACTGTGTAGATATTTCCATGTTTTTACAGATGTCAGTGTAGACATTTCAACGTTTATAGAGATGGCGGTGTAGACATTTCCATATTTATACAGATGTCTGTGTAGATATTTCCATGTGTATACAGATGGTATTGTAGGTATTTCCATGTTTATACAGATGGTGGTGTAGATATTTCCATGTTTATTCAGATGACTGTGTAGATATTTCCATGTTTTTACAGATGGCAGTGTAGATATTTCAATGTTTATAGAGATGGCGCTGTAGATATGTCCATGTTTATACAGATAACGGTGGAGATATTTCCATGTTTATCCAGACAGCAGTGGAGATATTTCCATGTTTATACACATAGCGGTGTACATATTTCCATGTTTATAGAGACAGCGGTGTTGGTATTTCCATGTTTATACAGATAGCGGTGCAGATATTTCCATGTTTATACAGATGCCCATGCAGATATCTCCATATTTATACAGAGGGCTGTGTAGATATTTCTATGTTTATACAGATGGCAGTGTAGATATTTCCATGTTCCTACACATGACTGTGTAGGTATTTCCATGTTTATACAGATGGCTTTGTAGATATTTCCATGTCTATAGAGATAGCGGTGCAGATATTTCCATGTTTATACAGATAGCGGTGTATATATTTCCATGTTTATACAGATCGAGGTGTAGATATTTCCATGTTTATACAGATACCGGTGTAGATATTTCCATGTTTATACAGACCGCAGTGTAGATATTTCCATGTTTATACAGATAGCGGTGTAGATATTTCCATGTTTATACAGATGGCTGTGTCGATATTTCCATGTTTATACAGAGTTCTCTGTACATATTTCCATGTTTATATAGATGACAGTGTAGATATTTCCAGGTTTATACAGATGACTGTGTAGATATTTCCAAGTTAATACAGATGGCGGTGTAGATATTTCCATGTTTATAGAGATAGCGGTGTAGATATTTCCATGTTTATTGAGATAGCGGTGTAAATATTTCCATATTTATACAGATAGTGGTGTAGATATTTCCATGTTTTTACAGATAGCGTTGTAGATATTTCCATCTTTATTCAGAGAGTTCTGTACATATTTCCATGTTTATACAAATCTCTGTGTAGATATTTCCATGTTTATACAGATAACGTTGTAGACATTTCCATCTTTATACAAACGGTGGTGTAGATATTTCCATGTTCCTACACATGACTGTGTAGTTATTTCCATGTTTATACAGATGGCGGTGTAGATATTTCCATATTTATAGAGATAGCAGTGTAGATATTTCCAGGTTCATACAGATAGCGGTGTAAATATTTCCATGTTTATACTGATCGTGGTGTAGATATTTCCATGTTTATACAGATACCGGTGTAGATATTTCCATGTTTATACAGACTGCAGTATAGGTATTTCTATGTTTATACAGATAGCGGTGTAGATATTTCCATGTTTGTACAGATGGCGGTGTACTTATTTCCATGTTTATATAGATAGCAGTGTAGATATTTCCATGTATATACACATGGCTGTGTAGATATTTCCATGTTTATACAGATGGCGGTGTAGATATTTCCATGTTTTTACAGATTACTTTGTAAATATTTCCATGTTTATACAGATGGCGGTGTAGATATTTCGATGTTTATACAGATAGCAGTGGAGATATTTCCATGTTTATACAGATAGCGGTGTAGATATTTCCATGTTTATAAAGATAGCGGTGTAGATATTTCCATGTATATAGAGATAGCGGTGGAGATATTTCCATGTTTATACAGATAGCGCTGTAGATATTTCCATGTTTATACAGATAGCGGTGTAGATATGTCCATGTATATACAGATAGCGGTGTAGGTATTTCCATGTTTATACAGATAGCGATGTAGATATTTCCATGTTTATACAGAGATTGGTGGAGATATTTCCATGTTTATACAGATGGCGGTGGAGATATTTCCATGTTTATAGAGATGGCGGTGTAGATATTTCCAAGTTTATGCAGATAGCGGTGTAGATATTTCCATGTTTATAGATTGCGGTGTAGATATTTCCATGTTTATACAGATAGCGGTGGAGATATTTCCATGTTTATACAGATAGCGATGTAGATATTTCCATGTTTATACTGATGTCTGTGTAGATATTTCCATGTTTATACAGATGGCAGTGTAGATATTTCCATATTTATAGAAATAGCCATGTAGATATTTCCATTTTTAAACAGATAGCGGTGTAGACATTTCCATGTTTATAGGGATAGCGGTGTCGATATTTCCATATTTATACAGATAGCGATGTAGATATTTCCATGTTTATACGGATAGCGGTGTAGGTATTTCCATGTTTATACAGATAGCGGTGTAGTTATTTCCATGTTTATACAGATGACTGTGTACATATTTCCATGTTTACACAGATGGCGGTGTAGATATTTCCATGTTTATAGAGATAGCAGTGTAGATATATCCATGTTTATACAGATAGCTTTGTAGATATATCCATGTTTGTAGAGGTAGCGGTGTAGATATTTCCATATTTATACAGATAGCCGTGTAGATATTTCCATGTTTATACAGATGGCGGTGGAGATATTTCCATGTTTATAGAGATGGCGGTGTAGTTATTTCCAAGTTTATGCAGATAGCGGTGTAGATATTTCCATGTTTACAGAGATTGCGGTGTAGATATTTCCATGTTTATACAGATAGCGGTGCAGATATTTCCATGTTTATACAGATATCGATGTAGATATTTCCGTGTTTATAGAGATGGCTTCTTGGATATTTCCAGGTTTATACAGATGGCAGTGTAGATATTTCCATATTTATAGAAATAGCCGTGTAGATATTTCCAGATTTATACAGATAGCGGTGTGGGTATTTCCATGTTTATACAGATGGCAGTGTAGATATTTCCATGTTTATACAGATAGCGGTGTAGATATTTCCATGTCTATACAAATAGCAGTGTAGATATTTCCATGTTTATACAGATAGCGGTTTAGATAATTCCATGTTTATACAGATAGCGGTGGAGATATTTCCATGTTTCTACAGATGACTGTGTAGATATTTCCATATTTTTACAGAGGGCAGTGTAGATATTTCCATGTTTATACAGATAGCGGTTTAGCTATTTCCAAGTTTATACAGATAGTGGTGTAGATATTTCCATGTTTACAGAGATAGAGGTGTAGATATTTCCATATTTGCACAGATTGCGGTGTAGATATTTACATCCTCACACAGATTGCGGTGTACATATTTCCATGTTTACAAAGACAGCTGTGTAGATATTTCCAATTTTACACAGATAGTGTTGAAGATATTTCCATGTTTATAGTGATTGCAGGGTAGATATTTCCATGTTTATAGAGATAGTGGTGTAGATATTTCCATGTTTATACTGGTAGTGGTGTAGATATTTCCGTGTTTACAGAGATAGCGGTGTAGATACTTCCATATTTGTAGAGATAGCAGTGTAGATATTGTATGTTTATTCAGATGGCGGTGTAGATATTTCCATGTTTATACAGAGAGCGGTGTAGACATTTCCATGTTTATAGAGACAGCGGTGTAGATATTTCCATATTTATACAGATAACGGAGGAGATATTTCCATGTATATACAGATAACGGAGGAGATATTTCCATGTTTATACAGATAGTGGTGTAGATATTTCCATGTTTATACAGATAGCGGTGTAGATATTTCCATGTTTATACAGAGAGTGGAGGATATTTTTCCATGTTTATACAGATAGCGGTGTCGATATTTCCATGTTTATACAGATTGTGGTGTGGATATTTCCTTGTTTATATAGATAGCGTTGTAGATATTTCCATGTTTATAGAGATAGCTGTGTAGATATTTCCATGTTTATACAGATGGCAGTGTAGATATTTCCATATTTATAGAAATAGCCGTGTTGATATTTCCATATTTATACAGATAGCGGTGTGGCTATTTCCATGTTTATACAGATGGCAGTGTAGATATTTCCATGTTTATACAGATAGCGGTGTAGATATTTCCATGTGTATACGGATAGCAGTGTAGATATTTCCATGTTTCTACAGATTGCGGTGTAGATATTTCCATGTCTATACAAATAGCAGTGTAGATACTTCCATGTTTATACAGAGAGTGGAGGATATATTTCCATGTTTATACAGATAGCGGTGTCGATATTTCCATGCTCATACAGAGAGTGGTGTAGATATGTCCATGTTTACAGAGATAGAGGTGTAGATATTTCCATATTTGCACAAATTGCGGTGTAGATATTTCCATCTTCGCAGAGATTGCGGTGTACATATTTCCATGTTTACACAGACAGCGGTGTAGATATTTCCATGTTTACACAGATAGTGTTGTAGATATTTCCATGTTTATAGAGATTGCGTTGTAGATATTTCCATGTTTATACAGATAGCGGTGTAGATATTTCCATGTTTATACAGATAGCGGTATAGATATTTCCATGTTTTTACAGAGAGTGGAGGAGATATTTCCATGTTTATAAAGATAGCGGTGGAGATATTTCCATGTTTCTAGAGATGGTGGTGTAGATATTTCTAAGTTTATGCAGGTAGCGGTGCAGATATTTCCATGTTTATATAGATGGCGGTGTAGATATGTCCATGTTTATACAGGTAGCGGTGTAGATATTTCCATGTTTACAGAGATATCGGTGTAGATATTTCCGTATTTATACAGATAGCGGTTTAGATATTTTTATGTTTATTCAGATGATGGTGTAGATATTTTCATGTTTTTACAGATAGCGGTGTGGCTATTACCATGTTTATACAGATGGCAGTGTAGATATATCCATGTTTATACAGATAGTGGAGTAGATATTTCCATGTTTATAAAGATAGCGGTGAAGCTATTTCCAAGTTTATAGAGATAGCGGTGGAGATATTTCCATGTTCATAGAGATAGCGATGGAGATATTTCCATGTTTGTACAGATAACGATGTAGATATTTCCATGTCTATTCAGATAGCGGTGTAGATATTTCCGTGTTTATGCAGATAGCGGTGAAGATATTTCCATGGTTATAGAGATAGCCATGTAGATATTTCCATGTTTATACAGATAGTGGTGAAGACATTTCCATGTTTATAGGGATATCGGTGTGGATATTTCCATATTTATACAGATAGCGGTGTAAATATTTCCATGTTTATATGGATAGCGGTGTAGATATTTCCATGTTTATACAGATAGCGGTGTACTTATTTCCATGTTTGTACAGATGACTTTGTACATATTTCCATGATTATACAGATGGCGGTGGAGATATTTCCATGTTTATAGAGATAGCGGTGTAGATATATCCATGTTTATACAGATAGCTGTGTAGATATTTCCATGTTTATAGAGGTAGCAGTGTAGATGTTTCCATATTTATACAGATAGCCGTGTAGATATTTCCATGTTTATTCAGATGGCGGTGTAGATGTTTCCATATTTATACAGATAGCGGTGTGGCTATTTCCATGTTTATACAGATGGCAGTGTAGATATTTCCACGTTTATACAGATAGCAGTGTAGATATTTCCATGTTTATACAGATAGCCGTGTAGATATTTCCATGTTTATACAGATTGCGGTGTAGATATTTCCATGTCTATACAAATTGCGGTGTAGAAATTTCCATGTTTATACAGATAGCGGTGTATAAATTTCCATGTTTATACAGATAGCGGTGGAGATATTTCTATGTGTATACAGATGGGGGTGTAGATATTTCCATGTTTCTACAGATGGCTGTGTAGATATTTCCATATTTTTACAGATGGCGTTGTAGATATTTCCATGTTTATACAGATTATTTTGTAGATAATTCCATGTTTATACAGATTTTGGTGTGGATATTTCCATGTTTATACAGATAGCGGTGTAGCTATTTCCATGTTTATACAGATAGCGGTGGAGATATTTCCATGTGTATTCAGATGGCGGTGTAGATATTTCCATGTTTATACAGATGGCAGTGTAGATATTTCCGTGTTTATACAGATAGTGGTGTGGATATTTCTATGTTTATACAGATGACTGTGTACGTATTTCCATATATATACAGAAGTCGGTTTAGATATTTCCATATTTATAGAAATAGCCATGTAGATATTTCCATGTATATACAGATAGCGGTGTAGACATTTCCATGTTTATAGAGATAGCCGTGTAGATATTTCCATATTTATACAGATAGCGGTGTAGATATTTCCATGTTTATACAGATAGCGTTGTAGGTGTTTCCATGTTTATACAGATAGCGGTGTAGGTATATCAATGTTTATACAGATCGTGGTGTAGGTATTTCCATGTTTATGCAGACAGCGGTGTAGATATTTCCATGTTTATATAGATATCGGAGTTGATATTTCCATATTTACAGAGATAGATGTGTAGATATTTTCATATTTGCACAAATTGCTGTGTAGATATTTCCACCTTTATACAGAAACCATTGTAGACATTTCCATGTTTATACAGATAACAGTATAGATATTTCCATCTTTATACAGATGACTGTGTAGATATTTCCATGTGTATACAGATGGCATTGTAGTTATTTCCATGTTTATGCAGATAGCGGTGTGGCTATTTCCATGTTTATAGAGGTAGCGTTGTAGATATTTCCATGTTTATAGAGATGGCTGTGTAGATATTTCCATGTTTATACAGATGGCAGTGTAGATATTTAAACGTTTATACAGAGAGTAGTGTAGATGTTTCCATGTTTATACAGATGACTGTGTAGCTATTTCCATGTGTATACAGATGGCAGTGTAGATATTTCCATATTTATAGAGATAGCGGTGTAGCTATTTCCAAGTTTATACAGATGGCAGTGTTGATATTTTCATGTTTATACAGAACGCGGTGTAGACATTTCCATGTTTATAGAGATAGCGTTGTAGATATTTCCATATTTATACAGATAGCGAAGTAGATACTTCCATGTTTATACAGATAGTGGTGTAGATATTTCCATGTTTATACAGATTGTGGTGTAGATCTTTCCATGTTTATACAGATAGCGGTGTAGATATTTCCATGTTTATAGAGATAGTGGTGTAGATATTTCCATGTTTACAGAGATAGAGGTGTAGATATTTCCATATTTGCACAGATTGCGGTGTGGATATTTCCATCCTCACACAGATTGCGGTGTACATATTTCCATGTTTACACAGACAGCTGTGTAGATATTTCCATGTTTACACAGATAGTGTTGTAGGTATTTCCATGTTTATAGAGATTGCGGTTTAGATATTTCCATGTTTATAAAGATAGCGGTGTAGATATTTCCATCTTTATACAGATAGCGGTGGAGATATTTTCATGTTTATACACATAGCGCTGTAGATATTTGCACGTTTATACAGATAGCGGTGTAGATATTTCCATGTTTATACAGATAGCGGTGTAGATATTTCCATGTTTATACAGATAGCGGTGTAGATATTTCCATGTTTATACAGAGAGTGGTGGAGATATTTCCATGTTTATACAGATAGCGGTGGAGATATTTCCATGTTTCTAGAGATGGTGGTGTAGATATTTCGAAGTTTATGCAGGTAGCGGTGTAGATATTTCCATGTTTACAGAGATAGTGGTGAAGATACTTCCATATTTATAAAGATAGCGGTGTAGATATTTGTATGTATATTCAGATGGTGGTGTAGATATTTCCATGTTTATACAGATAGCGGTGTGGCTATTACCATGTTTATTCAGATGGCAGCGTAGATATATCCTTGTTTATACAGATGGTGGTGTAGATATTTACATGTTTATTCAGATGACTGTGTAGATATTTCCATGTTTTTACACATGGCAGTGCAGATATTTCAATGTTTATAGAGATGGCACTGTAGATATTTCCATGTTTATACAGATAACGGTGGAGATACTTCAATGTTTATACAGACAGCAGTGGAGATATTTCCATGTTTATACAGATAGCGGTGTACATATTTCCATGTTTATAGAGACAGCAGTGTAGGTATTTCCATGTTTATACAGATAGCGGTGCAGATATTTCCATGTTTATACAGATGCCTATGCAGATATTTCCATATTTATAGGGAGGGCTGTGTAGATATTTCTATGTTTATACAGATGGCATTGTAGATATTTCCATGTTCCTACACTTGACTGTGTAGGCATTTCCATGTTTATAAAGATGGCTTTGTAGATATTTCCATGTTTATAGAGATAGTGGTGCAGATATTTCCATGTTTATACAGATAGCGGTGTATATGTTTCCATGTTTATACAGATCATAGTGTAGATGTTTCCATGTTTATACAGATGGCGGAGTAGTTAGTTCCATGTTTATGGAGATGGCAGTGTAGATATTTTCATGTTTATAGAGATGGCGGTGTAGATATTTCCATGTTTATAGAGATAGCAGTGTAGATATTTACATGTTTATTCAGATGGCTGTGTAGATATTTCCATGTGTATACAGATAGCATTGTAGATATTTCCATGTTTATACAGATGACTGTATAGGTATTTTCATGTTTTTACAGATAGCAGTGCAGATATTTGCATGTTTATAGAGATAGCAGTGTAGACATTTCCATGTTTGTACAGATGGCGGTGTTGATATTTCCATCTATACACAGATGGCCGTGTAGACATTTCCATGTTTATACAGATGGTGGCATAGATATTTCCATGGACATGCAGATGGCTTTGTAGTTATTTCCATGTTTATACAGATAGCGTTGTAGATATTTCCAGGTTTACACAGATGGTGGTGTAGATATTTCCGTGTTTATACACATGGCGGAGTAGATACTTCCATCTTTACGGAGATGGCATTGTAGATATTTTCATGTTTATAGAGATGGCGGTGTAGATATTTCCATCTTTCTACAGATGGCATTGTAGATATTTCCATGTTTATACAGATGGCGGTGTAGATATTTCCATATTTATACAGATGTCTGTGTAGATATTTCCATGTGTATTCAGATGGTATTGTAGCTATTTCCATGTTTATACAGATGGTATTGTAGATATTTCCATGTTTATTCAGATTACTGTGTAGATATTTCCATGTTTTTACAGATGGCAGTGGAGATATTTCAATGTTTATAGAGATGGCGCTGTAGATATTTCCATGTTTATACAGATAACGGTGGAGATATTTCCATGTTTAAACAGACAGCAGTGGAGATATTTCCATGTTTATACACATAGCGGTGTACATATTTCCATGTTTATAGAGACAGCGGTGTGGGTATTTCCATGTTTATACAGATAGCGGTGCAGATATTTCCATGTTTATACAGATGCCTATGCAGATATTTCCATATTTATACAGAGGGCTGTGTAGATGTTTCTGTGTTTATTCAGATGGCAGTGTAGATATTTCCATGTTCCTACACATGACTGTGTAGGCATTTCCATGTTTATACAGATGTTTTTGTAGAAATTTCCATGTTTATAGAGATAGCGGGACAGATATTTCCATGTTTATACAGATAGCGGTGTATATATTTCCATGTTTATACAGATCGTGCTGTAGACATTTCCATGTTTATACAGATACCGGTGTAGATATTTCCATGTTTATACAGACCGCAGTGGAGATATTTCCATGATTATACACATAGCGGTGTACATATTTCCATGTTTATAGAGACAGCGGTGTAGTTATTTACATGTTTATACAGATAGCGGTGCAGATATTTCCATGTTTATATAGATGGCGTTGTAGATATTTCCATGTTTATACCGATAACGGTGTTGGTATTTCCACGTTTATACAGATAGCGATGTAGATATTTCCATGTTTATACAGCTCGCGGTGCAGATATTTAAATCTTTATACCGATGGCATTGTAGATATTTCCTTATTCACACAGATGGCGGAGTAGATGTTTCCAGGTTTATACAGATGGCGGAGTAGTTAGTTCCATATTTATGGAGATGGCAGTGTAGATATTTTCATGTTTATAGAGATGGCGGTGTAGATATTTCCATGTTTATAGAGATAGCAGTGTAGATATTTACATGTTTATTCAGATGGCTGTGTAGATATTTCCATGTGTATACAGATGGCATTGTAGATATTTCCATGTTTATACAGATGACTGTATAGGTATTTCCATGTTTTTACATATGGAAGTGCAGATATTTCCATGTTTATAGAGATAGCGGTGTTGATATTTCTATGTTTGTACAGATGGCGGTGTTGATATTTCCATCTATACACAGATGGCCGTGTAGATATTTCCATGTTTATACATATGGCGGCATAGATATTTCCATGGACATGCAGATGGCGTTGTAGTTATTTCCATGTTTATGCAGATAGCGGTGAAGATATTTCCATGTTTACACAGATGGTGGTGTAGATATTTCCATGTTTATACACATGGTGGAGTAGATACTTCCATCTTTATGGAGATGGCAGTGTAGATATTTTCATGTTTATAGAGATGGCGGTGTAGATATTTCCATGTTTATAGAGATAGCGGTGTAGATATTTCCATCTTTCTACAGATGGTAGTGTCGATATTTCCATGTTTATACAGATGGCGGTGTAGATATTTCCATATTTATGCAGATGTCTGTGTAGATATTTCGATGTGTATTCAGATGGTATTGTAGCTTTTTCCATGTTTATACAGATGGTGGTGTAGATATTTCCATGTTAATTCAGATGACTGTGTAGATATTTCCATGTTTATAGAGATGGCGGTGTAGATATTTCTATGTTTATAGAGATGGCTGTGTAGATAATTCCATATTTAAGCAGACGGCGGTGTAGTTACTTCCATGTTTATGCTGATGGCGGTGTAGATATTTTCATGTTTATAGAGATGGCAGTGTACATATTTCTAAGTTTATAGAGATAGCGGTGTAGATAATTCCATGTTTATAGAGATGGCGGTGTAGGTATTTCCATGTTTATAGAGATAGTGGTGTAGATATTTCCATGTTTATACAGATAGCGGTGTAGATATTTCCATGTTTATACATATCGCGGTGTAGATATTTCCATGTTTATACAGACAGCAGTGGAGATATTTCCATGTTTATACACATAGCGGTGTTCATATTTCCATGTTTATAGAGACAGCGGTGTAGGTATTTCTATGTTTATACAGATAGCGGTGCAGATATTTCCATGTTTACACAGATGCCTATGCAGATATTTCCTTATTTATACAGAGGGCTCTGTAGATATTTCCATGTTTATACAGATGGCAGTGTAGATATTTCCATGTTCCTACCCATGACTGTGTAGTTATTTCCATGCTTATACAGATGGCTTTGTAGCTATTTCCATGTTTATACAGATAACTTTGTAAGTTTTTCCATGTTTATACAGATGGCGGTGTAGATATTTCGATGTTTATAGCGATAGCAGGGGAGATATTTCCATGTTTATACAGATAGCGGTGTAGGTATTTCCATGTTTATACTGATCACGGTGTAGATATTTCCATGTTTATAGAGATGGCGGTGTAGATATTTCCAAGTTCACAGAGATATCGGTGTTGATTTTTCCATGTTTATAGAGATAGCGGTGTGGATATTTCAATGTTTATACAGATAGTGGTGTAGATATTTCCATGTTGATAGAGATGGCGGTATAGATATTTCCATGTTTATACAGATCACGGTGTAGATATTTCCATGTTTATACAGATCGCGGTGTAGATATTTCCATGTTTATACAGATCATGGTGTAGATATTTCCATGTTTATACAGATCGTGGTGTAGATATTTCCATGTTTATACAGATAGCGGTGTTGGTATTTCCATGTTTATACAACTAGCGTTGTAGATATTTCCATGTTTATACAGCTCTCGGTGTAGATATTTCCATCTTTATAGAGATGGCAGTGTAGATATTTCCATGTTTATACAGATAGCGGTTTAGATATTTCCATGTTTATACAGATGGCGGTGTAGATATTTCCAAGTTTATACAGATAGCTGTGTTGTTATTTCCATGTTTACACAGATAGCGGTGTAGATTGTTTCATGTTTATGGAGATGGCGATGTTAATATTTTCATGTTTACAGAGATGGTGGTGTAGATATTTCCATGTTTATACAGATGACTGTGTAGATATTTCCATGTATATACAGATGGCGGAATAGATATTTCCATGTTTATATAGATAAATGTGGAGATATTTCCTTGTTTATACAGATCGTGGTGTAGATATTTCTATGTTTATAAAGAGAGCCGTGTAGATATTTCCATGTTTATACAGGTAGCAGTGTACATATATCCATGTTTATACAGATCGTTGTGTAGATATTTCCATTTTCCTCAGATGGCAGTTTAGATATTTCCATGTTTATACAGATGGCGGTGTAGAAATTTCCATGTTTATACACACAGCGTTGTAGATATTTCCATGTTCATTCAGACGGCGGTGTAGATATTTCCATGTTTGCAGAGATGGCGGTGTAGATATTTCTATGTTTATAGAGATAGCGGTGTAGTTATTCCATGTGTATAGAGATAGTGATGTAGGTATTTCCATGTTTATAGAGATAGTGGTGTAGATATTTCCATGTTTATTCAGATAGCGTAGAAGTTATTTCCATGTTTATACAGATGGCGGTGTAGATAGTTTCATGTTTATGGAGATGGCCGTGTAGATATTTTCACGTTTATAGAGATGGCGGTGTAGTTATTTCCATGTTTATAGAGATAGCGGTGTAGATATTTCCATGTTTATACAGATGGCTGTGTAGATATTTCCATGCTTATACAGATGGCAGTGTAGATATATCCATGTTTATACAGATAGCGGTGGAGATATTTCCATATTTATAAAGATAGCGTTGTAGATATTTCCATGTTTATACAGATAACGGTGTAGATATATCCATGTTTATACAGATAGCGGTGTAGATATTTCCATGTTTATACAGATAGTGGTGTTGGTATTTCCATGTTTATACAACTAGTCGTGTAGATATTTCCATGTTTATACAGCTCGCGGTGTTGTTATTTCCATCTCTATAGAGATGGCAGTGTAGATAATTCCATGTTTTTACAGATAGCGGTGTAGATACTTCCGTGTTTATACAGATGGTGGTGTAAATATTTCCATGTTTATGGAGATCACGGTGCAGATATTTTCAGGTTTATAGAGATGGCGGTGTAGATATTTCCACGTATATAGAGATGGCGGTGTAGATATTTCCATGTTTATAGAGATAGCGGTGTAGGTATTTCCGTGTTTATACAGATGGCGGTGAGGATATTTCCATGTCAATGCAGATGGCTGTGTACATATATCCATGTGCATACAGATGGCAGTGTAGATATTTCCATGTTTAAACAGATGGTGGTGACGATATTTCCATGTTTATAGAGATGACTGTATAGACATTTCCATGTTTATACAGATGGTGGTGTAGGTATTTCCATGTTTATAGAGATAGTGGTGTAGATATTTCCATGTTTATACAGATAGCGGTGTAGGTATTTCCATGTTTATAGAGATAGCGATGCAGATATTTCCATATTTATACAGATAGCTTTGTAGATATTTCTATGTTTATAAAGATCGCGGTGTAGATGTTTCCATGTTTATAGAGATAGCGGTGTAGATATTTCCATTTTTATACAGATATCGGTGTAGATATTTCCATGTTTATACAGATAGCGGTGTAGATATTACCATGTTTACACAGATAGCGGTGTAGATATTTCCATCTTTGAACAGATTGAGGTGTGCATATTTCCATGTTTATTCAGATAGCGTTGTAGGTATTTCCATGTTTACACAGATAGCTCTGTAGACATTTCCATGTTTACACAGATAACATTATAGATATTTCCATGTTTATAGAGATAGTTGTTTAGGTATTTCCATGTTAATACAGATAGCTGTGTTGTTATTTCCATGTTTATACAGAAAGCGGTGTAGATTGTTCCATGTTTATGGAGATGGCGGTGTAGATATTTTCATGTTTATAGAGATGGTGGTGTAGATATTTCCATTTTTATAGAGATGACTGTGTAGATATTTCCATGTTTATACAGATGGCGGTGTAGATATTTCCATGTTTATACAGATAGCGGTGGAGATATTTCCTTGTTTATAGAGATCTTGTTGCAGATGTTTCTATGTTTATACAGAGAGCCGTGTAGATATTTCCATGTTTATACAGATAACGGTGTACATATTTCCACGTTTATAGAGATGGCGGTGTAGATACTTCCTTTTTTATGAAGATGGCGGTGTAGATTTTTCCATGTTTATAGAGATGGCGGTGTATACATTTCCATGTTTATACAGATAGCGGTGTAGTTAGTTCCTTGTTTACAGAGATAGCGGTATAGGTATTTCCATGTTTATAGAGATAGCGGAGTAGATATTTCCATGTTTATACAGATAGCGTTGTATACATTTCCAAGTTTATACTGATAGCGGTGTTGGTATTTCCAAGTTTATATATATAGCGGTATAGATATTTCCATGTTTACACAGCTCCTGGTGTAGATATTTACATCTTTACACAGATTGCAGTGTAGATATTTCCCTGTTTATACAGATAGCTGTGTAGATATTTCCATGTTTATACAGACAGCAATGTAGATATTTCCATGTTTATACAGATAGCGGTGTAGATATTTCCATGTTTATAGAGATAGCAGTGTAGTTATTTCCATGTTTATACAGATGGCATTGTAGGTATTTCCATGTTTATGCAGAAGGCGGTGTAGATATTTCCATGTTTTTAGAGAAAGCCATGTAGATATTTCCATGTTTATACAGATAGCAGTGAACACATTTCCATGTTTATAGAGATAGCGTTGAAGATATTTCCATATTTATACAGATATCGGCGCAGATATTTCCATGTTTATACATATAGTGGTGTAGATATTTCCATGTTTATACAGATTGCGGTGTAGATATTAACATCTTTATACAGATAGCGGTGTAGATATTTCCATGTTTATACAGATAGTGATGTAGATTTTTCCATGTTTACAGAGGCAGAAGTGTAGATATTTCCATATTCACACCAATTGTTGTGTACATATTTCCATGTTTACACAGACAGCTGTGAAGATATTTCCATGTTTACACAGATAGTGTTGTAGATATTTCCATGTTTATAGAGATTGCGGTGTAGATATTTCCATGTTTATAAAGATAGCGGTGCAGAAACTTCCATGTTTATACAGATAGCGGTGGAGATAGTTCCATATTTATATAGACAGCGCTGTAGATATTTGCATGTTTATACAGATAGCGATTTAGATATTTCCATGTTTATACAGATGGCAGCATAGATATTTCCATGTTTATACAGATATCGGTTTAGATATTTCCATGTTTATACAGATAGCTGTGTTGTTATTTCCATGTTTATACAGATAGCGGTGTAGATTGTTCCATGTTTATGGAGATGGCGATGTAAATATATTCATGTTTACAGAGATGGTGGTGTAGATATTTCCATGTTTATACAGATGACTGTGTAGATATTTCCATGTATATACAGATGGCGGAGTAGATATTTCCATGTTTATACAGATAAAGGTGGAGATATTTCCTTGTTTATACAGATCGTGGTGTAGATATTTCTATGTTTATAATGAGAGCCGTGTAGATATTTCCATGTTTATACAGGTAGCAGTGTACAAATATCCATGTTTATACAGATGGTTGTGTAGATATTTCCATTTTCCTCAGATGGCAGTTTTGATATTTCCATGTTTATACAGATGGCGGTGTAGAAATTTCCATGTTTATACAGACAGCGGTGTAGATATCTCCATGTTCATTCAGAAGGCGGTGTAGATATTTCCATGTTTACAGAGATGTCGGTGTTGATATTTCTATGTTTTTAGAGATAGCGGTGTAGATAGTTCCATGTTTATGGAGATGGCCACGTAGATATTTCCATGTTTATACAGATAGCGGTGTAGACATTTCCATGTGCATAGAGATAGTGGTGAAGATATTTCCATATTTATACAGATAGCGGAGTAGATATTTCCATGTTTATACAGATAGTGGTGTAGATATTTCCATGTTTATACAGATAGCTGTGTAGATATATCCATGTTTATACAGATTGTGGTGTAGATATTTCCATGTTTATACAGATAGCGGTGTAGATATTTCCATGTTTATACAGAGAGTGGTGTAGATATTTCCATGTTTACAGAGATAGAGGTGTAGATATTTCCATATTTGCAAAGATTGCGGTGTAGATATTTCCATCTTCACACAGATTGCGGTGTACATCTTTCCATGTTTAAACAGACAGCTGTGTACATATATCCATGTTTACACAGATAGTGTTGTAGATATTTCCATGTTTATACAGATTGTGGTGTAGATATTTACACGTTTATAAAGATAGCGGTGTAGATATTTCCATGTTTATACAGATAGCGGTGTAGATATTTCCATGTTTATACAGGTAGCGGTGTAGATATTTCCATGTTTACAGAGATAGCGCTGTAGATATTTCCATATTTATACAGGTAGCGGTTTAGATATTTGTATGTTTATTCAGATGGTGGTGTAGATATTTCCATGTTTATACAGATAGTGGTGTGGCTATTACCATGTTTATACAGATGGCAGTGTAGATATATCCATGTTTATACAGATAGTGGAGTAGATATTTCCATGGTTATAAAGATAGCGGTGAAGATATTTCCAAGTTTATAGAGATAGCGGTGGAGATATTTCCATGTTCATAGAGATAGCGATGGAGATATTTCCATGTTTCTTCAGATAACAATGTAAATATTTCCATGTCTATGCAGATAGCGGTGTAGATATTTCTGTGTTTATGCAGATAGCGGTGTTGATATTTCCATGTTTATAGAGATAGCCATGTAGATATTTCCATGTTTATACAGATAGCGGTGTAGACATTTCCATGTTTATAGGGATAGCGGTGTGGATATTTCCATATTTATACAGATAGCGGTATAGATATTTCCATGTTTATACGGATAGCGGTGTATATATTTCCATGTTTATACAGACAGCGGTGTAGTTATTTCCATGTTTATACAGATGACTGTGTACATGTTTCCATGTTTATACAGATGGCGGTGGAGATATTTCCATGTTTATAGAGATAGCGCTGTAGATATATCCATATTTATACAAATAGCTGTGTAGATATATCCATGTTTATAGAGGTACTAGTGTAGATATTTCCATATTTATACAGATAGCCTTGTAGATAATTCCATGTTTATTCAGATGGTGGTGAAGATATTTCCATGTTTCTAAAACATAACGGTGTGGCTATTTCCATGTTTATACAGATGGCAGTGTAGATATTTCCATGTTTATACAGATAGTGGTGTAGATATTTCCATGTTTATACAGATGGCGGTGTAGATATTTCCATGTCTATACAGATAGCGGTGTAGGTATTTCCATGTTTATACAGATAGCGATGGAGATATTTCCACGTTTATACAGATAGTGGTGTAGATATTTCCATGTATATACAGATGACTGTGTAGGTATTTCCCTGTATATACATATGGCAGTGTAGATATTTCCATGTTTATACAGATAGCAGTGTAGTTATTTCTATGTTTATACAGATGGCATTGTAGGTATTTCCATGTTTATGCAGAAGGCGGTGTAGATATTTCCATGTTTTTAGAGAAAGCCATGTAGATATTTCCATGTTTATACAGATAGCAGTGAAGTCATTTCCATGTTTATAGAGATAGCGTTGAAGATATTTCCATATTTATACAGATAGCGGCGCAGATATTTCCATGTTTATACATATAGTGGTGTAGATATTTCCATGTTTATACAGATTGCGGTGTAGATATTTCCATGTTTATACAGATTGTGGTGTGGATATTTCCATGTTTATACAGATAGCGGTGTAGATATTTCCATGTTTATACAGATAGTGGTGTAGATATTTCCATGTTTACAGAGATAGAGGTGTAGATATTTCCAAATTTGCACAGATTGCGGTGTAGATATTTCCATCCTCACACAGATTGCGGTGTACATATTTCCATGGTTACACAGACAGCTGTGTAGATATTTCCAAGTTTACACAGATAATGTTGAAGATATTTCCATGTTTATAGTTATTGCGGTGTAGATATTTCCATGTTTATAAAGATAGCGGTGTAGATATTTCCATGTATATAGAGATAGCGGTGGAGATATTTCCATGTTTATACAGATAGCGCTGTAGATATTTCCATGTTTATACAGATAGCGGTGTAGATATGTCCATGTATATACAGATAGCGGTGTAGGTATTTCCATGTTTATACAGATAGCGATGTAGATATTTCCATGTTTATACAGAGATTGGTGGAGATATTTCCATGTTTATACAGATGGCGGTGGAGATATTTCCATGTTTATAGAGATGGCGGTGTAGATATTTCCAAGTTTATGCAGATAGCGGTGTAGATATTTCCATGTTTATAGATTGCGGTGTAGATATTTCCATGTTTATACAGATAGCGGTGGAGATATTTCCATGTTTATACAGATAGCGATGTAGATATTTCCATGTTTATACTGATGTCTGTGTAGATATTTCCATGTTTATACAGATGGCAGTGTAGATATTTCCATATTTATAGAAATAGCCATGTAGATATTTCCATTTTTAAACAGATAGCGGTGTAGACATTTCCATGTTTATAGGGATAGCGGTGTCGATATTTCCATATTTATACAGATAGCGATGTAGATATTTCCATGTTTATACGGATAGCGGTGTAGGTATTTCCATGTTTATACAGATAGCGGTGTAGATATTTCCATGTTTATACAGATATCGGTGTAGATATTTCCATGTTTATACAGATAGTGGTGTAGATATTTCCATGTTTACAGAGATAGACGTTTAGATATTTCCATATTTGCACAGATTGCAGTGTAGATATTTACATCCTTACACAGATTGCGGTGTACATATTTCCATGTTTACACAGACAGCTGTGTAGATATTTCCAAGTTTACACAGATAGTGTTGAAGATATTTCCATGTTTATAGTGATTGCAGTGTAGATATTTCCATGTTTAAAAAGATAGCGGTGTAGATATTTCCATGTATATAGAGATAGCGGTGGAGATATTTCCATGTTTATACAGATAGCGCTGTAGATATTTGCATGTTTATACAGATAGCGGTGTACATATTTCCATGTTTACACTGACAGCTGTGTAGATATTTCCATGTTTACACAGATAGTGTTGTAGGTATTTCCATGCTTATAGAGATTGCGGTGTAGATATTTCCATGTTTGTACAGATTGCGGTGTAGATATTTCCATGTCTATACAAATAACGGTGTAGATATTTCCATGTTTATACAGATAGCGGTGTAGATATTTCCATGTTTATACAGATAGCGGTGGAGATATTTCCATGTTTATATAGATGGCGGTGTAGATATTTCCATGTTTCTACAGATGACTGTGTAGGTATTTCCATATTTTTACCGAAGGCGGTGTAGATATTTCCATGTTTATACAGATAGCGGTTTAGCTATTTCCATGTTTATACAGATAGCGATGTAGATATTTCCATGTTTATAGAGATGGCTGTGTAGATATTTCCATGTTTATACAGATGGCAGTGTAGATATTTCCGTGTTTATAAAGATGGTGGTGTGGATATTTCTATGTTTATACAGATGACTGTGTACATATTTCCATATTTATACAGAAGGCGGTTTAGATATTTCCATATTTATAGAAATAGCCATGTAGATATTTCCATGTTTATACAGATAGCGGTGTAGACATTTCCATGTTTTTAGAGATAGCCGTGTAGATGTTTACATGTCTATACAGATAACGGTGTAGATATTTCCATGTTTATACAGATAGCATTGTAGATGTTTCCATGTTTATACAGATAGCGGTGTAGATATATCAATGTTTATACAGATCGTGGTGTAGATATTTCCATGTTTATGCAGACAGCGGTGTAGATATTTCCATGTTTATATAGATAGCGGAGTTGATATTTCCATATTTACAGAGATAGATGTGTAGATATTTCCATATTTGCACAGATTGCTGTGTAGATATTTCCACCTTTATACAGATACCATTGTAGATATTTCCATGTTTATACAGATAACAGTATAGTTATTTCCATCTATTTACCAATGACTGTGTAGTTATTTCCATGTGTATACAGATGGCATTGTAGATATTTCTATGTTTATGCAGATAGCGGTGTGGTTATTTCCATGTTTATAGAGATAGCGTTGAAGATATTTCCAAGTTGATAGAGATGGCTCTGTAGATATTTCCATGTTTATACTGATGGCAGTGTAGATATTTCCACGTTTATACAGATAGTGGTGTAGATATTTCCATGTTTATACAGATGACTGTGTAGGTATTTCCATGTATATACAGATGGCCGTGTAGATATTTCCATGTTTATAGAGATAGCAGTGTAGTTATTTCTATGTTTATACAGAAGGCAGTGTAGGTATTTCCATGTTTATGCAGAATGCGGTGTAGATATTTCCATGTTTTTAGAGATAGCCATGTAGATATTTCCATGTTTATACAGATAGAGGTGTAGATATTTCCATGTTTATACAGATTGCGGTGTAGATATTTCCATGTTTATAAAGTTTGTGGTGTGGATATTTCCATGTTTATAAAGATAGCGGTGTAGATATTTCCATGTTTATACAGATAGTGGTGTAGATATTTCCATGTTTACAGAGATAGAGGTGTAGATATTTCCATATTTGCACAGATTGCGGTGTAGATATTTCCATGTTTATAGAGGTAGCGGTGTAGATATTTCCATATTTATACAGATAGCAGTGTACATATTTCCATGTTTATTCAGATGGCGGTGTAGATATTTCCATATTTATACAGATAGCGGTGTGGCTATTTCCATGTTTATACAGATGGCAGTGTAGATATTTCCATGTTTATACAGATAGCGGTGTAGATATTTCCATGTTTATACAGATAGCGATGTAGATGTTTCCATGTTTATACAGATTGCGGTGTAGATATTTCCATGTCTATACAAATAGCGGTGTAGATATTTCCATGTTTAACAGATAGCGGTGTAGATTTTCCATGTTAATACAGATAGCGGTAGAGATATTTCAATGTGTATACAGATGGCGGTGTAGATATTTCCATGTTTCTACAGATGACTGTGTAGATATTTCCATATTTTCACAGATGGCCTTGTAGATATTTCCAGGTTTATACAGATAGCGGTTTAGCTATTTCCATGCTTATTCAGATAGCGATGTAGATATTTCCATGTTTATACAGGTGGCTGTGTAGATATTTCCATGTTTATACAGATGGCAGTGTAGATATTTCCGTGTTTATACAAATAGTTTTTGTGGATATTTCTATGTTTAAACAGATGACTGTGTAGGTATTTCCATGTTTATACAGATGGCGGTGTAGATATTTCCATATTTATAGAAATAGCCATGTAGATATTTCCATGTTTATACAGATAGCGGTGTAGACATTTCCATGTTTATAGAGATAGCGGTGAAGATATTTCCATATTTATACAGATAGCGGTGTAGATATTTCCATGTTTATACAGATAGCGGTGTAGATGTTTCCATGTTTATACAGATAGCAGTGTGGATATATCCATGTTTATACAGATCGTGGTGTAGATATTTCCATGTTTATACAGACAGCGGTGTAGATATTTCCATTTTTATGTAGATAGCGGAGTAGATATTACCATATTTACAGAGATAGATGTGTAGAGATTTCCATATTTCCACAGATTGCGGTGTAGGTATTTCCACCTTTTTACAGATAGCGGTGTAGATATTTCCATGTTTACACAAATAGCGGTGTAGATATTTCCATTTTTACAGAGATGACTGTGTAGGTATTTCCATGTTTATAGAGATGGCGGTGTAGATATTTCCATGTTTATACAGATAGCGGTGGAGATATTTCCTTGTTCATAGAGATCGTGTTGTAGATGTTTCTATGTTTATACAGAGAGCCGTGTAGATATTTCCATGTTTATACAGGTAGCGGTGTTCATATTTCCATGTTTATACAGATCGTGGTGTTAATATTTCCATTTTCCTCAGATGGCAGTTTAGATATTTCCATGTTTATACAGAAGGCGGTGTAGATATTTCCATGTTCATTCAGAAGGCGGTGTAGATATTTCCATGTTTACAGAGATGGCTGTGTTGATATTTCTATGTTTATAGAGATAGCGGTGTAAATATTTCCATGTGTATAGAGATGGTGGTGTAGGTATTTCCATGTTTATTATGACAGTGGTGTAGATATTTCTATGTTTATTCAGATAGTGGTGTAGGTATTTCCATGTCTATACAGATGTCAGTGTAGATAGTTCCATGTTTATGGAGATGGCCATGTAGATATTTCCATGTTTATACACATAGCGGTGTAGACATTTTGATGTGTATAGAGATAGTGGTGTAGATATTTCCATGTTTATACAGATAGCTGTGTAGATATATCCATGTTTATACAGAATGTGGTGTAGATATTTCCATGTTTATACAGATAGCTGTGTAGATATTTCCATATTTATACAGAGAGTGGTGTAGATATTTCCTTGTTTACAGAGATAGAGGTGTAGATATTTCCATATTTGCAAAGATTGCGGTGTAGATATTTCCATCTTCACACAGATTGCCGTGTACATATTTCCATGTTTAAACAGACAGCTGTGTACATATTTCCATGTTTACACAGATAGAGTTGTAGATATTTCCATGTTTATACAGATTGTGGAGTAGATATTTACATGTTTATAAAGATAGCGGTGTAGATATTTCCATGTTTATACAGATAGCGGTGTAGATATTTCCATGTTTATACAGACAGCATTGTAGATATTTCCATGTTTATACAGAGAGTGGTGGAGATATTTCCATGTTTATACAGAAAGCGGTGGAGATATTTCCATGTTTCTAGAGATGGTGGTGTAGATATTTCCAAGTTTATGCAGGTAGCGGTGTAGATATTTCCATGTTTACAGAGACAGCGGTGTAGATATTTCCATGTTTACACAGATAGAGTTGTAGATATTTCCATGTTTATACAGATAGCGGTGTGGCTATTACCATGTTTATACAGATGGCAGTGTAGATATATCCATGTTTATACAGATAGTGGAGTATATATTTCCATGGTTATAAAGATAGCGGTGAAGATACTTCCAAGTTTATAGAGATAGCGGTGGAGATATTTCCATGTTCATAGAGATAGCGATGGAGATATTTCCATGTTTGTACAGATAACGATGTAGATATTTCCATGTCTATGCAGATAGCGGTGTAGATATTTCCGTGTTTATGCAGATAGTGGTGTTGATATTTCCATGTTTATAGAGATAGCCATGTAGATATTTCCATGTTTATACAGATAGTGGTGTGGATGTTTCTATGTTTATACAGGTGACTGTGAAGGTATTTCCATGTTTATACAGATGGCGGTGTAGATATTTCCATATTTATAGAAATAGCCATGTAGATATTTCCATGTTTATACAGATAGCGGTGTAGACATTTCCGTGTTTATAGGGAGAGCAGTGTGGATATTTCCATATTTATACATATAGCGGTGTAGATATTTCCATGTTTATACGGGTAGTGGTGTAGGTATTTCCATGTTTATACAGATAGCGGTGTAGTTATTTCCATGTTTGTACAGGTGACTTTGTACATATTTCCATGTTTACACAGATGGCGGTGTAGATATTTCCATGTTTACAGAGATAGCGGTGTAGATATATCCATGTTTATACAGATAGCTGTGTAGATATTTCCACGTTTATAGAGGTAGCGGTGTAGATATTTCCATATTTATACAGATAGCCTTGAAGATATTTCCATGTTTATTCAGATGGCGTTGTAGATATTTTCATATTTATACACATAGCCGTGTGGCTATTTCCATGTTTATACAGATGGCAGTGTAAATATTTCCATGTTTATACAGATAGCTGTGTAGATATTTCCATGTTATACAGATAGCGGTGGAGATATTTCCATGTGTATACAGATGGCGGTGTAGATATTTCCATGTTTCTACAGATGACTGTGTAGATATTTCCATATTTTTACAGATGGCGGTGTAGATATTTCCATGTTTATACAGATAGCGGTTTAGCTATTTCCATGTTTATTCAGTTAGTGATGTAGATATTTCCATGTTTATAGAGATGGCTGTGTAGATATTTCCATGTTTATACAGATCGTCGTGTAGATATTTCCATGTTTATACAGACAGCGGTGTAGATATTTCCATGTTTATATAGATAGCGGAGTAGATATTTCCATATTTACAGAGATAGATGTGTATATATTTCCATATTTCCACAGATTGTTGTGTAGATATTTCCAACTTTATACAGATAGCGGTGTAGATATTTCCATGTTTATACAGGTAACGGTGTAGATATTTCCATGTTTATACAGATGACTGTGTAGGTATTTCCATGTGTATACAGATGGCAGTGTAGATATTTCCATGTTTATGCAGATAGCGGTGTGGCTATTTCCATGTTTATAGAGGTAGCATTGTAGATATTTCCATGTTTATAGAGATGGCTGTGTAGATATTTCCATGTTTATAGAGATGGCTTTGTAGATATTTCCATGTTTATACAGATGGCAGTTTACATATTTCCACGTTTATACAGATAGTGGTGTAGAGGTTTCCATGTTTATACAGATGACTGTGTAGCTATTTCCATGTATATACAGATGGCAGTGTAGATATTTCCATGTTTATAGAGATAGTGGTGTAGTTATTTCCATGTTTATACACATGGCAGTGTAGATATTTTCATGTTTATACAGAAAGCGGTGTAGACATTTCCATGTTTATAGAGATAGCGGTGTAGATATTTCCATATTTATACAGGTAGTGGTGTAGATATTTCCATGTTTATACAGATTGTGCTGTAGATATTTCCATGTTTATACAGATTTTGGTGTGGATATTTCCATGTTTATACAGATTTTGGTGTGGATATTTCCATGTTTATACAGATAGCAGTGTAGATATTTCCATGTTTATACAGATAGTGGTGTACATATTTCCATGTTTACAGAGATAGATGTGTAGATATTTCCATATTTGCACAGATTGCGGTGTAGATATTTACATCCTCACACAGATTGCGGTGTACATATTTCCATGTTTACACGGACAGCTGTGTAGATATTTCCATGTTTACACAGATAGTGTTGTAGTTATTTCCATGTTTATAGAGATTGCGGTGTAGATATTTCCATGTTTATAAAGATAGTGGTGTAGATATTTCCATGTTTATACAGATGGCAGTGTAGATATTTCCATATTTATAGAAATAGCCATGTAGATATTTCCGTTTTTAAACAGATAGCGGTGTAGATATTTCATGTTTATAGAGATAGCGGTGTAGATATTTCCATATTTATACAGATAACGGTGTAGATATTTCCATGTTTATACAGATAGCGGTGTAGATGTTTCCATGTTTATAAAGATAGCCGTGTAGCTATTTCCATGTTTTCAGAGATAGAGTTGTAGATATTTCCATATTTGCACAGATTGCCGTGAAGGTATTTCCACCTTCAGACAGATAACGGTGTTCATATTTGCATGTTTACACAGACAGCTGAGTAGATATTTCCATGTTTACACAGATAGTGTTGTAGTTATTTCCATGTTTATAGAGATTGCGGTGTAGATATTTCCATGATTATAAAGAGAGCGGTGTAGATATTTCCATGTTTATACAGATGGCAGTGTAGATATTTCCATATTTATAGAAATAGCCATGTAGATATTTCCGTTTTTAAACAGATAGCGGTGTAGATATTTCCATGTTTATAGAGATAGCGGTGTAGATATTTCCATATTTATACAGATAACGGTGTAGATATTTCCATGTTTATACAGATAGAGGTGTAGATGTTTCCATGTTTATAAAGATAGCGGTGTAGCTATTTCCATGTTTACAGAGATAGAGTTTTAGATATTTCCATATTTGCACAGATTGCCGTGAAGGTATTTCCACCTTCAGACAGATAACGGTGTTCATATTTGCATGTTTACACAGACAGCTGAGTAGATATTTCCATGTTTACACAGATAGTGTTGTACATATTTCCATGTTTATACAGATAACGGGGTAGATATTTCCACGTTTATAGAGATGGCGGTGTAGATACTTCCTTTTTTTATGTAGATGGCGGTGTAGATTTTTCCATGTAATAGAGATGGCGGTGTATACATTTCCATGTTTATAGAGATATCGGTGTAGATATTTCCTTGTTTACAGAGATAGCGGTGTAGGTATTTCCATGTTTATAGAGATAGCGGAGTAGATATTTCCATGTTTATACAGATAGCGTTTTAGACATTTCCAAGTTTATATAGATAGCGGTGTTGGTATTTCCAAGTTTATATATATAGCGTTGTAGATATTTCCATGTTTACACAGCTCGCGGTGTACATATTTACATCTTTATACAGATGGCAGTGTAGATATTTCCATGTTTATAGAGAGACTGGTGCAGGTATCTCCATGTTTATAGAGATAACAGTGTAGATATTTCCATGATTATACAGATGGTTGTGTAGATATTTCCATGTGTATACAGATGCCAGTGTAGGTATTTCCATGTTTATACAGATGGCAGTGTAGACATTTCCATGTTTATAAAGATAGCGGTGTAGATCTGTATACGGTGAAGATATTTCCATGTTTTTAGTGATAGCCATGTAGATATTTCCATGTATATACAGATAGCGGAGTAGACATTTCCATGTTTATACAGATAGCAGTGTAGATATTTCCATGTTTATATAGATAGCGGTGTAGATATATCCATGTTTATACAGACTGCGGTGTAGATATTTCCATGTTTATACAGATAGCGGTGTAGATATTTCCATGCTTATACAGATAGTGGTGTAGATATTTCCATGTTTACAGAGACAGAGGTGTAGATATTTCCATCTTCACACAGATTGCGGAGTACATATTTCCATGTTTACAGAGACAGCTGTGTATGTATTTCCATGTTTACACTGATAGTGTTGTAGATATTTCCATGTTTATAGAGATTGCAGTGTAGATATTTCCAGGTTTATAAATATAGCGGTGTAGATATTTCCATGTTTATTCAGATAGCGCTGTAGATATTTGCATGTTTATGCAGATTGCGATGTAGATATTTCCATATTTATACAGATAGCGGTGTAGATATTTCCATGTTTATAGAGATAGCGGTGGAGATATTTCCATATTTATACAGATAGCAATGTAGATATTTGAATGTTTATACAGATAGGGGTCTGCATATTTCCATGTTTATAGTGATGGCGGTGTAGATATTTCCAAGTATATACAGATAGCGGTTTAGATACCTCCGTGTTTATACAGATAGCGGTGTAGGAAATTCCATGTTTATAGAGATAGCGGTGTAGATATTTCCATGTTTATACAGATGGCTGTGTAGATATTTCCATGTGTATAAAGGAGGCAGTGTAGACATTTCCATGTTTATACAGATGGGGGTATAGATATTTCCAAGTTTACACAGATGAATGTGTAGATAATTCCATGTTTTTTACAGATGGTGCAGTAAATATTTCCATGTTACACAGATAGCGGTGTGGATATTTCCATTTTTATACAGATAGCGATGTAGATATATCCATGTTTATAGAGATGGCTGTGGAGATATTTCCATGTTTATACAGATTGCATTGTAGATATTTCCATGTTTATACAGATAGTGGGGTAGATATTTCTATGTTTATACAGATGATTGTGTAGGTATATCCATGTTTATATAGATGGCGGTGTAGATATTTCCATATTTATAGAAATAGCCATGTAGATATTTCCATGTTTATACAGATAGCGGTGTAGACATTTCCATGTTCATAGAGATAGCGGTGTAGATATTTCCATATTTATAGAGATAGCGGTGTAGATATTTCCATGTTTATACACACAGCGGTGTAGATGTTTCCATGTTTTTACAGATAGCGGTGTAGATATATCCATGTTTATTCAGATCCTGGTGTAGATATTTCCATGTTTATACAGACAGCGGTGTAGATATTTCCATGTTTATATAGATAGCGGAGTAGATATTTCCATATTTACAGAGATAGATGTGTAGATATTTCCATATTTCCACAGATTGCGGTGTAGATATTTCCACCTTTATACAGATAGCGGTGTAGATATTTCCCTGTTTATACAGATAACGGTGTAGATATTTCCATCTTTATAAAGATGACTGTGTAGATATTTCCATGTGTATACAGATGGCTGTGTAGTTATTTCCACGTGTGTTACAGATGGCGGTGTAGATATTTCCATGTTTATACAGATGGCGGTGTAGATATTTCCATGTTTATACAGATAGCAGTGAATATATTTCCATTTTTATACAGATAGCGGTGTAGATATTTCCATGTTTATACAGATGTCGGTGTAAATACATTCATGTTTCTGAAGATGGCGGTGCAGTTATTTTCATTTTTATACAGATGTCGGTGTAGATATTTCCATGTATATAGAGATTGCAGTGTAGATATTTCCATGTTTATAGAGAAAGCGTTGTAGGTATTTCCATGTTTATAGAGATAGCGGTGTAGATATTTCCATATTTATACAGATAGCGGTGTAGGTACTTCCATGTTTTTACAGATTGCGGTTGTAGATATTTCCATGTTTCTACAGATGGTGGTGTAGATATTTCCTTGATTATACAGACAGCGGTGTAGATATTTCCATGTTTCTACAGGTAGCGGTGTAGATATTTCCATGTTTACAGAGATAGCGGTGTTGTTATTTCCATCTTTGCACAGATTGCCGTGTAGATATTTCCATGTTTACGCAGATAGCTGTGTAGACATTTCCAAGTTTACACAGATAGCTGTGTAGATATTTCCATGTTTACACACATAGCGTTGCAGATATTTCCAAGTTTATACAGATTGTGGTGTAGATATGTCCATGTTTATACAGATAGCGGTGTAGATATTTTCATGTTTATACAGATAGCGGTGGAGATATTTCCATGTGTATAGAGACTGCGGTATAGATATTTCCATGTTTATACAGACAGCTGTGTAGATATTTCCATGTTTACAGAGATAGCGGTGTAGATATTTCCATCTTTGCACAGATTGCTGTGTAGATATTTCCACTTTTACACAGATAGCTGGGTAGATATTTCCAAGTTTACACAGATAGCTGTGTAGATATTTCCATGTTTACAGAGATAGCATTGTAGATATTTCCATGTTTATACAGATAGCGGTGTAGATATTTCCATGTTTATACAGATTGCGGTGGAGATATTTCTCTGTTTATACAGATAGCGATGTAGATATTTCCATGTTTATACACATAGCGGTGTAGATATTTCCATGTTTATAGAGATAGCAGTGTAGATATTTCCATGTTTATACAGATGGCTGTGTAAATATTTCCATGTGTGTACAGATGGCGGTGTAGATATTTCCATGTTTGTACAGATGGCGCTTTAGATATTTCCATGTTTATAGAGATGGCAGTGTAGATATTTCCATGTTTATACAGATATCGGTGTAGATATTTCCATGTTTACAGAGATAGCGGCGTAGTTATTTCCATCTTTGCACAGATTGCGTTGTAGGGATTGCCAAATTTACACAGATAGCGGTGTAGATATTTCCAAGTTTACACAGATAGCTGTGTAGATATTTCCAAGTTTACAGAGATAGCATTGTAGATATTTCCATGTTTATACAGATTGCGGTGTAGTTATTTCCATGTTGATACAAATAGCGGTGTAGAGATTTCCATGTTTATACAGGTAGCGGTGTAGAAATTCCCATGTTTATACAGATCGCTTTGTACACATTTCCATCCTTCTACAGATGTCAGTGTAGATATTTCCAAGTTTATACAGAAGGCAGTGTAGATATTTCCATGTTTGTACAGATGGCGGTGTAGATAAATCCATGTTTCTGAAGATGGCGGTGTAGGTATTTTCATGTTTATAGAGATGGCGGTGTAGATATTTCCAGGTTTATGCAGATAGCGGTGCAGATATTTCCATGTTTATAGAGATGGCGGTCTAGTTATTTCTAAGTTTATAGAGATAGCGGTGTAAATATTTCCATGCTTATAGAGATGGTGGTGTAAGTATTTTCATGTTAATAGAAATAACGGTGTAGATATTTCCATGTTTATACAGATAACGGTGTTGGTATTTCCATGTTTATACAGATAGCGGTGTAGATATTTCCATGTTTATACAGATGGCAGTGAAGATATTTCCATGTTTATACAGATAGTGGTGCAGGTATTTCCATGTTTATACAGATGGCGGTGTAGATACATCCATGTTTCTGAAGATGGCGTTGTACATATTTTCATTTCTATAGAGATGACAGTGTAGATATTTCCATGTATATAGAGATTGCAGTGTAGATATTTCCATGTGTATACAGAAATCGGTGAAGGTATCTCCATGTTTATAGAGATAGCGGTGTGGATATTTCCATATTTATACAGATAGCGGTGAAGATATTTCCATGTTTATACAGATGGCGTTGTAGTTATTTCCTTGTTTATACAGATATCGGTGTAGATATTTCCAGGTTTATACACAGAGCGGTGTAGATATTTCCACGTTTTACAGATAGTAGTGTAGATATTTCCATCTTTATACAGATAGCGGTGCAGATATTTCCATGTTTACACAAATAGCCGTGTAGATATTTCCTTGTTTATACGGATAGCGGTGTGGATATTTCCATGTTTATACAGATAGCGTTGTAGATATTTCCATGTTTTCGGAGATTGCGGTGTAGATATTTCCCTCTTTGCACAGATTGCCGTGTAGATATTTCCATTTTTACACAGATACCTGTGTATATATTTCCAAGTTTACACAGATAGCTGTGTAGATATTTCCATGTTTACACAGATATCATTGTAGATATTTCCATGTTTATACAGATAGCGGTGTAGATATTTCCATGTTTATACAGATAGCGGTGGAGATATTTCCCTGTTTATACAGATAGTGATGTAGATATTTCCATGTTTATACAGATAGCGGTGTAGATATTTCCATGTTTGTAGAGATAACAGTGTAGATATTTCCATGTTTATACAGATGGCTGTGTAGATATTTCCATGTTTATAGAAATAGCGGTGCAGATATTTCCATCTTTATACAGATAGCGGTGTAGATATTTCCATGTATATACAGATGGCGGTGTAGATAGTTCCATGTTTATGGAGACGGTGGTGTAGATATTTTCATGTTTATATAGATGGCGGTGTAGATATTTCCATGTTTGTAGAGATTGTGGTGTTGATATTTCCATGTTTATAGAGATAGCGCTGTAGGTATTTCCTTGTTTATAGAGATAGTAATGTAGATACATCCATGTTTATACAGATGGCTGTGTAGATATTTCCATGTGTATACAGATGACTCTTTATATATTTGTACGTTTACACAAATGGCGGTGTATATATTTCCATATTTATACAGATAGCGGTGTAGATATTTCCATGTTTATACAGATAACGGTGTAGATATATCCATGTTTATACAGATAGCGATGTAGGTATTTCCATGTTTATACAGATAGTGGTGTAGATATTTCCATGTTTACAGAGATAGCGGTGTAGATATTTCCATATTTATACAGATTGCGGTGTAGATATTTCCATCTTTATACAGATGGCGGTGTAGATATTTCGATGTTTATACAGATGGCAGTGAAGATATTTCCATGTATATACAGATAGTGGTGTAGATATTTCCATGTTTATACAGATGGCGGTGTAGTTACACCCATGTTTCTGAAGATGGCGGTGTAGATAGTTTCATGTTTATAGAGATGGAGGTGTAGATATTTCCATGTATATAGAGATAGTAGTGTAGATATTTTCATGTTTATAGAGAAAGCGTTGTAGGTATTTCCATGTTTATACAGATGGCAGTGTAGATATTTCCATGTTTATACGGATATCCTTGTAGATATTTCCATGTTTATGCAGATGGCCGTGTAGATATTTCCATGTTTATATGGATGGCGGTGTAGTTATTTCTATGTTTATAGAGATAGCAGTGTAAATATTTCCATGCTTATAGAGATGGTGGTGTAAGTATATTCATGTTTATAGAGATAGCGGTGTAGATATTTCCATGTTTATACAGATAACGGTGTTGGTATTTCCATGTTTATACAGATAGCGATGTCGATATTTCTATGTTTATACAGCTCGCGGTGTAGATATTTCCATATTTAAACAGATGGCAGTGTAGATATTTCCATGTTTATACAGATAGCGGTGTAGATATTTACATGTCTATAGAGGTAGCGGTGTAGGTATTTCCATATTTATACAGATTGCGGGGTAGATATTTCCATCTTTATACAGATGGCGGTGTAGATATTTCCATGTTTATACACATGGCAGTGAATATATTTCCATGTTTATACAGATATTGCTGTAGATATTTCCATGTTTATACAGATGGCGGTGTAGATACTTCCATGTATCTGAAGATGGCGGTGTAGATATTTTCATGTTTATAGAGATGGCGGTGTAGATATTTCCATGTATATAGAGATTGCAGTGTAGATATTTCCATGTTCATAGAGAAAGCGGTGTAGATATTTCCATGTTTATAGAGACAGCAGTGTGGATATTTCCATATTTATACAGATAGCGGTGTGGATATTTCCATATTTATACAGATAGCGGTGTAGGTATTTCCATGTTTATACAGATGGCGGTGTAGATATTTCCATGTTTATAGAGATAGTGGTGTAGTTATATCCACGTTTATACAGACTGCGGTGTAGACATTTCCATGTTTATACAGATGGCTGTGTAGATATTTCCATGTGTATACAGATGGCTGTGTAGATATGTCCATGTTTATATAGATGGTGGTGTAGACGTTTCCATGTTTGTACACATGATTGTGTAGATATTTCCATGATTATACAGATAGCGTTTTAGCTATTTCCATGTTTATAGAGATGGCTGTGTAGATATTTCCATGTTTACATAGATGGCAGAATAGATATTTCCATGTTTCTACAGATGCTGGTGTAGGTATTTCGATTTATATACTGATGACTGTCTAGTTATTTCCATGTTTATACAGATGGCGGTGTAGTTATTTCCATGTTTTTGAGATAGCCATGTAGATATTTCCGTGTTTATACAGATAGCGGTGTAGGCATTTCCATGTTAATAGAGATAGCGGTAAAGTTATTTCCATATATATACAGATAGCGGTGTAGATAATTCCATGTTTATACAGATAGCGGTGAAATTATTTCCATGTTTATACAGATAGCGGTGTACATATTCCCATGTTTATACAGATCGCGGTGTAGATATTTCCATGTTTATATAGATAGCAGTGTAGATATTTCCATGTTTATAGTGGTAGCATTGTAGATATTTCCATGTTTACACAGATCGCGGTGAAGAAATTTCCATCTTTCTAAAGATGGATGTGTAGGCATTTCTATGTTTATACAGATGGCGGTGTAGATATTTCCTTGTTTATGTATATGGCAGTGTAGGTATTTCCATGTTTATAGAGATGGCGGTGTATATATTTCCATGTTTTTAGAGATAGCTGTGTAGATATTTCCATGTTTATACAGGTAGCGTTGTAGATATTTCCATGTTTACACAGATCGGGTGGTAGTTATTTCCATCTTTCTTCAGATGGCATTGTAGGTATTTCCTTGTTTTTACAGATGGCGTGTTAGGTATTTCCGTGTTTATACAGACGGTGCTGTAGATATTTCCATGTTTATACAGATAGCAGTGTAGATATTTCCATGTTTATACAGATGGCAGTGGAGATATTTCCATGTTTTATAGATAGCGGTGTAGATATTTCCATGTTTATACAGATAGCGGTGTAGGTATTTCCATGTTTATAGAGATAGTGGTGTAGATATTTCCATGTTTATACAGATGGCTGTGTAGATATTTCCATGTGTATACTCATGGCAGTATAGATATGTCCATGTTTATATAGATGGTGGTGTAGATGTTTCCATGTTTGTACCCATGATTGTGTAGATATTTCCACGAATATACAGATAGCGGTGTAGCTATTTCCATGTTTATAGAGATGGCTGTGTAGATATTTCCATGTTTACAAAGATGGCAGAGTAGATATTTCCATGTTTCTACAGATGGTGGTGTAGGTATTTCGATTTATATAGTGATGACTGTCTAGTTATTTCCATGTTTATACAGATGGCGGTATAGATATTTCCATGTTTTTGAGATAGCCATGTAGATATTTCCATGTTTATACAGATAGCGGTGTAGGCATTTCCATGTTAATAGAGATAGCGGTAAAGATATTTCCATATTTATACAGATAGCGGTGTAGATAATTCCATGTTTCTACAGATAGCGGTGAAATTATTTCCATGTTTATACAGGTAGCGGTGTAGATATTCCCATGTTTATATAGATCGCGGTGTAGATACTTCCATGTTTATATAGATAGCGGTGAAGATATTTCCATGTTTATAGAGATAGCGTTGTAGATATTTCCATGTTTACAGAGATCGCGGTGAAGATATTTCCATCTTACTAAAGATGGATGTGTAGGCATTTCTATGTTTATACAGATGACGATGTAGATATTTCCTTGTTTATGTATATGGCGGTGTAGGTATTTCCATGTTTATAGAGATGGCGGTGTATATATTTCCATGTTTTTAGAGATAGCGGTGTAGATATTTCCATGTTTATAAAGATAGGGGTGTAGATATTACCATGTTTATATAGCTCACGGTGTAGTTATTTACATCTTTATACAGATGGCGTTGTAGATATTTCCATGTTTATGCAGATGGCGGTGTAGATAGTTCCATGTTTATGGAGATGGCAGTTTAGATATTTTCATATTTATATAGATGGCGCTGTACATATTTCCATGTTTATAGAGATAGTGGTGAAGATACTTCCATGTTTATAGAGATAACGGTGTAGGTATTTCCATGTTTATAGAGATAGCGGTGCAGTTATTTCCATGTTGATACAGATGGCTGTGTAGATATTTCCATGTATATACAGATGGCATTGTTGGTATTTCCATCTGTATTCAGATGGCAGTGTATATAGTTCCAAGTTTATACAGATGGTGGTGTAGATATGTCCATGTTTATACAGATGACTGTGTAGATATTTCCATGTTTTTACAGATGGCGGTGTGGATATTTCCATATTTATAGTGATAGCGGTGCAGATATTTCCATGTTTATACAGATGGCGGTGTAGATATTTCCATGTTTATGCAGATAGCATTGTAGATATTTCCATATTTATACAGATGGCGGTGTAGATATTTCCATATTTAACAGATAGCTGTGTAGATATTTCCATGTTTATACAGATAGCGGTGGAGATATTTCCATGTTTACACAGATAGCGGTGTAGGTATTTCCTTGTTTATAGAGACAGCGGTGTAGATATTTTAATGTTTATACTGATGGAGGTGTATATATTTACATGTTTATACAGATGGCGGTGTAGATATTTCGATGTTTATACAGATAGCAGTGGAGATATTTCCATGTTTATACAGATAGCGGTGTAGATATTTCCATGTTTATACTGATCGCGGTGTAGATATTTCCATGTTTATACAGATGGCGGTGTAGATATTTCCATATTTATACAGATGGCTGTGTAGATATTTACATGTGTATACAGATGGTATTGTAGGTATTTCCATGTTTATACAGA
The DNA here is from genome assembly GCF_028858775.2 of Pan troglodytes. NCBI lineage: Eukaryota > Metazoa > Chordata > Mammalia > Primates > Hominidae > Pan > Pan troglodytes. The sequence goes on from NC_072420.2 coordinate 50,079,301, forward strand.
CGGTGGTGTAGATATTTCCATGTTTATTCGGATGACTGTGTAGATATTTCCATGTTTTTACAGATGGCAGTGTAGATATTTCAATGTTTATAGAGATGGCGGTGTAGATATTTCCATATTTATACAGATGTCTGTGTAGATATTTCCATGTGTATACAGATGGTATTGTAGTTATTTCCATGTTTATACAGATGGTGGTGTAGATATTTCCATGTTTATTCAGATGACTTTGTAGATATTTCCATGTTTTTACAGATGGCAGTGTAGATATTTCAATGTTTATAGAGATGGCGCTGTAGATATGTCCATGTTTATACAGATAACGGTGGAGATATTTCCATGTTTATGCAGACAGCAGTGGAGATATTTCCATGTTTATACACATAGCGGTGTACATATTTCCATGTTTATAGAGACAGCGGTGTAGGTATTTCCATGTTAATACAGATAGCGGTGCAGATATTTCCATGTTTATACAGATGCCCAAGCAGATATCTCCATATTTATACAGAGGGCTGTGTAGATATTTCTATGTTTATACAGATGGCAGTGTAGATATTTCCATGTTCCTACACATGACTGTGTAGGTATTTCCATGTTTATACAGATGGCTTTGTAGATATTTCCATGTCTATAGAGATAGCGGTGCAGATATTTCCATGTTTAGACAGATAGCGGTGTATATATTTCCATGTTTATACAGATCGTGGTGTAGATATTTCCATGTTTATACAGATAGCGGTGTAGATATTTCCATGTTTATACAGATGGCTTTGTCGATATTTCCACGTTTATACAGAGTTCTCTGTACATATTTCCATGTTTATATAGATGACAGTGTAGACATTTCCAGGTTTATACAGATGACTGTGAGGATATTTCCAAGTTAATACAGATGGCGGTGTAGATATTTCCATGTTTACAGAGAGAGCGGTGTAGATATTTCCATGTTTATTGAGATAGCGGTGTAAATATTTCCATATTTATACAGATAGTGGTGTAGATATTTCCATGTTTTTACAGATAGCGGTGTAGATATTTCCATCTTTATTCAGAGAGTGCTGTACATATTTCCATGTTTATACAAATCACTGTGTAGATATTTCCATGTTTATACAGATAACGTTGTAGACATTTCCATCTTTATACAAACGGTGGTGTAGATATTTCCATGTTCCTACACATGACTGTGTAGTTATTTCCATGTTTATACAGATGGCGGTGTAGATATTTCCATATTTATAGAGATAGCAGTGTAGATATTTCCAGGTTTATACAGATAGCGGTGTAAATATTTCCATGTTTATACAGATCGTGGTGTAGATTTTTCCATGTTTATACAGATACCGGTGTAGATATTTCCATGTTTATACAGACTGCAGTATAGGTATTTCTATGTTTATACAGATAGCGGTGTAGATATTTCCATGTTTGTACAGATGGCGGTGTAGTTATTTCCATGTTTATATAGATAGCGGTGTAGATATTTCCATGTATATACACATGGCTGTGTAGATATTTCCATGTTTATACAGATGGCGGTGTAGATATTTCCATGTTTTTACAGATAACTTTGTAAATATTTCCATGTTTATACAGATGGCGGTGTAGATATTTCAATGTTTATACAGATGGCAGTGCAGATATTTCCATGTTTATACAGATAGCGGTGTAGATATTTCCATGTTTATACTGATCGCTGTGTAGATATTTCCATGTTTATACAGATGGCGGTGTAGATATTTCCATATTGATACAGATGTCTGTGTAGATATTTCCATGTGTATACAGATGGTATTGTAGGTATTTCCATGTTTATACAGATGGTGGTGTAGATATTTCCATGTTTATTCAGATGACTGTGTAGATATTTCCATGTTTTTACAGATGGCAGTGTAGATATTTCAATGTTTATAGAGATGGCGCTGTAGATATGTCCATGTTTATACAGATAACGGTGGAGATATTTCCATGTTTATGCAGACAGCAGTGGAGATATTTCCATGTTTATACACATAGCGGTGTACATATTTCCATGTTTATAGAGACAGCGGTGTAGGTATTTCCATGTTTATACAGATAGCGGTGCAGATATTTCCCTGTTTATACAGATGCCCATGCAGATATCTCCATATTTATACAGAGGGCTGTGTAGATATTTCTATGTTTATACAGATGGCAGTGTAGATATTTCCATGTTCCTACACATGACTGTGTAGGTATTTCCATGTTTATACAGATAACGTTGTAGACATTTCCATCTTTATACAAACGGTGGTGTAGATATTTCCATGTTCCTACACATGACTGTGTAGGTATTTCCATGTTTATACAGATGGCGGTGTATATATTTCCATATTTATAGAGATAGCAGGGTAGATATTTCCAGGTTTATACAGATAGCGGTGTAAATATTTCCATGTTTATACAGATCGTGGTGTAGATATTTCCATGTTTATACAGATACCGGTGTAGATATTTCCATGTTTATACAGACTGCAGTATAGGTATTTCTATGTTTATACAGATAGCGGTGTAGATATTTCCATGTTTGTACAGATGGCGGTGTAGTTATTTCCATGTTTATATAGATACCGGTGTAGATATTTCCATGTATATACACATGGCTGTGTAGATATTTCCGTGTTTATACAGATGGCGGTGTAGATATTTCCATGTGTTTGCAGATAACTTTGTAAATATTTCCATGTTTATGCAGATGGCGGTGTAGATATTTCGATGTTTATACAGATAGCAGTGGAGATATTTCCATGTTTATACAGATAGCGGTGTAGATATTTCCATGTTTATACTGATCGCGGTGTAGATATTTCCATGTTTATACAGATGGCGGTGTAGATATTTCCATATTTATACAGATGGCTGTGTAGATATTTACATGTGTATACAGATGGTATTGTAGGTATTTCCATGTTTATACAGATGGTGGTGTAGATATTTCCATGTTTATTCGGATGACTGTGTAGATATTTCCATGTTTTCACAGATGGCAGTGTAGACATTTCAATGTTTATGGAGATGGCGGTGTAGATATTTCCATATTTATACAGATGTCTGTGTAGATATTTCCATGTGTATACAGATGGTATTGTAGGTATTTCCATGTTTATACAGATGGTGGTGTAGATATTTTCATGTTTATTCAGATGACTGTGTAGATATTTCCATGTTTTTACAGATGGCAGTGTAGATATTTCAATGTTTATAGAGATGGCGCTGTAGATATGTCCATGTTTATACAGATAACGGTGGAGATATTTCCATGTTTATGCAGACAGCAGTGGAGATATTTCCATGTTTATACACATAGCGGTGTACATATTTCCATGTTTATAGAGACAGCGGTGTAGGTATTTCCATGTTTATACAGATAGCGGTGCAGATATTTCCATGTTTATACAGATGCCCAAGCAGATATCTCCATATTTATACAGAGGGCTGTGTAGATATTTCTATGTTTATACAGATGGCAGTGTAGATATTTCCATGTTCCTACACATGACTGTGTAGGTATTTCCATGTTTATACAGATGGCTTTGTAGATATTTCCATGTCTATAGAGATAGCGGTGCAGATATTTCCATGTTTAGACAGATAGCGGTGTATATATTTCCATGTTTATACAGATCGTGGTGTAGATATTTCCATGTTTATACAGATAGCGGTGTAGATGTTTCCATGTTTATACAGATGGCTGTGTCGATATTTCCATGTTTATACAGAGTTCTCTGTACATATTTCCATGTTTATATAGATGACAGTGTAGACATTTCCAGGTTTATACAGATGACTGTGAGGATATTTCCAAGTTAATACAGATGGCGGTGTAGATATTTCCATGTTTACAGAGAGAGCGGTGTAGATATTTCCATGTTTATTGAGATAGCGGTGTAAATATTTCCATATTTATACAGATAGTGGTGTAGATATTTCCATGTTTTTACAGATAGCGGTGTAGATATTTCCATCTTTATTCAGAGAGTGCTGTACATATTTCCATGTTTATACAAATCACTGTGTAGATATTTCCATGTTTATACAGATAACGTTGTAGACATTTCCATCTTTATACAAACGGTGTTGTAGATATTTCCATGTTCCTACACATGACTGTGTAGTTATTTCCATGTTTATACAGATGGCGGTGTAGATATTTCCATATTTATAGAGATAGCAGTGTAAATATTTCCAGGTTTATACAGATAGCGGTGTAAATATTTCCATGTTTATAGAGATCGTGGTGTAGATATTTCCATGTTTATACAGATACCGGTGTAGATATTTCCATGTTTATACAGACTGCAGTATAGGTATTTCTATGTTTATACAGATAGCGGTGTAGATATTTCCATGTTTGTACAGATGGCGGTGTAGTTATTTCCATGTTTATATAGATAGCGTTGTAGATATTTCCATGTATATACACATGGCTGTGTAGATATTTCCATGTTTATACAGATGGCGGTGTAGATATTTCCATGTTTTTACAGATAACTTTGTAAATATTTCCATGTTTATACAGATGGCGGTGTAGATATTTCAATGTTTATACAGATGGCAGTGCAGATATTTCCATGTTTATACAGATAGCGGTGTAGATATTTCCATGTTTATACTGATCGCTGTGTAGATATTTCCATGTTTATACAGATGGCGGTGTAGATATTTCCATATATATACAGATGTCTGTGTAGATATTTCCATGTGTATACAGATGGTATTGTAAGTATTTCCATGTTTATACAGATGGTGGTGTAGATATTTCCATGTTTATTCAGATGACTGTGTAGATATTTCCATGTTTTTACAGATGGCAGTGTAGATATTTCAATGTTTATAGAGATGGCGCTGTAGATATTTCCATGTTTATACAGATAACGGTGGAGATATTTCCATGTTTATGCAGACAGCAGTGGAGATATTTCCATGTTTATACACATAGCGGTGTACATATTTCCATGTTTATAGAGACAGCGGTGTAGGTATTTCCATGTTTATACAGATAGCGGTGCAGATATTTCCATGTTTATACAGATGCCCATGCAGATATCTCCATATTTATACAGAGGGCTGTGTAGATATTTCTATGTTTATACAGATGGCAGTGTAGATATTTCCATGTTCCTACACATGACTGTGTAGGTATTTCCATGTTTATACACATAACGTTGTAGACATTTCCATCTTTATACAAACGGTGGTGTAGATATTTCCATGTTCCTACACATGATGGTGTAGGTATTTCCATGTTTATACAGATGGCGGTGTAGATATTTCCATATTTATAGAGATAGCAGTGTAGATATTTCCAGGTTTATACAGATAGCGGTGTAAATATTTCCATGTTTATACAGATCGTGGTGTAGATATTTCCATGTTTATACAGATACCGGAGTAGATATTTCCATGTTTATACAGACTGCAGTATAGGTATTTCTATGTTTATACAGATAGCGGTGTAGATATTTCCAGGTTTGTACAGATGGCGGTGTAGTTATTTCCATGTTTATATAGATAGCGGTGTAGATATTTCCATGTATATACACATGGCTGTGTAGATATTTCCGTGTTTATACAGATGGCGGTGTAGCTATTTCCATGTGTTTGCAGATAACTTTGTAAATATTTCCATGTTTATGCAGATGGCGGTGTAGATATTTCGATGTTTATACTGATCGCGGTGTAGATATTTCCATGTTTATACAGATGGCGGTGTAGATATTTCCATATTTATACAGATGGCTGTGTAGATATTTACATGTGTATACAGATGGTATTGTAGGTATTTCCATGTTTATACAGATGGTGGTGTAGATATTTCCATGTTTATTCGGATGACTGTGTAGATATTTCCATGTTTTTACAGATGGCAGTGTAGATATTTCAATGTTTATAGAGATGGCGGTGTAGATATTTCCATATTTATACAGATGTCTGTGTAGATATTTCCATGTGTATACAGATGGTATTGTAGGTATTTCCATGTTTATACAGATGGTGGTGTAGATATTTCCATGTTTATTCAGATGACTGTGTAGATATTTCCATGTTTTTACAGATGGCAGTGTAGATATTTCAATGTTTATAGAGATGGCGCTGTAGATATGTCCATGTTTATACAGATAACGGTGGAGATATTTCCATGTTTATGCAGACAGCAGTGGAGATATTTCCATGTTTATACACATAGCGGTGTACATATTTCCATGTTTATAGAGACAGCGGTGTAGGTATTTCCATGTTTATACAGATAGCGGTGCAGATATTTCCATGTTTATACAGACGCCCAAGCAGATATCTCCATATTTATACAGAGGGCTGTGTAGATATTTCTATGTTTATACAGATGGCAGTGTAGATATTTCCATGTTCCTACACATGACTGTGTTGGTATTTCCATGTTTATACAGATGGCTTTGTAGATATTTCCATGTCTATAGAGATAGCGGTGCAGATATTTCCATGTTTAGACAGATAGCGGTGTATATATTTCCATGTTTATACAGATCGTGGTGTAGATATTTCCATGTTTATACAGATAGCGGTGTAGATATTTCCATGTTTATACAGATGGCTGTGTCGATATTTCCATGTTTATACAGAGTTCTCTGTACATATTTCCATGTTTATATAGATGACAGTGTAGACATTTCCAGGTTTATACAGATGACTGTGAGGATATTTCCAAGTTAATACAGATGGCGGTGTAGATATTTCCATGTTTACAGAGATAGCGGTGTAGATATTTCCATGTTTATTGAGATAGCGGTGTAAATATTTCCATATTTATACAGATAGTGGTGTAGATATTTCCATGTTTTTACAGATAGCGGTGTAGATATTTCCATCTTTATTCAGAGAGTGCTGTACATATTTCCATGTTTATACAAATCACTGTGTAGATATTTCCATGTTTATACAGATAACGTTGTAGACATTTCCATCTTTATACAAACGGTGGTGTAGATATTTCCATGTTCCTACACATGACTGTGTAGTTATTTCCATGTTTATACAGATGGCGGTGTAGATATTTCCATATTTATAGAGATAGCAGTGTAGATATTTCCAGGTTTATACAGATAGCGGTGTAAATATTTCCATGTTTATACAGATCGTGGTGTAGATATTTCCATGTTTATACAGATACCGGTGTAGATATTTCCATGTTTATACAGACTGCAGTATAGGTATTTCTATGTTTATACAGATAGCGGTGTAGATATTTCCATGTTTGTACAGATGGCGGTGTAGTTATTTCCATGTTTATATAGATAGCGGTGTAGATATTTCCATCTATATACACATGGCTGTGTAGATATTTCCATGTTTATACAGATGGCGGTGTAGATATTTCCATGTTTTTACAGATAACTTTGTAAATATTTCCATGTTTATACAGATGGCGGTGTAGATATTTCAATGTTTATACAGATGGCAGTGCAGATATTTCCATGTTTATACAGATAGCGGTGTAGATATTTCCATGTTTATACTGATCGCTGTGTAGATATTTCCATGTTTATACAGATGGCGGTGTAGATATTTCCATATTTATACAGATGTCTGTGTAGATATTTCCATGTGTATACAGATGGTATTGTAGGTATTTCCATGTTTATACAGATGGTGGTGTAGATATTTCCATGTTTATTCAGATGACTGTGTAGATATTTCCATGTTTTTACAGATGGCAGTGTTGATATTTCAATGTTTATAGAGATGGCGCTGTAGATATTTCCATGTTTATACAGATAACGGTGGAGATATTTCCATGTTTATGCAGACAGCAGTGGAGATATTTCCATGTTTATACACATAGCGGTGTACATATTTCCATGTTTATAGAGACAGCGGTGTAGGTATTTCCATGTTTATACAGATAGCGGTGCAGATATTTCCATGTTTATACAGATGCCCATGCAGATATCTCCATATTTATACAGAGGGCTGTGTAGATATTTCTATGTTTATACAGATGGCAGTGTAGATATTTCCATGTTCCTACACATGACTGTGTAGGTATTTCCATGTTTATACAGATGGCGGTGTAGATATTTCCATATTTATAGAGATAGCAGTGTAGATATTTCCAGGTTTATACAGATAGCGGTGTAAATATTTCCATGTTTATACAGATCGTGGTGTAGATATTTCCATGTTTATACAGATACCGGTGTAGATATTTCCATGTTTATACAGACTGCAGTATAGGTATTTCTATGTTTATACAGATAGCGGTGTAGATATTTCCATGTTTGTACAGATGGCGGTGTAGTTATTTCCATGTTTATATAGATAGCGGTGTAGATATTTCCATGTATATACACATGGCTGTGTAGATATTTCCGTGTTTATACAGATGGCGGTGTAGATATTTCCATGTGTTTGCAGATAACTTTGTAAATATTTCCATGTTTATGCAGATGGCGGTGTAGATATTTCGATGTTTATACAGGTAGCAGTGGAGATATTTCCATGTTTATACAGATAGCGGTGTAGATATTTCCATGTTTATACTGATCACGGTGTAGATATTTCCATGTTTATACAGATGGCGGTGTAGATATTTCCATATTTATACAGATGGCTGTGTAGATATTTACATGTGTATACAGATGGTATTGTAGGTATTTCCATGTTTATACAGATGGTGGTGTAGATATTTCCATGTTTATTCGGATGACTGTGTAGATATTTCCATGTTTTTACAGATGTCAGTGTAGACATTTCAACGTTTATAGAGATGGCGGTGTAGATATTTCCATATTTATACAGATGTCTGTGTAGATATTTCCATGTGTATACAGATGGTATTGTAGGTATTTCCATGTTTATACAGATGGTGGTGTAGATATTTCCATGTTTATTCAGATGACTGTGTAGATATTTCCATGTTTTTACAGATGGCAGTGTAGATATTTCAATGTTTATAGAGATGGCGCTGTAGATATGTCCATGTTTATACAGATAACGGTGGAGATATTTCCATGTTTATCCAGACAGCAGTGGAGATATTTCCATGTTTATACACATAGCGGTGTACATATTTCCATGTTTATAGAGACAGCGGTGTTGGTATTTCCATGTTTATACAGATAGCGGTGCAGATATTTCCATGTTTATACAGATGCCCATGCAGATATCTCCATATTTATACAGAGGGCTGTGTAGATATTTCTATGTTTATACAGATGGCAGTGTAGATATTTCCATGTTCCTACACATGACTGTGTAGGTATTTCCATGTTTATACAGATGGCTTTGTAGATATTTCCATGTCTATAGAGATAGCGGTGCAGATATTTCCATGTTTATACAGATAGCGGTGTATATATTTCCATGTTTATACAGATCGAGGTGTAGATATTTCCATGTTTATACAGATACCGGTGTAGATATTTCCATGTTTATAAAGACCGCAGTGTAGATATTTCCATGTTTATACAGATAGCGGTGTAGATATTTCCATGTTTATACAGATGGCTGTGTCGATATTTCCATGTTTATACAGAGTTCTCTGTACATATTTCCATGTTTATATAGATGACAGTGTAGATATTTCCAGGTTTATACAGATGACTGTGTAGATATTTCCAAGTTAATACAGATGGCGGTGTAGATATTTCCATGTTTATAGAGATAGCGGTGTAGATATTTCCATGTTTATTGAGATAGCGGTGTAAATATTTCCATATTTATACAGATAGTGGTGTAGATATTTCCATGTTTTTACAGATAGCGTTGTAGATATTTCCATCTTTATTCAGAGAGTTCTGTACATATTTCCATGTTTATACAAATCTCTGTGTAGATATTTCCATGTTTATACAGAAAACGTTGTAGACATTTCCATCTTTATACAAACGGTGGTGTAGATATTTCCATGTTCCTACACATGACTGTGTAGTTATTTCCATGTTTATACAGATGGCGGTGTAGATATTTCCATATTTATAGAGATAGCAGTGTAGATATTTCCAGGTTCATACAGATAGCGGTGTAAATATTTCCATGTTTATACTGATCGTGGTGTAGATATTTCCATGTTTATACAGATACCGGTGTAGATATTTCCATGTTTATACAGACTGCAGTATAGGTATTTCTATGTTTATACAGATAGCGGTGTAGATATTTCCATGTTTGTACAGATGGCGGTGTACTTATTTCCATGTTTATATAGATAGCAGTGTAGATATTTCCATGTATATACACATGGCTGTGTAGATATTTCCATGTTTATACAGATGGCGGTGTAGATATTTCCATGTTTTTACAGATTACTTTGTAAATATTTCCATGTTTATACAGATGGCGGTGTAGATATTTCGATGTTTATACAGATAGCAGTGGAGATATTTCCATGTTTATACAGATAGCGGTGTAGATATTTCCATGTTTATACTGATCGCGGTGTAGATATTTCCATGTTTATACAGATGGCGGTGTAGATATTTCCATTTTTATACAGATGTCTGTGTAGATATTTACATGTGTATACAGATGGTATTGTAGGTATTTCCATGTTTATACAGATGGTGGTGTAGATATTTCCATGTTTATTCGGATGACTGTGTAGATATTTCCATGTTTTTACAGATGGCAGTGTAGATATTTCAATGTTTGTAGAGATGGCGGTGTAGATATTTCCATATTTATACAGATGTCTGTGTAGATATTTCCATGTGTATACAGATGGTATTGTAGGTATTTCCAAGTTTATACAGATGGTGGTGTACATATTTCCATGTTTATTCAGATGACTGTGTAGATATTTCCATGTATTTACAGATGGCAGTGTAGATATTTAAATGTTTATTCAGATGACTGTGTAGATATTTCCATGTTTTTACAGATGGCAGTGTAGATATTTCAATGTTTATAGAGATGGCGCTGTAGATATGGCCATGTTTATACAGATAACGGTGGAGATATTTCCATGTTTATGCAGACAGCAGTGGAGATATTTCCATGTTTATACACATAGCGGTGTACATATTTCCATGTTTATAGAGACAGCGGTGTAGGTATTTCCATGTTTATACTGATAGCGGTGCAGATATTTCCATGTTTATACAGATGCCCATGCAGATATCTCCATATTTATACAGAGGGCTGTGTAGATATTTCTATGTTTATACATAGAGCAGTGTAGATATTTCCATGTTCCTACACATGACTGTGTAGGTATTTCCATGTTTATACAGATGGCTTTGTAGATATTTCCATGTCTATAGAGATAGCGGTGCAGATATTCACATGTTTATACAGATAGCGGTGTATATATTTCCATGTTTATACAGATCGTGGTGTAGATATTTCCATGTTTATACAGATACCGGTGTAGATATTTCCATGTTTATACAGATAGCGGTGTAGATATTTCCATGTTTATACAGATGGCTGTGTCGATATTTCCATGTTTATACAGAGTTCTCTGTAGATATTTCCATGTTTATATAGATGACAGTGTAGATATTTCCAGGTTTATACAGATGACTGTGTAGATATTTCCAAGTTAATACAGATGGCGGTGTAGATATTTCTATGTTTATAGAGATAGCGGTGTAGATATTTCCATGTTTATTGAGATAGCGGTGGAAATATTTCCATATTTATACAGATAGTGGTGTAGATATTTCCATGTTTTTACAGATAGCGGTGTAGATATTTCCATCTTTATTCAGAGAGTGCTGTACATATTTGCATGTTTATACAAATCACTGTGTAGATATTTCCATGTTTATACAGATAACGTTGAAGACATTTCCATCTTTATACAAACGGTGGTGTAGATATTTCCATGTTCCTACACATGACTGTGTAGTTATTTCCATGTTTATACAGATGGCGGTGTAGATATTTCCATATTTATAGAGATAGCAGTGTAGATATTTCCAGGTTTATACAGATAGCGGTGTAAATATTTCCATGTTTATACAGATCGTGGTGTAGATATTTCCATGTTTATACAGATACCAGTGTAGATATTTCCATGTTTATACAGACTGCAGTATAGGTATTTCTATGTTTATACAGATAGCGGTGTAGATATTTCCATGTTTGTACAGATGGCGGTGTAGTTATTTCCATGTTTATATAGATAGCGGTGTAGATATTTCCATGTATATACACATGGCTGTGTGGATATTTCCGTGTTTATACAGATGGCGGTGTAGATATTTCCATGTTTTTACAGATAACTTTGTAAATATTTCCATGTTTATGCAGATGGTGGTGTAGATATTTCGATGTTTATACAGATAGCAGTGGAGATATTTCCATGTTTATACAGATAGCGGTGTAGATATTTCCATGTTTATACTGATCGCGGTGTAGATATTTCCATGTTTATACAGATGGCGGTGTAGATATTTCCATTTTTATACAGATGTCGTTGTAGATATTTACATGTGTATACAGATGGTATTGTAGGTATTTCCATGTTTATACAGATGGTGGTGTAGATACTACCATGTTTATTCGGATGACTGTGTAGATATTTCCATGTTTTTACAGATGGCAGTGTAGATATTTCAATGTTTATAGAGATGGCGGTGTAGATATTTCCATATTTATACAGATGTCTGTGTAGATATTTCCATGTGTATACAGATGGTATTGTAGGTATTTCCATGTTTATACAGATGGTGGTGTATATATTTCCATGTTTATTCAGATGACTGTGTAGATATTTCCATGTTTTTACAGATGGCAGTGTAGATATTTCAATGTTTATAGAGATGGCGCTGTAGATATGTCCATGTTTATACAGATAACGGTGGAGATATTTCCATGTTTATGCAGACAGCAGTGGAGATATTTCCATGTTTATACACATAGCGGTGTACATATTTCCATGTTTATAGAGACAGCGGTGTAGGTATTTCCATGTTTATACAGATAGCGGTGCAGATATTTCAATGTTTATACAGATGCCCATGCAGATATCTCCATATTTATACAGAGGGCTGTGTAGATATTTCTATGTTTATACAGATGGCAGTGTAGATATTTCCATGTTCCTACACATGACTGTGTAGGTATTTCCATGTTTATACAGATGGCTTTGTAGATATTTCCATGTCTATAGAGATAGCGGTGCAGATATTTACATGTTTATACAGATAGCGGTGTATATATTTCCATGTTTATACAGATCGTGGTGTAGATATTTCCATGTTTATACAGATACCGGTGTAGATATTTCCATGTTTATACAGACCGCAGTGTAGATATTTCCATGTTTATACAGATAGCGGTGTAGATATTTCCATGTTTATACAGATGGCTGTGTCGATATTTCCATGTTTATACAGAGTTCTCTGTAGATATTTCCATGTTTATATAGATGACAGTGTAGATATTTCCAGGTTTATACAGATGACTGTGTAGATATTTCCAAGTTAATACAGATTGCGGTGTAGATATTTCCATGTTTATAGAGATAGCGATGTAGATATTTCCATGTTTATTGAGATAGCGGTGTAAATATTTCCATATTTATACAGATAGTGGTGTAGATATTTCCATGTTTTTACAGATAGCGGTGTAGATATTTCCATCTTTATTCAGAGAGTGCTGTACATATTTCCATGTTTATACAAATCACTGTGCAGATATTTCCATATTTATACAGATAACGTTGTAGACATTTCCATCTTTATACAAACGGTGGTGTAGATATTTCCATGTTCCTACACATGACTGTGTAGTTATTTCCATGTTTATACAGATGGCGGTGTAGATATTTCCATATTTATAGAGATAGCAGTGTAGATATTTCCAGGTTTATACAGATAGCGGTGTAAATATTTCCATGTTTATACAGATCGTGGTGTAGATATTTCCATGTTTATACAGATACCGGTGTAGATATTTCCATGTTTATACAGACTGCAGTATAGGTATTTCTATGTTTATACAAATAGCGGTGTAGATATTTCCATGTTTGTACAGATGGCGGTGTAGTTATTTCCATGTTTATATAGATAGAGGTGTAGATATTTCCATGTATATACACATGGTTGAGTAGATATTTCCGTGTTTATACAGATGGCGGTGTAGATATTTCCATGTTTTTACAGATAACTTTGTAAATATTTCCATGTTTATACAGATGGCGGTGTAGATATTTCGATGTTTATACAGAGAGCAGTGGAGATATTTCCATGTTTATACAGATAGCGGTGTAGATATTTCCATGTTTATACTGATCGCGGTGTAGATATTTCCATGTTTATACAGATGGCGGTGTAGATATTTCCATATTTATACAGATGTCTGTGTAGATATTTACATGTGTATACAGATGGTATTGTAGGTATTTCCATGTTTATACAGATGGTGGTGTAGATATTTCCATGTTTATTCGGATGACTCTGTAGATATTTCCATGTTTTTACAGATGGCAGTGTAGATATTTCAATGTTTATAGAGATGGCGATGTAGATATTTCCATATTTATACAGATGTCTGTGTAGATATTTCCATGTGTATACTGATGGTATTGTAGTTATTTCCATGTTTATACAGATGGTGGTGTAGATATTTCCATGTTTATTCAGATGACTGTGTAGATATTTCCATGTTTTTACAGATGGCAGTGTAGATATTTCAATGTTTATAGAGATGGCGCTGTAGATATTTCCATGTTTATACAGATAACGGTGGAGATATTTCCATGTTTATGCAGACAGCAGTGGAGATATTTCCATGTTTATACACATAGCGGTGTACATATTTCCATGTTTATAGAGACAGCGGTGTAGGTATTTCCATGTTTATACAGATAGCGGTGCAGATATTTCCATGTTTATACAGATGCCCGTGCAGATATCTCCATATTTATACAGAGGGCTGTGTAGATATTTCTATGTTTATACAGATGGCAGTGTAGATATTTCCATGTTCCTACACATGACTGTGTAGGTATTTCCATGTTTATACAGATGGCTTTGTAGATATTTCCATGTCTATAGAGATAGCGGTGCAGATAATTACATGTTTATACAGATAGCGGTGTATATATTTCCATGTTTATATAGATCGTGGTGTAGATATTTCCATGTTTATACAGATACCGGTGTAGATATTTCCATGTTTATACAGACCGCAGTGTAGATATTTCCATGTTTATACAGATAGCGGTGTAGATATTTCCATGTTTATACAGATGGCTGTGTCGATATTTCCATGTTTATACAGAGTTCTCTGTACATTTTTCCATGTTTATATAGATGACAGTGTAGATATTTCCAGGTTTATACAGATGACTGTGTAGATATTTCCAAGTTAATACAGATGGCGGTGTAGATATTTCCATGTTTATAGAGATAGCGGTGTAGATATTTCCATGTTTATTGAGATAGCGGTGTAGATATTTCCATATTTATACAGATAGTGGTGTAGATATTTCCATGTTTTTACAGATAGCGGTGTAGATATTTCCATCTTTATTCAGAGAGTGCTGTACATATTTGCATGTTTATACAAATCACTGTGTAGATATTTCCATGTTTATACAGATAACGTTGAAGACATTTCCATCTTTATACAAACGGTGGTGTAGATATTTCCATGTTCCTACACATGACTGTGTAGTTATTTCCATGTTTATACAGATGGCGGTGTAGATATTTCCATATTTATAGAGATAGCAGTGTAGATATTTCCAGGTTTATACAGATAGCGGTGTAAATATTTCCATGTTTATACAGATCGTGGTGTAGATATTTCCATGTTTATACAGATACCAGTGTAGATATTTCCATGTTTATACAGACTGCAGTATAGGTATTTCTATGTTTATACAGATAGCGGTGTAGATATTTCCATGTTTGTACAGATGGCGGTGTAGTTATTTCCATGTTTATATAGATAGCGGTGTAGATATTTCCATGTATATACACATGGCTGTGTGGATATTTCCGTGTTTATACAGATGG
The DNA here is from genome assembly GCF_028858775.2 of Pan troglodytes. Taxonomy (NCBI): domain Eukaryota; kingdom Metazoa; phylum Chordata; class Mammalia; order Primates; family Hominidae; genus Pan; species Pan troglodytes. The sequence goes on from NC_072420.2 coordinate 50,095,272, forward strand.
CGGTGTAGATATTTCCATGTTTTTACAGATAACTTTGTAAATATTTCCATGTTTATGCAGATGGTGGTGTAGATATTTCGATGTTTATACAGATAGCAGTGGAGATATTTCCATGTTTATACAGATAGCGGTGTAGATATTTCCATGTTTATACTGATCGCGGTGTAGATATTTCCATGTTTATACAGATGGCGGTGTAGATATTTCCATTTTTATACAGATGTCGTTGTAGATATTTACATGTGTATACAGATGGTATTGTAGGTATTTCCATGTTTATACAGATGGTGGTGTAGATACTACCATGTTTATTCGGATGACTGTGTAGATATTTCCATGTTTTTACAGATGGCAGTGTAGATATTTCAATGTTTATAGAGATGGCGGTGTAGATATTTCCATATTTATACAGATGTCTGTGTAGATATTTCCATGTGTATACAGATGGTATTGTAGGTATTTCCATGTTTATACAGATGGTGGTGTATATATTTCCATGTTTATTCAGATGACTGTGTAGATATTTCCATGTTTTTACAGATGGCAGTGTAGATATTTCAATGTTTATAGAGATGGCGCTGTAGATATGTCCATGTTTATACAGATAACGGTGGAGATATTTCCATGTTTATGCAGACAGCAGTGGAGATATTTCCATGTTTATACACATAGCGGTGTACATATTTCCATGTTTATAGAGACAGCGGTGTAGGTATTTCCATGTTTATACAGATAGCGGTGCAGATATTTCAATGTTTATACAGATGCCCATGCAGATATCTCCATATTTATACAGAGGGCTGTGTAGATATTTCTATGTTTATACAGATGGCAGTGTAGATATTTCCATGTTCCTACACATGACTGTGTAGGTATTTCCATGTTTATACAGATGGCTTTGTAGATATTTCCATGTCTATAGAGATAGCGGTGCAGATATTTACATGTTTATACAGATAGCGGTGTATATATTTCCATGTTTATACAGATCGTGGTGTAGATATTTCCATGTTTATACAGATACCGGTGTAGATATTTCCATGTTTATACAGACCGCAGTGTAGATATTTCCATGTTTATACAGATAGCGGTGTAGATATTTCCATGTTTATACAGATGGCTGTGTCGATATTTCCATGTTTATACAGAGTTCTCTGTAGATATTTCCATGTTTATATAGATGACAGTGTAGATATTTCCAGGTTTATACAGATGACTGTGTAGATATTTCCAAGTTAATACAGATTGCGGTGTAGATATTTCCATGTTTATAGAGATAGCGATGTAGATATTTCCATGTTTATTGAGATAGCGGTGTAAATATTTCCATATTTATACAGATAGTGGTGTAGATATTTCCATGTTTTTACAGATAGCGGTGTAGATATTTCCATCTTTATTCAGAGAGTGCTGTACATATTTCCATGTTTATACAAATCACTGTGCAGATATTTCCATATTTATACAGATAACGTTGTAGACATTTCCATCTTTATACAAACGGTGGTGTAGATATTTCCATGTTCCTACACATGACTGTGTAGTTATTTCCATGTTTATACAGATGGCGGTGTAGATATTTCCATATTTATAGAGATAGCAGTGTAGATATTTCCAGGTTTATACAGATAGCGGTGTAAATATTTCCATGTTTATACAGATCGTGGTGTAGATATTTCCATGTTTATACAGATACCGGTGTAGATATTTCCATGTTTATACAGACTGCAGTATAGGTATTTCTATGTTTATACAAATAGCGGTGTAGATATTTCCATGTTTGTACAGATGGCGGTGTAGTTATTTCCATGTTTATATAGATAGAGGTGTAGATATTTCCATGTATATACACATGGTTGAGTAGATATTTCCGTGTTTATACAGATGGCGGTGTAGATATTTCCATGTTTTTACAGATAACTTTGTAAATATTTCCATGTTTATACAGATGGCGGTGTAGATATTTCGATGTTTATACAGAGAGCAGTGGAGATATTTCCATGTTTATACAGATAGCGGTGTAGATATTTCCATGTTTATACTGATCGCGGTGTAGATATTTCCATGTTTATACAGATGGCGGTGTAGATATTTCCATATTTATACAGATGTCTGTGTAGATATTTACATGTGTATACAGATGGTATTGTAGGTATTTCCATGTTTATACAGATGGTGGTGTAGATATTTCCATGTTTATTCGGATGACTCTGTAGATATTTCCATGTTTTTACAGATGGCAGTGTAGATATTTCAATGTTTATAGAGATGGCGATGTAGATATTTCCATATTTATACAGATGTCTGTGTAGATATTTCCATGTGTATACTGATGGTATTGTAGTTATTTCCATGTTTATACAGATGGTGGTGTAGATATTTCCATGTTTATTCAGATGACTGTGTAGATATTTCCATGTTTTTACAGATGGCAGTGTAGATATTTCAATGTTTATAGAGATGGCGCTGTAGATATTTCCATGTTTATACAGATAACGGTGGAGATATTTCCATGTTTATGCAGACAGCAGTGGAGATATTTCCATGTTTATACACATAGCGGTGTACATATTTCCATGTTTATAGAGACAGCGGTGTAGGTATTTCCATGTTTATACAGATAGCGGTGCAGATATTTCCATGTTTATACAGATGCCCGTGCAGATATCTCCATATTTATACAGAGGGCTGTGTAGATATTTCTATGTTTATACAGATGGCAGTGTAGATATTTCCATGTTCCTACACATGACTGTGTAGGTATTTCCATGTTTATACAGATGGCTTTGTAGATATTTCCATGTCTATAGAGATAGCGGTGCAGATAATTACATGTTTATACAGATAGCGGTGTATATATTTCCATGTTTATATAGATCGTGGTGTAGATATTTCCATGTTTATACAGATACCGGTGTAGATATTTCCATGTTTATACAGACCGCAGTGTAGATATTTCCATGTTTATACAGATAGCGGTGTAGATATTTCCATGTTTATACAGATGGCTGTGTCGATATTTCCATGTTTATACAGAGTTCTCTGTACATTTTTCCATGTTTATATAGATGACAGTGTAGATATTTCCAGGTTTATACAGATGACTGTGTAGATATTTCCAAGTTAATACAGATGGCGGTGTAGATATTTCCATGTTTATAGAGATAGCGGTGTAGATATTTCCATGTTTATTGAGATAGCGGTGTAGATATTTCCATATTTATACAGATAGTGGTGTAGATATTTCCATGTTTTTACAGATAGCGGTGTAGATATTTCCATCTTTATTCAGAGAGTGCTGTACATATTTCCATGTTTATACAAATCACTGTGTAGATATTTCCATGTTTATACAGATAACTTTGTAGACATTTCCATCTTTATACAAACGGTGGTGTAGACATTTCCGTGTTCCTACACATGACTGTGTAGTTATTTCCATGTTTATACAGATGGCGGTGTAGATATTTCCATATTTATAGAGATAGCAGTGTAGATATTTCCAGGTTTATACAGATAGCAGTGTAAATATTTCCATGTTTATACAGATCGTGGTGTAGATATTTCCATGTTTATACAGTTACCGGTGTAGATATTTCCATGTTTATACAGACTGCAGTATAGGTATTTCTATGTTTATACAGATAGCGTTGTAGATATTTCCATATTTGTACAGATGGAGGTGTAGTTATTTCCATGTTTATATAGATAGCGGTGTAGATATTTCCATGTATATACACATGGCTGTGTAGATATTTCCATGTTTATACAGATGGCGGTGTAGATATTTCGATGTTTATACAGATAGCAGTGGAGATATTTCCATGTTTATACAGATAGCGGTGTAGATATTTCCATGTTTATACTGATCGCGGTGTAGATATTTCCATGTTTATACAGATGGCGGTGTAGATATTTCCATATTTATACAGATGGCTGTGTAGATATTTACATGTGTATACAGATGGTATTGTAGGTATTTCCATGTTTATACAGATGGTGGTGTAGATATTTCCATGTTTATTCGGATGACTGTGTAGATATTTCCATGTTTTTACAGATGGCAGTGTAGATATTTCAGTGTTTATAGAGATGGCGGTGTAGATATTTCCATATTTATACAGATGTCTGTGTAGATATTTCCATGTGTATACAGATGGTATTGTAGGTATTTCCATGTTTATACAGATGGTGGTGTAGATATTTCCATGTTTATTCAGATGACTGTGTAGATATTTCCATGTTTTTACAAATGGCAGTGTAGATATTTCAATGTTTATAGAGATGGCGCTGTAGATATGTCCATGTTTATACAGATAACGGTGGAGATATTTCCATGTTTATGCAGACAGCAGTGGAGATATTTCCATGTTTATACACATAGCGGTGTACATATTTCCATGTTTATAGAGACAGCGGTGTAGGTATTTCCATGTTTATACAGATAGCGGTGCAGAAATTTCCATGTTTATACAGATGCCCATTCAGATATCCCCATATGTATACAGAGGGCTGTGTAGATATTTCTATGTTTATACAGATGGCAGTGTAGATATTTCCATGTTCCTACACATGACTGTGTAGGTATTTCCATGTTTATACAGATGGCTTTGTAGATATTTCCATGTCTATAGAGATAGCGGTGCAGATATTTCCATGTTTATACAGATAGCGGTGTATATATTTCCATGTTTATACAGATCGAGGTGTAGATATTTCCATGTTTATACAGATACCGGTGTAGATATGTCCATGTTTGTAGAGATAGCGATGTAGATATTTCCATGTTTATTGAGATAGCGGTGTAAATATTTCCATATTTATACAGATAGTGGTGTAGATATTTCCATATTTTACAGATAGCGGTGTAGATATTTCCATCTTTATTCAGAGAGTGCTGTACATATTTCCATGTTTATACAAATCACTGTGTAGATATTTCCATGTTTATTCAGATAACGTTGTAGACATTTCCATCTTTATACAAACGGTTGTGTAGATATTTCCATGTTCCTACACATGACTGTGTAGATATTTCCATGTTTATACAGATGGCGGTGTAGATATTTCCATATTTATAGAGATAGCAGTGTAGATATTTCCAGGTTTATACAGATAGCGGTGTAAATATTTCCATGTTTATACAGATCGTGGTGTAGATTTTTCCATGTTTATACAGATACCGGTGTAGATATTTCCATGTTTATACAGACTGCAGTATAGGTATTTCTATGTTTATACAGATAGCGGTGTAGATATTTCCATGTTTGTACAGATGGCGGTGTAGTTATTTCCATGTTTATATAGATAGCGGTGTAGATATTTCCATGTATATACACATGGCTGTGTAGATATTTCCGTGTTTATACAGATGGCGGTGTAGATATTTCCATGTTTTTACAGATAACTTTGTAAATATTTCCATGTTTATGCAGATGGCGGTGTAGATATTTCGATGTTTATACAGATAGCAGTGGAGATATTTCCATGTTTATACAGATAGCGGTGTAGATATTTCCATGTTTTTACTGATGGCGGTGTAGATATTTCCATGTTTATACAGATGGCGGTGTAGTTATTTCCATATTTATACAGATGTCTGTGTAGATATTTACATGTGTATACAGATGGTACTGTAGGTATTTCCATGTTTATACAGATGGTAGTGTAGATATTTCCATGTTTATTCGGATGACTGTGTAGATATTTCCATGTTTTTACAGATGGCAGTGTAGATATTTCAATGTTTATAGGGATGGCGGTGTAGATATTTCCATATTTATACAGATGTCTGTGTAGATATTTCCATGTGTATACAGATGGTATTGTAGGTATTTCCATGTTTATACAGATGGTGGTGTAGATATTTCCATGTTTATTCAGATGACTGTGTAGATATTTCCATGTTTTTACAGATGGCAGTGTAGATATTTCAATGTTTATAGAGATGGCGCTGTAGATATGTCCATGTTTATACAGATAACGGTGGAGATATTTCCATGTTTATGCAGACATCAGTGGAGATATTTCCATGTTTATACACATAGCGGTGTACATATTTCCATGTTTATAGAGACAGCGGTGTAGGTATTTCCATGTTTATACAGATAGCGGTGCAGAAATTTCCATGTTTATACAGATGCCCATGCAGATATCTCCATATTTATACAGAGGGCTGTGTAGATATTTCTATGTTTACACAGATGGCAGTGTAGATATTTCCATGTTCCTACACATGACTGTGTAGGTATTTCCATGTTTATACAGATGGCTTTGTAGATATTTCCATGTCTATAGAGATAGCGGTGCAGATATTTACATGTTTATACAGATAGCGGTGTATATATTTCCATGTTTATACAGATCGTGGTGTAGATATTTCCATGTTTATACAGATACCGGTGTAGATATTTCCATGTTTATACAGACCGCAGTGTAGATATTTCCATGTTTATACAGATAACGGTGTAGATATTTCCATGTTTATACAGATGGCTGTGTCGATATTTCCATGTTTATACAGAGTTCTCTGTAGATATTTCCATGTTTATATAGATGACTGTGTAGATATTTCCAGGTTTATACAGATGACTGTGTAGATATTTCCAAGTTAATACAGATGGCGGTGTAGATATTTCCATGTTTACAGAGAGAGCGGTGTAGATATTTCCATGTTTATTGAGATAGCGGTGTAAATATTTCCATATTTATACAGATAGTGGTGGAGATATTTCCATGCTTTTACAGATAGCGGTGTAGATATTTCCATCTTTATTCAGAGAGTGCTGTACATATTTCCATGTTTATAGAAATCACTGTGTAGATATTTCCATGTTTATACAGATAACTTTGTAGACATTTCCATGTTTATGCAGACAGCAGTGGAGGTATTTCCATGTTTATACACATAGCGGTGTACATATTTCCATGTTAATAGAGACAGCGGTGTAGGTATTTCCATGTTTATACAGATAGCGGTGCAGATGTTTCCATGTTTATACAGATGCCCGTGCAGATATCTCCATTTTTATACAGAGGGCTGTGTAGATATTTCTATGTATATACAGATGGCAGTGTAGATATTTCCATGTTCCTACACATGACTGTGTAGGTATTTCCATGTTTATACAGATGGCTTTGTAGATATTTCCATGTCTATAGAGATAGCGGTGCAGGTATTTACATGTTTATACAGATAGCGGTGTATATATTTCCATGTTTATACAGATCGTGGTGTAGATATTTCCATGTTTATACAGATACCAGTGTAGATATTTCCATGTTTATACAGACCGCAGTGTAGATATTTCCATGTTTATACAGATAGCGGTGTAGATATTTTCATGTTTATACAGATGGCTGTGTCGATATTTCCATGTTTATACAGAGTTCTCTGTACATATTTCCATGTTTATATAGATGACAGTGTAGATATTTCCAGGTTTATACAGATGACTGTGTAGATATTTCCAAGTTAATACAGATGGCGGTGTAGATATTTCCATGTGTATAGAGATAGCGGTGTAGATATTTCCATGTTTATTCAGATAGCGGTGTAAATATTTCCATATTTATACAGATAGTGGTGTAGATATTTCCATGTTTTTACAGATAGCGGTGTAGATATTTCCATCTTTATTCAGAGAGTGCTGTACATATTTCCATGTTTATACAAATCACTGTGTAGATATTTCCATGTTTATACAGATAACGTTGTAGACATTTCCATTTTTCTACAAACGGTGGTGTAGATATTTCCATGTTCCTACACATGACTGTGTAGTTATTTCCATGTTTATACAGATGGCGGTGTAGATATTTCCATATTTATAGAGATAGCAGTGTAGATATTTCCAGGTTTATACAGATAGCGGTGTAAATATTTCCATGTTTATACAGACCGTGGTGTAGATATTTCCATGTTTATACAGATACCGGTGTAGATATTTCCATGTTTATACAGACTGCAGTATAGGTATTTCTATGTTTATACAAATAGCAGTGTAGATATTTCCATGTTTGTACAGATGGCGGTGTAGTTATTTCCATGTTTATATAGATAGCCGTGTAGATATTTCCATGTATATACACATGGCTGTGTAGATATTTCCATGTTTATACAGATGGCGGTGTAGATATTTCCATGTTTTTACAGATAACTTTGTAAATATTTCCATGTTTATACAGATGGCGGTGTAGATATTTCGATGTTTATACAGATAGCAGTGGAGATATTTCCATGTTTATACAGATAGCGGTGTAGATATTTCCATGTTCATACTGATCGCGGTGTAGATATTTCCATGTTTATACAGATGGCGGTGTAGATATTTCCATATTTATACAGATGTCTGTGTAGATATTTACATGTGTATACAGATGGTATTGTAGGTATTTCCATGTTTATACAGATGGTGGTGTAGATATATCCATGTTTATTCGGATGACTGTGTAGATATTTCCATGTTTTTACAGATGGCAGTGTAGATATTTCAATGTTTATAGAGATGGCGGTGTAGATATTTCCATATTTATACAGATGTCTGTGTAGATATTTCCATGTGTATACAGATGGTATTGTAGGTATTTCCATGTTTATACAGATGGTGGTGTAGATATTTCCATGTTTATTCAGATGACTGTGTAGATATTTCCATGTTTTTACAGATGGCAGTGTAGATATTTCAATGTTTATAGAGATGGTGCTGTAGATATGTCCATGTTTATACAGATAACGGTGGAGATATTTCCATGTTTATGCAGACAGCAGTGGAGATATTTCCATGTTTATACACATAGCGGTGTACATATTTCCATGTTTATAGAGACAGCGGTGTAGGTATTTCCATGTTTATACAGATAGCGGTGCAGATATTTCCATGTTTATACAGATGCCCGTGCAGATATCTCCATATTTATACAGAGGGCTGTGTAGATATTTCTATGTTTATACAGATGGCAGTGTAGATATTTCCATGTTCCTACACATGACTGTGTAGGTATTTCCATGTTTATACAGATGGCTTTGTAGATATTTCCATGTCTATAGAGATAGCGGTGCAGATATTTACATGTTTATACAGATAGCGGTGTATATATTTCCATGTTTATACAGATCGTGGTGTAGATATTTCCATGTTTATACAGATACCGGTGTAGATATTTCCATGTTTATACAGACCGCAGTGTAGATATTTCCATGTTTATACAGATAGCGGTGTAGATATTTCCATGTTTATACAGATGGCTGTGTCGATATTTCCATGTTTATACAGAGTTCTCTGTACATATTTCCATGTTTATATAGATGACAGTGTAGATATTTCCAGGTTTATACAGATGACTGTGTAGATATTTCCAAGTTAACACAGATGGCGGTGTAAATATTTCCATGTTTATACAGATAGCGGTGTAGATATTTCCATGTTTATTGAGATAGCGGTGTAAATATTTCCATATTTATACAGATAGTGGTGTAGATATTTCCATGTTTTTACAGATAGCGGTGTAGATATTTCCATCTTTATTCAGAGAGTGCTGTACATATTTCCATGTTTATACAAATCACTGTATAGATATTTCCATGTTTATACAGATAACGTTGTAGACATTTCCATCTTTATACAAACGGTGGTGTAGATATTTCCATGTTCCTACACATGACTGTGTAGTTATTTCCATGTTTATACAGATGGCGGTGTAGATATTTCCATATTTATAGAGATAGCAGTGTAGATATTTCCAGGTTTATACAGATAGCGGTGTAAATATTTCCATGTTTATACAGATCGTGGTGTAGATATTTCCATGTTTATACAGATACCGGTGTAGATATTTCCATGTTTATACAGACTGCAGTATAGGTATTTCTATGTTTATACAGATAGCGGTGTAGATATTTCCATGTTTGTACAGACGGCGGTGTAGTTATTTCCATGTTTATATAGATAGCGGTGTAGATATTTCCATGTATATACACATGGCTGTGTAGATATTTCCGTGTTTATACAGATGGCGGTGTAGATATTTCCATGTTTTTGCAGATAACTTTGTAAATATTTCCATGTTTATGCAGATGGCGGTGTAGATATTTCCATGTCTATAGAGATAGCGGTGCAGATATTTACATGTTTATACAGAGAGCGGTGTATATATTTCCATGTTTATACAGATCGTGGTGTAGATATTTCCATGTTTATACAGATACCGGTGTAGATATTTCCATGTTTATACAGACCGCAGTGTAGATATTTCCATGTTTATACAGATAGCGGTGTAGATATTTCCACGTTTATACAGATGGCTGTGTCGATATTTCCATGTTTATACAGAGTTCTCTGTAGATATTTCCATGTTTATATAGATGACTGTGTAGATATTTCCAGGTTTATACAGATGACTGTGTAGATATTTCCAAGTTAATACAGATGGCGGTGTAGATATTTCCATGTTTACAGAGAGAGCGGTGTAGATATTTCCATGTTTATTGAGATAGCGGTGTAAATATTTCCATATTTATACAGATAGTGGTGGAGATATTTCCATGCTTTTACAGATAGCGGTGTAGATATTTCCATCTTTATTCAGAGAGTGCTGTACATATTTCCATGTTTATAGAAATCACTGTGTAGATATTTCCATGTTTATACAGATAACTTTGTAGACATTTCCATGTTTATGCAGACAGCAGTGGAGGTATTTCCATGTTTATACACATAGCGGTGTACATATTTCCATGTTAATAGAGACAGCGGTGTAGGTATTTCCATGTTTATACAGATAGCGGTGCAGATGTTTCCATGTTTATACAGATGCCCGTGCAGATATCTCCATTTTTATACAGAGGGCTGTGTAGATATTTCTATGTATATACAGATGGCAGTGTAGATATTTCCATGTTCCTACACATGACTGTGTAGGTATTTCCATGTTTATACAGATGGCTTTGTAGATATTTCCATGTCTATAGAGATAGCGGTGCAGGTATTTACATGTTTATACAGATAGCGGTGTATATATTTCCATGTTTATACAGATCGTGGTGTAGATATTTCCATGTTTATACAGATACCAGTGTAGATATTTCCATGTTTATACAGACCGCAGTGTAGATATTTCCATGTTTATACAGATAGCGGTGTAGATATTTTCATGTTTATACAGATGGCTGTGTCGATATTTCCATGTTTATACAGAGTTCTCTGTACATATTTCCATGTTTATATAGATGACAGTGTAGATATTTCCAGGTTTATACAGATGACTGTGTAGATATTTCCAAGTTAATACAGATGGCGGTGTAGATATTTCCATGTGTATAGAGATAGCGGTGTAGATATTTCCATGTTTATTCAGATAGCGGTGTAAATATTTCCATATTTATACAGATAGTGGTGTAGATATTTCCATGTTTTTACAGATAGCGGTGTAGATATTTCCATCTTTATTCAGAGAGTGCTGTACATATTTCCATGTTTATACAAATCACTGTGTAGATATTTCCATGTTTATACAGATAACGTTGTAGACATTTCCATTTTTCTACAAACGGTGGTGTAGATATTTCCATGTTCCTACACATGACTGTGTAGTTATTTCCATGTTTATACAGATGGCGGTGTAGATATTTCCATATTTATAGAGATAGCAGTGTAGATATTTCCAGGTTTATACAGATAGCGGTGTAAATATTTCCATGTTTATACGGACCGTGGTGTAGATATTTCCATGTTTATACAGATACCGGTGTAGATATTTCCATGTTTATACAGACTGCAGTATAGGTATTTCTATGTTTATACAAATAGCGGTGTAGATATTTCCATGTTTGTACAGATGGCGGTGTAGTTATTTCCATGTTTATATAGATAGCGGTGTAGATATTTCCATGTATATACACATGGCTGTGTAGATATTTCCATGTTTATACAGATGGCGGTGTAGATATTTCCATGTTTTCACAGATAACTTTGTAAATATTTCCATGTTTATACAGATGGCGGTGTAGATATTTCGATGTTTATACAGATAGCAGTGGAGATATTTCCATGTTTATACAGATAGCGGTGTAGATATTTCCATGTTCATACTGATCGCGGTGTAGATATTTCCATGTTTATACAGATGGCGGTGTAGATATTTCCATATTTATACAGATGTCTGTGTAGATATTTACATGTGTATACAGATGGTATTGTAGGTATTTCCATGTTTATACAGATGGTGGTGTAGATATATCCATGTTTATTCGGATGACTGTGTAGATATTTCCATGTTTTTACAGATGGCAGTGTAGATATTTCAATGTTTATAGAGATGGCGGTGTAGATATTTCCATATTTATACAGATGTCTGTGTAGATATTTCCATGTGTATACAGATGGTATTGTAGGTATTTCCATGTTTATACAGATGGTGGTGTAGATATTTCCATGTTTATTCAGATGACTGTGTAGATATTTCCATGTTTTTACAGATGGCAGTGTAGATATTTCAATGTTTATAGAGATGGTGCTGTAGATATGTCCATGTTTATACAGATAACGGTGGAGATATTTCCATGTTTATGCAGACAGCAGTGGAGATATTTCCATGTTTATACACATAGCGGTGTACATATTTCCATGTTTATAGAGACAGCGGTGTAGGTATTTCCATGTTTATACAGATAGCGGTGCAGATATTTCCATGTTTATACAGATGCCCGTGCAGATATCTCCATATTTATACAGAGGGCTGTGTAGATATTTCTATGTTTATACAGATGGCAGTGTAGATATTTCCATGTTCCTACACATGACTGTGTAGGTATTTCCATGTTTATACAGATGGCTTTGTAGATATTTCCATGGCTATAGAGATAGCGGTGCAGATATTTACATGTTTATACAGATAGCGGTGTATATATTTCCATGTTTATACAGATCGTGGTGTAGATATTTCCATGTTTATACAGATACCGGTGTAGATATTTCCATGTTTATACAGACCGCAGTGTAGATATTTCCATGTTTATACAGATAGCGGTGTAGATATTTCCATGTTTATACAGATGGCTGTGTCGATATTTCCATGTTTATACAGAGTTCTCTGTACATATTTCCATGTTTATATAGATGACAGTGTAGATATTTCCAGGTTTATACAGATGACTGTGTAGATATTTCCAAGTTAACACAGATGGCGGTGTAGATATTTCCATGTTTATAGAGATAGCGGTGTAGATATTTCCATGTTTATTGAGATAGCGGTGTAAATATTTCCATATTTATACAGATAGTGGTGTAGATATTTCCATGTTTTTACAGATAGCGGTGTAGATATTTCCATCTTTATTCAGAGAGTGCTGTACATATTTCCATGTTTATACAAATCACTATGTAGATATTTCCATGTTTATACAGATAACGTTGTAGACATTTCCATCTTTATACAAACGGTGGTGTAGATATTTCCATGTTCCTACACATGACTGTGTAGTTATTTCCATGTTTATACAGATGGCGGTGTAGATATTTCCATATTTATAGAGATAGCAGTGTAGATATTTCCAGGTTTATACAGATAGCGGTGTAAATATTTCCATGTTTATACAGATCGTGGTGTAGATATTTCCATGTTTATACAGATACCGGTGTAGATATTTCCATGTTTATACAGACTGCAGTATAGGTATTTCTATGTTTATACAGATAGCGGTGTAGATATTTCCATGTTTGTACAGACGGCGGTGTAGTTATTTCCATGTTTATATAGATAGCGGTGTAGATATTTCCATGTATATACACATGGCTGTGTAGATATTTCCGTGTTTATACAGATGGCGGTGTAGATATTTCCATGTTTTTGCAGATAACTTTGTAAATATTTCCATGTTTATGCAGATGGCGGTGTAGATATTTCGATGTTTATACAGATAGCAGTGGAGATATTTCCATGTTTATACAGATAGCGGTGTAGATATTTCCATGTTTATACTGATCACGGTGTAGATATTTCCATGTTTATGCAGATGGCGGTGTAGATATTTCCATGTTTATACTGATCGCGGTGTAGATATTTACATGTGTATACAGATGGTATTGTAGGTATTTCCATGTTTATACAGATGGTGGTGTAGATATTTCCATGTTTATTCGGATGACTGTGTAGATATTTCCATGTTTTTACATATGGCAGTGTAGATATTTCAATGTTTATAGAGATGGCGGTGTAGATATTTCCATATTTATACAGATGTCTGTGTAGATATTTCCATGTGTATACAGATGGTATTGTAGGTATTTCCATGTTTATACAGATGGTGGTGTAGATATTTCCATGTTTATTCAGATGACTGTGTAGATATTTCCATGTTTTTACAGATGGCAGTGTAGATATTTCAATGTTTATAGAGATGGCGCTGTAGATATGTCCATGTTTATACAGATAACGGTGGAGATATTTCCATGTTTATGCAGACAGCAGTGGAGATATTTCCATGTTTATACACATAGTGGTGTACATATTTCCATGTTTATAGACACAGCGGTGTAGGTATTTCCATGTTTATACAGATAGCGGTGCGGATATTTCCATGTTTATACAGATGCCCGTGCAGATATCTCCATATTTATACAGAGGGCTGTGTAGATATTTCTATGTTTATACAGATGGCAGTGTAGATATTTCCATGTTCCTACACATGACTGTGTAGGTATTTCCATGTTTATACAGATGGCTTTGTAGATATTTCCATGTCTATAGAGATAGCGGTGCAGATATTTACATGTTTATACAGATAGCGGTGTATATATTTCCATGTTTATACAGATCGTGGTGTAGATATTTCCATGTTTATACAGATACCGGTGTAGATATTTAAATGTTTATACAGACCGCAGTGTAGATATTTCCATGTTTATACAGATAGCGGTGTAGATATTTCCATGTTTATACAGATGGCTGTGTCGATATTTCCATGTTTATACAGAGTTCTCTGTAGATATTTCCATGTTTATATAGATGACAGTGTAGATATTTCCAGGTTTATATAGATGACTGTGTAGATATTTCCAAGTTAATACAGATGGCGGTGTAGATATTTCCAAGTTTATAGAGATAGCGGTGTAGATATTTCCATGTTTATTGAGATAGCGGTGTAAATATTTCCATATTTATACAGATAGTGGTGTAGATATTTCCATGTTTTTACAGATAGCGGTGAAGATATTTCCATCTTTATTCAGAGAGTGCTGTACATATTTCCATGTTTATACAAATCACTGTGTAGATATTTCCATGTTTATACAGATAACGTTGTAGACATTTCCATCTTTATACAAACGGTGGTGTAGATATTTCCATGTTCCTACACATGACTGTGTAGTTATTTCCATGTTTATACAGATGGCGGTGTAGATATTTCCATATTTATAGAGATAGCAGTGTAGATATTTCCAGGTTTATTCAGATAGCGGTGTAAATATTTCCATGTTTATACAGATCGTGGTGTAGATATTTCCATGTTTATACAGATACCGGTGTAGATATTTCCATGTTTATACAGACTGCAGTATAGGTATTTATATGTTTAAACAAATAGCGGTGTAGATATTTCCATGTTTGTACAGATGGCGGTGTAGTTATTTCCATGTTTATATAGATAGCGGTGTAGATATTTCCATGTATATACACATGGCTGTGTAGATATTTCCATGTTTATACAGATGGCGGTGTAGATATTTCCATGTTTTTACAGATAACTTTGTAAATATTTCCATGTTTATGCAGATGGCGGTGTAGATATTTCGATGTTTATACAGATAGCAGTGGAGATATTTCCATGTTTATACAGATAGCGGTGTAGATATTTCCATGTTTATAGTGATCGCGGTGTAGATATTTCCATGTTTATACAGATGGCGGTGTAGATATTTCCATTTTTATACAGATGTCTGTGTAGATATTTACATGGGTATACAGATGGTATTGTAGGTATTTCCATGTTTATACAGATGGTGGTGTAGATATTTCCATGTTTATTCGGATGACTGTGTAGATATTTCCATGTTTTTACAGATGGCAGTGTAGATATTTCAATGTTTATAGAGATGGCGGTGTAGATATTTCCATATTTATACAGATGTCTGTGTAGATATTTCCATGTGTATACAGATGGTATTGTAGTTATTTCCATGTTTATACAGATGGTGGTGTAGATATTTCCATGTTTATTCAGATGACTGTGTAGATATTTCCATGTTTTTACAGATGGCAGTGTAGATATTTCAATGTTTATAGAGATGGCGCTGTAGATATGCCCATGTTTATACAGATAACGGTGGAGATATTTCCATGTTTATGCAGACAGCAGTGGAGATATTTCCATGTTTATACACATAGCGGTGTACATATTTCCATGTTTATAGAGACAGCGGTGTAGGTATTTCCATGTTTATACTGATAGCGGTGCAGATATTTCCATGTTTATACAGATGCCCATGCAGAAATCTCCATATTTATACAGAGGGCTGTGTAGATATTTCTATGTTTATACATATGGCAGTGTAGATATTTCCATGTTCCTACACATGACTGTGTAGGTATTTCCATGTTTATACAGATGGCTTTGTAGATATTTCCATGTCTATAGAGATAGCGGTGCAGATATTTACATGTTTATACAGATAGCGGTGTATATATTTCCATGTTTATACAGATCGTGGTGTAGATATTTCCATGTTTATACAGATACCGGTGTAGATATTTCCATGTTTATACAGATAGCGGTGTAGATATTTCCATGTTTATACAGATGGCTGTGTCGATATTTCCATGTTTATACAGAGTTCTCTGTACATTTTTCCATGTTTATATAGATGACAGTGGAGATATTTCCAGGTTTATACAGATGACTGTGTAGATATTTCGAAGTTAATACAGATGGCGGTGTAGATATTTCCATGTTTATAGAGATAGCGGTGTAGATATTTCCATGTTTATTGAGATAGCGTTGTAGATATTTCCATATTTATACAGATAGTGGTGTAGATATTTCCATGTTTTTACAGATAGCGGTGTAGATATTTCCATCTTTATTCAGAGAGTGCTGTACATATTTCCATGTTTATACAAATCACTGTGTAGATATTTCCATGTTTATACAGATAACTTTGTAGACATTTCCATCTTTATACAATCGGTGGTGTAGACATTTCCGTGTTCCTACACATGACTGTGTAGTTATTTCCATGTTTATACAGATGGCGGTGTAGATATTTCCATATTTATAGAGATAGCAGTGTAGATATTTCCAGGTTTATACAGATAGCAGTGTAAATATATCCATGTTTATACAGATCGTGGTGTAGATATTTCCATGTTTATACAGTTACCGGTGTAGATATTTCCATGTTTATACAGACTGCAGTATAGGTATTTCTATGTTTATACAGATAGCGGTGTAGATATTTCCATATTTGTACAGATGGAGGTGTAGTTATTTCCATGTTTATATAGATAGCGGTGTAGATATTTCCATGTATATACACATGGCTGTGTAGATATTTCCATGTTTATACAGATGGCGGTGTAGATATTTCGATGTTTATACAGATAGCAGTGGAGATATTTCCATGTTTATACAGATAGCGGTGTAGATATTTCCATGTTTATACTGATCGCGGTGTAGATATTTCCATGTTTATACAGATGGCGGTGTAGATATTTCCATATTTATACAGATGGCTGTGTAGATATTTACATGTGTATACACATGGTATTGTAGGTATTTCCATGTTTATACAGATGGTGGTGTAGATATTTCCATGTTTATTCGGATGACTGTGTAGATATTTCCATGTTTTTACAGATGGCAGTGTAGATATTTCAGTGTTTATAGAGATGGCGGTGTAGATATTTCCATATTTATACAGATGTCTGTGTAGATATTTCCATGTGTATACAGATGGCATTGTAGGTATTTCCATGTTTATACAGATGGTGGTGTAGATATTTCCATGTTTATTCAGATGACTGTGTAGATATTTCCATGTTTTTACAGATGGCAGTGTAGATATTTCAATGTTTATAGAGATGGCGCTGTAGATATGTCCATGTTTATACAGATAACGGTGGAGATATTTCCATGTTTATGCAGACAGCAGTGGAGATATTTCCATGTTTATACACATAGCGGTGTACATATTTCCATGTTTATAGAGACAGCGGTGTAGGTATTTCCATGTTTATACAGATAGCGGTGCAGAAATTTCCATGTTTATACAGATGCCCATGCAGATATCTCCATATTTATACAGAGGGCTGTGTAGATATTTCTATGTTTATACAGATGGCAGTGTAGATATTTCCATGTTCCTACACATGACTGTGTAGGTATTTCCATGTTTATACAGATGGCTTTGTAGATATTTCCATGTCTATAGAGATAGCGGTGCAGATATTTACATGTTTATACAGATAGCGGTGTATATATTTCCATGTTTATACAGATCGTGGTGTAGATATTTCCATGTTTATACAGATACCGGTGTAGATATTTCCATGTTTATACAGATAGCGGTGTAGATATTTCCATGTTTATACAGATGGCTGTGTCGATATTTCCATGTTTATACAGAGTTCTCTGTAGATATTTCCATGTTTATATAGATGACTGTGTAGATATTTCCAGGTTTATACAGATGACTGTGTAGATATTTCCAAGTTAATACAGATGGCGGTGTAGATATTTCCATGTTTACAGAGATAGCGGTGTAGATATTTCCATGTTTATTGAGATAGCGGTGTAAATATTTCCATATTTATACAGATAGTGGTGTAGATATTTCCATGCTTTTACAGATAGCGGTGTAGATATTTCCATCTTTATTCAGAGAGTGCTGTACATATTTCCATGTTTATAGAAATCACTGTGTAGATATTTCCATGTTTATACAGATAACTTTGTAGACATTTCCATGTTTATGCAGACAGCAGTGGAGGTATTTCCATGTTTATACACATAGCGGTATACATATTTCCATGTTTATAGAGACAGCGGTGTAGGTATTTCCATGTTTATACAGATAGCGGTGCAGATGTTTCCATGTTTATACAGATGACCATGCAGATATCTCCATATTTATACAGAGGGCTGTGTAGATATTTCTATGTGTATACAGATGGCAGTGTAGATATTTCCATGTTCCTACACATGACTGTGTAGGTATTTCCATGTTTATACAGATGGCTTTGTAGATATTTCCATGTCTATAGAGATAGCGGTGCAGATATTTACATGTTTATACAGATAGCGGTGTATATATTTCCATGTTTATACAGATCGTGGTGTAGATATTTCCATGTTTATACAGATACCGGTGTAGATATTTCCATGTTTATACAGACCGCAGTGTAGATATTTCCATGTTTATACAGATAGCGGTGTAGATATTTCCATGTTTATACAGATGGCTGTGTCGATATTTCCATGTTTATTCAGAGTTCTCTGTAGATATTTCCATGTTTATATAGATGACAGGGTAGATATTTCCAGGTTTATACAGATGACTGTGTAGATATTTCCAAGTTAATACAGATGGCGGTGTAGATATTTCCATTTTTATAGAGATAGCGGTGTAGATATTTCCATGTTTATTGAGATAGCGGTGTAAATATTTCCATATTTATACAGATAGTGGTGTAGATATTTCCATGTTTTTACAGATAGCGGTGTAGATATTTCCATCTTTATTCAGAGAGTGCTGTACATATTTCCATGTTTATACAAATCACTGTGTAGATATTTCCATGTTTATACAGATAACGTTGTAGACATTTCCATCTTTATACAAACGGTGGTGTAGATATTTCCATGTTCCTACACATGACTGTGTAGTTATTTCCATGTTTATACAGACGGCGGTGTAGATATTTCCATATTTATAGAGATAGCAGTGTAGATATTTCCAGGTATATACAGATAGCGGCGTAAATATTTCCATGTTTATACAGATCGTGGTGTAGATATTTCCATGTTTATACAGATACCGGTGTAGATATTTCCATGTTTATACAGACTGCAGTATAGGTATTTCTATGTTTATACAAATAGCGGTGTAGATATTTCCATGTTTGTACAGATGGCGGTGTAGTTATTTCCATGTTTATATAGATAGCGGTGTAGATATTTCCATGTATATACACATGGCTGTGTAGATATTTCCATGTTTATACAGATGGCGGTGTAGATATTTCCATGTTTTTACAGATAACTTTGTAAATATTTCCATGTTTATACAGATGGCGGTGTAGATATTTCGATGTTTATACAGATAGCAGTGGAGATATTTCCATGTTTATACAGATAGCGGTGTAGATATTTCCATGTTTATACTGATCGCGGTGTAGATATTTCCATGTTTATACAGATGGCGGTGTAGATATTTCCATATTTATACAGATGTCTGTGTAGATATTTACATGTGTATACAGATGGTATTGTAGGTATTTCCATGTTTATACAGATGGTGGTGTAGGTATTTCCATGTTTATTCGGATGACTCTGTAGATATTTCCATGTTTTTACAGATGGCAGTGTAGATATTTCTATGTTTATAGAGACGGCGCTGTAGATATTTCCATGTTTATACGGATAACGGTTGAGATATTTCCATGTTTATGCAGACAGCAGTGGAGATATTTCCATGTTTATACACATAGCGGTGTGCATATTTCCATGTTTATAGAGACAGCGGTGTAGGTATTTCCATGTTTATACAGATAGCGGTGCAGATATTTCCATGTTTATACAGATGCCCGTGCAGATATCTCCATATTTATACAGAGGGCTGTGTAGATATTTCTATGTGTATACAGATGGCAGTGTAGATATTTCCATGTTCCTACACATGACTGTGTAGGTATTTCCATGTTTATACAGATGGCTTTGTAGATATTTCCATGTCTATAGAGATAGCTGTGCAGATATTTACGTGTTTATACAGATAGCGGTGTATATATTTCCATGTTTATATAGATCGTGGTGTAGATATTTCCATGTTTATACAGATACCGGTGTAGATATTTCCATGTTTATACAGACCGCAGTGTAGATATTTCCATGTTTATACAGATAGCGGTGTAGATATTTCCATGTTTATACAGATGGCTGTGTCGATATTTCCATGTTTATACAGAGTTCTCTGAACATATTTCCATGTTTATATAGATGACAGTGTAGATATTTCCAGGTTTATACAGATGACTGTGTAGATATTTCCAAGTTAATACAGATGGCGGTGTAGATATTTCCATGTTTATAGAGATAGCGGTGTAGATATTTCCATGTTTATTGAGATATCGGTGTAAATATTTCCATATTTATACAGATAGTGGTGTAGATATTTCCATGTTTTTACAGATAGCGGTGTAGATATTTCCATCTTTATTCAGAGAGTGCTGTACATATTTCCATGTTTATACAAATCACAGTGTAGATATTTCCATGTTTATACAGATAACTTTGGAGACATTTACATCTTTATACAAACGGTGGTGTAGATATTTCCATGTTCCTACACATGACTGTGTAGTTATTTCCATGTTTATACAGATGGCGGTGTAGATATTTCCATATTTATAGAGATAGCAGTGTAGATATTTCCAGGTTTATACAGATAGCGGTGTAAATATTTCCATGTTTATACAGATCGTGGTGTAGATATTTCCATGTTTATACAGATACCGGTGTAGATATTTCCATGTTTATTCAGACTGCAGTATAGGTATTTCTATGTTTATACAGATAGCGGTGTAGATATTTCCATGTTTATACAGATGGCGGAGTAGATATTTCCATGTTTTTACAGATAACTTTGTAAATATTTCCATGTTTATACAGATGGCGGTGTAGATATTTCGATGTTTATACAGATAGCAGTGGAGATATTTCCATGTTTATACAGATAGCGGTGTAGATATTTCCGTGTTTATACTGATCGCGGTGTAGGTATTTCCATGTTTATACAGATGGCGGTGTAGATATTTCCATATTTATACAGATGTCTGTGTAGATATTTACATGTGTATACAGATGGTATTGTAGGTATTTCCATGTTTATACAGATGGTGGTGTAGATATTTCCATGTTTATTCGGATGACTGTGTAGATATTTCCATGTTTTTACAGATGGCAGTGTAGATATTTCAATGTTTATAGAGATGGCGGTGTAGATATTTCCATATTTATACAGATGTCTGTGTAGATATTTCCATGTGTATACAGATGGTATTGTAGGTATTTCCATGTTTATACAGATGGTGGTGTAGATATTTCCATGTTTATTCAGAAGACTGTGTAGATATTTCCATGTTTTTACAGATGGCAGTGTAGATATTTCAATGTTTATAGAGATGGCGCTGTAGATATGTCCATGTTTATACAGATAACGGTGGAGATATTTCCATGTTTATGCAGACAGCAGTGGAGATATTTCCATGTTTATACACATAGCGGTGTACATATTTCCATGTTTATAGAGACAGCGGTGTAGGTATATCCATGTTTATACAGATAGCGGTGCAGAAATTTCCATGTTTATACAGATGCCCATGCAGATATCTCCATATTTATACAGAGGGCTGTGTAGATATTTCTATGTTTTTACAGATGCCAGTGTAGATATTTCCATGTTCCTACTCATGACTGTGTAGGTATTTCCATGTTTGTACAGATGGCTTTGTAGATATTTCCATGTCTATAGAGATAGCGGTGCAGATATTTACATGTTTATACAGATAGCGGTGTATATATTTCCATGTTTATACAGATCGTGGTGTAGATATTTCCATGTTTATACAGATACCGGTGTAGATATGTCCATGTTTATACAGACCGCAGTGTAGATATTTCCATTTTTATACAGATAGCGGTGTAGATATTTCCATATTTATACAGATGGCTGTGTCGATATTTCCATGTTTATACAGAGTTCTCTGTAGATATTCCAATGTTTATATAGATGACAGTGTAGATATTTCCAGGTTTATACAGATGACTGTGTAGATATTTCCAAGTTAATACAGATGGCGGTGTAGATATTTCCATGTTTATAGAGATAGCGGTGTAGATATTTCCATGTTTATTGAGATAGCGGTGTAAATATTTCCATATTTATACAGATAGTGGTGTAGATATTTCCATGTTTTTACAGATAGCGGTGTAGATATTTCCATCTTTATTCAGAGAGTGCTGTACATATTTCCATGTTTATACAAATCACTGTGTAGATATTTCCATGTTTATACAGATAACGTTGTAGACATTTCCATCTTTATACAAACGGTGGTGTAGATATTTCCATGTTCCTACTCATGACTGTGTAGTTATTTCCATGTTTATACAGATGGCGGTGTAGATATTTCCATATTTATAGAGATAGCAGTGTAGATATTTCCAGGTATATACAGATAGCGGTGTAAATATTTCCATGTTTATACAGATCGTGGTGTAGATATTTCCATGTTTATACAGATACCGGTGTAGATATTTCCATGTTTATACAGACTGCAGTATAGGTATTTCTATGTTTATACAAATAGCGGTGTAGATATTTCCATGTTTGTACAGATGGCGGTGTAGTTATTTCCATGTTTATATAGATAGTGGTGTAGATATTTCCATGTATATACACATGGCTGTGTAGATATTTCCATGTTTATACAGATGGCGGTGTAGATATTTCCATGTTTTTAAATATAACTTTGTAAATATTTCCATGTTTATGCAGATGGCGGTGTAGATATTTTGATGTTTATACAGATAGCAGTGGAGATATTTCCATGTTTATACAGATAGCGGTGTAGATATTTCCATGTTTATACTGATCGCGGTGTAGATATTTCCATGTTTATACAGATGGCGGTGTAGATATTTCCATTTTTATACAGATGTCTGTGTAGATATTTACATGTGTATACAGATGGTATTGTAGGTATTTCCATGTTTATACAGATGGTTGTGTAGATATTTCCATGTTTATTCGGATGACTGTGTAGATATTTCCATGTTTTTACAGATGGCAGTGTAGATATTTCAATGTTTATAGAGATGGCGGTGTAGATATTTCCATATTTATACAGATGTCTGTGTAGATATTTCCATGTGTATACAGATGGTATTGTAGGTATTTCCATGTTTATACAGATGGTGGTGTAGATATTTCCATGTTTATTCAGATGACTGTGTAGATATTTCCATGTTTTTACAGATGGCAGTGTAGATATTTCAATGTTTATAGAGATGGCGCTGTAGATATGTCCATGTTTATACAGATAACGGTGGAGATATTTCCATGTTTATGCAGACAGCAGTGGAGATATTTCCATGTTTATACACATAGCGGTGTACATATTTCCATGTTTATAGAGACAGCGGTGTAGGTATTTCCATGTTTATACAGATAGCGGTGCAGATATTTCCATGTTTATACAGATGCCCATGCAGATATCTCCATATTTATACAGAGGGCTGTGTAGATATTTCTATGTTTATACAGATGGCAGTTTAGATATTTCCATGTTCCTACACATGACTGTGTAGGTATTTCCATGTTTATACAGATGGCGGTGTAGATATTTCCATATTTATAGAGATAGCAGTGTAGATATTTCCAGGTTTATACAGATAGCGGTGTAAATATTTCCATGTTTATACAGATCGTGGTGTAGATATTTCCATGTTTATACAGATACCGGTGTAGATATTTCCATGTTTATACAGACTGCAGTATAGGTATTTCTATGTTTATACAAATAGCGGTGTAGATATTTCCATGTTTGTACAGATGGCGGTGTAGTTATTTCCATGTTTATATAGATAGCGGTGTAGATATTTCCATGTATATACACATGGCTGTGTAGATATTTCCATGTTTATACAGATGGCGGTGTAGATATTTCTATGTTTTTACAGATAACTTTGTAAATATTTCCATGTTTATACAGATGGCGGTGTAGATATTTCGATGTTTATACAGATAGCAGTGGAGATATTTCCATGTTTATACAGATAGCGGTGTAGATATTTCCATGTTTATACTGATCGCGGTGTAGATATTTCCATGTTTATACAGATGGCGGTGTAGATATTTCCATGTTTATACAGATGGCTGTGTCGATATTTCCATGTTTATACAGAGTTCTCTGTAGATATTTCCATGTTTATATAAATGACAGTGTAGATATTTCCAGGTTTATACAGATGACTGTGTAGATATTTCCAAGTTAATACAGATGGCGGTGTAGATATTTCCATGTTTATACAGACTGCCGTATAGGTATTTCTATGTTTATACAGATAGCGGTGTAGATATTTCCATGTTTGTACAGATGGCGGTGTAGTTATTTCCATGTTTATATAGATAGCGGTGTAGATATTTCCATGTATATACACATGGCTGTGTAGATATTTCCATGTTTATACAGATGGCGGTGTAGATATTTCCATGTTTTTACAGATAACTTTGTAAATATTTCCATGTTTATGCAGATGGCGGTGTAGATATATCGATGTTTATACAGATAGCAGTGGAGATATTTCCATGTTTATACAGATAGCGGTGTAGATATTTCCATGTTTATACTGATCGCGGTGTAGATATTTCCATGTTTATACAGATGGCGGTGTAGTTATTTCCATATTTATACAGATGTCTGTGTAGATATTTACATGTGTATACAGATGGTACTGTAGGTATTTCCATGTTTATACAGATGGTGGTGTAGATATTTCCATGTTTATTCGGATGACTGTGTAGATATTTCCATGTTTTTACAGATGGCAGTGTAGATATTTCAATGTTTATAGAGATGGCGGTGTAGATATTTCCATATTTATACAGATGTCTGTGTAGATATTTCCATGTGTATACAGATGGTATTGTAGGTATTTCCATGTTTATACAGATGGTGTTGTAGATATTTCCATGTTTATTCAGATGACTGTGTAGATATTTCCATGTTTTTACAGATGGCAGTGTAGATATTTCAATGTTTATAGAGATGGCGCTGTAGATATGTCCATGTTTATACAGATAACGGTGGAGATATTTCCATGTTTATGCAGACAGCAGTGGAGATATTTCCATGTTTATACACATAGCGGTGTACATATTTCCATGTTTATAGAGACAGCGGTGTAGGTATTTCCATGTTTATACAGATAGCGGTGCAGAAATTTCCATGTTTATACAGATGCCCATGCAGATATCTCCATATTTATACAGAGGGCTGTGTAGATATTTCTATGTTTATACAGATGGCAGTGTAGATATTTCCATGTTCCTGCACATGACTGTGTAGGTATTTCCATGTTTATAGAGATGGCTTTGTAGATATTTCCATGTCTATAGAGATAGCGGTGCAGATATTTACATGTTTATACAGATAGCGGTGTATATATTTCCATGTTTATACAGATCGTGGTGTAGATATTTCCATGTTTATACAGATACCGGTGTAGATATTTCCATGTTTATACAGACCGCAGTGTAGATATTTCCATGTTTATACACATAGCAGTGTAGATATTTCCATGTTTATACAGATGACTGTGTCGATATTTCCATGTTTATACAGAGTTCTCTGTAGATATTTCCATGTTTATATAGATGACAGTGTAGATATTTCCAGGTTTATACAGATGACTGTGTAGATATTTCCAAGTTAATACAGATGGCGGTGTAGATATTTCCATGTTTACAGAGATAGCGGTGTAGATATTTCCATGTTTATTGAGATAGCGGTGTAAATATTTCCATATTTATACAGATAGTGGTGTAGATATTTCCATGTTTTTACAGATAGCGGTGTAGATATTTCCATCTTTATTCAGAGAGTGCTGTACATATTTCCATGTTTATACAAATCACTGTGTAGATATTTCCATGTTTATACAGATAACTTTGTAGACATTTCCATCTTTATACAAACGGTGGTGTAGATATTTCCATGTTCCTACACATGACTGTGTAGTTATTTCCATGTTTATACAGATGGCGGTGTAGATATTTCCATATTTATAGAGATAGCAGTGTAGATATTTCCAGGTTTATACAGATAGCGGTGTAAATATTTCCATGTTTATACAGATCGTGGTGTAGATATCTCCATGTTTATACATATACCGGTGTAGTTATTTCCATGTTTATACAGACTGCAGTATAGGTATTTCTATGTTTATACAGATAGCAGTGTAGATATTTCCATGTTTGTACAGATGGCGGTGTAGTTATTTCCATGTTTATATAGATAGCGGTGTAGATATTTCCATGTATATACACATGGCGGTGTAGATATTTCCGTGTTTATACAGATGGCGGTGTAGATATTTCCATGTTTTTACAGATAACTTTGTAAATATTTCCATGTTTATGCAGATGGCGGTGTAGATATTTCGAAGTTTATACAGATAGCAGTGGAGATATTTCCATGTTTATACAGATAGCGGTGTAGATATTTCCATGTTTATACTGATCGCGGTGTAGATATTTCCATGTTTATACAGATGGCGGTGTAGTTATTTCCATATTTATACAGATGTCTGTGTAGATATTTACATGTGTATACAGATGGTACTGTAGGTATTTCCATGTTTATACAGATGGTGGTGTAGATATTTCCATGTTTATTCGGATGACTGTGTAGATATTTCCATGTTTTTACAGATGGCAGTGTAGATATTTCAATGTTTATAGAGATGGCGGTGTAGATATTTCCATATTTTTACAGATGTCTGTGTAGATATTTCCATGTGTATACAGATGGTATTGTAGGTATTTCCATGTTTATACAGATGGTGGTGTAGATATTTCCATGTTTATTCAGATGGCTGTGTAGATATTTCCATGTTTTTACAGAGGGCAGTGTAGATATTTCAATGTTTATAGAGATGGCGCTGTAGATATGTCCATGTTTATACAGATAACGGTGGAGATATTTCCATGTTTATGCAGACAGCAGTGGAGATATTTCCATGTTTATACACATAGCGGTGTACATATTTCCATGTTTATAGAGACAGCGGTGTAGGTATTTCCATGTTTATACAGATAGCGGTGCAGATATTTCCATGTTTATACTGATGCCCGTGCAGATATCTCCATATTTATACAGAGGGCTGTGTAGATATTTCTATGTTTATACAGATGGCAGTGTAGATATTTCCATGTTCCTACACATGACTGTGTAGGTATTTCCATGTTTATACAGATGGCTTTGTAGATATTTCCATGTCTATAGAGATAGCGGTGCAGATAATTACATGTTTATACAGATAGCGGTGTATATATTTCCATGTTTATATAGATCGTGGTGTAGATATTTCCATGTTTATACAGATACCGGTGTAGATATTTCCATGTTTATACAGACCGCAGTGTAGATATTTCCATGTTTATACAGATAGCGGTGTAGATATTTCCATGTTTATACAGATGGCTGTGTCGATATTTCCATGTTTATACAGAGTTCTCTGTACATTTTTCCATGTTTATATAGATGACAGTGTAGATATTTCCAGGTTTATACAGATGACTGTGTAGATATTTCCAAGTTAATACAGATGGCGGTGTAGATATTTCCATGTTTATAGAGATAGCGGTGTAGATATTTCCAAGTTTATTGAGATAGCGGTGTAGATATTTCCATATTTATACAGATAGTGGTATAGATATTTCCATGTTTTTACAGATAGCGGTGTAGATATTTCCATCTTTATTCAGAGAGTGCTGTACATATTTCCATGTTTATACAAATCACTGTGTAGATATTTCCATGTTTATACAGATAACTTTGTAGACATTTCCATCTTTATACAAACGGTGGTGTAGACATTTCCGTGTTCCTACACATGACTGTGTAGTTATTTCCATGTTTATACAGATGGCGGTGTAGATATTTCCATATTTATAGAGATAGCAGTGTAGATATTTCCAGGTTTATACAGATAGCAGTGTAAATATTTCCATGTTTATACAGATCGTGGTGTAGATATTTCCATGTTTATACAGTTACCGGTGTAGATATTTCCATGTTTATACAGACTGCAGTATAGGTATTTCTATGTTTATACAGATAGCGTTGTAGATATTTCCATATTTGTACAGATGGAGGTGTAGTTATTTCCATGTTTATATAGATAGCGGTGTAGATATTTCCATGTATATACACATGGCTGTGTAGATATTTCCATGTTTATACAGATGGCGGTGTAGATATTTCGATGTTTATACAGATAGCAGTGGAGATATTTCCATGTTTATACAGATAGCGGTGCAAATATTTCCATGTTTATACAGATCGTGGTGTAGATTTTTCCATGTTTATACAGATACCGGTGTAGATATTTCCATGTTTATACAGACTGCAGTATAGGTATTTCTATGTTTATACAGATAGCGGTGTAGATATTTCCATGTTTGTACAGATGGCGGTGTAGTTATTTCCATGTTTATATAGATAGCGGTGTAGATATTTCCATGTATATACACATGGCTGTGTAGATATTTCCGTGTTTATACAGATGGCGGTGTAGATATTTCCATGTTTTTACAGATAACTTTGTAAATATTTCCATGTTTATGCAGATGGCGGTGTAGATATTTCGATGTTTATACAGATAGCAGTGGAGATATTTCCATGTTTATACAGATAGCGGTGTAGATATTTCCATGTTTATACCGATCGCGGTGTAGATATTTCCATGTTTATACAGATGGCGGTGTAGTTATTTCCATATTTATACAGATGTCTGTGTAGATATTTACATGTGTATACAGATGGTACTGTAGGTATTTCCATGTTTATACAGATGGTGGTGTAGATATTTCCATGTTTATTCGGATGACTGTGTAGATATTTCCATGTTTTTACAGATGGCAGTGTAGATATTTCAATGTTTATAGGGATGGCGGTGTAGATATTTCCATATTTATACAGATGTCTGTGTAGATATTTCCATGTGTATACAGATGGTATTGTAGGTATTTCCATGTTTATACAGATGGTGGTTTAGATATTTCCATGTTTATTCAGATGACTGTGTAGATATTTCCATGTTTTTACAGATGGCAGTGTAGATATTTCAATGTTTATAGAGATGGCGCTGTAGATATGTCCATGATTATACAGATAACGGTGGAGATATTTCCATGTTTATGCAGACAGCAGTGGAGATATTTCCATGTTTATACACATAGCGGTGTACATATTTCCATGTTTATAGAGACAGCGGTGTAGGTATTTCCATGTTTATACAGATAGCGGTGCAGAAATTTCCATGTTTATACAGATGCCCATGCAGATATCTCCATATTTATACAGAGGGCTGTGTAGATATTCCTATGTTTATACAGATGGCAGTGTAGATATTTCCATGTTCCTACACATGACTGTGTAGGTATTTCCATGTTTATACAGATGGCTTTGTAGATATTTCCATGTCTATAGAGATAGCGGTGCAGATATTTACATGTTTATACAGATAGCGGTGTATATATTTCCATGTTTATACAGATCGTGGTGTAGATATTTCCATGTTTATACAGATACCGGTGTAGATATTTCCATGTTTATACAGATAGCGGTGTAGATATTTCCATGTTTATACAGATGGCTGTGTCGATATTTCCATGTTTATACAGAGTTCTCTGTAGATATTTCCATGTTTATATAGATGACTGTGTAGATATTTCCAGGTTTATACAGATGACTGTGTAGATATTTCCAAGTTAATACAGATGGCGGTGTAGATATTTCCATGTTTACAGAGATAGCGGTGTAGATATTTCCATGTTTATTGAGATAGCGGTGTAAATATTTCCATATTTATACAGATAGTGGTGTAGATATTTCCATGCTTTTACAGATAGCGGTGTAGATATTTCCATCTTTATTCAGAGAGTGCTGTACATATTTCCATGTTTATAGAAATCACTGTGTAGATATTTCCATGTTTATACAGATAACTTTGTAGACATTTCCATGTTTATGCAGACAGCAGTGGAGGTATTTCCATGTTTATACACATAGCGGTATACATATTTCCATGTTTATAGAGACAGCGGTGTAGGTATTTCCATGTTTATACAGATAGCGGTGCAGATGTTTCCATGTTTATACAGATGCCCGTGCAGATATCTCCATATTTATACAGAGGGCTGTGTAGATATTTCTATGTGTATACAGATGGCAGTGTAGATATTTCCATGTTCCTACACATGACTGTGTAGGTATTTCCATGTTTATACAGATGGCTTTGTAGATATTTCCATGTCTATAGAGATAGCGGTGCAGATATTTACATGTTTATACAGATAGCGGTGTATATATTTCCATGTTTATACAGATCGTGGTGTAGATATTTCCATGTTTATACAGATACCGGTGTAGATATTTCCATGTTTATACAGACCGCAGTGTAGATATTTCCATGTTTATACAGATAGCGGTGTAGATATTTCCATGTTTATACAGATGGCTGTGTCGATATTTCCATGTTTATACAGAGTTCTCTGTAGATATTTCCATGTTTATATAGATGACAGGGTAGATATTTCCAGGTTTATACAGATGACTGTGTAGATATTTCCAAGTTAATACAGATGGCGGTGTAGATATTTCCATGTTTATAGAGATAGCGGTGTAGATATTTCCATGTTTATTGAGATAGCGGTGTAAATATTTCCATATTTATACAGATAGTGGTGTAGATATTTCCATGTTTTTACAGATAGCAGTGTAGATATTTCCATCTTTATTCAGAGAGTGCTGTACATATTTCCATGTTTATGCAAATCACTGTGTAGATATTTCCATGTTTATACAGATAACGTTGTAGACATTTCCATCTTTATACAAACGGTGGTGTAGATATTTCCATGTTCCTACACATGACTGTGTAGTTATTTCCATGTTTATACAGATGGCGGTGTAGATATTTCCATATTTATAGAGATAGCAGTGTAGATATTTCCAGGTATATACAGATAGCGGTGTAAATATTTCCATGTTTATACAGATCGTGGTGTAGATATTTCCATGTTTATACAGATACCCGTGTAGATATTTCCATGTTTATACAGACTGCAGTATAGGTATTTCTATGTTTATACAAATAGCGGTGTAGATATTTCCATGTTTGTACAGATGGCGGTGTAGTTATTTCCATGTTTATATAGATAGCGGTGTAGATATTTCCATGTATATACACATGGCTGTGTAGATATTTCCATGTTTATACAGATGGTGGTGTAGACATTTCCATGTTTTTACAGATAACTTTGTAAATATTTCCATGTTTATACAGATGGCGGTGTAGATATTTCGATGTTTATACAGATAGCAGTGGAGATATTTCCATGTTTATACAGATAGCGGTGTAGATATTTCCATGTTTATACTGATCGCGGTGTAGATATTTCCATGTTTATACAGATGGCGGTGTAGATATTTCCATATTTATACAGATGTCTGTGTAGATATTTACATGTGTATACAGATGGTATTGTAGGTATTTCCATGTTTATACAGATGGTGGTGTAGATTTTTCCATGTTTATTCGGATGACTGTGTAGATATTTCCATGTTTTTACAGATGGCAGTGTAGATATTTCTATGTTTATAGAGACGGCGCTGTAGATATTTCCATGTTTATACGGATAACGGTTGAGATATTTCCATGTTTATGCAGACAGCAGTGGAGATATTTCCATGTTTATACACATAGCGGTGTGCATATTTCCATGTTTATAGAGACAGCGGTGTAGGTATTTCCATGTTTATACAGATAGCGGTGCAGAGATTTCCATGTTTATACAGATGCCCATGCAGATATCTCCATATTTATACAGAGGGCTGTGTAGATATTTCTATGTTTATACAGATGGCAGTGTAGATATTTCCATGTTCCTACACATGACTGTGTAGGTATTTCCATGTTTATACAGATGGCTTTGTAGATATTTCCATGTCTATAGAGATAGCGGTGCAGATATTTACATGTTTATACAGATAGCGGTGTATATATTTCCATGTTTATACAGATCGTGGTGTAGATATTTCCATGTTTATACAGATACCGGTGTAGATATTTCCATGTTTATACAGATACCGGTGTAGATATTTCCATGTTTATACAGATAGCGGTGTAGATATTTCCATGTTTATACAGATGGCTGTGTCGATATTTCCATGTTTATACAGAGTTCTCTGTAGATATTTCCATGTTTATATAGATGACTGTGTAGATATTTCCAGGTTTATACAGATGACTGTGTAGATATTTCCAAGTTAATACAGATGGCGGTGTAGATATTTCCATGTTTACAGAGATAGCGGTGTAGATATTTCCATGTTTATTGAGATAGCGGTGTAAATATTTCCATATTTATACAGATAGTGGTGTAGATATTTCCATGCTTTTACAGATAGCGGTGTAGATATTTCCATCTTTATTCAGAGAGTGCTGTACATATTTCCATGTTTATAGAAATCACTGTGTAGATATTTCCATGTTTATACAGATAACTTTGTAGACATTTCCATGTTTATGCAGACAGCAGTGGAGGTATTTCCATGTTTATACACATAGCGGTATACATATTTCCATGTTTATAGAGACAGCGGTGTAGGTATTTCCATGTTTATACAGATAGCGGTGCAGATGTTTCCATGTTTATACAGATGCCCGTGCAGATATCTCCATATTTATACAGAGGGCTGTGTAGAAATTTCTATGTGTATACAGATGGCAGTGTAGATATTTCCATGTTCCTACACATGACTGTGTAGGTATTTCCATGTTTATACAGATGGCTTTGTAGATATTTCCATGTCTATAGAGATAGCGGTGCAGATATTTACATGTTTATACAGATAGCGGTGTATATATTTCCATGTTTATACAGATCGTGGTGTAGATATTTCCATGTTTATACAGATACCGGTGTAGATATTTCCATGTTTATACAGACCGCAGTGTAGATATTTCCATGTTTATACAGATAGCGGTGTAGATATTTCCATGTTTATACAGATGGCTGTGTCGATATTTCCATGTTTATACAGAGTTCTCTGTAGATATTTCCATGTTTATATAGATGACAGGGTAGATATTTCCAGGTTTATACAGATGACTGTGTAGATATTTCCAAGTTAATACAGATGGCGGTGTAGATATTTCCATGTTTATAGAGATAGCGGTGTAGATATTTCCATGTTTATTGAGATAGCGGTGTAAATATTTCCATATTTATACAGATAGTGGTGTAGATATTTCCATGTTTTTACAGATAGCAGTGTAGATATTTCCATCTTTATTCAGAGAGTGCTGTACATATTTCCATGTTTATGCAAATCACTGTGTAGATATTTCCATGTTTATACAGATAACGTTGTAGACATTTCCATCTTTATACAAACGGTGGTGTAGATATTTCCATGTTCCTACACATGACTGTGTAGTTATTTCCATGTTTATACAGATGGCGGTGTAGATATTTCCATATTTATAGAGATAGCAGTGTAGATATTTCCAGGTATATACAGATAGCGGTGTAAATATTTCCATGTTTATACAGATCGTGGTGTAGATATTTCCATGTTTATACAGATACCGGTGTAGATATTTCCATGTTTATACAGACTGCAGTATAGGTATTTCTATGTTTATACAAATAGCGGTGTAGATATTTCCATGTTTGTACAGATGGCGGTGTAGTTATTTCCATGTTTATATAGATAGCGGTGTAGATATTTCCATGTATATACACATGGCTGTGTAGATATTTCCATGTTTATACAGATGGTGGTGTAGATATTTCCATGTTTTTACAGATAACTTTGTAAATATTTCCATGTTTATACAGATGGCGGTGTAGATATTTCGATGTTTATACAGATAGCAGTGGAGATATTTCCATGTTTATACAGATAGCGGTGTAGATATTTCCATGTTTATACTGATCGCGGTGTAGATATTTCCATGTTTATACAGATGGCGGTGTAGATATTTCCATATTTATACAGATGTCTGTGTAGATATTTACATGTGTATACAGATGGTATTGTAGGTATTTCCATGTTTATACAGATGGTGGTGTAGATTTTTCCATGTTTATTCGGATGACTGTGTAGATATTTCCATGTTTTTACAGATGGCAGTGTAGATATTTCTATGTTTATAGAGACGGCGCTGTAGATATTTCCATGTTTATACGGATAACGGTTGAGATATTTCCATGTTTATGCAGACAGCAGTGGAGATATTTCCATGTTTATACACATAGCGGTGTGCATATTTCCATGTTTATAGAGACTGCGGTGTAGGTATTTCCATGTTTATACAGATAGCGGTGCAGAGATTTCCATGTTTATACAGATGCCCATGCAGATATCTCCATATTTATACAGAGGGCTGTGTAGATATTTCTATGTTTATACAGATGGCAGTGTAGATATTTCCATGTTCCTACACATGACTGTGTAGGTATTTCCATGTTTATACAGATGGCTTTGTAGATATTTCCATGTCTATAGAGATAGCGGTGCAGATATTTACATGTTTATACAGATAGCGGTGTATATATTTCCATGTTTATACAGATCGTGGTGTAGATATTTCCATGTTTATACAGATACCGGTGTAGATATTTCCATGTTTATACAGACCGCAGTGTAGATATTTCCATGTTTATACAGATAGCGGTGTAGATATTTCCATGTTTATACAGATGGCTGTGTCGATATTTCCATGTTTATACAGAGTTCTCTGTAGATATTTCCATGTTTATATAGATGACAGGGTAGATATTTCCAGGTTTATACAGATGACTGTGTAGATATTTCCAAGTTAATACAGATGGCAGTGTAGATATTTCCATTTTTATAGAGATAGCGGTGTAGATATTTCCATGTTTATTGAGATAGCGGTGTAAATATTTCCATATTTATACAGATAGTGGTGTAGATATTTCCATGTTTTTACAAATAGCGGTGTAGATATTTCCATCTTTATTCAGAGAGTGCTGTACATATTTCCATGTTTATACAAATCACTGTGTAGATATTTCCATGTTTATACAGATAACGTTGTAGACATTTCCATCTTTATACAAACGGTGGTGTAGATATTTCCATGTTCCTACACATGACTGTGTATTTATTTCCATGTTTATACAGATGGCGGTGTAGATATTTCCATATTTATAGAGATAGCAGTGTAGATATTTCCAGGTATATACAGATAGCGGTGTAAATATTTCCATGTTTATACAGATCGTGGTGTAGATATTTCCATGTTTATACAGATACCGGTGTAGATATTTCCATGTTTATACAGACTGCAGTATAGGTATTTCTATGTTTATACAAATAGCGGTGTAGATATTTCCATGTTTGTACAGATGGCGGTGTAGTTATTTCCATGTTTATATAGATAGCGGTGTAGATATTTCCATGTATATACACATGGCTGTGTAGATATTTCCATGTTTATACAGATGGTGGTGTAGATATTTCCATGTTTTTACAGATAACTTTGTAAATATTTCCATGTTTATACAGATGGCGGTGTAGATATTTCGATGTTTATACAGATAGCAGTGGAGATATTTCCATGTTTATACAGATAGCGGTGTAGATATTTCCATGTTTATACTGATCGCGGTGTAGATATTTCCATGTTTATACAGATGGCGGTGTAGATATTTCCATATTTATACAGATGTCTGTGTAGATATTTACATGTGTATACAGATGGTATTGTAGGTATTTCCATGTTTATACAGATGGTGGTGTAGATATTTCCATGTTTATTCGGATGACTGTGTAGATATTTCCATGTTTTTACAGATGGCAGTGTAGATATTTCTATATTTATAGAGACGGCGCTGTAGATATTTCCATGTTAATACGGATAACGGTTGAGATATTTCCATGTTTATGCAGACAGCAGTGGAGATATTTCCATGTTTATACACATAGCGGTGTGCATATTTCCATGTTTATAGAGACAGCGGTGTAGGTATTTCCATGTTTATACAGATAGCGGTGCAGATATTTCCATGTTTATACAGATGGCGGAGTAGATATTTCCATGTTTTTACAGATAACTTTGTAAATATTTCCATGTTTATACAGATGGCGGTGTAGATATTTCGATGTTTATACAGATAGCAGTGGAGATATTTCCATGTTTATACAGATAGCGGTGTAGATATTTCCGTGTTTATACTGATCGCGGTGTAGGTATTTCCATGTTTATACAGATGGCGGTGTAGATATTTCCATATTTATACAGATGTCTGTGTAGATATTTACATGTGTATACAGATGGTATTGTAGGTATTTCCATGTTTATACAGATGGTGGTGTAGATATTTCCATGTTTATTCGGATGACTGTGTAGATATTTCCATGTTTTTACAGATGGCAGTGTAGATATTTCAATGTTTATAGAGATGGCGGTGTAGATATTTCCATATTTATACAGATGTCTGTGTAGATATTTCCATGTGTATACAGATGGTATTGTAGGTATTTCCATGTTTATACAGATGGTGGTGTAGATATTTCCATGTTTATTCAGAAGACTGTGTAGATATTTCCATGTTTTTACAGATGGCAGTGTAGATATTTCAATGTTTATAGAGATGGCGCTGTAGATATGACCATGTTTATACAGATAACGGTGGAGATATTTCCATGTTTATGCAGACAGCAGTGGAGATATTTCCATGTTTATACACATAGCGGTGTACATATTTCCATGTTTATAGAGACAGCGGTGTAGGTATTTCCATGTTTATACAGATAGCGGTGCAGAAATTTCCATGTTTATACAGATGCCCATGCAGATATCTCCATATTTATACAGAGGGCTGTGTAGATATTTCTATGTTTATACAGATGCCAGTGTAGATATTTCCATGTTCCTACTCATGACTGTGTAGGTATTTCCATGTTTGTACAGATGGCTTTGTAGATATTTCCATGTCTATAGAGATAGCGGTGCAGATATTTACATGTTTATACAGATAGCGGTGTATATATTTCCATGTTTATACAGATCGTGGTGTAGATATTTCCATGTTTATACAGATACCGGTGTAGATATGTCCATGTTTATACAGACCGCAGTGTAGATATTTCCATTTTTATACAGATAGCGGTGTAGATATTTCCATATTTATACAGATGGCTGTGTCGATATTTCCATGTTTATACAGAGTTCTCTGTAGATATTCCAATGTTTATATAGATGACAGTGTAGATATTTCCAGGTTTATACAGATGACTGTGTAGATATTTCCAAGTTAATACAGATGGCGGTGTAGATATTTCCATGTTTATAGAGATAGCGGTGTAGATATTTCCATGTTTATTGAGATAGCGGTGTAAATATTTCCATATTTATACAGATAGTGGTGTAGATATTTCCATGTTTTTACAGATAGCGGTGTAGATATTTCCATCTTTATTCAGAGAGTGCTGTACATATTTCCATGTTTATACAAATCACTGTGTAGATATTTCCATGTTTATACAGATAACGTTGTAGACATTTCCATCTTTATACAAACGGTGGTGTAGATATTTCCATGTTCCTACTCATGACTGTGTAGTTATTTCCATGTTTATACAGATGGCGGTGTAGATATTTCCATATTTATAGAGATAGCAGTGTAGATATTTCCAGGTATATACAGATAGCGGTGTAAATATTTCCATGTTTATACAGATCGTGGTGTAGATATTTCCATGTTTATACAGATACCGGTGTAGATATTTCCATGTTTATACAGACTGCAGTATAGGTATTTCTATGTTTATACAAATAGCGGTGTAGATATTTCCATGTTTGTACAGATGGCGGTGTAGTTATTTCCATGTTTATATAGATAGTGGCGTAGATATTTCCATGTATATACACATGGCTGTGTAGATATTTCCATGTTTATACAGATGGCGGTGTAGATATTTCCATGTTTTTAAAGATAACTTTGTAAATATTTCCATGTTTATGCAGATGGCGGTGTAGATATTTTGATGTTTATACAGATAGCAGTGGAGATATTTCCATGTTTATACAGATAGCGGTGTAGATATTTCCATGTTTATACTGATCGCGGTGTAGATATTTCCATGTTTATACAGATGGCGGTGTAGATATTTCCATTTTATACAGATGTCTGTGTAGATATTTACATGTGTATACAGATGGTATTGTAGATATTTCCATGTTTATACAGATGGTTGTGTAGATATTTCCATGTTTATTCGGATGACTGTGTAGATATTTCCATGTTTTTACAGATGGCAGTGTAGATATTTCAATGTTTATAGAGATGGCGGTGTAGATATTTCCATATTTATACAGATGTCTGTGTAGATATTTCCATGTGTATACAGATGGTATTGTAGGTATTTCCATGTTTATACAGATGGTGGTGTAGATATTTCCATGTTTATTCAGATGACTGTGTAGATATTTCCATGTTTTTACAGATGGCAGTGTAGATATTTCAATGTTTATAGAGATGGCGCTGTAGATATGTCCATGTTTATACAGATAACGGTGGAGATATTTCCATGTTTATGCAGACAGCAGTGGAGATATTTCCATGTTTATACACATAGCGGTGTACATATTTCCATGTTTATAGAGACAGCGGTGTAGGTATTTCCATGTTTATACAGATAGCGGTGCAGATATTTCCATGTTTATACAGATGCCCATGCAGATATCTCCATATTTATACAGAGGGCTGTGTAGATATTTCTATGTTTATACAGATGGCAGTGTAGATATTTCCATGTTCCTACACATGACTGTGTAGGTATTTCCATGTTTATACAGATGGCTTTGTAGATATTTCCATGTCTATAGAGATAGCGGTGCAGATATTTACATGTTTATACAGATAGCGGTGTATATATTTCCATGTTTATACAGATCGTGGTGTAGATATTTCCATGTTTATACAGATACCGGTGTAGATATTTCCATGTTTATACAGACCGCAGTGTAGATATTTCCATGTTTATACAGATAGCGGTGTAGATATTTCCATGTTTATACAGATGACTGTGTCGATATTTCCATGTTTATACAGAGTTCTGTGTAGATATTTCCATGTTTATATAGATGACAGTGTAGATATTTCCAGGTTTATACAGATGACTGTGTAGATATTTCCAAGTTAATACAGATGGCGGTGTAGATATTTCCATGTTTATAGAGATAGCGGTGTAGATATTTCCATGTTTATTGAGATAGCGGTGTAAATATTTCCATATTTATACAGACAGTGGTGTAGATATTTCCATGTTTTTACAGATAGCGGTGTAGATATTTCCATCTTTATTCAGAGAGTGCTTTACATATTTCCATGTTTATACAAATCACTGTGTAGATATTTCCATGTTTATACAGATAACGTTGTAGACATTTCCATCTTTATAAAAACGGTGGTGTAGATATTTCCATGTTCCTACACATGACTGTGTAGTTATTTCCATGTTTATACAGATGGCGGTGTAGATATTTCCATATTTATAGAGATAGCAGTGTAGATATTTCCAGGTTTATACAGATAGCGGTGTAAATATTTCCATGTTTATACAGATCGTGGTGTAGATATTTCCATGTTTATACAGATACCGGTGTAGATATTTCCATGTTTATACAGACTGCAGTATAGGTATTTCTATGTTTATACAAATAGCGGTGTAGATATTTCCATGTTTGTACAGATGGCGGTGTAGTTATTTCCATGTTTATATAGATAGCGGTGTAGATATTTCCATGTATATACACATGGCTGTGTAGATATTTCCATGTTTATACAGATGGCGGTGTAGATATTTCTATGTTTTTACAGATAACTTTGTAAATATTTCCATGTTTATACAGATGGCGGTGTAGATATTTCGATGTTTATACAGATAGCATTGGAGATATTTCCATGTTTATACAGATAGCGGTGTAGATATTTCCATGTTTATACTGATCGCGGTGTAGATATTTCCATGTTTATACAGATGGCGGTGTAGATATTTCCATGTTTATACAGATGGCTGTGTCGATATTTCCATGTTTATACAGAGTTCTCTGTAGATATTTCCATGTTTATATAAATGACAGTGTAGATATTTCCAGGTTTATACAGATGACTGTGTAGATATTTCCAAGTTAATACAGATGGCGGTGTAGATATTTCCATGTTTATACAGACTGCCGTATAGGTATTTCTATGTTTATACAGATAGCGGTGTAGATATTTCCATGTTTGTACAGATGGCGGTGTAGTTATTTCCATGTTTATATAGATAGCGGTGTAGATATTTCCATGTATATACACATGGCTGTGTAGATATTTCCATGTTTATACAGATGGCGGTGTAGATATTTCCATGTTTTTACAGATAACTTTGTAAATATTTCCATGTTTATGCAGATGGCGGTGTAGATATATCGATGTTTATACAGATAGCAGTGGAGATATTTCCATGTTTATACAGATAGCGGTGTAGATATTTCCATGTTTATACTGATCGCGGTGTAGATATTTCCATGTTTATACAGATGGCGGTGTAGTTATTTCCATATTTATACAGATGTCTGTGTAGATATTTACATGTGTATACAGATGGTACTGTAGGTATTTCCATGTTTATACAGATGGTGGTGTAGATATTTCCATGTTTATTCGGATGACTGTGTAGATATTTCCATGTTTTTACAGATGGCAGTGTAGATATTTCAATGTTTATAGAGATGGCGGTGTAGATATTTCCATATTTATACAGATGTCTGTGTAGATATTTCCATGTGTATACAGATGGTATTGTATGTATTTCCATGTTTATACAGATGGTGTTGTAGATATTTCCATGTTTATTCAGATGACTGTGTAGATATTTCCATGTTTTTACAGATGGCAGTGTAGATATTTCAATGTTTATAGAGATGGCGCTGTAGATATGTCCATGTTTATACAGATAACGGTGGAGATATTTCCATGTTTATGCAGACAGCAGTGGAGATATTTCCATGTTTATACACATAGCGGTGTACATATTTCCATGTTTATAGAGACAGCGGTGTAGGTATTTCCATGTTTATACAGATAGCGGTGCAGAAATTTCCATGTTTATACAGATGCCCATGCAGATATCTCCATATTTATACAGAGGGCTGTGTAGATATTTCTATGTTTATACAGATGGCAGTGTAGATATTTCCATGTTCCTACACATGACTGTGTAGGTATTTCCATGTTTATAGAGATGGCTTTGAAGATATTTCCATGTCTATAGAGATAGCGGTGCAGATATTTACATGTTTATACAGATAGCGGTGTATATATTTCCATGTTTATACAGATCGTGGTGTAGATATTTCCATGTTTATACAGATACCGGTGTAGATATTTCCATGTTTATACAGACCGCAGTGTAGATATTTCCATGTTTATACACATAGCAGTGTAGATATTTCCATGTTTATACAGATGACTGTGTCGATATTTCCATGTTTATACAGAGTTCTCTGTAGATATTTCCATGTTTATATAGATGACAGTGTAGATATTTCCAGGTTTATACAGATGACTGTGTAGATATTTCCAAGTTAATACAGATGGCGGTGTAGATATTTCCATGTTTACAGAGATAGCGGTGTAGATATTTCCATGTTTATTGAGATAGCGGTGTAAATATTTCCATATTTATACAGATAGTGGTGTAGATATTTCCATGTTTTTACAGATAGCAGTGTAGATATTTCCATCTTTATTCAGAGAGTGCTGTACATATTTCCATGTTTATACAAATCACTGTGTAGATATTTCCATGTTTATAAAGATAACGTTGTAGACATTTCCATCTTTATACAAACGGTGGTGTAGATATTTCCATGTTCCTACACATGACTGTGTAGTTATTTCCATGTTTATACAGATGGCGGTGTAGATATTTCCATATTTATAGAGATAGCAGTGTAGATATTTCCAGGTTTATACAGATAGCGGTGTAAATATTTCCATGTTTATACAGATCGTGGTGTAGATTTTTCCATGTTTATACAGATACCGGTGTAGATATTTCCATGTTTATACAGACTGCAGTATAGGTATTTCTATGTTTATACAGATAGCGGTGTAGATATTTCCATGTTTGTACAGATGGCGGTGTAGTTATTTCCATGTTTATATAGATAGCGGTGTAGATATTTCCATGTATATACACATGGCTGTGTAGATATTTCCGTGTTTATACAGATGGCGGTGTAGATATTTCCATGTTTTTACAGATAACTTTGTAAATATTTCCATGTTTATGCAGATGGCGGTGTAGATATTTCGATGTTTATACAGATAGCAGTGGAGATATTTCCATGTTTATACAGATAGCGGTGTAGATATTTCCATGTTTATACTGATCGCGGTGTAGATATTTCCATGTTTACAGAGATAGCGGTGTAGATATTTCCATGTTTATTGAGATAGCGGTGTAAATATTTCCATATTTATACAGATAGTGGTGTAGATATTTCCATGCTTTTACAGATAGCGGTGTAGATATTTCCATCTTTATTCAGAGAGTGCTGTACATATTTCCATGTTTATAGAAATCACTGTGTAGATATTTCCATGTTTATACAGATAACTTTGTAGACATTTCCATGTTTATGCAGACAGCAGTGGAGGTATTTCCATGTTTATACACATAGCGGTGTACATATTTCCATGTTTATAGAGACAGCGGTGTAGGTATTTCCATGTTTATACAGATAGCGGTGCAGATATTTCCATGTTTATACAGATGCCCGTGCAGATATCTCCATTTTTATTCAGAGGGCTGTGTAGATATTTCTATGTTTATACAGATGGCAGTGTAGATATTTCCATGTTCCTACACATGACTGTGTAGGTATTTCCATGTTTATACAGATGTCTTTGTAGATATTTCCATGTCTATAGAGATAGCGGTGCAGATATTTACATGATTATACAGATAGCGGTGTATATATTTCCATGTTTATACAGATCGTGGTGTAGATATTTCCATGTTTATACAGATACCAGTGTAGATATTTCCATGTTTATACAGACCGCTGTGTAGATATTTCCATGTTTATACAGATAGCGGTGTAGATATTTTCATGTTTATACAGATGGCTGTGTCGATATTTCCATGTTTATACAGAGTTCTCTGTACATATTTCCATGTTTATATAGATGACAGTGTAGATATTTCCAGGTTTATACAGATGACTGTGTAGATATTTCCAAGTTAATACAGATGGCGGTGTAGATATTTCCATGTGTATAGAGATAGCGGTGTAGATATTTCCATGTTTATTGAGATAGCGGTGTAAATATTTCCATATTTATACAGATAGTGGTGTAGATATTTCCATGTTTTTACAGATAGCGGTGGAGATATTTCCATCTTTATTCACAGAGTGCTGTACATATTTCCATGTTTATACAAATCACTGTGTAGATATTTCCATGTTTATACAGATAACGTTGTAGACATTTCCATCTTTATACAAACGGTGGTGTAGATATTTCCATGTTCCTACACATGACTGTGTAGTTATTTCCATGTTTATACAGATGGCTGTGTAGATATTTCCATATTTATAGAGATAGCAGTG
This sequence comes from Pan troglodytes, assembly GCF_028858775.2. Classification (NCBI taxonomy): domain Eukaryota; kingdom Metazoa; phylum Chordata; class Mammalia; order Primates; family Hominidae; genus Pan; species Pan troglodytes. The sequence continues at coordinate 50,139,979 of NC_072420.2, forward strand.
TAGATATTTCCAGGTTTATACAGATAGCGGTGTAAATATTTCCATGTTTATACAGATCGTGGTGTAGATTTTTCCATGTTTATACAGATACCGGTGTAGATATTTCCATGTTTATACAGACTGCAGTATAGGTATTTCTATGTTTATACAGATAGCGGTGTTGATATTTCCATGTTTGTACAGATGGCGGTGTAGTTATTTCCATGTTTATATAGATAGCGGTGTAGATATTTCCATGTATATACACATGGCGGTGTAGATATTTCCGTGTTTATACAGATGGCGGTGTAGATATTTCCATGTTTTTACAGATAACTTTGTAAATATTTCCATGTTTATGCAGATGGCGGTGTAGATATTTCGAAGTTTATACAGATAGCAGTGGAGATATTTCCATGTTTATACAGATAGCGGTGTAGATATTTCCATGTTTATACTGATCACGGTGTAGATATTTCCATGTTTATACAGATGGCGGTGTAGTTATTTCCATATTTATACAGATGTCTGTGTAGATATTTACATGTGTATACAGATGGTACTGTAGGTATTTCCATGTTTATACAGATGGTGGTGTAGATATTTCCATGTTTATTCGGATGACTGTGTAGATATTTCCATGTTTTTACAGATGGCAGTGTAGATATTTCAATGTTTATAGAGATGGCGGTGTAGATATTTCCATATTTTTACAGATGTCTGTGTAGATATTTCCATGTGTATACAGATGGTATTGTAGGTATTTCCATGTTTATACAGATGGTGGTGTAGATATTTCCATGTTTATTCAGATGGCTGTGTAGATATTTCCATGTTTTTACAGAGGGCAGTGTAGATATTTCAATGTTTATAGAGATGGCGCTGTAGATATGTCCATGTTTATACAGATAACGGTGGAGATATTTCCATGTTTATGCAGACAGCAGTGGAGATATTTCCATGTTTATACACATAGCGGTGTACATATTTCCATGTTTATAGAGACAGCGGTGTAGGTATTTCCATGTTTATACAGATAGCGGTGCAGATATTTCCATGTTTATACAGATGCCCGTGCAGATATCTCCATATTTATACAGAGGGCTGTGTAGATATTTCTATGTTTATACAGATGGCAGTGTAGATATTTCCATGTTCCTACACATGACTGTGTAGGTATTTCCATGTTTATACAGATGGCTTTGTAGATATTTCCATGTCTATAGAGATAGCGGTGCAGATAATTACATGTTTATACAGATAGCGGTGTATATATTTCCATGTTTATATAGATCGTGGTGTAGATATTTCCATGTTTATACAGATACCGGTGTAGATATTTCCATGTTTATACAGACCGCAGTGTAGATATTTCCATGTTTATACAGATAGCGGTGTAGATATTTCCATGTTTATACAGATGGCTGTGTCGATATTTCCATGTTTATACAGAGTTCTCTGTACATTTTTCCATGTTTATATAGATGACAGTGTAGATATTTCCAGGTTTATACAGATGACTGTGTAGATATTTCCAAGTTAATACAGATGGCGGTGTAGATATTTCCATGTTTATAGAGATAGCGGTGTAGATATTTCCATGTTTATTGAGATAGCGGTGTAGATATTTCCATATTTATACAGATAGTGGTATAGATATTTCCATGTTTTTACAGATAGCGGTGTAGATATTTCCATCTTTATTCAGAGAGTGCTGTACATATTTCCATGTTTATACAAATCACTGTGTAGATATTTCCATGTTTATACAGATAACTTTGTAGACATTTCCATCTTTATACAAACGGTGGTGTAGACATTTCCGTGTTCCTACACATGACTGTGTAGTTATTTCCATGTTTATACAGATGGCGGTGTAGATATTTCCATATTTATAGAGATAGCAGTGTAGATATTTCCAGGTTTATACAGATAGCAGTGTAAATATTTCCATGTTTATACAGATCGTGGTGTAGATATTTCCATGTTTATACAGTTACCGGTGTAGATATTTCCATGTTTATACAGACTGCAGTATAGGTATTTCTATGTTTATACAGATAGCGTTGTAGATATTTCCATATTTGTACAGATGGAGGTGTAGTTATTTCCATGTTTATATAGATAGCGGTGTAGATATTTCCATGTATATACACATGGCTGTGTAGATATTTCCATGTTTATACAGATGGCGGTGTAGATATTTCGATGTTTATACAGATAGCAGTGGAGATATTTCCATGTTTATACAGATAGCGGTGTAGATATTTCCATGTTTATACTGATCGCGGTGTAGATATTTCCATGTTTATACAGATGGCGGTGTAGATATTTCCATATTTATACAGATGGCTGTGTAGATATTTACATGTGTATACAGATGGTATTGTAGGTATTTCCATGTTTATACAGATGGTGGTGTAGATATTTCCATGTTTATTCGGATGACTGTGTAGATATTTCCATGTTTTTACAGATGGCAGTGTAGATATTTCAGTGTTTATAGAGATGGCGGTGTAGATATTTCCATATTTATACAGATGTCTGTGTAGATATTTCCATGTGTATACAGATGGTATTGTAGGTATTTCCATGTTTATACAGATGGTGGTGTAGATATTTCCATGTTTATTCAGATGGCTGTGTAGATATTTCCATGTGTATACAGATGGTATTGTAGGTATTTCCATGTTTATACAGATGGTGGTGTAGATATTTCCATGTTTATTCAGATGTCTGTGTAGATATTTCCATGTGTATACAGATGGTATTGTAGGTATTTCCATGTTTATACAGATGGTGGTGTAGATATTTCCATGTTTATTCAGATGGCTGTGTAGATATTTCCATGTTTTTACAGAGGGCAGTGTAGATATTTCAATGTTTATAGAGATGGCGCTGTAGATATGTCCATGTTTATACAGATAACGGTGGAGATATTTCCATGTTTATGCAGACAGCAGTGGAGATATTTCCATGTTTATACACATAGCGGTGTACATATTTCCATGTTTATAGAGACAGCGGTGTAGGTATTTCCATGTTTATACAGATAGCGGTGCAGATATTTCCATGTTTATACAGATGCCCGTGCAGATACCTCCATATTTATACAGAGGGCTGTGTAGATATTTCTATGTTTATACAGATGGCAGTGTAGATATTTCCATGTTCCTACACATGACTGTGTAGGTATTTCCATGTTTATACAGATGGCTTTGTAGATATTTCCATGTCTATAGAGATAGCGGTGCAGATAATTACATGTTTATACAGATAGCGGTGTATATATTTCCATGTTTATATAGATCGTGGTGTAGATATTTCCATGTTTATACAGATACCGGTGTAGATATTTCCATGTTTATACAGACCGCAGTGTAGATATTTCCATGTTTATACAGATAGCGGTGTAGATATTTCCATGTTTATACAGATGGCTGTGTCGATATTTCCATGTTTATACAGAGTTCTCTGTACATTTTTCCATGTTTATATAGATGACAGTGTAGATATTTCCAGGTTTATACAGATGACTGTGTAGATATTTCCAAGTTAATACAGATGGCGGTGTAGATATTTCCATGTTTATAGAGATAGCGGTGTAGATATTTCCATGTTTATTGAGATAGCGGTGTAGATATTTCCATATTTATACAGATAGTGGTATAGATATTTCCATGTTTTTACAGATAGCGGTGTAGATATTTCCATCTTTATTCAGAGAGTGCTGTACATATTTCCATGTTTATACAAATCACTGTGTAGATATTTCCATGTTTATACAGATAACTTTGTAGACATTTCCATCTTTATACAAACGGTGGTGTAGACATTTCCGTGTTCCTACACATGACTGTGTAGTTATTTCCATGTTTATACAGATGGCGGTGTAGATATTTCCATATTTATAGAGATAGCAGTGTAGATATTTCCAGGTTTATACAGATAGCAGTGTAAATATTTCCATGTTTATACAGATCGTGGTGTAGATATTTCCATGTTTATACAGTTACCGGTGTAGATATTTCCATGTTTATACAGACTGCAGTATAGGTATTTCTATGTTTATACAGATAGCGTTGTAGATATTTCCATATTTGTACAGATGGAGGTGTAGTTATTTCCATGTTTATATAGATAGCGGTGTAGATATTTCCATGTATATACACATGGCTGTGTAGATATTTCCATGTTTATACAGATGGCGGTGTAGATATTTCGATGTTTATACAGATAGCAGTGGAGATATTTCCATGTTTATACAGATAGCGGTGTAGATATTTCCATGTTTATACTGATCGCGGTGTAGATATTTCCATGTTTATACAGATGGCGGTGTAGATATTTCCATATTTATACAGATGGCTGTGTAGATATTTACATGTGTATACAGATGGTATTGTAGGTATTTCCATGTTTATACAGATGGTGGTGTAGATATTTCCATGTTTATTCGGATGACTGTGTAGATATTTCCATGTTTTTACAGATGGCAGTGTAGATATTTCAGTGTTTATAGAGATGGCGGTGTAGATATTTCCATATTTATACAGATGTCTGTGTAGATATTTCCATGTGTATACAGATGGTATTGTAGGTATTTCCATGTTTATACAGATGGTGGTGTAGATATTTCCATGTTTATTCAGATGACTGTGTAGATATTTCCATGTTTTTACAGATGGCAGTGTAGATATTTCAATGTTTATAGAGATGGCGCTGTAGATATGTCCATGTTTATACAGATAACGGTGGAGATATTTCCATGTTTATGCAGACAGCAGTGGAGATATTTCCATGTATATACACATAGCGGTGTACATATTTCCATGTTTATAGAGACAGCGGTGTAGGTATTTCCATGTTTATACAGATAGCGGTGCAGAAATTTCCATGTTTATACAGATGCCCATGCAGATATCTCCATATGTATACAGAGGGCTGTGTAGATATTTCTATGTTTATACAGATGGCAGTGTAGATATTTCCATGTTCCTACACATGACTGTGTAGGTATTTCCATGTTTATACAGATGGCTTTGTAGATATTTCCATGTCTATAGAGATAGCGGTGCAGTTATTTACATGTTTATACAGATAGCGGTGTATATATTTCCATGTTTATACAGATCGTGGTGTAGATATTTCCATGTTTATACAGATACCGGTGTAGATATGTCCATGTTTATACAGACGGCAGTGTAGATATTTCCATGTTTATACAGATAGCGTTGTAGATATGTCCATGTTTATACAGATGGCTGTGTCGATATTTCCATGTTTATACAGAGTTCTCTGTAGATATTTCCATGTTTATATAGATGACAGTGTAGATATTTCCAGGTTTATACAGATGACTGTGTAGATATTTCCAAGTTAATACAGATGGCGGTGTAGATATTTCCATGTTTGTAGAGATAGCGGTGTAGATATTTCCATGTTTATTGAGATAGCGGTGTAAATATTTCCATATTTATACAGATAGTGGTGTAGATATTTCCATGTTTTTACAGATAGCGGTGTAGATATTTCCATCTTTATTCAGAGAGTGCTGTACATATTTCCATGTTTATACAAATCACTGTGTAGATATTTCCATGTTTATTCAGATAACGTTGTAGACATTTCCATCTTTATACAAACGGTGGTGTAGATATTTCCATGTTCCTACACATGACTGTGTAGATATTTCCATGTTTATACAGATGGCGGTGTAGATATTTCCATATTTATAGAGATAGCAGTGTAGATATTTCCAGGTTTATACAGATAGCGGTGCAAATATTTCCATGTTTATACAGATCGTGGTGTAGATTTTTCCATGTTTATACAGATACCGGTGTAGATATTTCCATGTTTATACAGACTGCAGTATAGGTATTTCTATGTTTATACAGATAGCGGTGTAGATATTTCCATGTTTGTACAGATGGCGGTATAGTTATTTCCATGTTTATATAGATAGCGGTGTAGATATTTCCATGTATATACACATGGCTGTGTAGATATTTCCGTGTTTATACAGATGGCGGTGTAGATATTTCCATGTTTTTACAGATAACTTTGTAAATATTTCCATGTTTATGCAGATGGCGGTGTAGATATTTCGATGTTTATACAGATAGCAGTGGAGATATTTCCATGTTTATACAGATAGCGGTGTAGATATTTCCATGTTTATACCGATCGCGGTGTAGATATTTCCATGTTTATACAGATGGCGGTGTAGTTATTTCCATATTTATACAGATGTCTGTGTAGATATTTACATGTGTATACAGATGGTACTGTAGGTATTTCCATGTTTATACAGATGGTGGTGTAGATATTTCCATGTTTATTCGGATGACTGTGTAGATATTTCCATGTTTTTACAGATGGCAGTGTAGATATTTCAATGTTTATAGGGATGGCGGTGTAGATATTTCCATATTTATACAGATGTCTGTGTAGATATTTCCATGTGTATACAGATGGTATTGTAGGTATTTCCATGTTTATACAGATGGTGGTTTAGATATTTCCATGTTTATTCAGATGACTGTGTAGATATTTCCATGTTTTTACAGATGGCAGTGTAGATATTTCAATGTTTATAGAGATGGCGCTGTAGATATGTCCATGTTTATACAGATAACGGTGGAGATATTTCCATGTTTATGCAGACAGCAGTGGAGATATTTCCATGTTTATACACATAGCGGTGTACATATTTCCATGTTTATAGAGACAGCGGTGTAGGTATTTCCATGTTTATACAGATAGCGGTGCAGAAATTTCCATGTTTATACAGATGCCCATGCAGATATCTCCATATTTATACAGAGGGCTGTGTAGATATTCCTATGTTTATACAGATGGCAGTGTAGATATTTCCATGTTCCTACACATGACTGTGTAGGTATTTCCATGTTTATACAGATGGCTTTGTAGATATTTCCATGTCTATAGAGATAGCGGTGCAGATATTTACATGTTTATACAGATAGCGGTGTATATATTTCCATGTTTATACAGATCGTGGTGTAGATATTTCCATGTTTATACAGATACCGGTGTAGATATTTCCATGTTTATACAGATAGCGGTGTAGATATTTCCATGTTTATACAGATGGCTGTGTCGATATTTCCATGTTTATACAGAGTTCTCTGTAGATATTTCCATGTTTATATAGATGACTGTGTAGATATTTCCAGGTTTATACAGATGACTGTGTAGATATTTCCAAGTTAATACAGATGGCGGTGTAGATATTTCCATGTTTACAGAGATAGCGGTGTAGATATTTCCATGTTTATTGAGATAGCGGTGTAAATATTTCCATATTTATACAGATAGTGGTGTAGATATTTCCATGCTTTTACAGATAGCGGTGTAGATATTTCCATCTTTATTCAGAGAGTGCTGTACATATTTCCATGTTTATAGAAATCACTGTGTAGATATTTCCATGTTTATACAGATAACTTTGTAGACATTTCCATGTTTATGCAGACAGCAGTGGAGGTATTTCCATGTTTATACACATAGCGGTATACATATTTCCATGTTTATAGAGACAGCGGTGTAGGTATTTCCATGTTTATACAGATAGCGGTGCAGATGTTTCCATGTTTATACAGATGCCCGTGCAGATATCTCCATATTTATACAGAGGGCTGTGTAGAAATTTCTATGTGTATACAGATGGCAGTGTAGATATTTCCATGTTCCTACACATGACTGTGTAGGTATTTCCATGTTTATACAGATGGCTTTGTAGATATTTCCATGTCTATAGAGATAGCGGTGCAGATATTTACATGTTTATACAGATAGCGGTGTATATATTTCCATGTTTATACAGATCGTGGTGTAGATATTTCCATGTTTATACAGATACCGGTGTAGATATTTCCATGTTTATACAGACCGCAGTGTAGATATTTCCATGTTTATACAGATAGCGGTGTAGATATTTCCATGTTTATACAGATGGCTGTGTCGATATTTCCATGTTTATACAGAGTTCTCTGTAGATATTTCCATGTTTATATAGATGACAGGGTAGATATTTCCAGGTTTATACAGATGACTGTGTAGATATTTCCAAGTTAATACAGATGGCGGTGTAGATATTTCCATGTTTATAGAGATAGCGGTGTAGATATTTCCATGTTTATTGAGATAGCGGTGTAAATATTTCCATATTTATACAGATAGTGGTGTAGATATTTCCATGTTTTTACAGATAGCAGTGTAGATATTTCCATCTTTATTCAGAGAGTGCTGTACATATTTCCATGTTTATGCAAATCACTGTGTAGATATTTCCATGTTTATACAGATAACGTTGTAGACATTTCCATCTTTATACAAACGGTGGTGTAGATATTTCCATGTTCCTACACATGACTGTGTAGTTATTTCCATGTTTATACAGATGGCGGTGTAGATATTTCCATATTTATAGAGATAGCAGTGTAGATATTTCCAGGTATATACAGATAGCGGTGTAAATATTTCCATGTTTATACAGATCGTGGTGTAGATATTTCCATGTTTATACAGATACCGGTGTAGATATTTCCATGTTTATACAGACTGCAGTATAGGTATTTCTATGTTTATACAAATAGCGGTGTAGATATTTCCATGTTTGTACAGATGGCGGTGTAGTTATTTCCATGTTTATATAGATAGCGGTGTAGATATTTCCATGTATATACACATGGCTGTGTAGATATTTCCATGTTTATACAGATGGTGGTGTAGATATTTCCATGTTTTTACAGATAACTTTGTAAATATTTCCATGTTTATACAGATGGCGGTGTAGATATTTCGATGTTTATACAGATAGCAGTGGAGATATTTCCATGTTTATACAGATAGCGGTGTAGATATTTCCATGTTTATACTGATCGCGGTGTAGATATTTCCATGTTTATACAGATGGCGGTGTAGATATTTCCATATTTATACAGATGTCTGTGTAGATATTTACATGTGTATACAGATGGTATTGTAGGTATTTCCATGTTTATACAGATGGTGGTGTAGATTTTTCCATGTTTATTCGGATGACTGTGTAGATATTTCCATGTTTTTACAGATGGCAGTGTAGATATTTCTATGTTTATAGAGACAGCGCTGTAGATATTTCCATGTTTATACGGATAACGGTTGAGATATTTCCATGTTTATGCAGACAGCAGTGGAGATATTTCCATGTTTATACACATAGCGGTGTGCATATTTCCATGTTTATAGAGACAGCGGTGTAGGTATTTCCATGTTTATACAGATAGCGGTGCAGAGATTTCCATGTTTATACAGATGCCCATGCAGATATCTCCATATTTATACAGAGGGCTGTGTAGATATTTCTATGTTTATACAGATGGCAGTGTAGATATTTCCATGTTCCTACACATGACTCTGTAAGTATTTCCATGTTTATACAGATGGCTTTGTAGATATTTCCATGTCTATAGAGATAGCGGTGCAGATATTTACATGTTTATACAGATAGCGGTGTATATATTTCCATGTTTATACAGATCGTGGTGTAGATATTTCCATGTTTATACAGATACCGGTGTAGATATTTCCATGTTTATACAGATACCGGTGTAGATATTTCCATGTTTATACAGATAGCGGTGTAGATATTTCCATGTTTATACAGATGGCTGTGTCGATATTTCCATGTTTATACAGAGTTCTCTGTAGATATTTCCATGTTTATATAGATGACTGTGTAGATATTTCCAGGTTTATACAGATGACTGTGTAGATATTTCCAAGTTAATACAGATGGCGGTGTAGATATTTCCATGTTTACAGAGATAGCGGTGTAGATATTTCCATGTTTATTGAGATAGCGGTGTAAATATTTCCATATTTATACAGATAGTGGTGTAGATATTTCCATGCTTTTACAGATAGCGGTGTAGATATTTCCATCTTTATTCAGAGAGTGCTGTACATATTTCCATGTTTATAGAAATCACTGTGTAGATATTTCCATGTTTATACAGATAACTTTGTAGACATTTCCATGTTTATGCAGACAGCAGTGGAGGTATTTCCATGTTTATACACATAGCGGTATACATATTTCCATGTTTATAGAGACAGCGGTGTAGGTATTTCCATGTTTATACAGATAGCGGTGCAGATGTTTCCATGTTTATACAGATGCCCGTGCAGATATCTCCATATTTATACAGAGGGCTGTGTAGATATTTCTATGTGTATACAGATGGCAGTGTAGATATTTCCATGTTCCTACACATGACTGTGTAGGTATTTCCATGTTTATACAGATGGCTTTGTAGATATTTCCATGTTTATACAGATGGTGGTGTAGATATTTCCATGTTTTTACAGATAACTTTGTAAATATTTCCATGTTTATACAGATGGCGGTGTAGATATTTCGATGTTTATACAGATAGCAGTGGAGATATTTCCATGTTTATACAGATAGCGGTGTAGATATTTCCATGTTTATACCGATCGCGGTGTAGATATTTCCATGTTTATACAGATGGCGGTGTAGTTATTTCCATATTTATACAGATGTCTGTGTAGATATTTACATGTGTATACAGATGGTACTGTAGGTATTTCCATGTTTATACAGATGGTGGTGTAGATATTTCCATGTTTATTCGGATGACTGTGTAGATATTTCCATGTTTTTACAGATGGCAGTGTAGATATTTCAATGTTTATAGGGATGGCGGTGTAGATATTTCCATATTTATACAGATGTCTGTGTAGATATTTCCATGTGTATACAGATGGTATTGTAGGTATTTCCATGTTTATACAGATGGTGGTTTAGATATTTCCATGTTTATTCAGATGACTGTGTAGATATTTCCATGTTTTTACAGATGGCAGTGTAGATATTTCAATGTTTATAGAGATGGCGCTGTAGATATGTCCATGTTTATACAGATAACGGTGGAGATATTTCCATGTTTATGCAGACAGCAGTGGAGATATTTCCATGTTTATACACATAGCGGTGTACATATTTCCATGTTTATAGAGACAGCGGTGTAGGTATTTCCATGTTTATACAGATAGCGGTGCAGAAATTTCCATGTTTATACAGATGCCCATGCAGATATCTCCATATTTATACAGAGGGCTGTGTAGATATTCCTATGTTTATACAGATGGCAGTGTAGATATTTCCATGTTCCTACACATGACTGTGTAGGTATTTCCATGTTTATACAGATGGCTTTGTAGATATTTCCATGTCTATAGAGATAGCGGTGCAGATATTTACATGTTTATACAGATAGCGGTGTATATATTTCCATGTTTATACAGATCGTGGTGTAGATATTTCCATGTTTATACAGATACCGGTGTAGATATTTCCATGTTTATACAGATAGCGGTGTAGATATTTCCATGTTTATACAGATGGCTGTGTCGATATTTCCATGTTTATACAGAGTTCTCTGTAGATATTTCCATGTTTATATAGATGACTGTGTAGATATTTCCAGGTTTATACAGATGACTGTGTAGATATTTCCAAGTTAATACAGATGGCGGTGTAGATATTTCCATGTTTACAGAGATAGCGGTGTAGATATTTCCATGTTTATTGAGATAGCGGTGTAAATATTTCCATATTTATACAGATAGTGGTGTAGATATTTCCATGCTTTTACAGATAGCGGTGTAGATATTTCCATCTTTATTCAGAGAGTGCTGTACATATTTCCATGTTTATAGAAATCACTGTGTAGATATTTCCATGTTTATACAGATAACTTTGTAGACATTTCCATGTTTATGCAGACAGCAGTGGAGGTATTTCCATGTTTATACACATAGCGGTATACATATTTCCATGTTTATAGAGACAGCGGTGTAGGTATTTCCATGTTTATACAGATAGCGGTGCAGATGTTTCCATGTTTATACAGATGCCCGTGCAGATATCTCCATATTTATACAGAGGGCTGTGTAGAAATTTCTATGTGTATACAGATGGCAGTGTAGATATTTCCATGTTCCTACACATGACTGTGTAGGTATTTCCATGTTTATACAGATGGCTTTGTAGATATTTCCATGTCTATAGAGATAGCGGTGCAGATATTTACATGTTTATACAGATAGCGGTGTATATATTTCCATGTTTATACAGATCGTGGTGTAGATATTTCCATGTTTATACAGATACCGGTGTAGATATTTCCATGTTTATACAGACCGCAGTGTAGATATTTCCATGTTTATACAGATAGCGGTGTAGATATTTCCATGTTTATACAGATGGCTGTGTCGATATTTCCATGTTTATACAGAGTTCTCTGTAGATATTTCCATGTTTATATAGATGACAGGGTAGATATTTCCAGGTTTATACAGATGACTGTGTAGATATTTCCAAGTTAATACAGATGGCGGTGTAGATATTTCCATGTTTATAGAGATAGCGGTGTAGATATTTCCATGTTTATTGAGATAGCGGTGTAAATATTTCCATATTTATACAGATAGTGGTGTAGATATTTCCATGTTTTTACAGATAGCAGTGTAGATATTTCCATCTTTATTCAGAGAGTGCTGTACATATTTCCATGTTTATGCAAATCACTGTGTAGATATTTCCATGTATATACAGATAACGTTGTAGACATTTCCATCTTTATACAAACGGTGGTGTAGATATTTCCATGTTCCTACACATGACTGTGTAGTTATTTCCATGTTTATACAGATGGCGGTGTAGATATTTCCATATTTATAGAGATAGCAGTGTAGATATTTCCAGGTATATACAGATAGCGGTGTAAATATTTCCATGTTTATACAGATCGTGGTGTAGATATTTCCATGTTTATACAGATACCGGTGTAGATATTTCCATGTTTATACAGACTGCAGTATAGGTATTTCTATGTTTATACAAATAGCGGTGTAGATATTTCCATGTTTGTACAGATGGCGGTGTAGTTATTTCCATGTTTATATAGATAGCGGTGTAGATATTTCCATGTATATACACATGGCTGTGTAGATATTTCCATGTTTATACAGATGGTGGTGTAGATATTTCCATGTTTTTACAGATAACTTTGTAAATATTTCCATGTTTATACAGATGGCGGTGTAGATATTTCGATGTTTATACAGATAGCAGTGGAGATATTTCCATGTTTATACAGATAGCGGTGTAGATATTTCCATGTTTATACTGATCGCGGTGTAGATATTTCCATGTTTATACAGATGGCGGTGTAGATATTTCCATATTTATACAGATGTCTGTGTAGATATTTACATGTGTATACAGATGGTATTGTAGGTATTTCCATGTTTATACAGATGGTGGTGTAGATTTTTCCATGTTTATTCGGATGACTGTGTAGATATTTCCATGTTTTTACAGATGGCAGTGTAGATATTTCTATGTTTATAGAGACGGCGCTGTAGATATTTCCATGTTTATACGGATAACGGTTGAGATATTTCCATGTTTATGCAGACAGCAGTGGAGATATTTCCATGTTTATACACATAGCGGTGTGCATATTTCCATGTTTATAGAGACAGCGGTGTAGGTATTTCCATGTTTATACAGATAGCGGTGCAGAGATTTCCATGTTTATACAGATGCCCATGCAGATATCTCCATATTTATACAGAGGGCTGTGTAGATATTTCTATGTTTATACAGATGGCAGTGTAGATATTTCCATGTTCCTACACATGACTGTGTAGGTATTTCCATGTTTATACAGATGGCTTTGTAGATATTTCCATGTCTATAGAGATAGCGGTGCAGATATTTACATGTTTATACAGATAGCGGTGTATATATTTCCATGTTTATACAGATCGTGGTGTAGATATTTCCATGTTTATACAGATACCGGTGTAGATATTTCCATGTTTATACAGATACCGGTGTAGATATTTCCATGTTTATACAGATAGCGGTGTAGATATTTCCATGTTTATACAGATGGCTGTGTCGATATTTCCATGTTTATACAGAGTTCTCTGTAGATATTTCCATGTTTATATAGATGACTGTGTAGATATTTCCAGGTTTATACAGATGACTGTGTAGATATTTCCAAGTTAATACAGATGGCGGTGTAGATATTTCCATGTTTACAGAGATAGCGGTGTAGATATTTCCATGTTTATTGAGATAGCGGTGTAAATATTTCCATATTTATACAGATAGTGGTGTAGATATTTCCATGCTTTTACAGATAGCGGTGTAGATATTTCCATCTTTATTCAGAGAGTGCTGTACATATTTCCATGTTTATAGAAATCACTGTGTAGATATTTCCATGTTTATACAGATAACTTTGTAGACATTTCCATGTTTATGCAGACAGCAGTGGAGGTATTTCCATGTTTATACACATAGCGGTATACATATTTCCATGTTTATAGAGACAGCGGTGTAGGTATTTCCATGTTTATACAGATAGCGGTGCAGATGTTTCCATGTTTATACAGATGCCCGTGCAGATATCTCCATATTTATACAGAGGGCTGTGTAGAAATTTCTATGTGTATACAGATGGCAGTGTAGATATTTCCATGTTCCTACACATGACTGTGTAGGTATTTCCATGTTTATACAGATGGCTTTGTAGATATTTCCATGTCTATAGAGATAGCGGTGCAGATATTTACATGTTTATACAGATAGCGGTGTATATATTTCCATGTTTATACAGATCGTGGTGTAGATATTTCCATGTTTATACAGATACCGGTGTAGATATTTCCATGTTTATACAGACCGCAGTGTAGATATTTCCATGTTTATACAGATAGCGGTGTAGATATTTCCATGTTTATACAGATGGCTGTGTCGATATTTCCATGTTTATACAGAGTTCTCTGTAGATATTTCCATGTTTATATAGATGACAGGGTAGATATTTCCAGGTTTATACAGATGACTGTGTAGATATTTCCAAGTTAATACAGATGGCGGTGTAGATATTTCCATGTTTATAGAGATAGCGGTGTAGATATTTCCATGTTTATTGAGATAGCGGTGTAAATATTTCCATATTTATACAGATAGTGGTGTAGATATTTCCATGTTTTTACAGATAGCAGTGTAGATATTTCCATCTTTATTCAGAGAGTGCTGTACATATTTCCATGTTTATGCAAATCACTGTGTAGATATTTCCATGTTTATACAGATAACGTTGTAGACATTTCCATCTTTATACAAACGGTGGTGTAGATATTTCCATGTTCCTACACATGACTGTGTAGTTATTTCCATGTTTATACAGATGGCGGTGTAGATATTTCCATATTTATAGAGATAGCAGTGTAGATATTTCCAGGTATATACAGATAGCGGTGTAAATATTTCCATGTTTATACAGATCGTGGTGTAGATATTTCCATGTTTATACAGATACCGGTGTAGATATTTCCATGTTTATACAGACTGCAGTATAGGTATTTCTATGTTTATACAAATAGCGGTGTAGATATTTCCATGTTTGTACAGATGGCGGTGTAGTTATTTCCATGTTTATATAGATAGCGGTGTAGATATTTCCATGTATATACACATGGCTGTGTAGATATTTCCATGTTTATACAGATGGTGGTGTAGATATTTCCATGTTTTTACAGATAACTTTGTAAATATTTCCATGTTTATACAGATGGCGGTGTAGATATTTCGATGTTTATACAGATAGCAGTGGAGATATTTCCATGTTTATACAGATAGCGGTGTAGATATTTCCATGTTTATACTGATCGCGGTGTAGATATTTCCATGTTTATACAGATGGCGGTGTAGATATTTCCATATTTATACAGATGTCTGTGTAGATATTTACATGTGTATACAGATGGTATTGTAGGTATTTCCATGTTTATACAGATGGTGGTGTAGATTTTTCCATGTTTATTCGGATGACTGTGTAGATATTTCCATGTTTTTACAGATGGCAGTGTAGATATTTCTATGTTTATAGAGACGGCGCTGTAGATATTTCCATGTTTATACGGATAACGGTTGAGATATTTCCATGTTTATGCAGACAGCAGTGGAGATATTTCCATGTTTATACACATAGCGGTGTGCATATTTCCATGTTTATAGAGACAGCGGTGTAGGTATTTCCATGTTTATACAGATAGCGGTGCAGAGATTTCCATGTTTATACAGATGCCCATGCAGATATCTCCATATTTATACAGAGGGCTGTGTAGATATTTCTATGTTTATACAGATGGCAGTGTAGATATTTCCATGTTCCTACACATGACTGTGTAGGTATTTCCATGTTTATACAGATGGCTTTGTAGATATTTCCATGTCTATAGAGATAGCGGTGCAGATATTTACATGTTTATACAGATAGCGGTGTATATATTTCCATGTTTATACAGATCGTGGTGTAGATATTTCCATGTTTATACAGATACCGGTGTAGATATTTCCATGTTTATACAGATACCGGTGTAGATATTTCCATGTTTATACAGATAGCGGTGTAGATATTTCCATGTTTATACAGATGGCTGTGTCGATATTTCCATGTTTATACAGAGTTCTCTGTAGATATTTCCATGTTTATATAGATGACTGTGTAGATATTTCCAGGTTTATACAGATGACTGTGTAGATATTTCCAAGTTAATACAGATGGCGGTGTAGATATTTCCATGTTTACAGAGATAGCGGTGTAGATATTTCCATGTTTATTGAGATAGCGGTGTAAATATTTCCATATTTATACAGATAGTGGTGTAGATATTTCCATGCTTTTACAGATAGCGGTGTAGATATTTCCATCTTTATTCAGAGAGTGCTGTACATATTTCCATGTTTATAGAAATCACTGTGTAGATATTTCCATGTTTATACAGATAACTTTGTAGACATTTCCATGTTTATGCAGACAGCAGTGGAGGTATTTCCATGTTTATACACATAGCGGTATACATATTTCCATGTTTATAGAGACAGCGGTGTAGGTATTTCCATGTTTATACAGATAGCGGTGCAGATGTTTCCATGTTTATACAGATGCCCGTGCAGATATCTCCATATTTATACAGAGGGCTGTGTAGAAATTTCTATGTGTATACAGATGGCAGTGTAGATATTTCCATGTTCCTACACATGACTGTGTAGGTATTTCCATGTTTATACAGATGGCTTTGTAGATATTTCCATGTCTATAGAGATAGCGGTGCAGATATTTACATGTTTATACAGATAGCGGTGTATATATTTCCATGTTTATACAGATCGTGGTGTAGATATTTCCATGTTTATACAGATACCGGTGTAGATATTTCCATGTTTATACAGACCGCAGTGTAGATATTTCCATGTTTATACAGATAGCGGTGTAGATATTTCCATGTTTATACAGATGGCTGTGTCGATATTTCCATGTTTATACAGAGTTCTCTGTAGATATTTCCATGTTTATATAGATGACAGGGTAGATATTTCCAGGTTTATACAGATGACTGTGTAGATATTTCCAAGTTAATACAGATGGCGGTGTAGATATTTCCATGTTTATAGAGATAGCGGTGTAGATATTTCCATGTTTATTGAGATAGCGGTGTAAATATTTCCATATTTATACAGATAGTGGTGTAGATATTTCCATGTTTTTACAGATAGCAGTGTAGATATTTCCATCTTTATTCAGAGAGTGCTGTACATATTTCCATGTTTATGCAAATCACTGTGTAGATATTTCCATGTTTATACAGATAACGTTGTAGACATTTCCATCTTTATACAAACGGTGGTGTAGATATTTCCATGTTCCTACACATGACTGTGTAGTTATTTCCATGTTTATACAGATGGCGGTGTAGATATTTCCATATTTATAGAGATAGCAGTGTAGATATTTCCAGGTATATACAGATAGCGGTGTAAATATTTCCATGTTTATACAGATCGTGGTGTAGATATTTCCATGTTTATACAGATACCGGTGTAGATATTTCCATGTTTATACAGACTGCAGTATAGGTATTTCTATGTTTATACAAATAGCGGTGTAGATATTTCCATGTTTGTACAGATGGCGGTGTAGTTATTTCCATGTTTATATAGATAGCGGTGTAGATATTTCCATGTATATACACATGGCTGTGTAGATATTTCCATGTTTATACAGATGGTGGTGTAGATATTTCCATGTTTTTACAGATAACTTTGTAAATATTTCCATGTTTATACAGATGGCGGTGTAGATATTTCGATGTTTATACAGATAGCAGTGGAGATATTTCCATGTTTATACAGATAGCGGTGTAGATATTTCCATGTTTATACTGATCGCGGTGTAGATATTTCCATGTTTATACAGATGGCGGTGTAGATATTTCCATATTTATACAGATGTCTGTGTAGATATTTACATGTGTATACAGATGGTATTGTAGGTATTTCCATGTTTATACAGATGGTGGTGTAGATTTTTCCATGTTTATTCGGATGACTGTGTAGATATTTCCATGTTTTTACAGATGGCAGTGTAGATATTTCTATGTTTATAGAGACAGCGCTGTAGATATTTCCATGTTTATACGGATAACGGTTGAGATATTTCCATGTTTATGCAGACAGCAGTGGAGATATTTCCATGTTTATACACATAGCGGTGTGCATATTTCCATGTTTATAGAGACAGCGGTGTAGGTATTTCCATGTTTATACAGATAGCGGTGCAGAGATTTCCATGTTTATACAGATGCCCATGCAGATATCTCCATATTTATACAGAGGGCTGTGTAGATATTTCTATGTTTATACAGATGGCAGTGTAGATATTTCCATGTTCCTACACATGACTCTGTAAGTATTTCCATGTTTATACAGATGGCTTTGTAGATATTTCCATGTCTATAGAGATAGCGGTGCAGATATTTACATGTTTATACAGATAGCGGTGTATATATTTCCATGTTTATACAGATCGTGGTGTAGATATTTCCATGTTTATACAGATACCGGTGTAGATATTTCCATGTTTATACAGATACCGGTGTAGATATTTCCATGTTTATACAGATAGCGGTGTAGATATTTCCATGTTTATACAGATGGCTGTGTCGATATTTCCATGTTTATACAGAGTTCTCTGTAGATATTTCCATGTTTATATAGATGACTGTGTAGATATTTCCAGGTTTATACAGATGACTGTGTAGATATTTCCAAGTTAATACAGATGGCGGTGTAGATATTTCCATGTTTACAGAGATAGCGGTGTAGATATTTCCATGTTTATTGAGATAGCGGTGTAAATATTTCCATATTTATACAGATAGTGGTGTAGATATTTCCATGCTTTTACAGATAGCGGTGTAGATATTTCCATCTTTATTCAGAGAGTGCTGTACATATTTCCATGTTTATAGAAATCACTGTGTAGATATTTCCATGTTTATACAGATAACTTTGTAGACATTTCCATGTTTATGCAGACAGCAGTGGAGGTATTTCCATGTTTATACACATAGCGGTATACATATTTCCATGTTTATAGAGACAGCGGTGTAGGTATTTCCATGTTTATACAGATAGCGGTGCAGATGTTTCCATGTTTATACAGATGCCCGTGCAGATATCTCCATATTTATACAGAGGGCTGTGTAGATATTTCTATGTGTATACAGATGGCAGTGTAGATATTTCCATGTTCCTACACATGACTGTGTAGGTATTTCCATGTTTATACAGATGGCTTTGTAGATATTTCCATGTTTATACAGATGGTGGTGTAGATATTTCCATGTTTTTACAGATAACTTTGTAAATATTTCCATGTTTATACAGATGGCGGTGTAGATATTTCGATGTTTATACAGATAGCAGTGGAGATATTTCCATGTTTATACAGATAGCGGTGTAGATATTTCCATGTTTATACCGATCGCGGTGTAGATATTTCCATGTTTATACAGATGGCGGTGTAGTTATTTCCATATTTATACAGATGTCTGTGTAGATATTTACATGTGTATACAGATGGTACTGTAGGTATTTCCATGTTTATACAGATGGTGGTGTAGATATTTCCATGTTTATTCGGATGACTGTGTAGATATTTCCATGTTTTTACAGATGGCAGTGTAGATATTTCAATGTTTATAGGGATGGCGGTGTAGATATTTCCATATTTATACAGATGTCTGTGTAGATATTTCCATGTGTATACAGATGGTATTGTAGGTATTTCCATGTTTATACAGATGGTGGTTTAGATATTTCCATGTTTATTCAGATGACTGTGTAGATATTTCCATGTTTTTACAGATGGCAGTGTAGATATTTCAATGTTTATAGAGATGGCGCTGTAGATATGTCCATGTTTATACAGATAACGGTGGAGATATTTCCATGTTTATGCAGACAGCAGTGGAGATATTTCCATGTTTATACACATAGCGGTGTACATATTTCCATGTTTATAGAGACAGCGGTGTAGGTATTTCCATGTTTATACAGATAGCGGTGCAGAAATTTCCATGTTTATACAGATGCCCATGCAGATATCTCCATATTTATACAGAGGGCTGTGTAGATATTCCTATGTTTATACAGATGGCAGTGTAGATATTTCCATGTTCCTACACATGACTGTGTAGGTATTTCCATGTTTATACAGATGGCTTTGTAGATATTTCCATGTCTATAGAGATAGCGGTGCAGATATTTACATGTTTATACAGATAGCGGTGTATATATTTCCATGTTTATACAGATCGTGGTGTAGATATTTCCATGTTTATACAGATACCGGTGTAGATATTTCCATGTTTATACAGATAGCGGTGTAGATATTTCCATGTTTATACAGATGGCTGTGTCGATATTTCCATGTTTATACAGAGTTCTCTGTAGATATTTCCATGTTTATATAGATGACTGTGTAGATATTTCCAGGTTTATACAGATGACTGTGTAGATATTTCCAAGTTAATACAGATGGCGGTGTAGATATTTCCATGTTTACAGAGATAGCGGTGTAGATATTTCCATGTTTATTGAGATAGCGGTGTAAATATTTCCATATTTATACAGATAGTGGTGTAGATATTTCCATGCTTTTACAGATAGCGGTGTAGATATTTCCATCTTTATTCAGAGAGTGCTGTACATATTTCCATGTTTATAGAAATCACTGTGTAGATATTTCCATGTTTATACAGATAACTTTGTAGACATTTCCATGTTTATGCAGACAGCAGTGGAGGTATTTCCATGTTTATACACATAGCGGTATACATATTTCCATGTTTATAGAGACAGCGGTGTAGGTATTTCCATGTTTATACAGATAGCGGTGCAGATGTTTCCATGTTTATACAGATGCCCGTGCAGATATCTCCATATTTATACAGAGGGCTGTGTAGAAATTTCTATGTGTATACAGATGGCAGTGTAGATATTTCCATGTTCCTACACATGACTGTGTAGGTATTTCCATGTTTATACAGATGGCTTTGTAGATATTTCCATGTCTATAGAGATAGCGGTGCAGATATTTACATGTTTATACAGATAGCGGTGTATATATTTCCATGTTTATACAGATCGTGGTGTAGATATTTCCATGTTTATACAGATACCGGTGTAGATATTTCCATGTTTATACAGACCGCAGTGTAGATATTTCCATGTTTATACAGATAGCGGTGTAGATATTTCCATGTTTATACAGATGGCTGTGTCGATATTTCCATGTTTATACAGAGTTCTCTGTAGATATTTCCATGTTTATATAGATGACAGGGTAGATATTTCCAGGTTTATACAGATGACTGTGTAGATATTTCCAAGTTAATACAGATGGCGGTGTAGATATTTCCATGTTTATAGAGATAGCGGTGTAGATATTTCCATGTTTATTGAGATAGCGGTGTAAATATTTCCATATTTATACAGATAGTGGTGTAGATATTTCCATGTTTTTACAGATAGCAGTGTAGATATTTCCATCTTTATTCAGAGAGTGCTGTACATATTTCCATGTTTATGCAAATCACTGTGTAGATATTTCCATGTATATACAGATAACGTTGTAGACATTTCCATCTTTATACAAACGGTGGTGTAGATATTTCCATGTTCCTACACATGACTGTGTAGTTATTTCCATGTTTATACAGATGGCGGTGTAGATATTTCCATATTTATAGAGATAGCAGTGTAGATATTTCCAGGTATATACAGATAGCGGTGTAAATATTTCCATGTTTATACAGATCGTGGTGTAGATATTTCCATGTTTATACAGATACCGGTGTAGATATTTCCATGTTTATACAGACTGCAGTATAGGTATTTCTATGTTTATACAAATAGCGGTGTAGATATTTCCATGTTTGTACAGATGGCGGTGTAGTTATTTCCATGTTTATATAGATAGCGGTGTAGATATTTCCATGTATATACACATGGCTGTGTAGATATTTCCATGTTTATACAGATGGTGGTGTAGATATTTCCATGTTTTTACAGATAACTTTGTAAATATTTCCATGTTTATACAGATGGCGGTGTAGATATTTCGATGTTTATACAGATAGCAGTGGAGATATTTCCATGTTTATACAGATAGCGGTGTAGATATTTCCATGTTTATACTGATCGCGGTGTAGATATTTCCATGTTTATACAGATGGCGGTGTAGATATTTCCATATTTATACAGATGTCTGTGTAGATATTTACATGTGTATACAGATGGTATTGTAGGTATTTCCATGTTTATACAGATGGTGGTGTAGATTTTTCCATGTTTATTCGGATGACTGTGTAGATATTTCCATGTTTTTACAGATGGCAGTGTAGATATTTCTATGTTTATAGAGACGGCGCTGTAGATATTTCCATGTTTATACGGATAACGGTTGAGATATTTCCATGTTTATGCAGACAGCAGTGGAGATATTTCCATGTTTATACACATAGCGGTGTGCATATTTCCATGTTTATAGAGACAGCGGTGTAGGTATTTCCATGTTTATACAGATAGCGGTGCAGAGATTTCCATGTTTATACAGATGCCCATGCAGATATCTCCATATTTATACAGAGGGCTGTGTAGATATTTCTATGTTTATACAGATGGCAGTGTAGATATTTCCATGTTCCTACACATGACTGTGTAGGTATTTCCATGTTTATACAGATGGCTTTGTAGATATTTCCATGTCTATAGAGATAGCGGTGCAGATATTTACATGTTTATACAGATAGCGGTGTATATATTTCCATGTTTATACAGATCGTGGTGTAGATATTTCCATGTTTATACAGATACCGGTGTAGATATTTCCATGTTTATACAGATACCGGTGTAGATATTTCCATGTTTATACAGATAGCGGTGTAGATATTTCCATGTTTATACAGATGGCTGTGTCGATATTTCCATGTTTATACAGAGTTCTCTGTAGATATTTCCATGTTTATATAGATGACTGTGTAGATATTTCCAGGTTTATACAGATGACTGTGTAGATATTTCCAAGTTAATACAGATGGCGGTGTAGATATTTCCATGTTTACAGAGATAGCGGTGTAGATATTTCCATGTTTATTGAGATAGCGGTGTAAATATTTCCATATTTATACAGATAGTGGTGTAGATATTTCCATGCTTTTACAGATAGCGGTGTAGATATTTCCATCTTTATTCAGAGAGTGCTGTACATATTTCCATGTTTATAGAAATCACTGTGTAGATATTTCCATGTTTATACAGATAACTTTGTAGACATTTCCATGTTTATGCAGACAGCAGTGGAGGTATTTCCATGTTTATACACATAGCGGTATACATATTTCCATGTTTATAGAGACAGCGGTGTAGGTATTTCCATGTTTATACAGATAGCGGTGCAGATGTTTCCATGTTTATACAGATGCCCGTGCAGATATCTCCATATTTATACAGAGGGCTGTGTAGAAATTTCTATGTGTATACAGATGGCAGTGTAGATATTTCCATGTTCCTACACATGACTGTGTAGGTATTTCCATGTTTATACAGATGGCTTTGTAGATATTTCCATGTCTATAGAGATAGCGGTGCAGATATTTACATGTTTATACAGATAGCGGTGTATATATTTCCATGTTTATACAGATCGTGGTGTAGATATTTCCATGTTTATACAGATACCGGTGTAGATATTTCCATGTTTATACAGACCGCAGTGTAGATATTTCCATGTTTATACAGATAGCGGTGTAGATATTTCCATGTTTATACAGATGGCTGTGTCGATATTTCCATGTTTATACAGAGTTCTCTGTAGATATTTCCATGTTTATATAGATGACAGGGTAGATATTTCCAGGTTTATACAGATGACTGTGTAGATATTTCCAAGTTAATACAGATGGCGGTGTAGATATTTCCATGTTTATAGAGATAGCGGTGTAGATATTTCCATGTTTATTGAGATAGCGGTGTAAATATTTCCATATTTATACAGATAGTGGTGTAGATATTTCCATGTTTTTACAGATAGCAGTGTAGATATTTCCATCTTTATTCAGAGAGTGCTGTACATATTTCCATGTTTATGCAAATCACTGTGTAGATATTTCCATGTTTATACAGATAACGTTGTAGACATTTCCATCTTTATACAAACGGTGGTGTAGATATTTCCATGTTCCTACACATGACTGTGTAGTTATTTCCATGTTTATACAGATGGCGGTGTAGATATTTCCATATTTATAGAGATAGCAGTGTAGATATTTCCAGGTATATACAGATAGCGGTGTAAATATTTCCATGTTTATACAGATCGTGGTGTAGATATTTCCATGTTTATACAGATACCGGTGTAGATATTTCCATGTTTATACAGACTGCAGTATAGGTATTTCTATGTTTATACAAATAGCGGTGTAGATATTTCCATGTTTGTACAGATGGCGGTGTAGTTATTTCCATGTTTATATAGATAGCGGTGTAGATATTTCCATGTATATACACATGGCTGTGTAGATATTTCCATGTTTATACAGATGGTGGTGTAGATATTTCCATGTTTTTACAGATAACTTTGTAAATATTTCCATGTTTATACAGATGGCGGTGTAGATATTTCGATGTTTATACAGATAGCAGTGGAGATATTTCCATGTTTATACAGATAGCGGTGTAGATATTTCCATGTTTATACTGATCGCGGTGTAGATATTTCCATGTTTATACAGATGGCGGTGTAGATATTTCCATATTTATACAGATGTCTGTGTAGATATTTACATGTGTATACAGATGGTATTGTAGGTATTTCCATGTTTATACAGATGGTGGTGTAGATTTTTCCATGTTTATTCGGATGACTGTGTAGATATTTCCATGTTTTTACAGATGGCAGTGTAGATATTTCTATGTTTATAGAGACGGCGCTGTAGATATTTCCATGTTTATACGGATAACGGTTGAGATATTTCCATGTTTATGCAGACAGCAGTGGAGATATTTCCATGTTTATACACATAGCGGTGTGCATATTTCCATGTTTATAGAGACAGCGGTGTAGGTATTTCCATGTTTATACAGATAGCGGTGCAGAGATTTCCATGTTTATACAGATGCCCATGCAGATATCTCCATATTTATACAGAGGGCTGTGTAGATATTTCTATGTTTATACAGATGGCAGTGTAGATATTTCCATGTTCCTACACATGACTGTGTAGGTATTTCCATGTTTATACAGATGGCTTTGTAGATATTTCCATGTCTATAGAGATAGCGGTGCAGATATTTACATGTTTATACAGATAGCGGTGTATATATTTCCATGTTTATACAGATCGTGGTGTAGATATTTCCATGTTTATACAGATACCGGTGTAGATATTTCCATGTTTATACAGACCGCAGTGTAGATATTTCCATGTTTATACAGATAGCGGTGTAGATATTTCCATGTTTATACAGATGGCTGTGTCGATATTTCCATGTTTATACAGAGTTCTCTGTAGATATTTCCATGTTTATATAGATGACAGGGTAGATATTTCCAGGTTTATACAGATGACTGTGTAGATATTTCCAAGTTAATACAGATGGCGGTGTAGATATTTCCATTTTTATAGAGATAGCGGTGTAGATATTTCCATGTTTATTGAGATAGCGGTGTAAATATTTCCATATTTATACAGATAGTGGTGTAGATATTTCCATGTTTTTACAGATAGCGGTGTAGATATTTCCATCTTTATTCAGAGAGTGCTGTACATATTTCCATGTTTATACAAATCACTGTGTAGATATTTCCATGTTTATACAGATAACGTTGTAGACATTTCCATCTTTATACAAACGGTGGTGTAGATATTTCCATGTTCCTACACATGACTGTGTATTTATTTCCATGTTTATACAGATGGCGGTGTAGATATTTCCATATTTATAGAGATAGCAGTGTAGATATTTCCAGGTATATACAGATAGCGGTGTAAATATTTCCATGTTTATACAGATCGTGGTGTAGATATTTCCATGTTTATACAGATACCGGTGTAGATATTTCCATGTTTATACAGACTGCAGTATAGGTATTTCTATGTTTATACAAATAGCGGTGTAGATATTTCCATGTTTATACAGATGGCTGTGTCGATATTTCCATGTTTATACAGAGTTCTCTGTAGATATTTCCATGTTTATATAGATGACTGTGTAGATATTTCCAGGTTTATACAGATGACTGTGTAGATATTTCCAAGTTAATACAGATGGCGGTGTAGATATTTCCATGTTTACAGAGATAGCGGTGTAGATATTTCCATGTTTATTGAGATAGCGGTGTAAATATTTCCATATTTATACAGATAGTGGTGTAGATATTTCCATGCTTTTACAGATAGCGGTGTAGATATTTCCATCTTTATTCAGAGAGTGCTGTACATATTTCCATGTTTATAGAAATCACTGTGTAGATATTTCCATGTTTATACAGATAACTTTGTAGACATTTCCATGTTTATGCAGACAGCAGTGGAGGTATTTCCATGTTTATACACATAGCGGTATACATATTTCCATGTTTATAGAGACAGCGGTGTAGGTATTTCCATGTTTATACAGATAGCGGTGCAGATGTTTCCATGTTTATACAGATGCCCGTGCAGATATCTCCATATTTATACAGAGGGCTGTGTAGATATTTCTATGTGTATACAGATGGCAGTGTAGATATTTCCATGTTCCTACACATGACTGTGTAGGTATTTCCATGTTTATACAGATGGCTTTGTAGATATTTCCATGTCTATAGAGATAGCGGTGCAGATATTTACATGTTTATACAGATAGCGGTGTATATATTTCCATGTTTATACAGATCGTGGTGTAGATATTTCCATGTTTATACAGATACCGGTGTAGATATTTCCATGTTTATACAGACCGCAGTGTAGATATTTCCATGTTTATACAGATAGCGGTGTAGATATTTCCATGTTTATACAGATGGCTGTGTCGATATTTCCATGTTTATACAGAGTTCTCTGTAGATATTTCCATGTTTATATAGATGACAGGGTAGATATTTCCAGGTTTATACAGATGACTGTGTAGATATTTCCAAGTTAATACAGATGGCGGTGTAGATATTTCCATGTTTATAGAGATAGCGGTGTAGATATTTCCATGTTTATTGAGATAGCGGTGTAAATATTTCCATATTTATACAGATAGTGGTGTAGATATTTCCATGTTTTTACAGATAGCAGTGTAGATATTTCCATCTTTATTCAGAGAGTGCTGTACATATTTCCATGTTTATGCAAATCACTGTGTAGATATTTCCATGTTTATACAGATAACGTTGTAGACATTTCCATCTTTATACAAACGGTGGTGTAGATATTTCCATGTTCCTACACATGACTGTGTAGTTATTTCCATGTTTATACAGATGGCGGTGTAGATATTTCCATATTTATAGAGATAGCAGTGTAGATATTTCCAGGTATATACAGATAGCGGTGTAAATATTTCCATGTTTATACAGATCGTGGTGTAGATATTTCCATGTTTATACAGATACCGGTGTAGATATTTCCATGTTTATACAGACTGCAGTATAGGTATTTCTATGTTTATACAAATAGCGGTGTAGATATTTCCATGTTTGTACAGATGGCGGTGTAGTTATTTCCATGTTTATATAGATAGCGGTGTAGATATTTCCATGTATATACACATGGCTGTGTAGATATTTCCATGTTTATACAGATGGTGGTGTAGATATTTCCATGTTTTTACAGATAACTTTGTAAATATTTCCATGTTTATACAGATGGCGGTGTAGATATTTCGATGTTTATACAGATAGCAGTGGAGATATTTCCATGTTTATACAGATAGCGGTGTAGATATTTCCATGTTTATACTGATCGCGGTGTAGATATTTCCATGTTTATACAGATGGCGGTGTAGATATTTCCATATTTATACAGATGTGTGTGTAGATATTTACATGTGTATACAGATGGTATTGTAGGTATTTCCATGTTTATACAGATGGTGGTGTAGATTTTTCCATGTTTATTCGGATGACTGTGTAGATATTTCCATGTTTTTACAGATGGCAGTGTAGATATTTCTATGTTTATAGAGACGGCGCTGTAGATATTTCCATGTTTATACGGATAACGGTTGAGATATTTCCATGTTTATGCAGACAGCAGTGGAGATATTTCCATGTTTATACACATAGCGGTGTGCATATTTCCATGTTTATAGAGACAGCGGTGTAGGTATTTCCATGTTTATACAGATAGCGGTGCAGAGATTTCCATGTTTATACAGATGCCCATGCAGATATCTCCATATTTATACAGAGGGCTGTGTAGATATTTCTATGTTTATACAGATGGCAGTGTAGATATTTCCATGTTCCTACACATGACTGTGTAGGTATTTCCATGTTTATACAGATGGCTTTGTAGATATTTCCATGTCTATAGAGATAGCGGTGCAGATATTTACATGTTTATACAGATAGCGGTGTATATATTTCCATGTTTATACAGATCGTGGTGTAGATATTTCCATGTTTATACAGATACCGGTGTAGATATTTCCATGTTTATACAGACCGCAGTGTAGATATTTCCATGTTTATACAGATAGCGGTGTAGAAATTTCCATGTTTATACAGATGGCTGTGTCGATATTTCCATGTTTATACAGAGTTCTCTGTAGATATTTCCATGTTTATATAGATGACAGGGTAGATATTTCCAGGTTTATACAGATGACTGTGTAGATATTTCCAAGTTAATACAGATGGCGGTGTAGATATTTCCATTTTTATAGAGATAGCGGTGTAGATATTTCCATGTTTATTGAGATAGCGGTGTAAATATTTCCATATTTATACAGATAGTGGTGTAGATATTTCCATGTTTTTACAGATAGCGGTGTAGATATTTCCATCTTTATTCAGAGAGTGCTGTACATATTTCCATGTTTATACAAATCACTGTGTAGATATTTCCATGTTTATACAGATAACGTTGTAGACATTTCCATCTTTATACAAACGGTGGTGTAGATATTTCCATGTTCCTACACATGACTGTGTATTTATTTCCATGTTTATACAGATGGCGGTGTAGATATTTCCATATTTATAGAGATAGCAGTGTAGATATTTCCAGGTATATACAGATAGCGGTGTAAATATTTCCATGTTTATACAGATCGTGGTGTAGATATTTCCATGTTTATACAGATACCGGTGTAGATATTTCCATGTTTATACAGACTGCAGTATAGGTATTTCTATGTTTATACAAATAGCGGTGTAGATATTTCCATGTTTGTACAGATGGCGGTGTAGTTATTTCCATGTTTATATAGATAGCGGTGTAGATATTTCCATGTATATACACATGGCTGTGTAGATATTTCCATGTTTATACAGATGGTGGTGTAGATATTTCCATGTTTTTACAGATAACTTTGTAAATATTTCCATGTTTATACAGATGGCGGTGTAGATATTTCGATGTTTATACAGATAGCAGTGGAGATATTTCCATGTTTATACAGATAGCGGTGTAGATATTTCCATGTTTATACTGATCGCGGTGTAGATATTTCCATGTTTATACAGATGGCGGTGTAGATATTTCCATATTTATACAGATGTCTGTGTAGATATTTACATGTGTATACAGATGGTATTGTAGGTATTTCCATGATTATACAGATGGTGGTGTAGATTTTTCCATGTTTATTCGGATGACTGTGTAGATATTTCCATGTTTTTACAGATGGCAGTGTAGATATTTCTATGTTTATAGAGACGGCGCTGTAGATATTTCCATGTTTATACGGATAACGGTTGAGATATTTCCATGTTTATGCAGACAGCAGTGGAGATATTTCCATGTTTATACACATAGCGGTGTGCATATTTCCATGTTTATAGAGACAGCGGTGTAGGTATTTCCATGTTTATACAGATAGCGGTGCAGAGATTTCCATGTTTATACAGATGCCCATGCAGATATCTCCATATTTATACAGAGGGCTGTGTAGATATTTCTATGTTTATACAGATGGCAGTGTAGATATTTCCATGTTCCTACACATGACTGTGTAGGTATTTCCATGTTTATACAGATGGCTTTGTAGATATTTCCATGTCTATAGAGATAGCGGTGCAGATATTTACATGTTTATACAGATAGCGGTGTATATATTTCCATGTTTATACAGATCGTGGTGTAGATATTTCCATGTTTATACAGATACCGGTGTAGATATTTCCATGTTTATACAGACCGCAGTGTAGATATTTCCATGTTTATACAGATAGCGGTGTAGATATTTCCATGTTTATACAGATGGCTGTGTCGATATTTCCATGTTTATACAGAGTTCTCTGTAGATATTTCCATGTTTATATAGATGACAGGGTAGATATTTCCAGGTTTATACAGATGACTGTGTAGATATTTCCAAGTTAATACAGATGGCGGTGTAGATATTTCCATGTTTACAGAGATAGCGGTGTAGATATTTCCATGTTTATTGAGATAGCGGTGTAAATATTTCCATATTTATACAGATAGTGGTGTAGATATTTCCATGTTTTTACAGATAGCGGTGTAGATATTTCCATCTTTATTCAGAGAGTGCTGTACATATTTCCATGTTTATACAAATCACTGTGTAGATATTTCCATGTTTATACAGATAACGTTGTAGACATTTCCATCTTTATACAAACGGTGGTGTAGATATTTCCATGTTCCTACACATGACTGTGTATTTATTTCCATGTTTATACAGATGGCGGTGTAGATATTTCCATATTTATAGAGATAGCAGTGTAGATATTTCCAGGTATATACAGATAGCGGTGTAAATATTTCCATGTTTATACAGATCGTGGTGTAGATATTTCCATGTTTATACAGATACCGGTGTAGATATTTCCATGTTTATACAGACTGCAGTATAGGTATTTCTATGTTTATACAAATAGCGGTGTAGATATTTCCATGTTTGTACAGATGGCGGTGTAGTTATTTCCATGTTTATATAGATAGCGGTGTAGATATTTCCATGTATATACACATGGCTGTGTAGATATTTCCATGTTTATACAGATGGTGGTGTAGATATTTCCATGTTTTTACAGATAACTTTGTAAATATTTCCATGTTTATACAGATGGCGGTGTAGATATTTCGATGTTTATACAGATAGCAGTGGAGATATTTCCATGTTTATACAGATAGCGGTGTAGATATTTCCATGTTTATACTGATCGCGGTGTAGATATTTCCATGTTTATACAGATGGCGGTGTAGATATTTCCATATTTACACAGATGTCTGTGTAGATATTTACATGTGTATACAGATGGTATTGTAGGTATTTCCATGTTTATACAGATGGTGGTGTAGATATTTCCATGTTTATTCGGATGACTGTGTAGATATTTCCATGTTTTTACAGATGGCAGTGTAGATATTTCTATATTTATAGAGACGGCGCTGTAGATATTTCCATGTTTATACGGATAACGGTTGAGATATTTCCATGTTTATGCAGACAGCAGTGGAGATATTTCCATGTTTATACACATAGCGGTGTGCATATTTCCATGTTTATAGAGACAGCGGTGTAGGTATTTCCATGTTTATACAGATAGCGGTGCAGATATTTCCATGTTTATACAGATGGCGGAGTAGATATTTCCATGTTTTTACAGATAACTTTGTAAATATTTCCATGTTTATACAGATGGCGTTGTAGATATTTCGATGTTTATACAGATAGCAGTGGAGATATTTCCATGTTTATACAGATAGCGGTGTAGATATTTCCGTGTTTATACTGATCGCGGTGTAGGTATTTCCATGTTTATACAGATGGCGGTGTAGATATTTCCATATTTATACAGATGTCTGTGTAGATATTTACATGTGTATACAGATGGTATTGTAGGTATTTCCATGTTTATACAGATGGTGGTGTAGATATTTCCATGTTTATTCGGATGACTGTGTAGATATTTCCATGTTTTTACAGATGGCAGTGTAGATATTTCAATGTTTATAGAGATGGCGGTCTAGATATTTCCATATTTATACAGATGTCTGTGTAGATATTTCCATGTGTATACAGATGGTATTGTAGGTATTTCCATGTTTATACAGATGGTGGTGTAGATATTTCCATGTTTATTCAGATGACTGTGTAGATATTTCCATGTTTTTACAGATGGCAGTGTAGATATTTCAATGTTTATAGAGATGGCGCTGTAGATATGTCCATGTTTATACAGATAACGGTGGAGATATTTCCATGTTTATGCAGACAGCAGTGGAGATATTTCCATGTTTATACAGATAGCGGTGTAGATATTTCCATGTTTATACTGATCGCGGTGTAGATATTTCCATGTTTATACAGATGGCGGTGTAGATATTTCCATGTTTATACAGATGGCTGTGTCGATATTTCCATGTTTATACAGAGTTCTCTGTAGATATTTCCATGTTTATATAAATGACAGTGTAGATATTTCCAGGTTTATACAGATGACTGTGTAGATATTTCCAAGTTAATACAGATGGCGGTGTAGATATTTCCATGTTTATACAGACTGCCGTATAGGTATTTCTATGTTTATACAGATAGCGGTGTAGATATTTCCATGTTTGTACAGATGGCGGTGTAGTTATTTCCATGTTTATATAGATAGCGGTGTAGATATTTCCATGTATATACACATGGCTGTGTAGATATTTCCATGTTTATACAGATGGCGGTGTAGATATTTCCATGTTTTTACAGATAACTTTGTAAATATTTCCATGTTTATGCAGATGGCGGTGTAGATATATCGATGTTTATACAGATAGCAGTGGAGATATTTCCATGTTTATACAGATAGCGGTGTAGATATTTCCATGTTTATACTGATCGCGGTGTAGATATTTCCATGTTTATACAGATGGCGGTGTAGTTATTTCCATATTTATACAGATGTCTGTGTAGATATTTACATGTTTATACAGATGGTACTGTAGGTATTTCCATGTTTATACAGATGGTGGTGTAGATATTTCCATGTTTATTCGGATGACTGTGTAGATATTTCCATGTTTTTACAGATGGCAGTGTAGATATTTCAATGTTTATAGAGATGGCGGTGTAGATATTTCCATATTTATACAGATGTCTGTGTAGATATTTCCATGTGTATACAGATGGTATTGTATGTATTTCCATGTTTATACAGATGGTGTTGTAGATATTTCCATGTTTATTCAGATGACTGTGTAGATATTTCCATGTTTTTACAGATGGCAGTGTAGATATTTCAATGTTTATAGAGATGGCGCTGTAGATATGTCCATGTTTATACAGATAACGGTGGAGATATTTCCATGTTTATGCAGACAGCAGTGGAGATATTTCCATGTTTATACACATAGCGGTGTACATATTTCCATGTTTATAGAGACAGCGGTGTAGGTATTTCCATGTTTATACAGATAGCGGTGCAGAAATTTCCATGTTTGTACAGATGCCCATGCAGATATCTCCATATTTATACAGAGGGCTGTGTAGATATTTCTATGTTTATACAGATGGCAGTATAGATATTTCCATGTTCCTACACATGACTGTGTAGGTATTTCCATGTTTATAGAGATGGCTTTGTAGATATTTCCATGTCTATAGAGATAGCGGTGCAGATATTTACATGTTTATACAGATAGCGGTGTATATATTTCCATGTTTATACAGATCGTGGTGTAGATATTTCCATGTTTATACAGATACCGGTGTAGATATTTCCATGTTTATACAGACCGCAGTGTAGATATTTCCATGTTTATACACATAGCAGTGTAGATATTTCCATGTTTATACAGATGACTGTGTCGATATTTCCATGTTTATACAGAGTTCTCTGTAGATATTTCCATGTTTATATAGATGACAGTGTAGATATTTCCAGGTTTATACAGATGACTGTGTAGATATTTCCAAGTTAATACAGATGGCGGTGTAGATATTTCCATGTTTACAGAGATAGCGGTGTAGATATTTCCATGTTTATTGAGATAGCGGTGTAAATATTTCCATATTTATACAGATAGTGGTGTAGATATTTCCATGTTTTTACAGATAGCAGTGTAGATATTT
The DNA here is from genome assembly GCF_028858775.2 of Pan troglodytes. Lineage (NCBI taxonomy): Eukaryota > Metazoa > Chordata > Mammalia > Primates > Hominidae > Pan > Pan troglodytes. Next base: position 50,174,708 of record NC_072420.2, read on the forward strand.
CCATCTTTATTCAGAGAGTGCTGTACATATTTCCATGTTTATACAAATCACTGTGTAGATATTTCCATGTTTATAAAGATAACGTTGTAGACATTTCCATCTTTATACAAACGGTGGTGTAGATATTTCCATGTTCCTACACATGACTGTGTAGTTATTTCCATGTTTATACAGATGGCGGTGTAGATATTTCCATATTTATAGAGATAGCAGTGTAGATATTTCCAGGTTTATACAGATAGCGGTGTAAATATTTCCATGTTTATACAGATCGTGGTGTAGATTTTTCCATGTTTATACAGATACCGGTGTAGATATTTCCATGTTTATACAGACTGCAGTATAGGTATTTCTATGTTTATACAGATAGCGGTGTAGATATTTCCATGTTTGTACAGATGGCGGTGTAGTTATTTCCATGTTTATATAGATAGCGGTGTAGATATTTCCATGTATATACACATGGCTGTGTAGATATTTCCGTGTTTATACAGATGGCGGTGTAGATATTTCCATGTTTTTACAGATAACTTTGTAAATATTTCCATGTTTATGCAGATGGCGGTGTAGATATTTCGATGTTTATACAGATAGCAGTGGAGATATTTCCATGTTTATACAGATAGCGGTGTAGATATTTCCATGTTTATACTGATCGCGGTGTAGATATTTCCATGTTTACAGAGATAGCGGTGTAGATATTTCCATGTTTATTGAGATAGCGGTGTAAATATTTCCATATTTATACAGATAGTGGTGTAGATATTTCCATGCTTTTACAGATAGCGGTGTAGATATTTCCATCTTTATTCAGAGAGTGCTGTACATATTTCCATGTTTATAGAAATCACTGTGTAGATATTTCCATGTTTATACAGATAACTTTGTAGACATTTCCATGTTTATGCAGACAGCAGTGGAGGTATTTCCATGTTTATACACATAGCGGTGTACATATTTCCATGTTTATAGAGACAGCGGTGTAGGTATTTCCATGTTTATACAGATAGCGGTGCAGATATTTCCATGTTTATACAGATGCCCGTGCAGATATCTCCATTTTTATTCAGAGGGCTGTGTAGATATTTCTATGTTTATACAGATGGCAGTGTAGATATTTCCATGTTCCTACACATGACTGTGTAGGTATTTCCATGTTTATACAGATGTCTTTGTAGATATTTCCATGTCTATAGAGATAGCGGTGCAGATATTTACATCTTTATACAGATAGCGGTGTATATATTTCCATGTTTATACAGATCGTGGTGTAGATATTTCCATGTTTATACAGATACCAGTGTAGATATTTCCATGTTTATACAGACCGCTGTGTAGATATTTCCATGTTTATACAGATAGCGGTGTAGATATTTTCATGTTTATACAGATGGCTGTGTCGATATTTCCATGTTTATACAGAGTTCTCTGTACATATTTCCATGTTTATATAGATGACAGTGTAGATATTTCCAGGTTTATACAGATGACTGTGTAGATATTTCCAAGTTAATACAGATGGCGGTGTAGATATTTCCATGTGTATAGAGATAGCGGTGTAGATATTTCCATGTTTATTGAGATAGCGGTGTAAATATTTCCATATTTATACAGATAGTGGTGTAGATATTTCCATGTTTTTACAGATAGCGGTGGAGATATTTCCATCTTTATTCACAGAGTGCTGTACATATTTCCATGTTTATACAAATCACTGTGTAGATATTTCCATGTTTATACAGATAACGTTGTAGACATTTCCATCTTTATACAAACGGTGGTGTAGATATTTCCATGTTCCTACACATGACTGTGTAGTTATTTCCATGTTTATACAGATGGCTGTGTAGATATTTCCATATTTATAGAGATAGCAGTGTAGATATTTCCAGGTTTATACAGATAGCGGTGTAAATATTTCCATGTTTATACAGATCGTGGTGTAGATTTTTCCATGTTTATACAGATACCGGTGTAGATATTTCCATGTTTATACAGACTGCAGTATAGGTATTTCTATGTTTATACAGATAGCGGTGTTGATATTTCCATGTTTGTACAGATGGCGGTGTAGTTATTTCCATGTTTATATAGATAGCGGTGTAGATATTTCCATGTTTATACAGATGGCGGTGTAGATATTTCCATGTTTTTACAGATAACTTTGTAAATATTTCCATGTTTATGCAGATGGCGGTGTAGATATTTCGATGTTTATACAGATAGCAGTGGAGATATTTCCATGTTTATACAGATAGCGGTGTAGATATTTCCATGTTTATACTGATCGCGGTGTAGATATTTCCATGTTTATACAGATGGCGGTGTAGATATTTCCATTTTTATACAGATGTCTGTGTAGATATTTACATGTGTATACAGATGGTATTGTAGGTATTTCCATGTTTATACAGATGGTGGTGCAGATATTTCCATGTTTATTCGGATGACTGTGTAGATATTACCATGTTTTTACAGATGGCAGTGTAGATATTTCAATGTTTATAGAGATGGCGGTGTAGATATTTCCATATTTATACAGATGTCTGTGTAGATATTTCCATGTGTATACAGATGGTATTGTAGGTATTTCCATGTTTATACAGATGGTGGTGTAGATATTTCCATGTTTATTCAGATGACTGTGTAGATATTTCCATGTTTTTACAGATGGCAGTGTAGATATTTCAATGTTTGTAGAGATGGCGCTGTAGATATGTCCATGTTTATACAGATAACGGTGGAGATATTTCCATGTTTATGCAGACAGCAGTGGAGATATTTCCATGTTTATACACATAGCGGTGTACATATTTCCATGTTTATAGAGACAGCGGTGTAGGTATTTCCATGTTTATACAGATAGCGGTGCAGATATTTCTATTTTTATACAGATGCCCATGCAGATATCTCCATATTTATATAGAGGTCTGTGTAGATATTTCTATGTTTATACAGATGGCAGTGTAGATATTTCCATGTTCCTACACATGACTGTGTAGGTATTTCCATGTTTATACAGATGGCTTTGTAGATATTTCCATGTCTATAGAGATAGCGGTGCAGATATTTACATGTTTATACAGATAGCGGTGTATATATTTCCATGTTTATACAGATCGTGGTGTAGATATTTCCATGTTTATGCAGATACCGGTGTAGATATTTCCATGTTTATACAGACCGCAGTGTAGATATTTCCATGTTTATGCAGATAGCGGTGTAGATATTTCCATGTTTATACAGATGGCTGTGTCGATATTTCCATGTTTATACAGAGTTCTCTGTAGATATTTCCATGTTTGTATAGATGACAGTGTAGATATTTCCAGGTTTATACAGATGACTGTGTAGATATTTCCAAGTTAATACAGATGGCGGTGTAGATATTTCCATGTTTATAGAGATAGCGTTGTAGATATTTCCATGTTTATTGAGATAGCGGTGTAAATATTTCCATATTTATACAGATAGTGGTGTAGATATTTCCATGTTTTTACAGATAGCGGTGTAGATATTTCCATGTTTATACAGACTGCAGTATAGGTATTTCTATGTTTATACAAATAGCGGTGTAGATATTTCCATGTTTGTACAGATGGCGGTGTAGTTATTTCCATGTTTACATAGATAGCGGTGTAGATATTTCCATGTATATACACATGGCTGTGTAGATATTTCCATGTTTATACAGATGGCGGTGTAGATATTTCCATGTTTTTAAAGATAACTTTGTAAATATTTCCATGTTTATGCAGATGGCGGTGTAGATATTTCGATGTTTATACAGATAGCAGTGGAGATATTTCCATGTTTATACAGATAGCGGTGTAGATATTTCCATGTTTATACTGATCGCGGTGTAGATATTTCCATGTTTATACAGATGGCGGTGTAGATATTTCCATTTTTATACAGATGTCTGTGTAGATATTTACATGTGTATACAGATGGTATTGTAGGTATTTCCATGTTTATACAGATGGTTGTGTAGATATTTCCATGTTTATTCGGATGACTGTGTAGATATTTCCATGTTTTTACAGATGGCAGTGTAGATATTTCAATGTTTATAGAGATGGCGGTGTAGATATTTCCATATTTATACAGATGTCTGTGTAGATATTTCCATGTGTATACAGATGGTATTGTAGGTATTTCCATGTTTATACAGATGGTGGTGTAGATATTTCCATGTTTATTCAGATGACTGTGTAGATATTTCCATGTTTTTACAGATGGCAGTGTAGATATTTCAATGTTTATAGAGATGGCGCTGTAGATATGTCCATGTTTATACAGATAACGGTGGAGATATTTCCATGTTTATGCAGACAGCAGTGGAGATATTTCCATGTTTATACACATAGCGGTGTACATATTTCCATGTTTATAGAGACAGCGGTGTAGGTATTTCCATGTTTATACAGATAGCGGTGCAGATATTTCCATGTTTATACAGATGCCCATGCAGATATCTCCATATTTATACAGAGGGCTGTGTAGATATTTCTATGTTTATACAGATGGCAGTTTAGATATTTCCATGTTCCTACACATGACTGTGTAGGTATTTCCATGTTTATACAGATGGCTTTGCTGATATTTCCATGTCTATAGAGATAGCGGTGCAGATATTTACATGTTTATACAGATAGCGGTGTATATATTTCCATGTTTATACAGATACCGGTGTAGAAATTTCCATGTTTATACAGACCGCAGTGTAGATATTTCCATGTTTATACAGATAGCGGTGTAGATATTTCCATGTTTATACAGATGACTGTGTCGATATTTCCATGTTTATACAGAGTTCTCTGTACATATTTCCACGTTTATATAGATGACAGTGTAGATATTTCCAGGTTTATACAGATGACTGTGTAGATATTTCCAAGTTAATACAGATGGCGGTGTAGATATTTCCATGTTTATAGAGATAGCGGTGTAGATATTTCCATGTTTATTGAGATAGCGGTGTAAATATTTCCATATTTATACAGATAGTGGTGTAGATATTTCCATGTTTTTCCAGATAGCGGTGTAGATATTTCCATCTTTATTCAGAGAGTGCTGTACATGTTTCCATGTTTATACAAATCACTGTGTAGATATTTCCATGTTTATACAGATAACGTTGTAGACATTTCCATCTTTATACAAACGGTGGTGTAGATATTTCCATGTTCCTACACATGACTGTGTAGTTATTTCCATGTTTATACAGATGGCGGTGTAGATATTTCCATATTTATAGAGATAGCAGTGTAGATATTTCCAGGTATATACAGATAGCGGTGTAAATATTTCCATGTTTATACAGATCGTGGTGTAGATATTTCCATGTTTATACAGATACCGGTGTAGATATTTCCATGTTTATACAGACTGCAGTATAGGTATTTCTATGTTTATACAAATAGCGGTGTAGATATTTCCATGTTTGTACAGATGGCGGTGTAGTTATTTCCATGTTTATATAGATAGCGGTGTAGATATTTCCATGTATATACACACGGCTGTGTAGATATTTCCATGTTTATACAGATGGCGGTGTAGATATTTCCATGTTTTTACAGATAACTTTGTAAATATTTCCATGTTTATACAGATGGCGGTGTAGATATTTCGATGTTTATACAGATAGCAGTGGAGATATTTCCATGTTTATACAGATAGCGGTGTAGATATTTCCATCTTTATACTGATCGCGGTGTAGATATTTCCATGTTTATACAGATGGCGGTGTAGATATTTCCATATTTATACAGATGTCTGTGTAGATATTTACATGTGTATACAGATGGTATTGTAGGTATTTCCATGTTTATACAGATGGTGGTGTAGATATTTCCATGTTTATTCGGATGACTGTGTAGATATTTCCATGTTTTTACAGATGGCAGTGTAGATATTTCTATGTTTATAGAGACGGCGCTGTAGATATTTCCATGTTTATACAGATAACGGTGGAGATATTTCCATGTTTATGCAGACAGCAGTGGAGATATTTCCATGTTTATACACATAGCGGTGTGCATATTTCCATGTTTATAGAGACAGCGGTGTAGGTATTTCCATGTTTATACAGATAGCGGTGCAGATATTTCCATGTTTATACAGATGCCCGTGCAGATATCTCCATATTTATACAGAGGGCTGTGTAGATATTTCTATGTGTATACAGATGGCAGTGTAGATATTTCCATGTTACTACACATGACTGTGTAGGTATTTCCATGTTTATACACATGTCTTTGTAGATATTTCCATGTCTATAGAGATAGCTGTGCAGATATTTACGTGTTTATACAGATAGCGGTGTATATATTTCCATGTTTATATAGATCGTGGTGTAGATATTTCCATGTTTATACAGATACCGGTGTAGATATTTCCATGTTTATACAGACCGCAGTGTAGATATTTCCATGTTTATACAGATAGCGGTGTAGATATTTCCATGTTTATACAGATGGCTGTGTCGATATTTCCATGTTTATACAGAGTTCGCTGTACATATTTCCATGTTTATATAGATGACAGTGTAGATATTTCCAGGTTTATACAGATGACTGTGTAGATATTTCCAAGTTAATACAGATGGCGGTGTAGATATTTCCATGTTTATAGAGATAGCGGTGTAGATATTTCCATGTTTATTGAGATAGCGGTGTAAATATTTCCATATTTATACAGATAGTGGTGTAGATATTTCCATGTTTTTACAGATAGCGGTGTAGATATTTCCATCTTTATTCAGAGAGTGCTGTACATATTTCCATGTTTATACAAATCACTGTGTAGATATTTCCATGTTTATACAGATAACTTTGGAGACATTTACATCTTTATACAAACGGTGGTGTAGATATTTCCATGTTCCTACACATGACTGTGTAGTTATTTCCATGTTTATACAACTGGCGGTGTAGATATTTCCATATTTATAGAGATAGCAATGTAGATATTTCCAGGTTTATACAGATAGCGGTGTAAATATTTCCATGTTTATACAGATCGTGGTGTAGATATTTCCATGTTTATACAGATACCGGTGTAGATATTTCCATGTTTATATAGACTGCAGTATAGGTATTTCTATGTTTATACAGATAGCGGTGTAGATATTTCCATGTTTATACAGATGGCGGTGTAGATATTTCCATGTTTTTACAGATAACTTTGTAAATATTTCCATGTTTATACAGATAGCGGTGTAGATATTTCCATGTTTATACTGATCGCGGTGTAGATATTTCCATGTTTATACAGATGGCGGTGTAGATATTTCCATGTTTATACAGATGGCTGTGTCGATATTTCCATGTTTATACAGAGTTCTCTGTAGATATTTCCATGTTTATATAAATGACAGTGTAGATATTTCCAGGTTTATACAGATGACTGTGTAGATATTTCCAAGTTAATACAGATGGCGGTGTAGATATTTCCATGTTTATACAGACTGCAGTATAGGTATTTCTATGTTTATACAGATAGCGGTGTAGATATTTCCATGTTTGTACAGATGGCGGTGTAGTTATTTCCATGTTTATATAGATAGCGGTGTAGATATTTCCATGTATATACACATGGCTGTGTAGATATTTCCGTGTTTATACAGATGGCGGTGTAGATATTTCCATGTGTTTACAGATAACTTTGTAAATATTTCCATGTTTATGCAGATGGCGGTGTAGATATTTCGATGTTTATACAGATAGCAGTGGAGATATTTCCATGTTTATACAGATAGCAGTGTAGATATTTCCATGTTTATACTGATCGCGGTGTAGATATTTCCATGTTTATACAGATGGCGGTGTAGTTATTTCCATATTTATACAGATGTCTGTGTAGATATTTACATGTGTATACAGATGGTACTGTAGGTATTTCCATGTTTATACAGATGGTGGTGTAGATATTTCCATGTTTATTCGGATGACTGTGTAGATATTTCCATGTTTTTACAGATGGCAGTGTAGATATTTCAATGTTTATAGAGATGGCGGTGTAGATATTTCCATATTTATACAGATGTCTGTGTAGATATTTCCATGTGTATACAGATGGTATTGTAGGTATTTCCATGTTTTTACAGATGGTGGTGTAGATATTTCCATGTTTATTCAGATGACTGTGTAGATATTTCCATGTTTTTACAGATGGCAGTGTAGATATTTCAATGTTTATAGAGATGGCGCTGTAGATATTTCCATGTTTATACAGATAACGGTGGAGATATTTCCATGTTTATGCAGACAGCAGTGGAGATATTTCCATGTTTATACACATAGCGGTGTACATATTTCCATGTTTATAGAGACAGCGGTGTAGGTATTTCCATGTTTATACAGATAGCGGTGCAGAAATTTCCATGTTTATACGGATGCCCATGCAGATATTTCCATATTTATACAGAGGGCTGTGTAGATATTTCTATGTTTATACAGATGGCAGTGTAGATATTTCCATGTTCCTACACATGACTGTGTAGGTATTTCCATGTTTATACAGATGGCTTTGTAGATATTTCCATGTCTATAGAGATAGCGGTGCAGATATTTACATGTTTATACAGATAGCGGTGTATATATTTCCATGTTTATACAGATCGTGGTGTAGATATTTCCATGTTTATGCAGATACCGGTGTAGATATTTCCATGTTTATACAAACCGCAGTGTAGATATTTCCATGTTTATACAGATAGCGGTGTAGATATTTCCATGTTTACAGAGATGGCTGTGTCGATATTTCCATGTTTATACAGAGTTCTCTGTAGATATTTCCATGTTTATATAGATGACAGCGTAGATATTTCCAGGTTTATACAGATGACTGTGTAGATATTTCCAAGTTAATACGGATGGCGGTGTAGATATTTCCATGTTTACAGAGATAGCGGTGTAGATATTTCCATGTTTATTGAGATAGCGGTGTAAATATTTCCATATTTATACAGATAGTGGTGTAGATATTTCCATGCTTTTACAGATAGCGGTGTAGATATTTCCATCTTTATTCAGAGAGTGCTGTACATATTTCCATGTTTATAGAAATCACTGTGTAGATATTTCCATGTTTATACAGATAATTTTGTAGACATTTCCATGTTTATGCAGACAGCAGTGGAGGTATTTCCATGTTTATACACATAGCGGTGTACATATTTCCATGTTTATAGAGACAGCGGTGTAGGTATTTCCATGTTTATACAGATAGCGGTGCAGATATTTCCATGTTTATACAGATGCCCGTGCAGATATCTCCATTTTTATACAGAGGGCTGTGTAGATATTTCTATGTTTATACACATGGCAGTGTAGATATTTCCATGTTCCTACACATGACTGTGTAGGTATTTCCATGTTTATACAGATGTCTTTGTAGATATTTCCATGTCTATAGAGATAGCGGTGCAGATATTTACATGTTTATACAGATAGCGGTGTATATATTTCCATGTTTATACAGATCGTGGTGTAGATATTTCCATGTTTATACAGATACCAGTGTAGATATTTCCATGTTTATACAGACCGCAGTGTAGATATTTCCATGTTTATACAGATAGCGGTGTAGATATTTTCATGTTTATACAGATGGCTGTGTCGATATTTCCATGTTTATACAGAGTTCTCTGTACATATTTCCATGTTTATATAGATGACAGTGTAGATATTTCCAGGTTTATACAGATGACTGTGTAGATATTTCCAAGTTAATACAGATGGCGGTGTAGATATTTCCATGTGTATAGAGATAGCGGTGTAGATATTTCCATGTTTATTGAGATAGCGGTGTAAATATTTCCATATTTATACAGATAGTGGTGTAGATATTTCCATGTTTTTACAGATAGCGGTGGAGATATTTCCATCTTTATTCAGAGAGTGCTGTACATATTTCCATGTTTATACAAATCACTGTGTAGATATTTCCATGTTTATACAGATAACGTTGTAGACATTTCCATCTTTATACAAACGGTGGTGTAGATATTTCCATGTTCCTACACATGACTGTGTAGTTATTTCCATGTTTATACAGATGGCGGTGTAGATATTTCCATATTTATAGAGATAGCAGTGTAGATATTTCCAGGTTTATACAGATAGCGGTGTAAATATTTCCATGTTTATACAGATCGTGGTGTAGATATTTCCATGTTTATACAGATACCGGTGTAGATATTTCCATGTTTATACAGACTGCAGTATAGGTATTTCTATGTTTATACAAATAGCGGTGTAGATATTTCCATGTTTGTACAGATGGCGGTGTAGTTATTTCCATGTTTATATAGATAGCGGTGTAGATATTTCCATGTATATACACATGGCTGTGTAGATATTTCCATGTTTATACAGATGGCGGTGTAGATATTTCCATGTTTTTACAGATAACTTTGTAAATATTTCCATGTTTACACAGATGGCGGTGTAGATATTTCGATGTTTATACAGATAGCAGTGGAGATATTTCCATGTTTATACAGATAGCGGTGTAGATATTTCCATGTTCATACAGATGGCGGTGTAGATATTTCCATATTTATACAGATGTCTGTGTAGATATTTACATGTGTATACAGATGGTATTGTAGGTATTTCCATGTTTATACAGATGGTGGTGTAGATATTTCCATGTTTATACAGATGGTGGTGTAGATATTTCAATGTTTGTAGAGATGGCGCTGTAGATATGTCCATGTTTATACAGATAACGGTGGAGATATTTCCATGTTTATGCAGACAGCAGTGGAGATATTTCCATGTTTATACAGATAGCGGTGTACATATTTCCATGTTTATAGAGACAGCGGTGTAGGTATTTCCATGTTTATACAGATAGCGGTGCAGATATTTCCATGTTTATACAGATGCCCATGCAGATATCTCCATATTTATACAGAGGGCTGTGTAGATATTTCTATGTTTATACAGATGGCAGTGTAGATATTTCCATGTTCCTACACATGACTGTGTAGGTATTTCCATGTTTATACAGATGGCTTTGTAGATATTTCCATGTCTATAGAGATAGCGGTGCAGATATTTACATGTTTATACAGATAGCTGTGTATATATTTCCATGTTTATACAGATCGTGGTGTAGATATTTCCATGTTTATACAGATACCGGTGTAGATATTTCCATGTTTATACAGACCGCAGTGTAGATATTTCCATGTTTATACAGATAGCGGTGTCGATATTTCCATGTTTATACAGAGTTCTCCGTAGATATTTCCATGTTTATATAGATGACAGTGTAGATATTTCCAGGTTTATACAGATGACTGTGTAGATATTTCCAAGTTAATACAGATGGCGGTGTAGATATTTCCATGTTTATAGAGATAGCGGTGTAGATATTTCCATGTTTATTGAGATAGCGGTGTAAATATTTCCATATTTATACAGATAGTGGTGTAGATATTTCCATGTTTTTACAGATAGCGGTGTAGATATTTCCATCTTTATTCAGAGAGTGCTGTACATATTTCCATGTTTATACAAATCACTGTGTAGATATTTCCATGTTTATAAAGATAACGTTGTAGACATTTCCATCTTTATACAAACGGTGGTGTAGATATTTCCATGTTCCTACACATGACTGTGTAGTTATTTCCATGTTTATACAGATGGCGGTGTAGATATTTCCATATTTATAGAGATAGCAGTGTAGATATTTCCAGGTTTATACAGATAGCGGTGTAGATATTTCCATGTTTGTACAGATGGCGGTGTAGTTATTTCCATGTTTATATAGCTAGCGGTGTAGATATTTCCAGGTATATACACATGGCTGTGTAGATATTTCCGTGTTTATACAGATGGCGGTGTAGATATTTCCATGTTTTTATAGATAACTTTCTAAATATTTCCATGTTTATGCAGATGGCGGTGTAGATATTTCGATGTTTATACAGATAGCAGTGGAGATATTTCCATGTTTATACAGATAGCGGTGTAGATATTTCCATGTTTATACTGATCGCGGTGTAGATATTTCCATGTTTATACAGATGGCGGTGTAGATATTTCCATTTTTATACAGATGTCTGTGTAGATATTTACATGTGTATACAGATGGTATTGTAGGTATTTCCATGTTTATACAGATGGTGGTGTAGATATTTCCATGTTTATTCGGATGACTGTGTAGATATTTCCATGTTTTTACAGATGGCAGTGTAGATATTTCAATGTTTATAGAGATGGCGGTGTAGATATTTCCATATTTATACAGATGTCTGTGTAGATATTTCCAGGTGTATACAGATGTTATTGTAGGTATTTCCATGTTTATACAGATGGTGGTGTAGATATTTCCATGTTTATTCAGATGACTGTGTAGATATTTCCATGTTTTTACAGATGGCAGTGTAGATATTTCAATGTTTGTAGAGATGGCGCTGTAGATATGTCCATGTTTATACAGATAACGGTGGAGATATTTCCATGTTTATGCAGACAGCAGTGGAGATATTTCCATGTTTATACACATAGCGGTGTACATATTTCCATGTTTATAGAGACAGCGGAGTAGGTATTTCCATGTTTATACAGATAGCGGTGCAGATATTTCCATGTTTATACAGATGCCCATGCAGATATCTCCATATTTATACAGAGGTCTGTGTAGATATTTCTATGTTTATACAGATGGCAGTGTAGATATTTCCATGTTCCTACACATGACTGTGTAGGTATTTACATGTTTATACAGATGGCTTTGTAGATATTTCCATGTCTATAGAGATAGCGGTGCAGATATTTACATGTTTATACAGATAGCGGTGTATATATTTCCATGTTTATACAGATCGTGGTGTAGATATTTCCATGTTTATGCAGATACCGGTGTAGATATTTCCATGTTTATACAGACCGCATTGTAGATATTTCCATGTTTATGCAGATAGCGGTGTAGATATTTCCATGTTTATACAGATGGCTGTGTCGATATTTCCATGTTTATACAGAATTCTCTGTAGATATTTCCATGTTTGTATAGATGACAGTGTAGATATTTCCAGGTTTATACAGATGACTGTGTAGATATTTCCAAGTTAATACAGATGGCGGTGTAGATATTTCCATGTTTATAGAGATAGCGGTGTAGATATTTCCATGTTTATTGAGATAGCGGTGTAAATATTTCCATATTTATACAGATAGTGGTGTAGATATTTCCATGTTTTTACAGATAGCGGTGTAGATATTTCCATCTTTATTCAGAGAGTGCTGTACATATTTCCATGTTTATACAAATCACTGTGTAGATATTTCCATGTTTATACAGATAACGTTGTAGACATTTCCATCTTTATACAAACGGTGGTGTAGATATTTCCATGTTCCTACACATGACTGTGTAGTTATTTCCATGTTTATACAGATGGCGGTGTAGATATTTCCATATTTATAGAGATAGCAGTGTAGATATTTCCAGGTTTATATAGATAGCGGTGTAAATATTTCCATGTTTATACAGATCGTGGTGTAGATATTTCCATGTTTATACAGATACCGGTGTAGATATTTCCATGTTTATACAGACTGCAGTATAGGTATTTCTATGTTTATACAGATAGCGGTGTAGATATTTCCATGTTTGTACATATGGCGGTGTAGTTATTTCCATGTTTATATAGATAGCGGTGTAGATATTTCCATGTATATACACATGGCTGTGTAGATATTTCCATGTTTATACAGATGGCGGTGTAGATATTTCCATGTTTTTACAGATAACTTTGTAAATATTTCCATGTTTACACAGATGGCGGTGTAGATATTTCGATGTTTATACAGATAGCAGTGGAGATATTTCCATGTTTATACAGATAGCGGTGTAGATATTTCCATGTTCATACAGATGGCGGTGTAGATATTTCCATATTTATACAGATGTCTGTGTAGATATTTACATGTGTATACAGATGGTATTGTAGGTATTTCCATGTTTATACAGATGGTGGTGTAGATATTTCCATGTTTATACAGATGGTGGTGTAGATATTTCAATGTTTGTAGAGATGGCGCTGTAGATATGTCCATGTTTATACAGATAACGGTGGAGATATTTCCATGTTTATGCAGACAGCAGTGGAGATATTTCCATGTTTATACACATAGCGGTGTACATATTTCCATGTTTATAGAGACAGCGGTGTAGGTATTTCCATGTTTATACAGATAGCGGTGCAGATATTTCCATGTTTATACAGATGCCCATGCAGATATCTCCATATTTATACAGAGGGCTGTGTAGATATTTCTATGTTTATACAGATGGCAGTGTAGATATTTCCATGTTCCTACACATGACTGTGTAGGTATTTCCATGTTTATACAGATGGCTTTGTAGATATTTCCATGTCTATAGAGATAGCGGTGCAGATATTTACATGTTTATACAGATAGCTGTGTATATATTTCCATGTTTATACAGATCGTGGTGTAGATATTTCCATGTTTATACAGATAGCGGTGTCGATATTTCCATGTTTATACAGAGTTCTCCGTAGATATTTCCATGTTTATATAGATGACAGTGTAGATATTTCCAGGTTTATACAGATGACTGTGTAGATATTTCCAAGTTAATACAGATGGCGGTGTAGATATTTCCATGTTTATAGAGATAGCGGTGTAGATATTTCCATGTTTATTGAGATAGCGGTGTAAATATTTCCATATTTATACAGATAGTGGTGTAGATATTTCCATGTTTTTACAGATAGCGGTGTAGATATTTCCATCTTTATTCAGAGAGTGCTGTACATATTTCCATGTTTATACAAATCACTGTGTAGATATTTCCATGTTTATAAAGATAACGTTGTAGACATTTCCATCTTTATACAAACGGTGGTGTAGATATTTCCATGTTCCTACACATGACTGTGTAGTTATTTCCATGTTTATACAGATGGCGGTGTAGATATTTCCATATTTATAGAGATAGCAGTGTAGATATTTCCAGGTTTATACAGATAGCGGTGTAGATATTTCCATGTTTGTACAGATGGCGGTGTAGTTATTTCCATGTTTATATAGATAGCGGTGTAGATATTTCCAGGTATATACACATGGCTGTGTAGATATTTCCGTGTTTATACAGATGGCGGTGTAGATATTTCCATGTTTTTATAGATAACTTTGTAAATATTTCCATGTTTATGCAGATGGCGGTGTAGATATTTCGATGTTTATACAGATAGCAGTGGAGATATTTCCATGTTTATACAGATAGCGGTGTAGATATTTCCATGTTTATACTGATCGCGGTGTAGATATTTCCATGTTTATACAGATGGCGGTGTAGATATTTCCATTTTTATACAGATGTCTGTGTAGATATTTACATGTGTATACAGATGGTATTGTAGGTATTTCCATGTTTATACAGATGGTGGTGTAGATATTTCCATGTTTATTCGGATGACTGTGTAGATATTTCCATGTTTTTACAGATGGCAGTGTACATATTTCAATGTTTATAGAGATGGCGGTGTAGATATTTCCATATTTATACAGATGTCTGTGTAGATATTTCCATGTGTATACAGATGTTATTGTAGGTATTTCCATGTTTATACAGATGGTGGTGTAGATATTTCCATGTTTATTCAGATGACTGTGTAGATATTTCCATGTTTTTACAGATGGCAGTGTAGATATTTCTATGTTTGTAGAGATGGCGCTGTAGATATGTCCATGTTTATACAGATAACGGTGGAGATATTTCCATGTTTATGCAGACAGCTGTGGAGATATTTCCATGTTTATACACATAGCGGTGTACATATTTCCATGTTTATAGAGACAGCGGTGTAGGTATTTCCATGTTTATACAGATAGCGGTGCAGATATTTCCATGTTTATACAGATGCCCATGCAGATATCTCCATATTTATACAGAGGTCTGTGTAGATATTTGTATGTTTATACAGATGGCAGTGTAGATATTTCCATGTTCCTACACATGACTGTGTAGGTATTTCCATGTTTATACAGATGGCTTTGTAGATATTTCCATGTCTATAGAGATAGCGGTGCAGATATTTACATGTTTATACAGATAGCGGTGTGTATATTTCCATGTTTATACAGATCGTGGTGTAGATATTTCCATGTTTATGCAGATACCGGTGTAGATATTTCCGTGTTTATACAGACCGCATTGTAGATATTTCCATGTTTATGCAGATAGCGGTGTAGATATTTCCATGTTTATACAGATGGCTGTGTCGATATTTCCATGTTTATACAGAATTCTCTGTAGATATTTCCATGTTTGTATAGATGACAGTGTAGATATTTCCAGGTTTATACAGATGACTGTGTAGATATTTCCAAGTTAATACAGATGGCGGTGTAGATATTTCCATGTTTATAGAGATAGCGGTGTAGATATTTCCATGTTTATTGAGATAGCGGTGTAAATATTTCCATATTTATACAGATAGTGGTGTAGATATTTCCATGTTTTTACAGATAGCGGTGTAGATATTTCCATCTTTATTCAGAGAGTGCTGTACATATTTCCATGTTTATACAAATCACTGTGTAGATATTTCCATGTTTATACAGATAACGTTGTAGACATTTCCATCTTTATACAAACGGTGGTGTAGATATTTCCATGTTCCTACACATGACTGTGTAGTTATTTCCATGTTTATACAGATGGCGGTGTAGATATTTCCATATTTATAGAGATAGCAGTGTAGATATTTCCAGGTTTATATAGATAGCGGTGTAAATATTTCCATGTTTATACAGATCGTGGTGTAGATATTTCCATGTTTATACAGATACCGGTGTAGATATTTCCATGTTTATACAGACTGCAGTATAGGTATTTCTATGTTTATACAGATAGCGGTGTAGATATTTCCATGTTTGTACATATGGCGGTGTAGTTATTTCCATGTTTACATAGATAGCGGTGTAGATATTTCCATGTATATACACATGGCTGTGTAGATATTTCCGTGTTTATACAGATGGCGGTGTAGATATTTCCATGTGTTTACAGATAACTTTGTAAATATTTCCATGTTTATGCAGATGGCGGTGTAGATATTTCGATGTTTATACAGATAGCAGTGGAGATATTTCCATGTTTATACAGATAGCGGTGTAGATATTTCCATGTTTATACTGATCGCGGTGTAGATATTTCCATGTTTATACAGATGGCGGTGTTGTTAATTCCATGTTTATACAGATGTCTGTGTAGATATTTCCATGTGTTTCCAGATGTCTGTGTAGATATTTCCATGTGTATACAGATGGTATTGTAGGTATTTCCATGTTTATACAGATGGAGGTGAAGATATTTCCATGTTTATTCAGATGACTGTGTAGATATTTCCATGTTTTTACAGATGGCGGTGTAGATATTTCCATGTTTATAGAGATGGCGCTGTAGATATGTCCATGTTTATACAGATAACGGTGGAGATATTTCCATGTTTATGCAGACAGCAGTGGAGATATTTCCATGTATATACACATAGAGGTGTACATATTTCCATGTTTATAGAGACAGCGGTGTAGGTATTTCCATGTTTATACAGATAGCGGTGCAGATATTTCCATGTTTATATAGATGCCCATGCAGATATCTCCATATTTATACAGAGGGCTGTGTAGATATTTCTATGTTTATACAGATGGCAGTTTAGATATTTCCATGTTCCTACACATGACTGTGTAGGTATTTCCATGTTTATACAGATGGCTTTGTAGATATTTCCATGTCTATAGAGATAGCGGTGCAGATATTTACATGTTTATACAGATAGCGGTGTATATATTTCCATGTTTATACAGATCGTGGTGTAGATATTTCCATGTTTATGCAGATACCGGTGTAGATATGTCCATGTTTATACAGACCGCATTGTAGATATTTCCATGTTTATGCAGATAGCGGTGTAGATATTTCCATGTTTATACAGATGGCTGTGTCGATATTTCCATGTTTATACAGAATTCTCTGTAGATATTTCCATGTTTGTATAGATGACAGTGTAGATATTTCCAGGTTTATACAGATGACTGTGTAGATATTTCCAAGTTAATACAGATGGCGGTGTAGATATTTCCATGTTTATAGAGATAGCGGTGTAGATATTTCCATGTTTATTGAGATAGCGGTGTAAATATTTCCATATTTATACAGATAGTGGTGTAGATATTTCCATGTTTTTACAGATAGCGGTGTAGATATTTCCATCTTTATTCAGAGAGTGCTGTACATATTTCCATGTTTATACAAATCACTGTGTAGATATTTCCATGTTTATACAGATAACGTTGTAGACATTTCCATCTTTATACAAACGGTGGTGTAGATATTTCCATGTTCCTACACATGACTGTGTAGTTATTTCCATGTTTATACAGATGGCGGTGTAGATATTTCCATATTTATAGAGATAGCAGTGTAGATATTTCCAGGTTTATATAGATAGCGGTGTAAATATTTCCATGTTTATACAGATCGTGGTGTAGATATTTCCATGTTTATACAGATACCGGTGTAGATATTTCCATGTTTATACAGACTGCAGTATAGGTATTTCTATGTTTATACAGATAGCGGTGTAGATATTTCCATGTTTGTACATATGGCGGTGTAGTTATTTCCATGTTTATATAGATAGCGGTGTAGATATTTCCATGTATATACACATGGCTGTGTAGATATTTCCGTGTTTATACAGATGGCGGTGTAGATATTTCCATGTGTTTACAGATAACTTTGTAAATATTTCCATGTTTAGGCAGATGGCGGTGTAGATATTTCGATGTTTATACAGATAGCAGTGGAGATATTTCCATGTTTATACAGATAGCGGTGTAGATATTTCCATGTTTATACTGATCGCGTTGTAGATATTTTCATGTTTATACAGATGGCAGTGTAGATATTTCCATTTTTATACAGATGTCTGTGTAGATATTTACATGTGTATACAGATGGTATTGTAGGTATTTCCATGTTTATACAGATGGTTGTGTAGATATTTCCATGTTTATTCGGATGACTGTGTAGATATTTCCATGTTTTTACAGATGGCAGTGTAGATATTTCAATGTTTATAGAGATGGCGGTGTAGATATTTCCATATTTATACAGATGTCTGTGTAGATATTTCCATGTGTATACAGATGGTATTGTAGGTATTTCCATGTTTATACAGATGGTGGTGTAGATATTTCCATGTTTATTCAGATGACTGTGTAGATATTTCCATGTTTTTACAGATGGCAGTGTAGATATTTCAATGTTTATAGAGATGGCGCTGTAGATATGTCCATGTTTATACAGATAACGGTGGAGATATTTCCATGTTTATGCAGACAGCAGTGGAGATATTTCCATGTATATACACATAGCGGTGTACATATTTCCATGTTTATAGAGACAGCGGTGTAGGTATTTGCATGTTTATACAGATAGCGGTGCAGATATTTCCATGTTTATACAGATGCCCATGCAGATATCTCCATATTTATACAGAGGGCTGTGTAGATATTTCTATGTTTATACAGATGGCAGTTTAGATATTTCCATGTTCCTACACATGACTGTGTAGGTATTTCCATGTTTATACAGATGGCTTTGTAGATATTTCCATGTCTATAGAGATAGCGGTGCAGATATTTACATGTTTATACAGATAGCGGTGTATATATTTCCATGTTTATACAGATCGTGGTGTAGATATTTCCATGTTTATACACATACCGGTGTAGATATTTCCATGTTTATACAGACCGCAGTGTAGATATTTCCATGTTTATACAGATAGCGGTGTAGATATTTCCATGTTTATACAGATGGCTGTGTCGATATTTCCATGTTTATACAGAGTTCTCTGTAGATATTTCCATGTTTATATAGATGACAGTGTAGATATTTCCAGGTTTATACAGATGACTGTGTAGATATTTCCAAGTTAATACAGATGGCGGTGTAGATATTTCCATGTTTATAGAGATAGCGGTGTAGATATTTCCAAGTTTATTGAGATAGCGGTGTAAATATTTCCATATTTATACAGACAGTGGTGTAGATATTTCCATGTTTTTACAGATAGCGGTGTAGATATTTCCATCTTTATTCAGAGAGTGCTTTACATATTTCCATGTTTATACAAATCACTGTGTAGATATTTCCATGTTTATACAGATAACGTTGTAGACATTTCCATCTTTATAAAAACGGTGGTGTAGATATTTCCATGTTCCTACACATGACTGTGTAGTTATTTCCATGTTTATACAGATGGCGGTGTAGATATTTCCATATTTATAGAGATAGCAGTGTAGATATTTCCAGGTATATACAGATAGCGGTGTAAATATTTCCATGTTTATACAGATCGTGGTGTAGATATTTCCATGTTTATACAGATACCGGTGTAGATATTTCCATGTTTATACAGACTGCAGTATAGGTATTTCTATGTTTATACAAATAGCGGTGTAGATATTTCCATGTTTGTACAGATGGCGGTGTAGTTATTTCCATGTTTATATAGATAGCGGTGTAGATATTTCCATGTATATACACATGGCTGTGTAGATATTTCCATGTTTATACAGATGGCGGTGTAGGTATTTCTATGTTTTTACAGATAACTTTGTAAATATTTCCATGTTTATACAGATGGCGGTGTAGATATTTCGATGTTTATACAGATAGCAGTGGAGATATTTCCATGTTTATACAGATAGCGGTGTAGATATTTCCATGTTTATACTGATCGCGGTGTAGATATTTCCATGTTTATACAGATGGCGGTGTAGATATTTCCATGTTTATACAGATGGCTGTGTCGATATTTCCATGTTTATACAGAGTTCTCTGTAGATATTTCCATGTTTATATAAATGACAGTGTAGATATTTCCAGGTTTATACAGATGACTGTGTAGATATTTCCAAGTTAATACAGATGGCGGTGTAGATATTTCCATGTTTATACAGACGGCAGTATAGGTATTTCTATGTTTATACAGATAGCGGTGTAGATATTTCCATGTTTGTACAGATGGCGGTGTAGTTATTTCCATGTTTATATAGATAGCGGTGTAGATATTTCCATGTATATACACATGGCTGTGTAGATATTTCCTTGTTTATACAGATGGCGGTGTAGATATTTCCATGTGTTTACAGATAACTTTGTAAATATTTCCATGTTTATGCAGATGGCGGTGTAGATATTTCGATGTTTATACAGATAGCAGTGGAGATATTTCCATGTTTATACAGATAGCGGTGTAGATATTTCCATGTTTATACTGATCGCGGTGTAGATATTTCCATGTTTATACATATGGCGGTGTAGTTATTTCCATATTTATACAGATGTCTGTGTAGATATTTACATGTGTATACAGATGGTACTGTAGGTATTTCCATGTTTATACAGATGGTGGTGTATATATTTCCATGTTTATTCGGATGACTGTGTAGATATTTCCATGTTTTTCAGATGGCAGTGTAGATATTTCAATGTTTATAGAGATGGCGGTGTAGATATTTCCATATTTATACAGATGTCTGTGTAGATATTTCCATGTGTATACAGATGGTATTGTAGGTATTTCCATGTTTATACAGATGGTGGTGTAGATATTTCCATGTTTATTCAGATGACTGTGTAGATATTTCCATGTTTTTACAGATGGCAGTGTAGATATTTCAATGTTTATAGAGATGGCGCTGTAGATATTTCCATGTTTATACAGATAACGGTGGAGATATTTCCATGTTTATGCAGACAGCAGTGGAGATATTTCCATGTTTATACACATAGCGGTGTACATATTTCCATGTTTATAGAGACAGCGGTGTAGGTATTTCCATGTTTATACAGATAGCGGTGCAGAAATTTCCATGTTTATACAGATGCCCATGCAGATATTTCCATATTTATACAGAGGGCTGTGTAGATATTTCTATGTTTATACAGATGGCAGTGTAGATATTTCCATGTTCCTACACATGACTGTGTAGGTATTTCCATGTTTATACAGATGGCTTTGTAGATATTTCCATGTCTATAGAGATAGCGGTGCAGATATTTACATGTTTATACAGATAGCGGTGTATATATTTCCATGTTTATACAGATCGTGGTGTAGATATTTCCATGTTTATGCAGATACCGGTGTAGATATTTCCATGTTTATACAGACCGCAATGTAGATATTTCCATGTTTATACAGATAGCGGTGTAGATATTTCCATGTTTATAGAGATGGCTGTGTCGATATTTCCATGTTTATACAGAGTACTCTGTAGATATTTCCATGTTTATGTAGATGACAGTGTAGATATTTCCAAGTTTATACAGATGACTGTGTAGATATTTCCAAGTTAATACAGATGGCGGTGTAGATATTTCCATGTTTACAGAGATAGCGGTGTAGATATTTCCATGTTTATTGAGATAGCGGTGTAAATATTTCCATATTTATACAGATAGTGGTGTAGATATTTCCATGCTTTTACAGATAGCGGTGTAGATATTTCCATCTTTATTCAGAGAGTGCTGTACATATTTCCATGTTTATAGAAATCACTGTGTAGATATTTCCATGTTTATACAGATAATTTTGTAGACATTTCCATGTTTATGCAGACAGCAATGGAGGTATTTCCATGTTTATACACATAGCGGTGTACATATTTCCATGTTTATAGAGACAGCGGTGTAGGTATTTCCATGTTTAGACAGATAGCGGTGCAGATATTTCCATGTTTATACAGATGCCCGTGCAGATATCTCCATTTTTATACAGAGGGCTGTGTAGATATTTCTATGTTTATACAGATGGCAGTGTAGATATTTCCATGTTCCTACACATGACTGTGTAGGTATTTCCATGTTTATACAGATGTCTTTGTAGATATTTCCATGTCTATAGAGATAGCGGTGCAGATATTTACATGTTTATACAGATAGCGGTGTATATATTTCCATGTTTATACAGATCGTGGTGTAGATATTTCCATGTTTATACAGATACCAGTGTAGATATTTCCATGTTTATACAGACCGCAGTGTAGATATTTCCATGTTTATACAGATAGCGGTGTAGATATTTTCATGTTTATACAGATGGCTGTGTCGATATTTCCATGTTTATACAGAGTTCTCTGTACATATTTCCATGTTTATATAGATGACAGTGTAGATATTTCCAGCTTTATACAGATGACTGTGTAGATATTTCCAAGTTAATACAGATGGCGGTGTAGATATTTCCATGTGTATAGAGATAGCGGTGTAGATATTTCCATGTTTATTGAGATAGCGGTGTAAATATTTCCATATTTATACAGATAGTGGTGTAGATATTTCCATGTTTTTACAGATAGCGGTGGAGATATTTCCATCTTTATTCAGAGAGTGCTGTACATATTTCCATGTTTATACAAATCACTGTGTAGATATTTCCATGTTTATACAGATAACGTTGTAGACATTTCCATCTTTATACAAACGGTGGTGTAGATATTTCCATGTTCCTACACATGACTGTGTAGTTATTTCCATGTTTATACAGATGGCGGTGTAGATATTTCCATATTTATAGAGATAGCAGTGTAGATATTTCCAGGTTTATACAGATAGCGGTGTAAATATTTCCATGTTTATACAGATCGTGGTGTAGATATTTCCATGTTTATACAGATACCGGTGTAGATATTTCCATGTTTATACAGACGGCAGTATAGGTATTTCTATGTTTATACAGATAGCGGTGTAGATATTTCCATGTTTGTACAGATGGCGGTGTAGTTATTTCCATGTTTATATAGATAGCGGTGTAGATATTTCCATGTATATACACATGGCTGTGTAGATATTTCCTTGTTTATACAGATGGCGGTGTAGATATTTCCATGTGTTTACAGATAACTTTGTAAATATTTCCATGTTTATGCAGATGGCGGTGTAGATATTTCGATGTTTATACAGATAGCAGTGGAGATATTTCCATGTTTATACAGATAGCGGTGTAGATATTTCCATGTTTATACTGATCGCGGTGTAGATATTTCCATGTTTATACATATGGCGGTGTAGTTATTTCCATATTTATACAGATGTCTGTGTAGATATTTACATGTGTATACAGATGGTACTGTAGGTATTTCCATGTTTATACAGATGGTGGTGTATATATTTCCATGTTTATTCGGATGACTGTGTAGATATTTCCATGTTTTTCAGATGGCAGTGTAGATATTTCAATGTTTATACAGATGGCGGTGTAGATATTTCCATATTTATACAGATGTCTGTGTAGATATTTCCATGTGTATACAGATGGTATTGTAGGTATTTCCATGTTTATACAGATGGTGGTGTAGATATTTCCATGTTTATTCAGATGACTGTGTAGATATTTCCATGTTTTTACAGATGGCAGTGTAGATATTTCAATGTTTATAGAGATGGCGCTGTAGATATTTCCATGTTTATACAGATAACGGTGGAGATATTTCCATGTTTATGCAGACAGCAGTGGAGATATTTCCATGTTTATACACATAGCGGTGTACATATTTCCATGTTTATAGAGACAGCGGTGTAGGTATTTCCATGTTTATACAGATAGCGGTGCAGAAATTTCCATGTTTATACAGATGCCCATGCAGATATTTCCATATTTATACAGAGGGCTGTGTAGATATTTCTATGTTTATACAGATGGCAGTGTAGATATTTCCATGTTCCTACACATGACTGTGTAGGTATTTCCATGTTTATACAGATGGCTTTGTAGATATTTCCATGTCTATAGAGATAGCGGTGCAGATATTTACATGTTTATACAGATAGCGGTGTATATATTTCCATGTTTATACAGATCGTGGTGTAGATATTTCCATGTTTATGCAGATACCGGTGTAGATATTTCCATGTTTATACAGACCGCAATGTAGATATTTCCATGTTTATACAGATAGCGGTGTAGATATTTCCATGTTTATAGAGATGGCTGTGTCGATATTTCCATGTTTATACAGAGTACTCTGTAGATATTTCCATGTTTATATAGATGACAGTGTAGATATTTCCAAGTTTATACAGATGACTGTGTAGATATTTCCAAGTTAATACAGATGGCGGTGTAGATATTTCCATGTTTACAGAGATAGCGGTGTAGATATTTCCATGTTTATTGAGATAGCGGTGTAAATATTTCCATATTTATACAGATAGTGGTGTAGATATTTCCATGCTTTTACAGATAGCGGTGTAGATATTTCCATCTTTATTCAGAGAGTGCTGTACATATTTCCATGTTTATAGAAATCACTGTGTAGATATTTCCATGTTTATACAGATAATTTTGTAGACATTTCCATGTTTATGCAGACAGCAATGGAGGTATTTCCATGTTTATACACATAGCGGTGTACATATTTCCATGTTTATAGAGACAGCGGTGTAGGTATTTCCATGTTTAAACAGATAGCGGTGCAGATATTTCCATGTTTATACAGATGCCCGTGCAGATATCTCCATTTTTATACAGAGGGCTGTGTAGATATTTCTATGTTTATACAGATGGCAGTGTAGATATTTCCATGTTCCTACACATGACTGTGTAGGTATTTCCATGTTTATACAGATGTCTTTGTAGATATTTCCATGTCTATAGAGATAGCGGTGCAGATATTTACATGTTTATACAGATAGCGGTGTATATATTTCCATGTTTATACAGATCGTGGTGTAGATATTTCCATGTTTATACAGATACCAGTGTAGATATTTCCATGTTTATACAGACCGCAGTGTAGATATTTCCATGTTTATACAGATAGCGGTGTAGATATTTTCATGTTTATACAGATGGCTGTGTCGATATTTCCATGTTTATACAGAGTTCTCTGTACATATTTCCATGTTTATATAGATGACAGTGTAGATATTTCCAGCTTTATACAGATGACTGTGTAGATATTTCCAAGTTAATACAGATGGCGGTGTAGATATTTCCATGTGTATAGAGATAGCGGTGTAGATATTTCCATGTTTATTGAGATAGCGGTGTAAATATTTCCATATTTATACAGATAGTGGTGTAGATATTTCCATGTTTTTACAGATAGCGGTGGAGATATTTCCATCTTTATTCAGAGAGTGCTGTACATATTTCCATGTTTATACAAATCACTGTGTAGATATTTCCATGTTTATACAGATAACGTTGTAGACATTTCCATCTTTATACAAACGGTGGTGTAGATATTTCCATGTTCCTACACATGACTGTGTAGTTATTTCCATGTTTATACAGATGGCGGTGTAGATATTTCCATATTTATAGAGATAGCAGTGTAGATATTTCCAGGTTTATACAGATAGCGGTGTAAATATTTCCATGTTTATACAGATCGTGGTGTAGATATTTCCATGTTTATACAGATACCGGTGTAGATATTTCCATGTTTATACAGACTGCAGTATAGGTATT
Organism: Pan troglodytes; assembly: GCF_028858775.2. Lineage (NCBI taxonomy): Eukaryota > Metazoa > Chordata > Mammalia > Primates > Hominidae > Pan > Pan troglodytes. Next base: position 50,201,265 of record NC_072420.2, read on the forward strand.
TCTATGTTTATACAAATAGCGGTGTAGATATTTCCATGTTTGTACAGATGGCGGTGTAGTTATTTCCATGTTTATATAGATAGCGGTGTAGATATTTGCATGTATATACACATGGCTGTGTAGATATTTCCATGTTTATACAGATGGCGGTGTAGATATTTCCATGTTTTTACAGATAACTTTGTAAATATTTCCATGTTTACACAGATGGCGGTGTAGATATTTCGATGTTTATACAGATAGCAGTGGAGATATTTCCATGTTTATACAGATAGCGGTGTAGATATTTCCATGTTCATACAGATGGCGGTGTAGATATTTCCATATTTATACAGATGTCTGTGTAGATATTTACATGTGTATACAGATGGTATTGTAGGTATTTCCATGTTTATACAGATGGTGGTGTAGATATTTCCATGTTTATACAGATGGTGGTGTAGATATTTCAATGTTTGTAGAGATGGCGCTGTAGATATGTCCATGTTTATACAGATAACGGTGGAGATATTTCCATGTTTATGCAGACAGCAGTGGAGATATTTCCATGTTTATACACATAGCGGTGTACATATTTCCATGTTTATAGAGACAGCGGTGTAGGTATTTCCATGTTTATACAGATAGCGGTGCAGATATTTCCATGTTTATACAGATGCCCATGCAGATATCTCCATATTTATACAGAGGGCTGTGTAGATATTTCTATGTTTATACAGATGGCAGTGTAGATATTTCCATGTTAATACACATGACTGTGTAGGTATTTCCATGTTTATACAGATGGCTTTGTAGATATTTCCATGTCTATAGAGATAGCGGTGCAGATATTTACATGTTTATACAGATAGCGGTGTATATATTTCCATGTTTATACAGATCGTGGTGTAGATATTTCCATGTTTATACAGATACCGGTGTCGATATTTCCATGTTTATACAGACCGCAGTGTAGATATTTCCATGTTTATACAGATAGCGGTGTCGATATTTCCAGGTTTATACAGAGTTCTCCGTAGATATTTCCATGTTTATATAGATGACAGTGTAGATATTTCCAGGTTTATACAGATGACTGTGTAGATATTTCCAAGTTAATACAGATGGCGGTGTAGATATTTCCATGTTTATAGAGATAGCGGTGTAGATATTTCCATGTTTATTGAGATAGCGGTGTAAATATTTCCATATTTATACAGATAGTGGTGTAGATATTTCCATGTTTTTACAGATAGCGGTGTAGATATTTCCATCTTTATTCAGAGAGTGCTGTACATATTTCCATGTTTATACAAATCACTGTGTAGATATTTCCATGTTTATAAAGATAACGTTGTAGACATTTCAATCTTTATACAAACGGTGGTGTAGATATTTCCATGTTCCTACACATGACTGTGTAGTTATTTCCATGTTTATACAGATGGCGGTGTAGATATTTCCATATTTATAGAGATAGCAGTGTACATATTTCCAGGTTTATACAGATAGCGGTGTAGATATTTCCATGTTTGTACAGATGGCGGTGTAGTTATTTCCATGTTTATATAGATAGCGGTGTAGATATTTCCATGTATATACACATGGCTGTGTAGATATTTCCGTGTTTATACAGATGGCGGTGTAGATATTTCCATGTTTATACAGAGTTCTCTGTACATATTTCCATGTTTATATAGATGACAGTGTAGATATTTCCAGGTTTATACAGGTGACTGTGTAGATATTTCCAAGTTAATACAGATGGCGGTGTAGATATTTCCATGTGTATAGAGATAGCGGTGTAAATACTTCCATGTTTATTGAGATAGCGGTGTAAATATTTCCATATTTATACAGATAGTGGTGTAGATATTTCCATGTTTTTACAGATAGCGGTGGAGATATTTCCATCTTTATTCAGAGTGCTGTACATATTTCCATGTTTATACAAATCACTGTGTAGATATTTCCATGTTTATACAGATAACGTTGTAGACATTTCCATCTTTATACAAACGGTGGTGTAGATATTTCCATGTTCCTACACATGACTGTGTAGTTATTTCCATGTTTATACAGACGGCGGTGTAGATATTTCCATATTTATAGAGATAGCAGTGTAGATATTTCCAGGTTTATACAGATAGCGGTGTAAATATTTCCATGTTTATACAGATCGCGGTGTAGATATTTACATGTTTATACAGATGGCGGTGTAGATATTTCCATTTTTATACAGATGTCTGTGTAGATATTTACATGTGTATAGAGATGGTATTGTAGGTATTTCCATGTTTATACAGATGGTGGTGTAGATATTTCCATGTTTATTCGGATGACTGTGTAGATATTTCCATGTTTTTACAGATGGCATTGTAGATATTTCAATGTTTATAGAGATGGCGGTGTGGATATTTCCATATTTATACAGATGTCTGTGTAGATATTTCCATGTGTATACAGATGGTATTGTAGGTATTTCCATGTTTATACAGATGGTGGTGTAGATATTTCCATGTTTATTCAGATGACTGTGTAGATATTTCCATGTTTTTACAGATGGCAGTGTAGATATTTCAATGTTTATAGAGATGGCGCTGTAGATATTTCCATGTTTATACAGATAACGGTGGAGATACTTCCATGTTTATGCAGACAGCAGTGGAGATATTTCCATGTTTATACACATAGCGGTGTACATATTTCCATGTTTATAGAGACAGTGGTGTAGGTATTTCCATGTTTATACAGATAGCGGTGCAGATATTTCCATGTTTATACAGATGCCCATGCAGATATCTCCATATTTATACAGAGGGCTGTGTAGATATTTCTATGTTTATACAGATGGCAGTGTAGATATTTCCATGTTCCTACACATGACTGTGTAGGTATTTCCATGTTTATACAGATGGCTTTGTAGATATTTCCATGTCTATAGAGATAGCGGTGCAGATATTTACATGTTTATACAAATAGCGGTGTATATATTTCCATGTTTATACAGATCGTGGTGTAGATATTTCCATGTTTATACAGATACCGGTGTAGATATTTCCATGTTTATACAGACCGCAGTGTAGATATTTCCATGTTTATACAGATAGCGGTGTAGATATTTCCATGTTTATACAGATGGCTGTGTCGATATTTCCATGTTTATACAGAGTTCTCTGTACATATTTCCATGTTTATATAGATGACAGTGTAGATATTTCCAGGTTTATACAGATGACTGTGTAGATATTTCCAAGTTAATACAGATGGCGGTGTAGATATTTCCATGTTTATAGAGATAGCGGTGTAGATATTTCCATGTTTATTGAGATAGCGGTGTAAATATTTCCATATTTATATAGATAGTGGTGTAGATATTTCCATGTTTTTTCAGATAGCGGTGTAGATATTTCCATCTTTATTCAGGGAGTGCTGTACATATTTCCATGTTTATACAAATCACTGTGTAGATATTTCCATGTTTATACAGATAACGTTGTAGACATTTCCATCTTTATACAAACGGTGGTGTAGATATTTCCATGTTCCTACACATGACTGTGTAGTTATTTCCATGTTTATACAGATGGCGGTGTAGATATTTCCATGTTTATACAGATGGTGGTGTAGATATTTCCATGTTTATACAGATACCGGTGTAGATATTTCCATGTTTATACAGACTGCAGTATAGGTATTTCTATGTTTATACAGATAGCGGTGTAGATATTTCCATGTTTGTACAGATGGCGGTGTAGTTATTTCCATGATTATATAGATAGTGGTGTAGATATTTCCATGTATATACACATGGCTGTGTAGATATTTCCATGTTTATACAGATGGCGGTGTAGATATTTCCATGTTTTTACAGATAACTTTGTAAATATTTCCATGTTTATACAGATGGCTGTGTACATATTTCGATGTTTATACAGATAGCAGTGGAGATATTTCCATGTTTATACAGATATCGGTGTAGATATTTCCATGTTTATACTGATCGCGGTGTAGATATTTCCATGTTTATACAGATGGCGGTGTAGATATTTCCATATTTATACAGATGTCTGTGTAGATATTTATATGTGTATACAGATGGTATTGTAGGTATTTCCATGTTTATACAGATGGTGGTGTACATATTTCCATTTTTATTCGGATGACTGTCTGGATATTTCCATGTTTTTACAGATGGCAGTGTAGATATTTCAATGTTTATAGAGATGGCGGTGTAGATATTTCCATATTTATACAGATGTCTGTGTAGATATTTCCATGTGTATACAGATGGTATTGTAGGTATTTCCATGTTTATACAGATGGTGGTGTAGATATTTCCATGTTTATTCAGATGACTGTGTAGATATTTCCATGTTTTTACAGATAACTTTGTAAATATTTCCATGTTTACACAGATGGCGGTGTAGATATTTCGATGTTTATACAGATAGCAGTGGAGATATTTCCATGTTTATACAGATAGCGGTGTAGATATTTCCATGTTCATATAGATGGCGGTGTAGATATTTCCATATTTATACAGATGGCTGTGTAGATATTTACATGTGTATACAGATGGTATTGTAGGTATTTCTATGTTTATACAGATGGTGGTGTAGATATTTCCATGTTTATACAGATGGTGGTGTAGATATTTCAATGTTTGTAGAGATGGCGCTGTAGATATGTCCATGTTTATACAGATAACGGTGGAGATATTTCCATGTTTATACAGACAGCAGTGGAGATATTTCCATGTTTATACACATAGCGGTGTACATATTTCCATGTTTATAGGGACAGCGGTGTAGGTATTTCCATGTTTATACAGATAGCGGTGCAGATATTTCCATGTTTATACAGATGCTCATGCAGATATCTCCATATTTATACAGAGGGCTGTGTAGATATTTCTATGTTTATACAGATGGCAGTGTAGATATTTCCATGTTCCTACACATGACTGTGTAGGTATTTCCATGTTTATACAGATGGCTTTGTAGATATTTCCATGTCTATAGAGATAGCGGTGCAGATATTTACATGTTTATACAGATAGCGGTGTATATATTTCCATGTTTATACAGATCGTGGTGTAGATATTTCCATGTTTATACAGATACCGGTGTAGATATTTCCATGTTTATACAGACCGCAGTGTAGATATTTCCATGTTTATACAGATAGCGGTGTAGATATTTCCATGTTTATACAGATGGCTGTGTCGATATTTCCATGTTTATACAGAGTTCTCTGTACATATTTCCATGTTTATATAGATGACAGTGTAGAGATTTCCAGGTTTATACAGATGACTTTGTAGATATTTCCAAGTTAATACAGATGGCGGTGTAGATATTTCCATGTTTATAGAGATAGCGGTGTAGATATTTCCATGTTTATTGAGATAGCGGTGTAAATATTTCCATATTTATACAGATAGTGGTGTAGATATTTCCATGTTTTTACAGATAGCGGTGTAGATATTTCCATCTTTATTCAGGGAGTGCTGTACATATTTCCATGTTTATACAAGTCACTGTGTAGATATTTCCATGTTTATACAGATAACGTTGTAGACATTTCCATCTTTATACAAACGGTGGTGTAGATATTTCCATGTTCCTACACATGACTGTGTAGTTATTTCCATGTTTATACAGATGGCGGTGTAGATATTTCCATGTTTATACAGATGGTGGTGTAGATATTTCCATGTTTATACAGATACCGGTGTAGATATTTCCATGTTTATACAGACTGCAGTATAGTTATTTCTATGTTTATACAGATAGCGGTGTAGATATTTCCATGTTTGTACAGATGGCGGTGTAGTTATTTCCATGATTATATAGATAGCGGTGTAGATATTTCCATGTATATACACATGGCTGTGTAGATATTTCCATGTTTATACAGATGGCGGTGTAGATATCTCCATGTTTTTACAGATAACTTTGTAAATATTTCCATGTTTATACAGATGGCTGTGTACATATTTCGATGTTTATACAGATAGCAGTGGAGATATTTCCATGTTTATACAGATATCGGTGTAGATATTTCCATGTTTATACTGATCGCGGTGTAGATATTTCCATGTTTATACAGATGGCGGTGTAGATATTTCCATATTTATACAGATGTCTGTGTAGATATTTATATGTGTATACAGATGGTATTGTAGGTATTTCCATGTTTATACAGATGGTGGTGTAGATATTTCCATGTTTATTCGGATGACTGTCTAGATATTTCCATGTTTTCACAGATGGCAGTGTAGATATTTCAATGTTTATAGAGATGGCGGTGTAGATATTTCCATATTTATACAGATGTCTGTGTAGATATTTCCATGTGTATACAGATGGTATTGTAGGTATTTCCATGTTTATACAGATGGTGGTGTAGATATTTCCATGTTTATTCAGATGACTGTGTAGATATTTCCATCTTTATACAGATGGCGGTGTAGATACAACCATGTTTCTGAAGATGGCGGTGTAGATATTTCCATGTTTATACAGATGGCGGTGTAGATATTTTCATGTTTATAGAAATAGCGCTGTAGATATTTCCATATTTATACAGATAACGGTGTAGATATTTCCATGTTTATACAGATGGCAGTGAAGATATTTCCATGTTTATACAGATAGTGGTGTAGATATTTCCATGTTTATACAGATAGCGGTGTTGATACATCCATGTTTCTGAGGATGGCGGTGTAGATATTTTCATGTTTATAGAGATGGCGGTGTAGATATTTCCATGTATACAGAGATTGCAGTGTAGATATTTCCATGTTTATAGAGAAAGCGGTGTAGGTATTTCCATGTTTATAGAGATAGAGGTGTGGATATTTCCATATTTATACAGATAGCGGTGTAGCTATTTCCATGTTTATACAGATGGCGGTGTAGATATTTCCTTGTTTATACAGATAGCGGTGTAGATATTTCCATGTTTATACTGATATCGGTGTGGATATTTCCAGGTTTATACAGAGAGCGGTGTAGATATTTCCACGTTTTACAGATAGTGGTGTAGATATTTCCATCTTTATACAGATAGCCGTGCAGTTATTTCCATGTTTACACAAATAGTCGTGTAGATATTTCTATGTTTACAGAGATAGAGTTGCAGATATTTCCATGTTTATAAAGATAGCGGTGCAGATATTTCCATCTATATACATATAGCGGTGTGAGTATATCCATGTTTATACAGATAGCGGTGTGGGTATTTCCATGTTTATACAGATAGCGGTATAGATATTTCCATGTTTATAGAGATGACTACCTAGATATTTCCATGTTTATACAGCTTTCCGTGTAGATATTTTCATGTTTATACAGATAGCGGTGTAGATATTTCCATGTTTATACAGATAGCTGTGTAGATATTTCCATGTTTATACAGACAGCAATGTAGATATTTCTATGTTTATAGAGATAGCGGTGTAGATATTTTCATGTTCATACAAACAACAGTGTAGATATATTCATGTTTATGGAGATAGCGGTGTAGATATTTCCATTTTTATAGACATAGCGGTGTAAATATTTCCAAGTTTTTACAGATAGCGGTGTAAATATTTCCATGATTATTCAGATAGCGGTGTAAATATTTTCATGTTTATAGACATAGCGGTTTAGATATTTCCATGTTTTTAGAGATAGCGGTGTAAATATTTCCATGTTTATACAGATAGCCGTGTAAATATTTACACGTTTATAGGGATAGCGGTGTAGATATTTCCCCGTTTATAGAGATAGCGGTGTAGATATTTCCATGTTTGTACAGATGGCAGTGTTGATATTTCCATCTGTACACAGATTGCCGTGTAGATATTTCCATCTTTATACAGATGGCGTTGTAGATATTTCCATGGAAATGCAGATTGCGGTGTGGATATTTCCATGTTTATAGAGATAGCGGTGTAGTTATTTCCATGTTTATATAGAAGGCGTTGTAGATATTTCCATGTTTATACCGATAGCGGTGTTGGTATTTCCACGTTTATACAGATAGCGATGTAGATATTTCCATGTTTATACAGCTCGCGGTGCAGATATTTATATCTTTATACCGATGGCATTGTAGATATTTCCTTACTCACACAGATGGCGGTGTAGATGTTTCCATGTTTATACAGATGGCGGAGTAATTAGTTCCATGTTTATGGAGATGGCAGTGTAGATATTTTCATGTTTATAGAGATGGCGGTGTAGATATTTCCATGTTTATAGAGATAGCAGTGCAGATATTTACATGTTTATACAGATGACTGTGTAGATATTTCCATGTGTATACAGATGGCATTGTAGATATTTGCATGTTTATACAGATGACTGTAAACTTATTTCCATGTTTTTACAGATGGCAGTGCAGATATTTCCATGTTTATAGAGATAGCGGTGTAGATATTTCCATATTTGTACAGATGGCGTTGTTGTTATTTCCATCTGTACACAGATGGCCGTGTAGATATTTCCATGTTTATACAGATGGCGGCGTAGATATTTCCATGGACATGCAGATGGCGGTGTAGTTATTTCCATGTTTATACAGATAGCGGTGTAGATATTTCCATGTTTACACAGATGGTGGTGTAGATATTTCCGTGTTTATACACATGGCGGAGTAGATACTTCCATCTTTATGGAGATGGCAGTGTAGATATTTTCATGTTTATAGAGATTGCGGTGTAGATATTTCCATATTTATAGAGATAGCGGTGTAGATATTTCCATCTTTCTACAGATGGCAGTGTAGATATTTCCATGTTTATACAGATGGCGGTGTAGATATTTTCATATTTATACAGATGTCTGTGTAGATATTTCCATGTGTATACGGATGGTATTGTAGCTTTTTCCATGTTTATACAGATGGTGGTGTAGATATTTCCATGTTTATTCAGATGACTGTGTAGATATTTCCATGTTTTTACGGATGGCAGTGTAGATATTTCAATGTATATAGAGATGGCTCGGTAGATATTTCCATGTTTTTACAGATAATGGTGTAGATATTTCCATGTTTAGACAGATAGCGGTGGAGATATTTCCATGTTTATACAGATAGCGATGTAGACTGTCCCATGTTTATACAGATAGTGCTGTGTACATTTCCATGTGTATAAAGATGGCTGTGTGGATATTTCCATGTTTATACAGATGACCGTTTAGATATTTCCATGTTTTTACAGATGGCGGTGTAGATATTTCCATGTTTATACAGATTTCGGTGTGGCTATTTCCATGTTCATACAGAAAGCGGTGTAGATATTTCCATTTTTATATAGATGGTTTTGTAGATAATTCCATGTTTATACAGATGGCAGTGTAGATATTTCCATGTTTATACAGACGTTGGTGTAGATATTACCATGTTTATACAGATGACTCTGTAGTTATTTCCATGTTTATACAGAAGGCACTTTAGATATTTCCAAGTTTACATAGATAACCGTGTAGATATCTCCATGTTTATACAGATAGCGATGCAGAAATTTCCATGTTTATAGAGATAGCGCTGTAGATATTTCCATATTTATACAGATAGCGGTGTAGTTATTTCCATATTTGTAAAGATAATTGTGTAGATGTTTCCATTTTTATTCAGATGTTGGTGTAGATATTTCCATGAATACACAGATAGCGGTGTGGCTATTTCCATGTTTATACAGATGGCAGTGTATATATTTCCATGTTTTTACAGGTAGTGGTGTAGATATTTCCATGTTTATACTGATAGCGGTGTAGATATTTCCATGTTTATACAGAAATCGGTGTAGACATTTCCATGTTTACACAGATTGCGGTGTAGGTATTTCCATCTTTCTACAGATGTCATTGTAGATATTTCCATGTTTATATAGATGGTGGTGTAGATATTACCATGTTTATACAGATCGTGGTGTAGGTATTTCCATGTTAATGCAGATCGCGGTGTAGATATTTCCATGTTTATACAGAAATCGGTGTAGTTATTTCCATGTTTATACAGATAGCGGTGTAGATATTTCCATGTTTATAGAGATAGCGGTGTAGGTATTTCCATGTTTATAGACATAGCGGTGTAGATATTTCCATGTTTATATAGATGGCGTTGTAGATATTTCCATGTTTATACCGATAGTGGTGTTGGTATTTCCACGTTTATACAGAGAGTGATGTAGATATTTCCATGTTTATACAGCTCACGGTGCAGATATTTATATCTTTATACAGATGGCATTGTAGATATTTCCTTATTCACACAGATGGTGGTGTAGATATTTCCATGTTTATACAGATTGTAGTGAGGAAATTTTCTTGTTTATACAGATCACGGTGTAGATATTTCCATGTTTATAGAGATAGCGGTGTAGATATTTCCATGTTTATACAGATAGCAGAGTAGATATTTCCAATTTTGTACAGATGGCGGTGTTGATATTTCCATCTATACACAGATGACCGTGTTGATATTTCCATGTTTATACAGATGGCGGTGCAGGTATTTCTATGGATATGTAGATGGCGGTGTAGATATTTCCATGTATATACAGATAGCACTGTACTTATTTCCTTGTTATATAGAGAGTGGTGTGGATATTTCCATGTATGTACACGTGGCTGTGTAGATATTTCCATGTTTATACAGATGGCGGTGTAGATATTTCCATGTTTATACAGATAACTTTGTATGTATTTCCATGTTTATACAGATGGCGGTGTAGGTATTTCTATGTTTATAGAGATAGCAGTGGATATATTTCCATGTTTATACAGATAGCGGTGTAGTTACTTCCATGTTTATGTAGATAGCGGTGTATATATTTCCATGTATATACACTTGGCTGTGTAGTTATTTCCATGTTTATACAGATGGTGGTGTAGATATTTCCATGTTTATACGGATAACTTTGTAAGTATTTCCATGTTTATACAGATGGCGGTGTAGATATTTCCAGGTTTATACAGATAGTGGTGTAGATATTTCCATGTTTATACAGATAGCGGTGTAGATATTTCCATGTTTATACAGATTGCGGTGTAGGTATTTCCATGTTTATGCAGATAGCGGTGTAGATATTTCCATGTTTCTACGGATGGCTGTGTAGATATTTCCATGGGTATACAGATGGCTGTGTAGATATTTCCATGTTTATTGAGATAGCGGCGTAGATATTTGAATGTTTATACAGATGACTGCGTAGGCATTTCCATGTGTATACCGATGGCAGTGTAGATATTTCCATGTTTATAAAGATGGTGGTGTAGATATTTCCATGTTTATACAGATGACTGTGTAGATATTTGCATGTTTTTACTGATGGCGGTGTAGATATTTCCATGTTTATAGAGATAGCAGTGTAGATATTTCCATGTTTATACAGACAGCGGTGTAGATATTTCCATGTTTATTAGAGATAGCGGTGTAGATATTTCCATATTTATACAGATAGCGGTGTAGATAATTCCATGTTTATACAGATGGCGGTGTAGGTTTTTCCATGTTTATACAGATGGCGGTGTAGATATTCGCGTGTTTATACAGGGGGCAGTGTAGATATTTCCGTGTTTATAGGGATAGCGGTGTAATATTTCCATGTTTACAGAGATACCGGTGTAGATATTTCCATATTTGCGCAGATTGCAGTGTAGATATTGCCATCTTTACTCAGATAGCAGTGTAGATATTTGCAAGTTTAGACGGATAGCGGTGTAAATATTTCCATGTTTACACAGATAGCATTGTAGGTATTTCCATGTTTATACAGATAGCGGTGTAGATATTTCCATGTTTCTACAGATGACTCTGTAGATATTTCCATGGTTATACAGATGGCTGTGTAGATATTTCCATGTGTATAGAGATTGTGGTGTAGCTATTTCCATGTTTATAGTGATAGTGGTGAAGGTATTTCTTTGTTTATACAGATAGCGGTGTAGATATTTCCATCTTTATAGAGATGGCAGTGTAGATAATTCCATGTTTATAGAGATAGGGATGTAGATATTTCCATGATTATACAGCTGGCGGTGTAGATAATTCCATGTTTATGGAGATGGCGGTGTAGATATTTTCATGTTTGTAGAGATGGCGGTGTAGATATTTCCATGTTTATAGAGAATGGGTGTAGATATTTCCATTTTTACAGAGATTGCGGTGTAGGTATTTCCATGTTTATAGAGATAGCGGTGAAGATATTTCCATGTTTATACAGATGGCGGTGTAGATATTTCCATGTTTACACAGATGGCGGTGTATTTCCATGCTTATATAGATAGCAGTGTAGATATTTCCATGTTTACAGAGATAGAGTTGTAGATATTTCCGTCTTTGAACAGATTGCAGTGTAGATTTTTCCATATTTACACAAATAGCGCTGCAGATGTTTCAAAGTTTACACAGATAGCTGGGTAGATATTTCCACGTTTACACAGATAGTGTTGTAGATATTTCCATGTTTATAGAGATAACGGTGTAGATATTTCCATGTTTACACAGATAGCGGTGGAGATATTTCCATGTTTATACAGATAGCAATGTAGACATTTCCAAGTTTATACAGATAGCGGTGTAGATATTTCCATGTTTATAGAGATAGCGGTGTAGATATTTCCATGTTTATGCAGATGGCTGTGTAGGTATTTCCATGTTAATGCAGATAACAGTGTAGATATTTCCATGTTTATAGAGAGCGGTGTAGATATTTCCATGTTTATACAAATGGCTGCGTAGATATTTCCATGTGTATGCAGATGGCAGTGCAGATATTTCCCTGTTTATAAAGATGGTGGTGTAGATATTTCCATGTTTATACAGAAGACTGTGTAGATATTTGCATGATTTTACAGATGGCGGTGTGGATATTTCCATGTTTATAGAGATACCTGTGTAGATATTTCAATGTTTATAAAGATAGCTGTGTAGATATTTCCATGTTTATACAGATCGTGGTGAAGATATTTCCATGTTTATACAGATCACGGTGTAGATATTTCCATGTTTATACAGATCGCAGTGTAGATATTTAGATGTTTATACAGATCATGGTGTAGATATTTCCATGTTAATACAGATTGCGGTGTTGATATTACCATGTTTATAGGGATCGCGGTGCAAATATTTCCACATTTACAGAGACAGCGGTGTAGTTATTAGCATGTTTATACAGATAGTGGGGTAGATATTTCCATGTATAAACAGATGTTTGTGTATATATTTCCATGTTTAAACAGATGGCGATGTAGATATTTCCTTTTTTATACAAATAGCGGTGTAGTTATTTCCATGTTTATACAGATAGCGGTGTAGATATTTCCATGTATATACAGATGGCAGTGTAGATATTTCCATGTTTATACAGATGGCTGTGTAGATATTTCCATGTTTATACAGATTACTTTGTAGGTATTTCCATGTTTATACAGATGGTGGTGCAGATATTTCCATGTTTATAGAGATAGCTGTGTAGATATTTCCATGTTTATACAGATCGCGGTGTAGATATTTCCATGTTTATACAGATCGCGGTGTAGATATTTCCATGTTTATAGAGATCGCGGTGTAGATATTTCCATGTCTATAGAGATCGCGGTGTAGATATTTCCATGTTTATACAGATCACAGTGTAGATATTTCCATGTTTATACAGATAGCGGTGCAGATATTTCCATGTTTATACAGATAGCGCTGTAGATATTTCCATGTTTATACAGATGGCGGTGTAGATATTTCCATGTTTATAGAGATGGCGGTGTAGATATTTCCATGTTTATAGAGATAGCGGTGTAGATATATCCATGTTCATAGAGATAGCAGTGAGGATATTTCCATGTTTACACAGATATCAATGTAGATATTTCCATTTTTATAGAGATAGCGGTTTAGATATTTCATATTTATACAGATAGCGGTGTAGATATTTCCATGTTTATACCGATGCCTATGCAGATATCTCCATGTTTATACAGAGGGCTGTGTAGCTACTTCCATGTTCCTACACATGACTGTGTAGTTATTTCCATGTTTATACAGACGGCTTTGTAGATATTTCCATGTCTATAGAGATTGCGGTGCAGATATTTCCATGTTTATACAGATTGCGGTGTATATATTTCCATGTTTATACAGATCGTGGTGTAGATATTTCCAAGTTTATACAGATACCGGTGTAGATATTTGCATGTTTATACAGACCGCAGTGTATATATTTCCATGTTTATAGAGATAGAAGTGTAGATATTTCCAAGTTCGAACAGATGGCGGTGTTGATGTTTCCATCTATACACAGATTGCCGTGTAGGTATTTCCATGTGTATACAGATGGCATTGTTGATATTTCCATGTTTATGCAGATGGTGGTGTAGATATTTCCATGTTTACACAGATGACTGTATAGGTATTTCCATGTTTATTCTGATGGCAGTGTAGGTATTTCCATGTTTATAGACATAGCGGTGTAGATATTTCCATGTTTATATAGATGGCGTTGTAGATATTTCCATGTTTATATAGATGGCGGTGTAGATGTTTCCATGTTTATACAGATCGCGGTGTAGATATTTCCATGTTTTTACAGATGGCAGTGTAGATATTTCAATGTTTATAGAGATGGCGCTGTAGATATTTCCATGTTTAAACAGATAACGGTGGAGATATTTCCATGTTTATACAGACAGCAGTGGAGATATTTCCATGTTTATACACATAGCGTTGTACATATTTCCATGTTTATAGAGACAGCGGTGTAGGTATTTCCATGTTTATACAGATAGCGGTGCAGATATTTCCATGTTTACACAGATACCTATGCAGATATTTCCATATTTATACAGAGGGCTGTGTAGATATTTCTATGTTTATACAGATGGCAGTGTAGATATTTCCGTGTTCCTACACATGACTGTGTAGGTATTTCCATCTTTATACAGATGGCTTTGTAGATATTTCCATGTTTATAGAGTAGCGGTGCAGATATTTCCATTTTTATACAGATAGCGCTGTATATATTTCCATGTTTATACAGATCGTGGTGTAGATATTTCCGTGTTTATACACAGGGCGGAGTAGATACTTCCATCTTTATGGAGATGGCAGTGTAGATATTTTCATGTTTATACAGATAGCGGTGTAGATAATTCCATATTTATAGAGATAGCAGTGTAGATATTTCCATCTTTCTACAGATGGCAGTGTAGATAATTCAATGTTTATACAGATGGCCGTGTAGATATTTCCATATTTATACAGATGACTGTGTAGATATTTCCATGTGTATACAGATGGTATTGTAGGTATTTCCATGTTTATACAGATGGCGGTGTAGATATTTCCATGTGTATACTGATGGCATTGTAGATATTTCCATGTTTATACAGATGACTGTATAGGTATTTCCATGTTTTTACAGATGGCAGTGCAGATATTTCCATGTTTATAGAGATAGCGGTGTAGATATTTCCATGTTTGTACAGATGGTGGTGTTGATATTTCCATCTATACACAGATGGCCGTGTAGATATTTCCATGTTTATACAGATGGCGGCATAGATATTTCCATGGACATGCAGATGGCGGTGTAGATATTTCTATGTTTATAGAGATAGCGGTGTAGATATTTCCATATTTACCCAGATAGTGGTGTAGATTCTTCCGTGTTTATACGCATGGCGGAGTAGATACTTCCATCTTTATGGAGATGGCAGTGTAGATATTTTCATGTTTATAGAGATGGCGGTGTAGATATTTCAATATTTATAGAGATAGCGGTGTTGATATTTCCATTTTCTACAGATGGCAGTGTAGATATTTCCATGTTTACACAGACGGCAGTGTAGATATTTCCATATTTACACAGATGTCTGTGTAGATATTTCCATGTGTATACAGATGGTATTGTAGGTATTTCCATGTTTATACAGATGTTGGTGTAGATATTTCCATGTTTATTCAGATGACTGTGTAGATATTTCCATGTTTTTACAGATGGCAGTGTAGATATTTCAATGTTTATAGAGATGGCGCTGTAGATATTTCCATATTTATACAGAGAGCGGTGTAGATATTTCCATGTTTTTACAGATATCGGTGTACATATTTCCATGTTTACACAGATTGCGGTGTAGATATTTACATTTTTCTACACATGGCATTGTAGATATTTCGATGTTTATAAAGATGGCGGTGTAGATATTTCCATGTTTATATAGATGGTGGTGTAGATATTACCATGTTTATACAGATAGCGGTGTAGATATTTCCATGTTTATGCAGATCGTGCTGAAGATATTTCCATGTTTATACAGATCGCTGTGTAGATATTTCCATGTTTATACTGATCGCGGTGTAGATATTTCCATGTTCATACAGATAGCGGTGTAGATATTTCCATTTTTATACAGATAGCTGTGTAGATATTTCCATGTTTATAGAGATAGCGGTGTAGGTATTTCCATGTTTATAGACATAGCAGTGTAGATATTTCCATGTTTATATAGACGGCGTTGTAGAGATTTCCATGTTTATACCGATAGCGGTGTTGGTATTTCCACGTTTGTACAGATAGCGATGTAGATATTTCCATGTTTAAACAGCTCGCGGTGCAGATATTTATATCTTTATACAGATGGCATTGTAGATATTTCCTTATTCACACAGATGGCGGTGTAGATGTTTCCATGTTTATAAAGATGGCGGAATAGTTAGTTCCATGTTTATGGATATGGCAGTGTAGATATTTTCATGTTTATAGAGATGGCGGTGTAGATATTTCCATGTTTATAGAGATAGCAGTGTAGATATTTACATGTTTATACAGATGGCTGTGTAGATATTTCCATGTGTATACAGACGACATTGTAGATATTTCCATGTTTATACAGATGACTGTATAGCTATTTCCATGTTTTTACAGATGGCAGTGAAGATATTTCCATGTTTATAGAGATAGCGGTGTAGATATTTCCATGTTTGTACAGATGACGGTGTTGATATTTCCATCTATACACAGATGGCCGTGTAGGTATTTCCATGTTTATACAGATGGCGGCGTAGATATTTCCATGGAAATGCAGATGGCGGTGTAGATATTTCCATGTTTATACAGATAGCGGTGTAGATATTTCCATGTTTACACAGATGGTGGTGTAGATATTTCCGTGTTTATACACATGGCGGAGTAGATAGTTCCATCTTTATGGAGATGGCAGTGTAGATATTTTCATGTTTATAGGGATGGCGGTGTAGATATTTCCATATGTATAGATATAGCGCTGTAGATATTTCCATCTTTCTACAGATGGCAGTGTAGATATTTCCATGTTTACACAGACGGCGGTGTAGATATTTCCATATTTATACAGATGTCTGTGTAGATATTTCCATGTGTATACAGATGGTATTGTAGGTATTTCCATGTTTATACAGATGGTGGTGTAGATATTTCCATGTTTATTCAGATGACTGTGTAGATATTTCCATGTTTTTACAGATGGCAGTGTAGATATTTCAATGTTCATAGAGATGGCGCTGTAGATATTTCCATGTTTATACAGATCGCGGTATAGATATTTCCATGTTTATACAGATAGCGGTGTAGATATTTCCATGTTTATACAGACCGCGGTGTAGATATTTCCATGTTTATACAGAGAGCGGTGCAGATATTTCCATGTTTGTACAGATGGCGGTGTTGATATTTCCATCTATACACAAATGACCGTATAGATATTTCCATGTTTATAAAGATGGCGGCGCATATATTTCCATGGATATGTAGATGGCGGTGTAGATATTTCCATGTTTATACAGATAGCGTTGTAGTTATTTCCATGTTTATACAGATGGCGGTGTAGATATTTCCATGTTTATACAGATAACTTTGCAATTATTTAAATGTTTATACAGACGGCAGTGTAGATATTTCGATGTTTATAGAGATAGCAGTGGAGATATTTCCATGTTTATACAGATAGCGGTGTAGACATTTCCATGTTTATACTGATCATGGTATAGATATTTCCATGTTTATAGAGATGGCGATGCAGATATTTCCATGTTCAAAGAGATAGCGGTGTTGATTTTTCCATGTTTATAGAGATAGCGGTGTGGATATTTCCATGTTTATACAGATAGGGGTGTAGATATTTCCATGTTTGTAGAGATGGCAGTGAAGATATTTCCATGTTTATACAGATCACGGTGTAGATATTTCCTTGTTTATACAAATAGCAGTGTAGTTATTTCCATGTTTATACATATAGCAGTGTAGATATTTCCATGTATATACAGATTGCGGTGTAGATATTTCCATCTTTCTACAGATGGCATTGTAGATATTTCCATGTTTATACAGATGGCGGTGAAGATATTTCCATGGACATGCAGATGGTGGTGTAGATATTTCCATGTTTTTACAGATAGCGGTGTAGATATTTCCATGTTTTCACAGATGGTGGTGTAGATATTTCCGTGTTTATACACATGGCGGAGTAGATACTTCCATCTTTATGGAGATGGCAGTGTAGATATTTTCATGTTTATAGAGATGGCGGTGTAGATATTTCCATATTTATAGAGATAGCGGTGTAGATATTTCCATCTTTCTACCGATGGCAGTGTAGATATTTCCATGTTTATACAGATGGCGGTGTAGATATTTCCATATTTATACAGATGTCTGTGTAGATATTTCCATGTGTATACAGATGTTATTGTAGCTATTTCCATGTTTATACAGATGGTTGTGTAGATATTTCCATGTTTATTCAGATGACTGTTTAGATATTTCCATGTTTTTACAGATGGCAGTGTAGATATTTCAATGTTTATAGAGATGGCCCTGTAGATATTTCCATTTTTATACAGATAACTTTGTAAGTATTTCCATGTTTATACAGATGGCAGTGTAGATATTTCGATGTTTATAGAGATAACGGTGGAGATATTTCCATGTTTATACAGATAGCGGTGTAGATATTTCCATGTTTATACAGATCGTGGTGTAGATATTTCCATGTTTATACAGATATCGGTGTAGGTATTTCCATGTTCATACAGATAGCTGTGTAGATATTTCCATATTTATACAGATAGCGGTGTATGTATATCCATGTTTATACAGATAGCGGTGTAGATCTTTCCATGTTTAAACAGATCGTGGTGTAGATATTTCCATGTTTATACAGATAACGGTGTAGATATTTCCATGTTTATACAGATGGTGGTGTAGTTACTTCCATATTATACAGATATCAGTGTTGATAGTTCCATGTTTATACAGATGGCAGTGAATGTATTTCCATGTTTATACAGATGGCGTTGTAGATATTTCGCTGTTTGCACAGATAGTGGTGTAGATATTTCCATGTTTATACAGATAGCAGTGTAGATATTTCCATGTTTATACAGATAGCGGTGTAGATATTTCCATGTTTATACAGATAGCGGTGTTGGTATTTCCATGTTTATACAGATATCGTTGTAGATATTTCCATGTTTATACTGCTCGCCGTGTAGATATTTCCATTGTTCTACACATGGCGGTGTAGGTATTTCCAAGTTTTTACATATGGCGGTGTAGATATTTCCATGTTTATAGAGACGGCATTGTAGTTAGCTACATGTTTATGGAGATGGCAGTGTAGATATTTTCATGTTTATAAAGATGGCGGTGTAGATATTTCCATGTTTGTAGAGATAGCGTTGTAGGTATATCCATGTTTATACAGATATCGGTGTAGATATTTCCATGTTTATACAGACAGTGGTGTGGATCTTTCCATGTTTATGCAGATCGTGGTGTAGATATTTCCATGTTTATACAGATATCGGTGTAGGTATTTCCATGTTCATACAGATAGCTGTGTAGATATTTCCATATTTATACAGATAGCGGTGTATATATATCCATGTTTATACAGATAGCGGTGTAGATCTTTCCATGTTTAAACAGATCGTGGTGTAGATATTTCCATGTTTATACAGATAACGGTGTAGGTATTTCCATGTTTATACAGATAGCAGTGTAGATATTTCCATGTTTATACACATAGCGCTGTTTCTACTTCCATGTTTATACAGATAGCGGTGTAGTTATTTCCATGTTTATACAGATGGTGGTGTAGTTACTTCCATATTATACAGATATCAGTGTTGATAGTTCCATGTTTATACAGATGGCAGTGAATGTATTTCCATGTTTATACAGATGGCGTTGTAGATATTTCGATGTTTGCACAGACAGCGGTGTAGATATTACCATGTTTACACAGATAGCGGTGTAGATATTTCCATGTTTATACAGATAGCGGTGTAGATATTTCCATGTTTATAGAGATAGAAGTGCAGATATTTCCATGGTTATACACATCGTGGTGTAGATATTTTCATGTTTATACAGATAACGGTGTAGGTATTTCCATGTTTATACAGATGGTAGTGTAGATTCTTCCATATTTTACAGATATAAGTGTTGATAGTTCCATGTTTATACAGATAGCGGTGTAGTTATTTCCATGTTTATACAGATAGCAGTGTAGATATTTCCATATTTATACAGATAGCGGTGTAGATCTTTCCATGTTTATACAGATCGTGGTGTAGATATTTCCATGTTTATACAGATAGCGGTGAAGTTATTGCCATGTTTATGCAGATGGCGGTGTAGATATTTCCATTTTTATACAGATGGCGTTGTAGATATTTCCATGTTTATACAGATGGTGGTGTAGATATTTCCATGTTTATACAGACGGCGGTGTCGATATTTTCATGTTTATACAGATGGCGGTGTAGATATTTCCATGTTTGCACAGATCTCAGTGTAGATATTTCCAGGTTTACAGAGATAGCGGTGTAGATATTTCCATGTTTATATGGATAGCGGAGTAGATATTTCCATGTTTACACAGATAGCGTTGTAGATAGTTCCATGTTTACACAGATAGTGGTGTGGATATTTCCATGTTTACACAGATAGCGGTGTAGATATTTCCATCTTTACACAGATAGCGGTGTAGATATTTCCATGTTTACACAGATAGTGTTGTTGGTATTTCCATGTTTATACAGATAGCGGTGTAGATATTTGCATGTTTATACAGTTCGCCGTGTGGGTATTTCCATTTTTCTACAGATGGTGGTGTAGATTTTTCCAAGTTTTTACATATGTCGGTGTAGATATTTCCATGTTTATAGAGATGGCGTTGTAGTTAGTTCCCTGTTTATGGAGATGGCAGTGTAGATATTTTCATGTTTATGGAGATGTCGGTGTAGATATTTCCATGTGTATACAGATGGCATTGTAGGTAGTTCCATGTTTATACAGATCGTGGTGTAGATATTTCCATGTTTATACAGATGACTGTGTAGATATTTCCATGTTTTTACTGATGACTGTGTACTTGTTTCCATGTTTATAGAGACAACGGTGTAGATATTTCCATGTTTATGCGGATGGTGTTGTGGATATTTCCATGTTTCTAGAGAAAGCGGTGTACATATTTCCAGATTTATACCGATGACTGTGTAGATATTTCCATGCTCATACAGATAGCGGTGTAGTTATTTCCATGTTTAAACAGACAGCGGTGTAGATATTTCCATGTTTATAAAGATGGCGGTGTAGTTAGTTCCCTGTTTATGGAGATGGCAGTGTACATATTTCCATGTTTGCACAGATAGCGATGTAGATATTTCCATGTTTACACAGATAGCTGTGTAGATATTTCCATGTTTACACTGATAGCGGTGTAGATATTTCCATCTTTACACAGATAGCGTTGTAGATATTTCCATGTTTATATAGATAGCGGTGTAGATATTTCCATCTTTATACATTTAGCGATGTAGATATTTCCATGTTTACACAGATAGCACTGGAGATATTTCCTTGTTTATACAGATAGCGGTGTATTTATTTCCATGTTTATAGAGATGTCGGTGTAGATATTTCCATGTTTTTAGAGATAGTAGTGTAGATATTTCCATGTTTATAGAGATAGCGGTGTAGGTATTTCCATGTTTATAGACATAGCAGTGTAGATATTTCCATGTTTATACAGACGGCTGTGTAGATATTTTCATGTTTTTACAGATGGTAGTGTAGACATTTCCATGTTTATACAGATGACTGTGTAAATATTTCCATGTTTTTACTGATGCTGGTGGAGATATTTCCATATTTATACAGACAGCATTGTAGATAATTAAATCTTTATGCAGATGGCGGTGTTGATATTTCCATGTTTATACTGATGGCGGTGTAGATAGTTCCATGTTTATGGAGATGGCAGTGCAGATATTTCGATGTTTAAAGAGATGGCGGTGTAGATATTTCCCTGTTTATAGAGACAGTGGTATAGATATTTCCATGTTTATAGAGATAGCGGTGTAGGTATTTCCATGTTTATAGAGATAGCAGTGTACATATTTCCATATTTATACAGATGGCGGTGTAGCTATTTCCATGTTTATACAGATAGCGGTGTAGATATTTCCATGTTTATACAGATAGCGGTGTTGGTATTTCCATGTTTATACAGATATCATTGTAGATATTTTCATGTTTATACTGCTCGCCGTGTAGATATTTCCATTGTTCTACAGATGGCGGTGTAGGTATTTCCAAGTTTTTACATATGGCGGTGTAGATATTTCCATGTTTATAGAGACGGCATTGTAGTTAGTTACATGTTTATGGAGATGGCAGTGTAGATATTTTCATGTTTATAAAGATGGCGGTGTAGATATTTCCATGTTTGTAGAGATAGCGGTGTAGGTATTTCCTTGTTTATACAGATGGCTGTGTACATATTTCCATGTGTATACAGATGGCATTGTAGATACTTCCATGTTTATACAGATGGTGGTGTAGATATTTCCATATTTATACAGATGACTGTGTAGATATTTCCATGTTTATACAGATAGCGGTGTAGTTATTTCCATGTTTATACAGATAGCGGTGTAGATATTTCCATGTTTATACAGATGGCGGTGTAGATCTTTCCATGTTTATACAGATCGTGGTGTAGATATTTCCATGTTTATACAGATAGCGGTGTAGGTATTTCCATGTTCATACAGATACTTGTGTAGATATTTCCATAGTTATACAGATAGCGGTGTAGATATATCCATGTTTATACAGATAGCGGTGTAGATCTTTCCATGTTTATACAGATCGTGGTGTAGATATTTCCATGTTTATACAGATAACGGTGTAGATATTTCCATGTTTATACAGATGGTGGTGTAGATACTTCCATATTATACAGATATCAGTGTTGATAGTTCCATGTTTATACAGATAGCGGTGTTGATATTTCCACGTTTATACGGATGGCAGTGTAGATATTTCCATGTTTATACAGATGGCGGTGTAGGTATTTCCATGTTTATACAGATAGCGGTGTAGGTATTTCCATGTTTATACAGATATCGGTGTAGATATTTCCATGTTTATACTGCTCGCCGTGTAGATATTTCCATTGTTCTACAGACAGCTGTGTAGATATTTCCATGTTTATGCAGATGGCGGTGTAGATATTTCCATGTTTACCCAGATGGCGGTGTAGATAGTTCCATGTTTATGGAGATGGCAGTGTAGACATTTTCATGTTTAAAGAGATGGCGGTGTAGGTATTTCCATGTTTAAAGAGATAGCGGTGTAGATATTTCCATGTTCATACAGATAGCGGTGTAGGTATTTCCATGTTTATACCGATAGCGGTGTGGATATTTCCATGTTTTTACAGATAGCGGTGTAGATCTTTCCATGTTTATACAGATCGTGGTGTAGATATTTCCATGTGTATACAGATGGCAGTGGAGATATTGCCAGGTTTATAAAGATGACTGTGTAGATAATTCCATATTTTTACAGATGGGGGTGTAGATATTTCCATGTTTATACAGACAGCGGTGTAGATATTTCCACGTTTACACGGATAGCGATGTGGATATTTCCATCTTTAAACAGATAGCGTTGTGGATATTTCCATGTTTATACAGATAGCGGTGTAGATATTTCCATGTTTATACAGATAGCGGTGTAGATATTTCCATGTTTATGAAGATAGCGGTGGAGATATTTCCATGTTTATACAGATGACGGTGTATGTATTTCCATGTTTATGGAGATAGCGGTGCAGATATTTCCAAGTTTATTCAGACAGCGGTGTGGATATTTCCATGTTTATACAGAGAGCGGTGTAGATACTTCCATGTTTATACAGATAGTGTTGTAAATATTTCCATGTTTTTAGATATATCGGTGTAGTTATCTCCTTGTTTTTCCAGATTTGTGTGAAGATATTTCCATGTGTATACAGATGGCAGTGTAGATATTTCCGTATTTATACAGATAGCGTTGTAAATATATCCATGTTTATACAGATAGCGGTGTAGATCTCTCCATGTTTATACAGATCGTGGTGTAGATATTTCCATGTTGATACAGATAGCGGTGTTGATATTTCCACGTTTATACGGATGGCAGTGTAGATATTTCCATGTTTATACAGATGGCGGTGTAGGTATTTCCATGTTTATACAGATAGCGGTGTAGGTATTTCCATGTTTATACGGATAGCAGTGTAGATATTTCCATGTTTATAAAGATGGCCGTGTAGATATTTCCATGTTTATACATATAGCGGTGTAGTTATTTCCATGTTTATACAGATAGAGGTGTAGGTATTTCCATGTTTATGCAGATAGCTGTGTAGATGTTTCCATATTTATACAGATAGCGGTGTAGATTTTTCCAATTTTATACCGATCGTGGTGTAGATATTTCCAAGTTTATACAGATAGCGGTGTAGACATTGCCATGCTTATACAGATGGCGTTGTAAATATTTCCATGTTTATACAGATGACTGTGTAGATATTTCCATGTTTTTACAGATGGCTGTGTAGCTATTTCCATGCTTTTACAGATAGCGGTGTGGCTATTTCCATGTTTATACAGATGACTCTGTAAATATTTCCATGTTTTTACAGATGGCTGTGTAGCTATTTCCATGTTTTTACAGATAGCGTTGAGGCTATTTCCATGTTTATACAGATAGCGGTGTTGGTATTTCCATGTTTATACAGATATCGTTGTAGATATTTTCATGTTTATACAGCTCGCCGTGTAGATATTTCCATTTTTCTACTAATGGCGGTGAAGGTATTTCCAAGTTTTTACATATGGCGGTGTAAATATTTCCTTGTTTATAGAGATGGCATTTTAGTTAGTTCAATGTTTATGGAGATGGCAGTGTAGATATTTTCATGTTTATAGAGATGGCGGTGTAGATATTTCCATGTTTATACAGATAGCGGTGTAGGTATTTCCATGTTTATACAGATGGAGTTGTAGATATTTCCATGTTTGCACAGACAGCGGTGTAGATATTTCCATGTTTACACAGACAGCGCTGTAGATATTTCCATGTTTATGCAGATGGCGGTGTAGATATTTCCATGTTTATAGAGATAGCGGTGTAGATATTTCCATATTTATACAGATGGCGGTGTAGATGCTTCCATGTTTATACATATAGCGGTGTATGTATTTACTTGTTTATACAGATAGAAGTGTAGATATATCCATATTTATAAAGAAGGCTGTCTCGTTATTTCCATGTTTATACAGATCGCGGTGTAGATATTTCCATGTTTATATAGATAGCGGTGAAGATAATTCCAAATTTATACAGATAGCAGTGTTGGTATTTCCATGTTTATACAGATATCGGTATTGATATTTCCATGTTTACACAGCTCGCCTTGTAGATATTTCCATTTTTATACAGATTATGGTGTAGATATTTCCATGTTTATATATATGGTGGTGTAGATATTTCGATGTTTATACAGAAGGCGGTGTAGTTATTTCCATGTTTATACAGATGACTGTGTAGGTATTTCCATGTTTATACAGATGGTGGTGTAGATATTTGCATGTTTATACAGATGACTGTGTAGGTATTTCCATGTTTATACTGAAGGCGGTGTAGATATTTCCAGGTTTCTACACATAGTGTTGTAGATATTTCCATCTTTACAGAGATAGCGGTGTAGATATTTCCATTTTTATATAGATAGCTTAGTAGATATTTCCATGTTTAAACAGATAGCGGTGTAGATATTTCCATCTTTACAATAATAGCGGTGTAGATATTTCCATCTTTACACAGACAGCGGTGTAGATATTTCCATGTTTGCACAGACAGCGGTGTAGGTATTTCCATGTTCAAACAGATAGCTATGTAGATATTTCCATATTTATACAGATAACTGTGTAGATATTTCCATGTTTATAGAGATGGTGGTGTAGATACTTCCATATTATACAGATATCAGTGTTGATAGTTCCATGTTTATAAAGTTAGCGGTGTTGATATTTCCATGTTTATACGGATGGCAGTGTAGATATTCCCATGTTTATACAGATGGCGGTGTATGTATTTCTATGTTTATACAGATGGCGTTGTAGACATTTCCATGTTTGCACAGACAGCGGTGTAGATATTTCCATGTTTACTCAGATAGCGGTGTAGATATTTCCATGTATATACAGATAGCGGTGTAGATATTTCCATGTTTATACTGATAGCAGTGCAGTTATTTCCATGGTTATACAGATCGTGGTGTAGATATTTCCATGTTTATACAGATAGCGGTGTAGTTATTGCCATGTTTATCCAGATGGCGGTGTAGATATTTTCATCTTTATGCAGATGGCGGTGTAGATGTTTCCATGTTTATACAGATGGTGGTGTAGATATTTCCATGTTTATACAGATGGCGGTGTAGATATTTTCAAGTTTATACAGATGTCGGTGCAGATATTTCCATGTTTGCACAGATGGCGGTGTAGATATTTCCATGTTTACAGAGATAGCGGTGTAGATATTTCCATGTTTATATGGATAGTCGAGTAGATATTTCCATGTTTACCCATCTAGCGTTGTAGATAGTTCCATGTTTACACAGATAGTGGTGTAGATATTTCCATGTTTACACAGATAGCGGTGTAGATATTTCCATCTTTACACAGATAGCGGTGTAGATATTTCCATGTTTACACAGATAGCTGTGTAGATATTTCCATGTTTACACAGATAGCGGTGTAGATATACCCATCTTTATACAGATAGCGGTGTAGATATTTCCATGTTTATACTGATAGCAGTGGAGATAATTCCATGTTTATACAGATAGCGGTGTAGATATTTCCATGTTTATAGAGTTGGCAGTGTAGATATTTCCATGTTTATAGAAATAGCGGTGTTGATATTCCCATGTTTATAGAGATAGCGGTTTAGGCATTTCCATGTTTATAGTCAAAGCAGTGTAGATATTTCCATGTTTATACAGACCGCTGTGTAGATATTTCCATGTGTATACAGATGGCATTGTAGATATTTCCATGTTTATACAGATGGTGGTGTAGATATTTCCATGTTTATACAGATGACTGCGTAGGTATTAACATGTTTTTACTGATGGCGGTGGAGATATTTCCATGTTTATAGAGACAGCGGTGTAGATATTTCCATGTTTACACAGAATGCGGTGTAGATATTTCCATGTTTATACAGATAGCGTTTTAGATATTTCCATGTTTATACAGGTTGCGGTGTATTTACATGTGTATACAGATCGCGGTGTAGATATTTCCATCTTTCTAGAAATGGCAGTGTAGATATTTCCATGTTTATAGAGATAGCCGTTGACATATTCCCATGTTTATACAGATAGTGGTGTGGCTATTTCCATGTTTAAACAGATAGCGATGTATATATTTCCAAGTTTATAGAGATAGCGGTGTATATATTTCCATGTTTTACAGATTGCTGTGTAGATATTTCCATGTGTATACAGATGGCAGTGTACGTATTTCCATGTTTATACAGATGGAGGTGAAGATACTTCCATGTTTCTACAGATGACTGTGTAGATGTTTCCATGTTTTTACAGATCGCGGTGTAGATATTCCCATGTTTATACAGATAGTGGTGTGGCTATTTCCATGTTTATACAGATAGCGATGTATATATTTCCATGTTTATAGAGATGGCTGTTTAGATATTTCCATGTTTATACAGATAGCGGTGTAGACATTCCATATTTATAGAGATAGCGGTGTAGATATTTAAATATTTAAACTGATAGCGGTGTAGATATTTCCATATTTACACAGACAGTGATGTAGATATTTCCATCTTTTTACAGATGGTGGTGTAGATATTTCCATGTTTATACAGATAGCGGTGTGTCTATTTCCATGTTTATATAGATAGCGATGTAGATATTTATATGTTTATACAGATAGCAGTTTAGATATTTCCATGTTTATAGAGATAGCGGTGGAGATATTTCCATGTTTATACAGATAGCGGTGGAGATATTTCCATGTTTATACGGATAGCGGTGTTGACATTTCCAAGATGATGCAGATAGCGATGTAGATATTTCCATGTTTATAGAGATAACGGTGGAGATATTTCCATGTTTATAGAGATAGCGGTCAAGATATTTCCACGTTTATACAGATAACGATGTAGATATTTCCATGTTTATACAGACTGCGGTGTAGATATTTACATGTCTATACAGACAGCGAAGTTGATATTTACCTCTTTATAGAGGTAGCGGTGTAGGTATTTCCATGTTTATACTGATTGCGGTGGAGATATTTCCATGTTTGTACAGATAGTGATGTAGATATTTCCAGGATCATACAGATAGCGGTGGAGATATTTCCATGTATATACAGATAGCGGTGGAGTTATTTCCATGTTTATACAGATAGCATTGGAGATATTTCCATGTTTATAGAGATGGCGGTGTAGATATTTCCATATTTATACAGATAGCCGTGTAGATATTTCGATGTTTATTCCAATTGTGGTGTAGATATTTCCATGTTTATACAGATAGCGGTGTGTCTACTTCCATGTTTATACAGAAGCAGTGTAGATATTTCCATGTTTATACAGATAACGATGTAGATATTTCCATGTTTATACAGATAGCCGTGTGGATATTTCCATGTTTATACAGATAGAAGTGGAGATAATTCCATGTTTATACAGATAGCCGGTGGAGATATTTCCATGTTTATACAGTTAGCGTTGGGGATATTACGATGTTTATAGAGATGGCGGTGTAGATATTTCCAACTTTATACAGATAGCGGTGTAGATATTTCCATGTTTACACAGATAGCGGTGTAGATATTTCCATGTATACACAGATAGCGGTGTAGGTATTTCCAAGTTTATACAGATGGAGGTGAAGATACTTCCATGTTTCTACAGATGACTGTGTAGATATTTCCATGTTTTTACAGATCGTGGTGTAGATATTTCCATGTTTATACAGATAGTGTTGTGGATATTTCCATGTTTATACAGATAGGGATGTAGATATTTCCATGTTAATAGAGATGGCTGTTTAGATATTTCCATGTTTATACAGATAGCGGTGTAGACATTCCATATTTATAGAGATAGCGGTGTGGATATTTCCATATTTATACTGATAGCGGTGTAGATATTTCCATGTTTATACAGATAGCGGTCTAGGTATTTCCATGTTTAAACAGATATCGGTGTAGTTATTTCCATGTTTATACAGATGACTGTGTACATATTTCCATGTTTATACAGATGATGGTGGAGATATTTCCATGTTTATAGAAATTGCGGTGGAGATAATTCCATGTTTATTCAGATAGCTGTGTAGATATTTCCATGTTTATAGAGATAGCGGTTTAGATATTTCCATATTTATAAAGATTGCCGTGTAGTTATTTCCATATCTATTCAGATGGTGGTGTATATATTTCCATATTTATGCAGATAGCGGTGTAGCTACTTCCATGTTTATACAGATGGCAGTGTAGATATTTCCATGTTTATACAGATAGCGAAGTAGATATTTCCAAGTTTATACAGATAGCAGTGTAGATATTTGCAAGTTTATACAGATGGCTGTGTAGATATTTCCATGTGTATACAGATGGCAGTGTAGATATTTCCATGTTTATGCTAATGGAGGTGTAGATATTTCCATGTGTACACAAATGAATGTGTAGATATTTCCACATATTTACAAATAACGTTGTAGATATTTCCATGTTTATACAGATAGCGGTAGAGATATTTCCATGTTTATACAGATAGCGTTGGAGATATTTCCATGTTTATAGAGATGGTGGTGTAGATATTTCCACATTTATACAGATAGCTTTGTAGATATTTCGACGTTTATTCAGATGGTGGTGTAGATATTTCCATGTTTATACAGATAGCTGTGTACATATTTCGATGTTTATTCAGATGGTGGTGTAGAGATTTCCATGTTTATACAGATAGCGGTGTGGCTACTTCCATGTTTATACTGATGGCAGTGTAGCTATTTCCATGTTTATACAGATAGCGATGTAGATATTTCCATGTTTAAAGAGATAGCGGTGTAGATATTTCCATTTTTATGCAGATGACTGTGTGGATATTTCCATGTGTATACAGATAGAAGTGTAGATATTTCCATGTTTACACAGGTGGAGGTGTAGGTATTTCCATGTTTACAGATGACTGTGTAGATATTTCCGTGTTTTTACAGATGGCGGTGTAGATATTTCCATGTTTATACAGACAGCGGTGTGGCTATTTCCATGTTTATACACAAAGCGATGTAGATATTTCCATTGTTATAGAGATGGCTGTGTAGATATTTCCATGTTTATGCAGATGGCGGTGTAGATATTTCCTTGTTTATAGGTATAGCCATGTAGATATTTTCAATTTTATACAGTTGGCGGTGGAGATATCTCCAGGTTTATAGAGATAGCGGTGTAGACATTTCCATGTTTATACAAATAGGTGTGTAGGTATTTCCATGTTTATAGAGATACCGGTGTAGATATTTCCATATTTATACAGATAGCCATGTGTAGGTTTCCATGTCTATTCAGATGGCGGTGTAGATATTTCCCTGTTTATACAGATAGCGTTGTGGCTATTTCCAAGTTTATGCAGATGGCATTGTAGATATTTCCATGTTTATACAGATAGCTGTGTAGATATTTCCATCTTTATACAGATAGCGGTGTAGATATTTCCAGGTTCATAGAGATAGCGGAGTAGATATTTCCATGTTTATACAGATAACGGTGTAGGTATTTCCACGTTTATTCAGATGGCGGTGTAGATATTTCCAAGTTCATACAGATGTCGGTGTAGGTATTTCCATGTTTATACAGATAGCGGTGTAGGTATTTCCATGTTTATAGAGATAGCTGTGTAGATATTTCCATGTTTATACAGATAGCGGTGTAGATATTTCCATGTTTATACAGACCGCGGTGTAAATATTTCCATGTTTATACAGATAGCGTTGCAGATATTTCCATGTTTGTACAGATGGCGGTGTTGATATTTCCATCTATACACAGATGACCATGTAGATATTTCCATGTTTATACAGATGGCGGCGCAGATATTTCTATGGATATGTAGATGGCGGTGTAAATATTTCCATGTTTATACAGATAGCGGTGTAGTTATTTCCATGTTTATATAGATAGCGGTGTAGATATTTCCATGTAGATACACATGGCTGTGTAGATATTTCCATGTTTATACAGATGGCGGTGTAGATATTTCCATGTTTATACAGATAACTTTGTAAGTATTTCCATGTTTATACAGATGGCAGTGTAGATATTTCGATGTTTATAGAGATAGCAGTGGAGATATTTCCATGTTTATACAGATAGCATTGTAGATATTTCCATGTTTATACTGATCGCGGTGTAGATATTTCCATGTTTATAGAGATGGCGGTGTAGATATTTCCATGTTCATAGAGATAGCGGTGTTGATTTTTCCATGTTTATAGAGATAGCGCTGTGGATATTTCCATGTTTATGCAGATAGGGGTGTAGATATTTCCATGTTTATAGAGATGGCGGTGTAGATATTTCCATGCTTATACAGATCACGGTGTAGATATTTCCATGTTTATACAGATCATGGTGTAGATATTTCCATGTTTATACAGATCGCGGTGTTGATATTACCATGTTTATAGGGATAGCGGTGCAAATATTTCCATATTTATAAAGATAGCGTTTAGTTATTATCATGTTTATACAGATAGCAGTGTAGATATTTCCATGTATAAACAGATGTCTGTGTATATATTTCCATGTTTAAACAGATGGCTGTGTAGATATTTCCTTGTTTATACAAATAGCAGTGTAGTTATTTCCATGTTTATACAGATATCGGTGTAGATATTTCCATGTTTATAGAGATAGCAGTGTAGATATTTCCATGTTTGTACAGATGGCGGTGTTGATGTTTCCATCTATACACAGATTGCCGTGTAGTTATTTCCATGTGTATACAGATGGCATTGTAGATATTTCCATGTTTATACAGATGGTGCTGTAGATATTTCCATGTTTATACAGATGACGGTATAGGTATTTCCATGTTTTTACAGATGGCATTGTAGATATTTCCATGTTTATAGAGATAGCAGTGTAGATATTTCCATGTTTATACAGATGGCGGTGTAGATATTTCCATGTTTATAGAGATAGCGGTGTAGATATTTCCATATTTATACAGATAACGGTGTAGATATTTCCATGTTTATACAGATAGCCGTTTAAATATTTCCATGTTTATACAGATCACGGTGTAGATATTTCCATGTTTATAGTGATAGCGGTGTAGATATTTCCATGTTTATACAGATAGCGGTGTAGATATTTCCATGTTTATACAGACCGCGGTGTAAATATTTCCATGTTTATACAGATAGCGTTGCAGATATTTCCATGTTTGTACAGATGGCGGTGTTGATATTTCCATCTATACACAGATGACCATGTAGATATTTCCATGTTTATATAGATGGCGGCGCAGATATTTCTATGGATATGTAGATGGCGATGTAAATATTTCCATGTTTATACAGATAGCATTGTAGTTATTTCCATGTTTATATAGATAGCGGTGTAGATATTTCCATGTAGATACACATGGCTGTGTAGATATTTCCATGTTTATACAGATGGCGGTGTAGATATTTCCATGTTTATACAGATAACTTTGTAAGTATTTCCATGTTTATACAGATGGCAGTGTAGATATTTCGATGTCTATAGAGATAGCAGTGGGGATATTTCCATGTTTATACAGATAGCAGTGTAGATATTTCCATGTTTATACTGTTCGCGGTGTAGATATTTCCATGTTTATAGAGATGGCGGTGTGGATATTTCCATGTTCATAGAGATAGCGGTGTTGATTTTTCCATGTTTATAGAGATAGCACTGTGGATATTTCCATGTTTATGCAGATAGGGGTGTAGATATTTCCATGTTTATAGAGATGGCGATGTAGATATTTCCATGCTTATACAGATCACGGTGTAGATATTTCCATGTTTATACAGATCATGGTGTAGATATTTCCATGTTTATACAGATCGCGGTGTTGATATTACCATGTTTATAGGGATAGCGGTGCAAATATTTCCATAATTATACAGATAGCGTTGTAGTTATTATCATGTTTATACAGATAGCGGTGTAGATATTTCCATGTATAAACAGATGTCTGTGTATATATATCCATGTTTAAACAGATGGCGGTGTAGAGATTTCCTTGTTTATGCAAATAGCGGTGTAGTTATTTCCATGTTTATACAGATATCGGTGTAGATATTTCCATGTTTATAGAAATAGCAGTGTAGATATTTCCATGTTTGTACAGATGGCGGTGTTGATATTTCCATCTATACACAGATTGCCGTGTAGTTATTTCCATGTGTACACAGAAGGCATTGTAGATATTTCCATGTTTATACAGATGGTGGTGTAGATATTTCCGTGTTTATACAGATGATGGTATAGGTATTTCCATGTTTCTACAGATGGCATTGTAGATATTTCCATGTTTATAGAGATAGCAGTGTAGATATTTCCATGTTTATACAGATGGTGGTGTAGATATTTCCATGTTTATAGAGATAGCGGTGTAGATATTTCCATATTTATACAGATAACGGTGTAGATATTTCCATGTTTATACAGATAGCCGTTTAAATATTTCCATGTTTATACAGATCACGGTTTAGATATTTCCATGTTTATACAGATAGCGGTGTAGATATTTCCATGTTTATACAGATAGCGGTGTAGATTTTTCCATGTTTATACAGACCGCGGTGTATATATTTCCATGTTTATACAGATAGCGTTGCAGATATTTCCATGTTTGTACAGATGGCGGTGTTGATATTTCCTTCTATACACAGATGACCGTGTAGATATTTCCATGTTTATACAGATGGCGGCACAGATATTTCTATGGATATGTAGATGGCGGTGTAAATATTTCCATGTTTATACAGATAGCGGTGTAGTTAATTCCATGTTTATATAGATAGCGGTGTAAATATTTCCATGTAGATACACATGGCTGTGTAGATATTTCCATGTTTATACAGATGGCGGTGTAGATATTTCCATGTTTATACAGATAACTTTGTAAATATTTCCATGTTTATACAGATAGCGGTGTAGTTATTTCCATGTTTATATAGATAGCGGTGTAAATATTTCCATGTAGATACACATGGCTGTGTAGATATTTCCATGTTTATACAGATGGCGGTGTAGATATTTCCATGTTTATACAGATAACTTTGTAAGTATTTCCATGTTTATACAGATGGCAGTGTAGATATTTCGATGTTTATAGAGATAGCAGTGGAGATATTTCCATGTTTATACAGATAGCAGTGTAGATATTTCCATGTTTATACTGATCGCGGTGTAGATATTTCCATGTTTATAGAGATGGCGTTGTAGATATTTCCATGTTCATAGAGATAGCGGTGTTGATTTTTCCATGTTTATAGAGATAGCGCTGTGGATATTTCCATGTTTATGCAGATAGGGGTGTAGATATTTCCATGTTTATAGAGATGGCGGTGTAGATATTTGCATGCTTATACAGATCACTGTGTAGATATTTCCATGTTTGTACAGATCATGGTGTAGATATTTCCATGTTTATACAGATCGCGGTGTTGATATTACCATGTTTATAGGGATAGCGGTGCACATATTTCCATATTTATACAGATAGCGTTTAGTTATTATCGTGTTTATACAGATAGCGGTGTAGATATTTCCATGTATAAACAGATGTCTGTGTATATATTTCCATGTTTAAACAGATGGTGGTGTAGATATTTCCTTGTTTATACAAATAGCGGTGTAGTCATTTCCATGTTTATACAGATATCGGTGTAGATATTTCCATGTTTATAGAGATAGCAGTGTCGATATTTCCATGTTTGTACAGATGGTGGTGTTGATGTTTCCATGTATACACAGATTGCCGTGTAGTTATTTCCATGTGTACACAGATGGCATTGTAGATATTTCCATGTTTATACAGATGGTGGTGTAGATATTTCCATGTTTATACAGATGACGGTATAGGTATTTCCATGTTTTTACAGATGGCATTGTAGATATTTCCATGTTTATAGAGATAGCAGTGTAGATATTTCCATGTTTATACAGATGGCGGTGTAGATATTTCCATGTTTATAGAGATAGCGGTGTAGATATTTCCATATTTATACAGATAACGGTGTAGATATTTCCATATTTATACAGATAGCCGTTTAAATATTTCCATGTTTATACAGATCATGGTGTAGATATTTATATGTTTATAGTGATAGCGGTGTAGATATTTCCATGTTTATACAGATAGCGGTGTAGATATTTCCATGTTTATACAGACCGCGGTGTAAATATTTCCATGTTTATACAGATAGCGTTGCAGATATTTCCATGTTTGTACAGATGGCGGTGTTGATATTTCCATCTATACACAGATGACCGTGTAGATATTTCCATGTTTATACAGATGGCGGTGCAGATATTTCTATGGATATGTAGATGGCGGTGTAAATATTTCCATGTTTATACAGATAGCGTTGTAGTTATTTCCATGTTTATATAGATAGCGGTGTAGATATTTCCATGTAGATACACATGGCTGTGTAGATATTTCCATGTTTATACAGATGGCGGTGTAGATATCTCCATGTTTATACAGATAACTTTGTAAGTATTTCCATGTTTATACAGATACCCTTGTAGATATTTCGATGTTTATAGATATAGCAGTGGAGATATTTCCATGTTTATACAGATAGCAGTGTAGATATTTCCATGTTTATACTGATCGCGGTGTAGATATTTCCATGTTTATAGAGATGGCGGTGTAGATATTTCCATGCTTATACAGATCACGGTGTAGATATTTCCATGTTTATACAGATCATGGTGTAGATATTTCCATGTTTATACAGATCGCGGTGTTGATATTACCATGTTTATAGGGATAGCGGTGCAAATATTTCCATATTTATACAGATAGCGTTTAGTTATTATCATGTTTATACAGATAGCGGTGTAGATATTTCCATGTATAAACAGATGTCTGTGTATATATTTCCATGTTTAAACAGATGGCGGTGTAGATATTTCCTTGTTTATACAAATAGCGGTGTAGTTATTTCCATGTTTATACAGATATCGGTGTAGATATTTCCATGTTTATAGAGATAGCAGTGTAGATATTTCTATGTTTGTACAGATGGCGGTGTTGATGTTTCCATCTATACACAGATTGCCGTGTAGTTATTTCCGTGTGTATACAGAAGGCATTGTAGATATTTCCATGTTTATACAGATGGTGGTGTAGATATTTCCATGTTTATACAGATGATGGTATAGGTATTTCCATGTTTTTACAGATGGCATTGTAGATATTTCCATGTTTATAGAGATAGCAGTGTAGATATTTCCATGTTTATACAGATGGCGGTGTAGATATTTCCATGTTTATAGAAATAGCGTTGTAGATATTTCCATATTTATACAGATAACGGTGTAGATATTTCCATGTTTATACAGATAGCCGTTTAAATATTTCCATGTTTATACAGATCAAAGTGTAGATATTTCCATGTTTATAGAGATAGCGGTGTAGATATTTCCATGTTTATACAGATAGCGGTGTAGATTTTTCCATGTTTATACCTACCGCGGTGTAAATATTTCCACGTTTATACAGATAGCGTTGCAGATATTTCCATGTTTGTACAGATGGCGGTGTTGATATTTCCTTCTATACACAGATGACCGTGTAGATATTTCCATGTTTATACAGATGGCGGCACAGATATTTCTATGGATATGTAGATGGCGGTGTAAATATTTCCATGTTTATACAGATAGCGGCGTAGTTATTTCCATGTTTCTATAGATAGCGGTGTAAATATTTCCATGTAGATACACATGGCTGTGTAGATATTTCCATGTTTATACAGATGGCGGTGTAGATATTTCCATGTTTATACAGATAACTTTGTAAATATTTCCATGTTTATACAGATAGCGGTGTAGTTATTTCCATGTTTATATAGATAGCGGTGTAAATATTTCCATGTAGATACACATGGCTGTGTAGATATTTCCATGTTTATACAGATGGCGGTGTAGATATTTCCATGTTTATACAGATAACTTTGTAAGTATTTCCATGTTTATACAGATGGCAGTGTAGATATTTCGATGTTTATAGAGATAGCAGTGGAGATATTTCCATGTTTATACAGATAGCAGTGTAGATATTTCCATGTTTATACTGATCGCGGTGTAGATATTTCCATGTTTATAGAGATGGCGTTGTAGATATTTCCATGTTCATAGAGATAGCGGTGTTGATTTTTCCATGTTTATAGAGATAGCGCTGTGGATATTTCCATGTTTATGCAGATAGGGGTGTAGATATTCCCATGTTTATAGAGATGGCGGTGTAGATATTTCCATGCTTATACAGATCACGGTGTAGATATTTCCATGTTTATACAGATCATGGTGTAGATATTTCCATGTTTATACAGATCGCGGTGTTGATATTACCATGTTTATAGGGATAGCGGTGCAAATATTTCCATATTTATACAAATAGCGTTTAGTTATTATCGTGTTTATACAGATAGCGGTGTAGATATTTCCATGTATAAACAGATGTCTGTGTATATATTTCCATGTTTAAACAGATGGCGGTGTAGATATTTCCTTGTTTATACAAATAGCGGTGTAGTTATTTCCATGTTTATACAGATATCGGTGTAGATATTTCCGTGTTTATAGAGATAGCAGTGTAGATATTTCCATGTTTGTACAGATGGTGGTGTTGATGTTTCCATGTATACACAGATTTCCGTGTAGTTATTTCCATGTGTACACAGATGGCATTGTAGATATTTCCATGTTTATACAGATGGTGGTGTAGATATTTCCATGTTTATACAGATGACGGTATAGGTATTTCCATGTTTTTACAGATGGCATTGAAGATATTTCCATGTTTATAGAGATAGCAGTGTAGATATTTCCATGTTTATACAGATGGCGGTGTAGATATTTCCATGTTTATAGAGATAGCGGTGTAGATATTTCCATATTTATACAGATAACGGTGTAGATATTTCCATGTTTATACAGATAGCCGTTTAAATATTTCCATGTTTATACAGATCACGGTGTAGATATTTCCATGTTTATAGTGATAGCGGTGTAGATATTTCCATGTTTATACAGATAGCGGTGTAGATATTTCCATGTTTATACAGACCGCGGTGTAAATATTTCCATGTTTATACAGATAGAGTTGCAGATATTTCCATGTTTGTACAGATGGCGGTGTTGATATTTCCATCTATACACAGATGACCGTGTAGATATTTCCATGTTTATACAGATGGCGGCGCAGATATTTCTATGGATATGTAGATGGCGGTGTAAATATTTCCATGTTTATACAGATAGCGTTGTAGTTATTTCCATGTTTATATAGATAGCGGTGTAGATATTTCCATGTAGATACACATGGCTGTGTAGATATTTCCATGTTTATACAGATGGCGGTGTAGATATTTCCATGTTTATACAGATAACTTTGTAAGTATTTCCATGTTTATACAGATGGCAGTGTAGATATTTCGATGTTTATAGAGATAGCAGTGGAGATATTTCCATGTTTATACAGATAGCAGTGTAGATATTTCCATGTTTATACTGATCGCGGTGTAGATATTTCCATGTTTATAGAGATGGCGGTGTAGATATTTCCATGTTCATAGAGATAGCGGTGTTGATTTTTCCATGTTTATAGAGATAGCGCTGTGGATATTTCCATGTTTATGCAGATAGGGGTGTAGATATTTCCATGTTTATAGAGATGGCGGTGTAGATATTTCCATGCTTATACAGATCACGGTGTAGATATTTGCATGTTTATACAGATCATGGTGTAGATATTTCCATGTTTATACAGATCGCGGTGTTGATATTACCATGTTTATAGGGATAGCGGTGCAAATATTTCCATATTTATACAGATAGCGTTTAGTTATTATCGTGTTTATACAGATAGCGGTGTAGCTATTTCCATGTATAAACAGATGTCTGTGTATATATTTCCATGTTTAAACAGTTGGCGGTGTAGATATTTCCTTGTTTATACAAATAGCGTTGTAGTTATTTCCATGTTTATACAGATATCGGTGTAGATATTTCCCTGTTTATAGAGATAGCAGTGTAGATATTTCCATGTTTGTACAGATGGTGGTGTTGATGTTTCCATGTATACACAGATTGCCGTGTAGTTATTTCCATGTGTACACAGATGGCATTGTAGATATTTCCATGTTTATACAGATGGTGGTGTAGATATTTCCATGTTTATACAGATGACGGTATAGGTATTTCCATGTTTTTACAAATGGCATTGTAGATATTTCCATGTTTATAGAGATAGCAGTGTAGATTTTTCCATGTTTATACAGATGGCGGTGTAGATATTTCCATGTTTATAGAGATAGCGGTGTAGATATTTCCATATTTATACAGATAACGGTGTAGATATTTCCATGTTTATACAGATAGCTGTTTAAATATTTCCATGTTTATACAGATCACGGTGTAGATATTTCCATGTTTATAGTGATAGCGGTGAAGATATTTCCATGTTTATACAGATAGCGTTGCAGATATTTCCATGTTTGTACAGATGGCGGTGTTGATATTTCCATCTATACACAGATGACCGTGTAGATATTTCCATGTTTATACAGATGGCGGCACAGATATTTCTATGGATATGTAGATGGCGGTGTAAATATTTCCATGTTTATACAGATAGCGTTGAAGTTATTTCCATGTTTATATAGATAGCGGTGCAGATATTACCATGTAGATACACATGGCTGTGTAGATATTTCCATGTTTATACAGATGGCGGTGTAGATATTTCCATGTTTATACAGATAACTTTGTAAGTATTTCCATGTTTATACAGATGGCAGTGTAGATATTTCGATGTTTATAGAGATAGCAGTGGAGATATTTCC
Organism: Pan troglodytes; assembly: GCF_028858775.2. Taxonomy (NCBI): domain Eukaryota; kingdom Metazoa; phylum Chordata; class Mammalia; order Primates; family Hominidae; genus Pan; species Pan troglodytes. The sequence continues at coordinate 50,241,779 of NC_072420.2, forward strand.
ATGTTTATACAGATAGCAGTGTAGATATTTCCATGTTTATACTGATCGCGGTGTAGATATTTCCATGTTTATAGAGATGGCGGTGTAGATATTTCCATGTTCATAGAGATAGCGGTGTTGATTTTTCCATGTTTATAGAGATAGCGCTGTGGATATTTCCATGTTTATGCAGATAGGGGTGTAGATATTTCCATGTTTATAGAGATGGCGGTGTAGATATTTCCATGCTTATACAGATCACGGTGTAGATATTTCCATGTTTATACAGATCATGGTGTAGATATTTCCATGTTTATACAGATCGCGCTGTTGATATTACCATGTTTATAGGGATAGCGGTGCAAATATTTCCATATTTATACAGATAGCGTTTAGTTATTATCGTGTTTATACAGATAGCGGTGTAGATATTTCCATGTATAAACAGATGTCTGTGTATATATTTCCATGTTTAAACTGATGGCGGTGTAGGTATTTCCTTGTTTATACAAATAGCGGTGTAGTTATTTCCATGTTTATACAGATATCGGTGTAGATATTTCCATGTTTATAGAGATAGCACTGTAGATATTTCCATGTTTGTACAGATGGTGGTGTTGATGTTTCCATGTATACACAGATTGCCGTGTAGTTATTTCCATGTGTACACAGATGGCATTGTAGATATTTCCATGTTTATACAGATGGTGGTGTAGATATTTCCATGTTTATACAGATGACGGTATAGGTATTTCCATGTTTTTACAGATGGCATTGTAGATATTTCCATGTTTATAGAGATAGCAGTGTAAATATTTCCATGTTTATACAGATGGCGGTGTAGATATTTCCATGTTTATAGAGATAGCGGTGTAGATATTTCCATATTTATACAGATAACGGTGTAGATATTTCCATGTTTATACAGATAGCCGTTTAAATATTTCCATGTTTATACAGATCACGGTGTATATATTTCCATGTTTATAGAGATAGCGGTGTAGATATTTCCATGTTTATACAGATAGCGGTGTAGATATTTCCATGTTTATGCAGACCGCGGTGTAAATATTTCCATGTTTATACAGATAGCGTTGCAGATATTTCCATGTTTGTACCAATGGCGGTGTTGATATTTTCTTCTATACACAGATGACCGTGTAGATATTTCCATGTTTATACAGATGGCGGCGCAGATATTTCTATGGATATGTAGATGGCGGTGTAAATATTTCCATGTTTATAGAGATAGCGGTGTAGTTATTTCCATGTTTATATAAATAGCGGTGTAGATATTTCCATGTAGATACATATGGCTGTGTAGATATTTCCATGTTTATACAGATGGCGGTGTAGATATTTCCATGTTTATACAGATAACTTTGTAAGTATTTCCATGTTTATACAGATGGCAGTGTAGATATTTCGATGTTTATAGAGATAGAAGTGGAGATATTTCCATGTTTATACAGATAGCAGTGTAGATATTTCCATGTTTATACTGATCGCGGTGTAGATATTTCAATGTTTATAGAGATGGCAGTGTAGATATTTCCATGTTCATAGAGATAGCGGTGTTGATTTTTCCATGTTTATAGAGATAGCGCTGTGGATATTTCCATGTTTATGCAGATAGGGGTGTAGATATTTCCATGTTTATAGAGATGGCGGTGTAGTTATTTCCATGCTTATACAGATCATGGTGTAGATATTTCCATGTTTATACAGATCGCGGTGTTGATATTACCATGTTTATAGGGATAGCGGTGCAAATATTTCCATATTTATACAGATAGCGTTTAGTTATTATCATGTTTATACAGATAGCGGTGTAGATATTTCCATGTATAAACAGATGTCTGTGTATATATTTCCATGTTTAAACAGATGGCGGTGTAGATATTTCCTTGTTTATACAAATAGCGGTGTAGTTATTTCCATGTTTATACAGATATCGGTGTAGATATTTCCATGTTTATAGAGATAGCAGTGTAGATATCTCCATCTTTGTACAGATGGTGGTGTTGATGTTTCCATGTATACACAGATTGCCGTGTAGTTATTTCCATGTGTACACAGATGGCATTGTAGATATTTCCATGTTTATACAGATGGTGGTGTAGATATTTCCATGTTTATACAGATGACGGTATAGGTATTTCCATGTTTTTACAGATGGCATTGTAGATATTTCCATGTTTATAGAGATAGCAGTGTAGATTTTTCCATGTTTATACAGATGGCGGTGTAGATATTTCCATGTTTATAGAGATAGCGGTGTAGATATTTCCATATTTATACAGATAACGGTGTAGATATTTCCATGTTTATACAGATAGCTGTTTAAATATTTCCATGTTTATACAGATCACGGTGTAGATATTTCCATGTTTATAGTGATAGCGGTGTAGATATTTCCATGTTTATACAGATAGCGGTGTAGATATTTCCATGTTTATAAAGACCGCGGTGTAAATATTTCCATGTTTATACAGATAGCGTTGCAGATATTTCCATGTTTGTACAGATGGCGGTGTTGATATTTCCATCTATACACAGATGACCGTGTAGATATTTCCATGTTTATACAGATGGCGGCGCAGATATTTCCATGTTTGTACAGATGGCGGTGTAGATATTTCCATGTTTATACAGATCATGGTGTAGATATTTCCATGTTTATACAGATCGCGGTGTTGATATTACCATGTTTATAGGGATAGCGGTGCAAATATTTCCATATTTATACAGATAGCGTTTAGTTATTATCGTGTTTATACAGATAGCGGTGTAGATATTTCCATGTATAAACAGATGTCTGTGTATATATTTCCATGTTTAAACAGATGTCTGTGTACATGTTTCCATGTTTAAACAGATGGCGGTGTAGATATTTCCTTGTTTATACAAATAGCGGTGTAGTTATTTCCATGTTTATACAGATATCGGTGTAGATATTTCCATGTTTATAGAGATAGCAGTGTAGATATCTCCATGTTTGTACAGATGGTGGTGTTGATGTTTCCATGTATACACAGATTGCCGTGTATTTATTTCCATGTGTACACAGATGGCATTGTAGATATTTCCATGTTTATACAGATGGTGGTGTAGATATTTCCATGTTTATACAGATGACGGTATAGGTATTTCCATGTTTTTACAGATGGCATTGTAGATATTTCCATGTTTATGGAGATAGCAGTGTAGATATTTCCATGTTTTTACAGATGGCGGTGTAGATATTTCCATGTTTATAGAGATAGCGGTGTAGATATTTCCATATTTATACAGATAACGGTGTAGATATTTCCATGTTTATACAGATAGCCGTTTAATTATTTCCATGTTTATACAGATCACGGTGTAGATATTTCCATGTTTATAGTGATAGCGGTGTAGATATTTCCATGTTTATAGAGATAGTGGTGTAGATATTTCCATGTTTATACAGACCGCGGTGTAAATATTTCCATGTTTATACAGATAGCGTTGCAGATATTTCCATGTTTGTACAGATGGCGGTGTTGATATTTCCATCTATACACAGATGACCGTGTAGATATTTCCATGTTTATACAGATGGCGGCGCAGATATTTCTATGGATATGCAGATGGCGGTGTAAATATTTCCATGTTTATACAGATGGCGGTGTAGTTATTTCCATGTTTATATAAATAGCGGTGTAATTATTTCCATGTAGATACATATGGCTGTGTAGATATTTCCATGTTTATACAGATGGCGGTGTAGATATTTCCATGTTTATACAGATAACTTTGTAAGTATTTCCATGTTTATACAGATGGCAGTGTAGATATTTCGATGTTTATAGAGATAGCAGTGGAGATATTTCCATGTTTATACAGATAGCAGTGTAGATATTTCCATGTTTATACTGATCGCGGTGTAGATATTTCCATGTTTATAGAGATGGCGGTGTAGATATTTCCATGTTCATAGAGATAGCGGTGTTGATTTTTCCATGTTTATAGAGATAGCGCTGTGGATATTTCCATGTTTATGCAGATAGGGGTGTAGATATTTCCATGTTTATAGAGATGGCGGTGTAGATATTTCCATGCTTATACAGATCACGGTGTAGATATTTCCATGTTTATACAGATCATGGTGTAGATATTTCCATGTTTATACAGATCGCGGTGTTGATAATACCATGTTTATAGGGATAGCGGTGCAAATATTTCCATATTTATACAGATAGCGTTGTAGTTATTATCATGTTTATACAGATAGCGGTGTAGATATTTCCATGTATAAACAGATGTCTGTGTATATATTTCCATGTTTAAACAGAAGACGGTGTAGATATTTCCTTGTTTATACAAATAGCGGTGTAGTTATTTCCATGTTTATACAGGTATCGGTGTAGGTATTTCCATGTTTTTAGAGATAGCAGTGTAGATATTTCCATGTTTGTACAGATGGCGGTGTTGATGTTTCCATCTATACACAGATTGCCGTGTAGTTATTTCCATGTGTATACCGAAGGCATTGTAGATATTTCCATGTATATACAGATGGTGGTGTAGATATTTCCATGTTTATACAGATGATGGTATAGGTATTTCCATGTTTTTACAGATGGAATTGAAGATATTTCCATGTTTATAGAGATAGCAGTGTAGATATTTCCATGTTTATACAGATGGCGGTGTAGATATTTTCATGTTTATAGAAATAGCGCTGTAGATATTTCCATATTTATACAGATAACGGTGTAGATATTTCCATGTTTATACAGATAGCCGTTTAAATATTTCCATGTTTATACAGATCACGGTGTAGATATTTCCATGTTTATAGAGATAGCGGTGTAGATATTTCCATGTTTATACAGATAGCGGTGTAGATTTTTCCATGTTTATACAGACCGCGGTGTAAATATTTCCATGTTTATACAGATAGCGTTGCAGATATTTCCATGTTTGTACAGATGGCGGTGTTGATATTTCCTTCTATACACAGATGACCGTGTAGATATTTCCATGTTTATACAGATGGCGGCGCAGATATTTCTATGGATATGCAGATGGCGGAGTAAATATTTCCATGTTTATACAGATAGCGGTGTAGTTATTTCCATGTTTATATAAATAGCGGTGTAGGTAATTCCATGTAGATACATATGGCTGTGTAGATATTTCCATGTTTATACAGATGGCGGTGTAGATATTTCCATGTTTATACAGATAACTTTGTAAGTATTTCCATGTTTATACAGATGGCAGTGTAGATATTTCGATGTTTATAGAGATAGCAGTGGAGATATTTCCATGTTTATACAGATAGCAGTGTAGATATTTCCATGTTTATACTGATCGCGGTGTAGATATTTCCATGTTTATAGAGATGGCGGTGTAGATATTTCCATGTTCATAGAGATAGCGGTGTTGATTTTTCCATGTTTATAGAGATAGCGCTGTGGATATTTCCATGTTTATGCAGATAGGGGTGTAGATATTTCCATGTTTATAGAGATGGCGGTGTAGATATTTCCATGCTTATACAGATCACGGTGTAGATATTTCCATGTTTATACAGATCATGGTGTAGATATTTCCATGTTTATACAGATCGCGGTGTTGATATTACCATGTTTATAGGGATAGCGGTGCAAATATTTCCATATTTATACAGATAGCGTTGTAGTTATTATCATGTTTATACAGATAGCGGTGTAGATATTTCCATGTATAAACAGATGTCTGTGTATATATTTCCATGTTTAAACAGATGGCGGTGTAGATATTTCCTTGTTTATACAAATGGCGGTGTAGTTATTTCCATGTTTATACAGATATCGGTGTAGGTATTTCCATGTTTATAGAGATAGCAGTGTAGATATTTCCATGTTGTACAGATGGCGGTGTTGATGTTTCCAACTATACACAGATTGCCGTGTAGTTATTTCCATGTGTATACCGAAGGCATTGTAGATATTTCCATGTTTATACAGATGGTGGTGTAGATATTTCCATGTTTATACAGATGATGGTATAGGTATTTCCATGTTTTTACAGATGGCATTGTAGATATTTCCATGTTTATAGAGATAGCAGTGGAGATATTTCCATGTTTATACAGATGGCGGTGTAGATATTTTCATGTTTATAGAAATAGCGCTGTAGATATTTCCATATTTATACAGATAACGGTGTAGATATTTCCATGTTTATACAGATAGCCGTTTAAATATTTCCATGTTTATACAGATCACGGTGTAGATATTTCCATGTTTATAGAGATAGCGGTGAAGATATTTCCATGTTTATACAGATAGCGGTGTAGATTTTTCCATGTTTATACAGACCGCGGTGTAAATATTTCCATGTTTATACACATAGCGTTGCAGATATTTCCATGTTTGTACAGATGGCGGTGTTGATATTTCCTTCTATACACAGATGACCGTGTAGATATTTCCATGTTTATACAGATGGCGGCGCAGATATTTCTATGGATATGTAGATGGCGGTGTAAATATTTCCATGTTTATACAGATAGCGGCGTAGTTATTTCCATGTTTATATAGATAGCGGTGTAAATATTTCCATGTAGATACACATGGCTGTGTAGATATTTCCATGTTTATACAGATGGCGGAGTAGATATTTCCATGTTTATACAGATAACTTTGTAAGTATTTCCATGTTTATACAGATAGCGGTGTAGATATTTCCATGTATAAACAGATGTCTGTGTATATATTTCCATGTTTAAACAGATGGCGGTGTAGATATTTCCTTGTTTATACAAATAGCGGTGTAGTTATTTCCATGTTTATACAGATATCGGTGTAGATATTTCCATGTTTATAGAGATAGCAGTGTAGATATTCCCATGTTTGTACAGATGGCGGTGTTGATGTTTCCATCTATACACAGATTGCCGTGTAGTTATTTCCATGTGTACACATATGGCATTGTAGATATTTCCATGTTTATACAGATGGTGGTGTAGATATTTCCATGTTTATACAGATGACGGTATAGGTATTTCCATGTTTTTACAGATGGCATTGAAGATATTTCCATGTTTATAGAGATAGCAGTGTAGAGATTTCCATGTTTATACAGATGGCGGTGTAGATATTTCCATGTTTATAGAGATAGCGGTGTAGATATTTCCATATTTATGCAGATAACGGTGTAGATATTTCCATGTTTATACAGATAGCCGTTTAAATATTTCCATGTTTATACAGATCACGGTGAAGATATTTCCATGTTTATAGTGATAGCGGTGTAGATATTTCCATGTTTATACAGATAGCGGTGTAGATATTTCCATGTTTACACAGATCGCGGTGTAAATATTTCCATGTTTATACAGATAGCGTTGCAGATATTTCCATGTTTGTACAGATGGCGGTGTTGATATTTCCATGTATACACAGATGACCGTGTAGATATTTCCATGTTTATACAGATGGCGGCGCAGATATTTCTATGGATATGTAGATGGCGGTGTAAATATTTCCATGTTTATACAGATAGCGTTGTAGTTATTTCCATGTTTATATAGATAGCGGTGTAGATATTTCCATGTAGATACACATGGCTGTGTAGATATTTCCATGTTTATACAGATGGCGGTGTAGATATTTCCATGTTTATACAGATAACTTTGTAAGTATTTCCATGTTTATACAGATGGCAGTGTAGATATTTCGATGTTTATAGAGATAGCAGTGGAGATATTTCCATGTTTATACAGATAGCAGTGTAGATATTTCCATGTTTATACTGATCGCGGTGTAGATGTTTCCATGTTTATAGAGATGGCGGTGTAGATATTTCCATGTTCATAGAGATAGCGGTGTTGATTTTTCCATTTTTATAGAGATAGCGCTGTGGATATTTCCATGTTTAAGCAGATAGGGGTGTAGATATTTCCATGTTTATAGAGATGGCGGTGAAGATATTTCCATGCTTATACAGATCACGGTGTAGATATTTCCATGTTTATACAGATCATGGTGTAGATATTTCCATGTTTATACAGATCGCGGTGTTGATATTACCATGTTTATAGGGATAGCGGTGCAAATATTTCCATATTTATACAGATAGCGTTGTAGTTATTATCATGTTTATACAGATAGCGGTGTAGATATTTCCATGTATAAACAGATGTCTGTGTATATATTTCCATGCTTAAACAGATCGCGGTGTAGATATTTCCTTGTTTATACAAATAGCGGTGTAGTTATTTCCATGTTTATACAGATATCGGTGTAGATATTTCCATGTTTATAGAGATAGCAGTGTAGATATTTCCATGTTTGTACAGATGGCGGTGTTGATGTTTCCATCTATACACAGATTGCCGTGTAGTTATTTCCATGTGTATACAGAAGGCATTGTAGATATTTCCATGTTTATACAGATGGTGGTGTAGATATTTCCATATTTATACAGATGATGGTATAGGTATTTCCATGTTTTTACAGATGGCATTGTAGATATTTCCATGTTTATAGAGATAGCAGTGTAGAGATTTCCATGTTTATACAGATGGCGGTGTAGATATTTCCATGTTTATAGAAATATCGTTGTAGATATTTCCATATTTATACAGATAACGGTGTAGATATTTCCATGTTTATACAGATAGCCGTTTAAATATTTCCATGTTTATACAGATCACGGTGTAGATATTTCCATGTAGATACATATGGCTGTGTAGATATTTCCATGTTTATACAGATGGCGGTGTAGATATTTCCATGTTTATACAGATAACTTTGTAAGTATTTCCATGTTTATACAGATGGCAGTGTAGATATTTCGATGTTTATAGAGATAGAAGTGGAGATATTTCCATGTTTATACAGATAGCAGTGTAGATATTTCCATGTTTATACTGATCGCGATGTAGATATTTCAATGTTTATAGAGATGGCGGTGTAGATATTTCCATGTTCATAGAGATAGCGGTGTTGATTTTTCCATGTTGATAGAGATAGCGCTGTGGATATTTCCATGTTTATGCAGATAGGGGTGTAGATATTTCCATGTTTATAGAGATGGCGGTGTAGATATTTCCATGCTTATACAGATCATGGTGTAGATATTTCCATGTTTATACAGATCGCGGTGTTGATATTACCATGTTTATAGGGATAGCGGTGCAAATATTTCCATATTTATACAGATAGCGTTTAGTTATTATCATGTTTATACAGATAGCGGTGTAGATATTTCCATGTATAAACAGATGTCTGTGTATATATTTCCATGTTTAAACAGATGGCGGTGTAGATATTTCCTTGTTTATACAAATAGCGGTGTAGTTATTTCCATGTTTATACAGATATCGGTGTAGATATTTCCATGTTTATAGAGATAGCAGTGTAGATATCTCCATCTTTGTACAGATGGTGGTGTTGATGTTTCCATGTATACACAGATTGCCGTGTAGTTATTTCCATGTGTACACAGATGGCATTGTAGATATTTCCATGTTTATACAGATGGTGGTGTAGATATTTCCATGTTTATACAGATGACGGTATAGGTATTTCCATGTTTTTACAGATGGCATTGTAGATATTTCCATGTTTATACAGATGGTGGTGTAGATATTTCCATGTTTATACAGATGACGGTATAGGTATTTCCATGTTTTTACAGATGGCATTGAAGATATTTCCATGTTTATAGAGATAGCAGTGTAGATATTTCCATGTTTATACAGATGGCGGTGTAGATATTTCCATGTTTATAGAGATAGCGGTGTAGATATTTCCATATTTATGCAGATAACGGTGTAGATGTTTCCATGTTTATACAGATAGCCGTTTAAATATTTCCATGTTTATACAGATCACGGTGATGATATTTCCATGTTTATAGTGATAGCGGTGTAGATATTTCCATGTTTATACAGATAGCGGTGTAGATATTTCCATGTTTACACAGACCGCGGTGTAAATATTTCCATGTTTATACAGATAGCGTTGCAGATATTTCCATGTTTGTACAGATGGCGGTGTTGATATTTCCATGTATACACAGATGACCGTGTAGATATTTCCATGTTTATACAGATGGCGGCGCAGATATTTCTATGGATATGTAGATGGCGGTGTAAATATTTCCATGTTTATACAGATAGCGTTGTAGTTATTTCCATGTTTATATAGATAGCGGTGTAGATATTTCCATGTAGATACACATGGCTGTGTAGATATTTCCATGTTTATACAGATGGCGGTGTAGATATTTCCATGTTTATACAGATAACTTTGTAAGTATTTCCATGTTTATACAGATGGCAGTGTAGATATTTCGATGTTTATAGAGATAGCAGTGGAGATATTTCCATGTTTATACAGATAGCAGTGTAGATATTTCCATGTTTATACTGATCGCGGTGTAGATATTTCCATGTTTATAGAGATGGCGGTGTAGATATTTCCATGTTCATAGAGATAGCGGTGTTGATTTTTCCATGTTTATAGAGATAGCGCTGTGGATATTTCCATGTTTATGCAGATAGGGGTGTAGATATTTCCATGTTTATAGAGATGGCGGTGTAGATATTTCCATGCTTATACAGATCACGGTGTAGATATTTCCATGTTTATACAGATCATGGTGTAGATATTTCCATGTTTATACAGATCGCGGTGTTGATAATACCATGTTTATAGGGATAGCCGTGCAAATATTTCCATATTTATACAGATAGCGTTGTAGTTATTATCATGTTTATACAGATAGCGGTGTAGATATTTCCATGTATAAACAGATGTCTGTGTATATATTTCCATGTTTAAACAGAAGACGGTGTAGATATTTCCTTGTTTATACAAATAGCGGTGTAGTTATTTCCATGTTTATACAGGTATCGGTGTAGGTATTTCCATGTTTATAGAGATAGCAGTGTAGATATTTCCATGTTTGTACAGATGGCGGTGTTGATGTTTCCATCTATACACAGATTGCCGTGTAGTTATTTCCATGTGTATACCGAAGGCATTGTAAATATTTCCATGTTTATACAGATGGTGGTGTAGATATTTCCATGTTTATACAGATGATGGTATAGGTATTTCCATGTTTTTACAGATGGAATTGTAGATATTTCCATGTTTATAGAGATAGCAGTGTAGATATTTCCATGTTTATACAGATGGCGGTGTAGATATTTTCATGTTTATAGAAATAGCGCTGTAGATATTTCCATATTTATACAGATAACGGTGTAGATATTTCCATGTTTATACAGATAGCCGTTTAAATATTTCCATGTTTATACAGATCACGGTGTAGATATTTCCATGTTTATAGAGATAGCGGTGTAGATATTTCCATGTTTATACAGATAGCGGTGTAGATTTTTCCATGTTTATACAGACCGCGGTGTAAATATTTCCATGTTTATACAGATAGCGTTGCAGATATTTCCATGTTTGTACAGATGGCGGTGTTGATATTTCCTTCTATACACAGATGACCGTGTAGATATTTCCATGTTTATACAGATGGCGGCGCAGATATTTCTATGGATATGCAGATGGCGGAGTAAATATTTCCATGTTTATACAGATAGCGGTGTAGTTATTTCCATGTTTATATAAATAGCGGTGTAGGTATTTCCATGTAGATACATATGGCTGTGTAGATATTTCCATGTTTATACAGATGGCGGTGTAGATATTTCCATGTTTATACAGATAACTTTGTAAGTATTTCCATGTTTATACAGATGGCAGTGTAGATATTTCGATGTTTATAGAGATAGCAGTGGAGATATTTCCATGTTTATACAGATAGCAGTGTAGATATTTCCATGTTTATACTGATCGCGGTGTAGATATTTCCATGTTTATAGAGATGGCGGTGTAGATATTTCCATGTTCATAGAGATAGCGGTGTTGATTTTTCCATGTTTATAGAGATAGCGCTGTGGATATTTCCATGTTTATGCAGATAGGGGTGTAGATATTTCCATGTTTATAGAGATGGCGGTGTAGATATTTCCATGCTTATACAGATCACGGTGTAGATATTTCCATGTTTATACAGATCATGGTGTAGATATTTCCATGTTTATACAGATCGCGGTGTTGATATTACCATGTTTATAGGGATAGCGGTGCAAATATTTCCATATTTATACAGATAGCGTTGTAGTTATTATCATGTTTATACAGATAGCGGTGTAGATATTTCCATGTATAAACAGATGTCTGTGTATATATTTCCATGTTTAAACAGATGGCGGTGTAGATATTTCCTTGTTTATACAAATGGCGGTGTAGTTATTTCCATGTTTATACAGATATCGGTGTAGGTATTTCCATGTTTATAGAGATAGCAGTGTAGATATTTCCATGTTGTACAGATGGCGGTGTTGATGTTTCCAACTATACACAGATTGCCGTGTAGTTATTTCCATGTGTATACCGAAGGCATTGTAGATATTTCCATGTTTATACAGATGGTGGTGTAGATATTTCCATGTTTATACAGATGATGGTATAGGTATTTCCATGTTTTTACAGATGGCATTGTAGATATTTCCATGTTTATAGAGATAGCAGTGGAGATATTTCCATGTTTATACAGATGGCGGTGTAGATATTTTCATGTTTATAGAAATAGCGCTGTAGATATTTCCATATTTATACAGATAACGGTGTAGATATTTCCATGTTTATACAGATAGCCGTTTAAATATTTCCATGTTTATACAGATCACGGTGTAGATATTTCCATGTTTATAGAGATAGCGGTGAAGATATTTCCATGTTTATACACATAGCGGTGTAGATTTTTCCATGTTTATACAGACCGCGGTGTAAATATTTCCATGTTTATACACATAGCGTTGCAGATATTTCCATGTTTGTACAGATGGCGGTGTTGATATTTCCTTCTATACACAGATGACCGTGTAGATATTTCCATGTTTATACAGATGGCGGCGCAGATATTTCTATGGATATGTAGATGGCGGTGTAAATATTTCCATGTTTATACAGATAGCGGCGTAGTTATTTCCATGTTTATATAGATAGCGGTGTAAATATTTCCATGTAGATACACATGGCTGTGTAGATATTTCCATGTTTATACAGATGGCGGAGTAGATATTTCCATGTTTATACAGATAACTTTGTAAGCATTTCCATGTTTATACAGATAGCGGTGTAGATATTTCCATGTATAAACAGATGTCTGTGTATATATTTCCATGTTTAAACAGATGGCGGTGTAGATATTTCCTTGTTTATACAAATAGCGGTGTAGTTATTTCCATGTTTATACAGATATCGGTGTAGATATTTCCATGTTTATAGAGATAGCAGTGTAGATATTCCCATGTTTGTACAGATGGCGGTGTTGATGTTTCCATCTATACACAGATTGCCGTGTAGTTATTTCCATGTGTACACATATGGCATTGTAGATATTTCCATGTTTATACAGATGGTGGTGTAGATATTTCCATGTTTATACAGATGACGGTATAGGTATTTCCATGTTTTTACAGATGGCATTGAAGATATTTCCATGTTTATAGAGATAGCAGTGTAGATATTTCCATGTTTATACAGATGGCGGTGTAGATATTTCCATGTTTATAGAGATAGCGGTGTAGATATTTCCATATTTATGCAGATAACGGTGTAGATATTTCCATGTTTATACAGATAGCCGTTTAAATATTTCCATGTTTATACAGATCACGGTGAATATATTTCCATGTTTATAGTGATAGCGGTGTAGATATTTCCATGTTTATACAGATAGCGGTGTAGATATTTCCATGTTTACACAGACCGCGGTGTAAATATTTCCATGTTTATACAGATAGCGTTGCAGATATTTCCATGTTTGTACAGATGGCGGTGTTGATATTTCCATGTATACACAGATGACCGTGTAGATATTTCCATGTTTATACAGATGGCGGCGCAGATATTTCTATGGATATGTAGATGGCGGTGTAAATATTTCCATGTTTATACAGATAGCGTTGTAGTTATTTCCATGTTTATATAGATAGCGGTGTAGATATTTCCATGTAGATACACATGGCTGTGTAGATATTTCCATGTTTATACAGATGGCGGTGTAGATATTTCCATGTTTATACAGATAACTTTGTAAGTATTTCCATGTTTATACAGATGGCAGTGTAGATATTTCGATGTTTATAGAGATAGCAGTGGAGATATTTCCATGTTTATACAGATAGCAGTGTAGATATTTCCATGTTTATACTGATCGCGGTGTAGATATTTCCATGTTTATAGAGATGGCGGTGTAGATATTTCCATGTTCATAGAGATAGCGGTGTTGATTTTTCCATGTTTATAGAGATAGCGCTGTGGATATTTCCATGTTTATGCAGATAGGGGTGTAGATATTTCCATGTTTATAGAGATGGCGGTGTAGATATTTCCATGCTTATACAGATCACGGTGTAGATATTTCCATGTTTATACAGATCATGGTGTAGATATTTCCATGTTTATACAGATCGCGGTGTTGATAATACCATGTTTATAGGGATAGCGGTGCAAATATTTCCATATTTATACAGATAGCGTTGTAGTTATTATCATGTTTATACAGATAGCGGTGTAGATATTTCCATGTATAAACAGATGTCTGTGTATATATTTCCATGTTTAAACAGAAGACGGTGTAGATATTTCCTTGTTTATACAAATAGCGGTGTAGTTATTTCCATGTTTATACAGGTATCGGTGTAGGTATTTCCATGTTTATAGAGATAGCAGTGTAGATATTTCCATGTTTGTACAGATGGCGGTGTTGATGTTTCCATCTATACACAGATTGCCGTGTAGTTATTTCCATGTGTATACCGAAGGCATTGTAGATATTTCCATGTTTATACAGATGGTGGTGTAGATATTTCCATGTTTATACAGATGATGGTATAGGTATTTCCATGTTTTTACAGATGGAATTGTAGATATTTCCATGTTTATAGAGATAGCAGTGTAGATATTTCCATGTTTATACAGATGGCGGTGTAGATATTTTCATGTTTATAGAAATAGCGCTGTAGATATTTCCATATTTATACAGATAACGGTGTAGATATTTCCATGTTTATACAGATAGCCGTTTAAATATTTCCATGTTTATACAGATCACGGTGTAGATATTTCCATGTTTATAGAGATAGCGGTGTAGATATTTCCATGTTTATACAGATAGCGGTGTAGATTTTTCCATGTTTATACAGACCGCGGTGTAAATATTTCCATGTTTATACAGATAGCGTTGCAGATATTTCCATGTTTGTACAGATGGCGGTGTTGATATTTCCTTCTATACACAGATGACCGTGTAGATATTTCCATGTTTATACAGATGGCGGCGCAGATATTTCTATGGATATGCAGATGGCGGAGTAAATATTTCCATGTTTATACAGATAGCGGTGTAGTTATTTCCATGTTTATATAAATAGCGGTGTAGGTATTTCCATGTAGATACATATGGCTGTGTAGATATTTCCATGTTTATACAGATGGCGGTGTAGATATTTCCATGTTTATACAGATAACTTTGTAAGTATTTCCATGTTTATACAGATGGCAGTGTAGATATTTCGATGTTTATAGAGATAGCAGTGGAGATATTTCCATGTTTATACAGATAGCAGTGTAGATATTTCCATGTTTATACTGATCGCGGTGTAGATATTTCCATGTTTATAGAGATGGCGGTGTAGATATTTCCATGTTCATAGAGATAGCGGTGTTGATTTTTCCATGTTTATAGAGATAGCGCTGTGGATATTTCCATGTTTATGCAGATAGGGGTGTAGATATTTCCATGTTTATAGAGATGGCGGTGTAGATATTTCCATGCTTATACAGATCACGGTGTAGATATTTCCATGTTTATACAGATCATGGTGTAGATATTTCCATGTTTATACAGATCGCGGTGTTGATATTACCATGTTTATAGGGATAGCGGTGCAAATATTTCCATATTTATACAGATAGCGTTGTAGTTATTATCATGTTTATACAGATAGCGGTGTAGATATTTCCATGTATAAACAGATGTCTGTGTATATATTTCCATGTTTAAACAGAAGGCGGTGTAGATATTTCCTTGTTTATACAAATGGCGGTGTAGTTATTTCCATGTTTATACAGATATCGGTGTAGGTATTTCCATGTTTATAGAGATAGCAGTGTAGATATTTCCATGTTGTACAGATGGCGGTGTTGATGTTTCCAACTATACACAGATTGCCGTGTAGTTATTTCCATGTGTATACCGAAGGCATTGTAGATATTTCCATGTTTATACAGATGGTGGTGTAGATATTTCCATGTTTATACAGATGATGGTATAGGTATTTCCATGTTTTTACAGATGGCATTGTAGATATTTCCATGTTTATAGAGATAGCAGTGGAGATATTTCCATGTTTATACAGATGGCGGTGTAGATATTTTCATGTTTATAGAAATAGCGCTGTAGATATTTCCATATTTATACAGATAACGGTGTAGATATTTCCATGTTTATACAGATAGCCGTTTAAATATTTCCATGTTTATACAGATCACGGTGTAGATATTTCCATGTTTATAGAGATAGCGGTGAAGATATTTCCATGTTTATACAGATAGCGGTGTAGATTTTTCCATGTTTATACAGACCGCGGTGTAAATATTTCCATGTTTATACACATAGCGTTGCAGATATTTCCATGTTTGTACAGATGGCGGTGTTGATGTTTCCTTCTATACACAGATGACCGTGTAGATATTTCCATGTTTATACAGATGGCGGCGCAGATATTTCTATGGATATGTAGATGGCGGTGTAAATATTTCCATGTTTATACAGATAGCGGCGTAGTTATTTCCATGTTTATATAGATAGCGGTGTAAATATTTCCATGTAGATACACATGGCTGTGTAGATATTTCCATGTTTATACAGATGGCGGAGTAGATATTTCCATGTTTATACAGATAACTTTGTAAGTATTTCCATGTTTATACAGATAGCGGTGTAGATATTTCCATGTATAAACAGATGTCTGTGTATATATTTCCATGTTTAAACAGATGGCGGTGTAGATATTTCCTTGTTTATACAAATAGCGGTGTAGTTATTTCCATGTTTATACAGATATCGGTGTAGATATTTCCATGTTTATAGAGATAGCAGTGTAGATATTCCCATGTTTGTACAGATGGCGGTGTTGATGTTTCCATCTATACACAGATTGCCGTGTAGTTATTTCCATGTGTACACATATGGCATTGTAGATATTTCCATGTTTATACAGATGGTGGTGTAGATATTTCCATGTTTATACAGATGACGGTATAGGTATTTCCATGTTTTTACAGATGGCATTGAAGATATTTCCATGTTTATAGAGATAGCAGTGTAGATATTTCCATGTTTATACAGATGGCGGTGTAGATATTTCCATGTTTATAGAGATAGCGGTGTAGATATTTCCATATTTATGCAGATAACGGTGTAGATATTTCCATGTTTATACAGATAGCCGTTTAAATATTTCCATGTTTATACAGATCACGGTGAAGATATTTCCATGTTTATAGTGATAGCGGTGTAGATATTTCCATGTTTATACAGATAGCGGTGTAGATATTTCCATGTTTACACAAACCGCGGTGTAAATATTTCCATGTTTATACAGATAGCGTTGCAGATATTTCCATGTTTGTACAGATGGCGGTGTTGATATTTCCATGTATACACAGATGACCGTGTAGATATTTCCATGTTTATACAGATGGCGGCGCAGATATTTCTATGGATATGTAGATGGCGGTGTAAATATTTCCATGTTTATACAGATAGCGTTGTAGTTATTTCCATGTTTATATAGATAGCGGTGTAGATATTTCCATGTAGATACACATGGCTGTGTAGATATTTCCATGTTTATACAGATGGCGGTGTAGATATTTCCATGTTTATACAGATAACTTTGTAAGTATTTCCATGTTTATACAGATGGCAGTGTAGATATTTCGATGTTTATAGAGATAGCAGTGGAGATATTTCCATGTTTATACAGATAGCAGTGTAGATATTTCCATGTTTATACTGATCGCGGTGTAGATGTTTCCATGTTTATAGAGATGGCGGTGTAGATATTTCCATGTTCATAGAGATAGCGGTGTTGATTTTTCCATGTTTATAGAGATAGCGCTGTGGATATTTCCATGTTTATGCAGATAGGGGTGTAGATATTTCCATGTTTATAGAGATGGCGGTGTAGATATTTCCATGCTTATACAGATCACGGTGTAGATATTTCCATGTTTATACAGATCATGGTGTAGATATTTCCATGTTTATACAGATCGCGGTGTTGATAATACCATGTTTATAGGGATAGCGGTGCAAATATTTCCATATTTATACAGATAGCGTTGTAGTTATTATCATGTTTATACAGATAGCGGTGTAGATATTTCCATGTATAAACAGATGTCTGTGTATATATTTCCATGTTTAAACAGAAGACGGTGTAGATATTTCCTTGTTTATACAAATAGCGGTGTAGTTATTTCCATGTTTATACAGGTATCGGTGTAGGTATTTCCATGTTTATAGAGATAGCAGTGTAGATATTTCCATGTTTGTACAGATGGCGGTGTTGATGTTTCCATCTATACACAGATTGCCGTGTAGTTATTTCCATGTGTATACCGAAGGCATTGTAGATATTTCCATGTTTATACAGATGGTGGTGTAGATATTTCCATGTTTATACAGATGATGGTATAGGTATTTCCATGTTTTTACAGATGGAATTGTAGATATTTCCATGTTTATAGAGATAGCAGTGTAGATATTTCCATGTTTATACAGATGGCGGTGTAGATATTTTCATGTTTATAGAAATAGCGCTGTAGATATTTCCATATTTATACAGATAACGGTGTAGATATTTCCATGTTTATACAGATAGCCGTTTAAATATTTCCATGTTTATACAGATCACGGTGTAGATATTTCCATGTTTATAGAGATAGCGGTGTAGATATTTCCATGTTTATACAGATAGCGGTGTAGATTTTTCCATGTTTATACAGACCGCGGTGTAAATATTTCCATGTTTATACAGATAGCGTTGCAGATATTTCCATGTTTGTACAGATGGCGGTGTTGATATTTCCTTCTATACACAGATGACCGTGTAGATATTTCCATGTTTATACAGATGGCGGTGCAGATATTTCTATGGATATGCAGATGGCGGAGTAAATATTTCCATGTTTATACAGATAGCGGTGTAGTTATTTCCATGTTTATATAAATAGCGGTGTAGGTATTTCCATGTAGATACATATGGCTGTGTAGATATTTCCATGTTTATACAGATGGCGGTGTAGATATTTCCATGTTTATACAGATAACTTTGTAAGTATTTCCATGTTTATACAGATGGCAGTGTAGATATTTCGATGTTTATAGAGATAGCAGTGGAGATATTTCCATGTTTATACAGATAGCAGTGTAGATATTTCCATGTTTATACTGATCGCGGTGTAGATATTTCCATGTTTATAGAGATGGCGGTGTAGATATTTCCATGTTCATAGAGATAGCGGTGTTGATTTTTCCATGTTTATAGAGATAGCGCTGTGGATATTTCCATGTTTATGCAGATAGGGGTGTAGATATTTCCATGTTTATAGAGATGGCGGTGTAGATATTTCCATGCTTATACAGATCACGGTGTAGATATTTCCATGTTTATACAGATCATGGTGTAGATATTTCCATGTTTATACAGATCGCGGTGTTGATATTACCATGTTTATAGGGATAGCGGTGCAAATATTTCCATATTTATACAGATAGCGTTGTAGTTATTATCATGTTTATACAGATAGCGGTGTAGATATTTCCATGTATAAACAGATGTCTGTGTATATATTTCCATGTTTAAACAGAAGGCGGTGTAGATATTTCCTTGTTTATACAAATGGCGGTGTAGTTATTTCCATGTTTATACAGATATCGGTGTAGGTATTTCCATGTTTATAGAGATAGCAGTGTAGATATTTCCATGTTGTACAGATGGCGGTGTTGATGTTTCCAACTATACACAGATTGCCGTGTAGTTATTTCCATGTGTATACCGAAGGCATTGTAGATATTTCCATGTTTATACAGATGGTGGTGTAGATATTTCCATGTTTATACAGATGATGGTATAGGTATTTCCATGTTTTTACAGATGGCATTGTAGATATTTCCATGTTTATAGAGATAGCAGTGGAGATATTTCCATGTTTATACAGATGGCGGTGTAGATATTTTCATGTTTATAGAAATAGCGCTGTAGATATTTCCATATTTATACAGATAACGGTGTAGATATTTCCATGTTTATACAGATAGCCGTTTAAATATTTCCATGTTTATACAGATCACGGTGTAGATATTTCCATGTTTATAGAGATAGCGGTGAAGATATTTCCATGTTTATACAGATAGCGGTGTAGATTTTTCCATGTTTATACAGACCGCGGTGTAAATATTTCCATGTTTATACACATAGCGTTGCAGATATTTCCATGTTTGTACAGATGGCGGTGTTGATGTTTCCTTCTATACACAGATGACCGTGTAGATATTTCCATGTTTATACAGATGGCGGCGCAGATATTTCTATGGATATGTAGATGGCGGTGTAAATATTTCCATGTTTATACAGATAGCGGCGTAGTTATTTCCATGTTTATATAGATAGCGGTGTAAATATTTCCATGTAGATACACATGGCTGTGTAGATATTTCCATGTTTATACAGATGGCGGAGTAGATATTTCCATGTTTATACAGATAACTTTGTAAGTATTTCCATGTTTATACAGATAGCGGTGTAGATATTTCCATGTATAAACAGATGTCTGTGTATATATTTCCATGTTTAAACAGATGGCGGTGTAGATATTTCCTTGTTTATACAAATAGCGGTGTAGTTATTTCCATGTTTATACAGATATCGGTGTAGATATTTCCATGTTTATAGAGATAGCAGTGTAGATATTCCCATGTTTGTACAGATGGCGGTGTTGATGTTTCCATCTATACACAGATTGCCGTGTAGTTATTTCCATGTGTACACATATGGCATTGTAGATATTTCCATGTTTATACAGATGGTGGTGTAGATATTTCCATGTTTATACAGATGACGGTATAGGTATTTCCATGTTTTTACACATGGCATTGAAGATATTTCCATGTTTATAGAGATAGCAGTGTAGATATTTCCATGTTTATACAGATGGCGGTGTAGATATTTCCATGTTTATAGAGATAGCGGTGTAGATATTTCCATATTTATGCAGATAACGGTGTAGATATTTCCATGTTTATACAGATAGCCGTTTAAATATTTCCATGTTTATACAGATCACGGTGAAGATATTTCCATGTTTATAGTGATAGCGGTGTAGATATTTCCATGTTTATACAGATAGCGGTGTAGATATTTCCATGTTTACACAAACCGCGGTGTAAATATTTCCATGTTTATACAGATAGCGTTGCAGATATTTCCATGTTTGTACAGATGGCGGTGTTGATATTTCCATGTATACACAGATGACCGTGTAGATATTTCCATGTTTATACAGATGGCGGCGCAGATATTTCTATGGATATGTAGATGGCGGTGTAAATATTTCCATGTTTATACAGATAGCGTTGTAGTTATTTCCATGTTTATATAGATAGCGGTGTAGATATTTCCATGTAGATACACATGGCTGTGTAGATATTTCCATGTTTATACAGATGGCGGTGTAGATATTTCCATGTTTATACAGATAACTTTGTAAGTATTTCCATGTTTATACAGATGGCAGTGTAGATATTTCGATGTTTATAGAGATAGCAGTGGAGATATTTCCATGTTTATACAGATAGCAGTGTAGATATTTCCATGTTTATACTGATCGCGGTGTAGATGTTTCCATGTTTATAGAGATGGCGGTGTAGATATTTCCATGTTCATAGAGATAGCGGTGTTGATTTTTCCATGTTTATAGAGATAGCGCTGTGGATATTTCCATGTTTAAGCAGATAGGGGTGTAGATATTTCCATGTTTATAGAGATGGCGGTGAAGATATTTCCATGCTTATACAGATCACGGTGTAGATATTTCCATGTTTATACAGATCATGGTGTAGATATTTCCATGTTTATACAGATCGCGGTGTTGATATTACCATGTTTATAGGGATAGCGGTGCAAATATTTCCATATTTATACATATAGCGTTGTAGTTATTATCATGTTTATACAGATAGCGGTGTAGATATTTCCATGTATAAACAGATGTCTGTGTATATATTTCCATGTTTAAACAGATCGCGGTGTAGATATTTCCTTGTTTATACAAATAGCGGTGTAGTTATTTCCATGTTTATACAGATATCGGTGTAGATATTTCCATGTTTATAGAGATAGCAGTGTAGATATTTCCATGTTTGTACAGATGGCGGTGTTGATGTTTCCATCTATACACAGATTGCCGTGTAGTTATTTCCATGTGTATACAGAAGGCATTGTAGATATTTCCATGTTTATACAGATGGTGGTGTAGATATTTCCATATTTATACAGATGATGGTATAGGTATTTCCATGTTTTTACAGATGGCATTGTAGATATTTCCATGTTTATAGAGATAGCAGTGTAGAGATTTCCATGTTTATACAGATGGCGGTGTAGATATTTCCATGTTTATAGAAATATCGTTGTAGATATTTCCATATTTATACAGATAACGGTGTAGATATTTCCATGTTTATACAGATAGCCGTTTAAATATTTCCATGTTTATACAGATCACGGTGTAGATATTTCCATGTAGATACATATGGCTTTGTAGATATTTCAATGTTTATACAGATGGCGGTGTAGATATTTCCATGTTTATACAGATAACTTTGTAAGTATTTCCATGTTTATACAGATGGCAGTGTAGATATTTCGATGTTTATAGAGATAGCAGTGGAGATATTTCCATGTTTATATAGATAGCAGTGTAGATATTTCCATGTTTATACTGATCGCGGTGTAGATATCTCCATGTTTATAGAGATGGCGGTGTAGATATTTCCATGTTCATAGAGATAGCGGTGTTGATTTTTCCATGTTTATAGAGATAGCGCTGTGGATATTTCCATGTTTATGCAGATAGGGGTGTAGATGTTTCCATGTTTATAGAGATGGCGGTGTAGATATTTCCATGCTTATACAGATCACGGTGTAGATATTTCCATGTTTATACAGATCATGGTGTAGATATTTCCATGTTTATACAGATCGCGGTGTTGATATTACCATGTTTATAGGGATAGCGGTGCAAATATTTCCATATTTATACAGATAGCGTTTAGTTATTATCGTGTTTATACAGATAGCGGTGTAGATATTTCCATGTATAAACAGATGTCTGTGTATATATTTCCATGTTTAAACAGATGGCGGTGTAGATATTTCCTTGTTTATACAAATAGCGGTGTAGTTATTTCCATGTTTATACAGATATCGGTGTAGATATTTCCGTGTTTATAGAGATAGCAGTGTAGATATTTCCATGTTTGTACAGATGGTGGTGTTGATGTTTCCATGTATACACAGATTGCCGTGTAGTTATTTCCATGTGTACACAGATGGCATTGTAGATATTTCCATGTTTATACAGATGGTGGTGTAGATATTTCCATGTTTATAGAGATAGCAGTGTAGATATTTCCATGTTTATACAGATGGCGGTCTAGATATTTCCATGTTTATAGAAATAGCGTTGTAGATATTTCCATATTTATACAGATAACGGTGTAGATATTTCCATGTTTATACAGATAGCCGTTTAAATATTTCCATGTTTATACAGATCACGGTGTAGATATTTCCATGTTTATAGAGATAGAGGTGTAGATATTTCCATGTTTATACAGATAGCGGTGTAGATTTTTCCATGTTTATACAGACCGCGGTGTAAATATTTCCATGTTTATACAGATAGCGTTGCAGATATTTCCATGTTTGTACAGATGGCGGTGTTGATATTTCCTTCTATACACAGATGACCGTGTAGATATTTCCATGTTTATACAGATGGCGGCACAGATATTTCTATGGATATGTAGATGGCGGTGTAAATATTTCCATGTTTATACAGGTAGCGGTGTAGTTATTTCCATGTTTATATAGATAGCGGTGTAAATATTTCCATGTAGATACACATGGCTGTGTAGATATTTCCATGTTTATACAGATGGCGGTGTAGATATTTCCATGTTTATACAGATAACTTTGTAATTATTTCCATATTTACACAGATAGCGGTGTAGTTATTTCCATGTTTATATAGATAGCGGTGTAAATATTTCCATGTAGATACACATGGCTGTGTAGATATTTCCATGTTTATACAGATGGCGGTGTAGATATTTCCATGTTTATACAGATAACTTTGTAAGTATTTCCATGTTTATACAGATGGCAGTGTAGATATTTCGATGTTTATAGAGATAGCAGTGGAGATATTTCCATGTTTATACAGATAGCAGTGTAGATACTTCCATGTTTATACTGATCGCGGTGTAGATATTTCCATGTTTATAGAGATGGCGGTGTAGATATTTCCATGTTCATAGAGATAGCGGTGTTGATTTTTCCATGTTTATAGAGATAGCGCTGTGGATATTTCCATGTTTATGCAGATAGGGTTGTAGATATTTCCATGTCTATAGAGATGGCGGTGTAGATATTTCCATGCTTATACAGATCACGGTGTAGATATTTCCATGTTTATACAGATCATGGTGTAGATATTTCCATGTTTATACAGATCGCGGTGTTGATAATACCATGTTTATAGGGATAGCGGTGCAAATATTTCCATATTTATACAGATAGCGTTGTAGTTATTATCATGTTTATACAGATAGCGGTGTAGATATTTCCATGTATAAACAGATGTCTGTGTATATATTTCCATGTTTAAACAGAAGACGGTGTAGATATTTCCTTGTTTATACAAATAGCGGTGTAGTTATTTCCATGTTTATACAGGTATCGGTGTAGGTATTTCCATGTTTATAGAGATAGCAGTGTAGATATTTCCATGTTTGTACAGATGGCGGTGTTGATGTTTCCATCTATACACAGATTGCCGTGTAGTTATTTCCATGTGTATACCGAAGGCATTGTAGATATTTCCATGTTTATACAGATGGTGGTGTAGATATTTCCATGTTTATACAGATGATGGTATAGGTATTTCCATGTTTTTACAGATGGAATTGTAGATATTTCCATGTTTATAGAGATAGCAGTGTAGATATTTCCATGTTTATACAGATGGCGGTGTAGATATTTTCATGTTTATAGAAATAGCGCTGTAGATATTTCCATATTTATACAGATAACGGTGTAGATATTTCCATGTTTATACAGATAGCCGTTTAAATATTTCCATGTTTATACAGATCACGGTGTAGATATTTCCATGTTTATAGAGATAGCGGTGTAGATATTTCCATGTTTATACAGATAGCGGTGTAGATTTTTCCATGTTTATACAGACCGCGGTGTAAATATTTCCATGTTTATACAGATAGCGTTGCAGATATTTCCATGTTTGTACAGATGGCGGTGTTGATATTTCCTTCTATACACAGATGACCGTGTAGATATTTCCATGTTTATACAGATGGCGGCGCAGATATTTCTATGGATATGCAGATGGCGGAGTAAATATTTCCATGTTTATACAGATAGCGGTGTAGTTATTTCCATGTTTATATAAATAGCGGTGTAGGTATTTCCATGTAGATACATATGGCTGTGTAGATATTTCCATGTTTATACAGATGGCGGTGTAGATATTTCCATGTTTATACAGATAACTTTGTAAGTATTTCCATGTTTATACAGATGGCAGTGTAGATATTTCGATGTTTATAGAGATAGCAGTGGAGATATTTCCATGTTTATACAGATAGCAGTGTAGATATTTCCATGTTTATACTGATCGCGGTGTAGATATTTCCATGTTTATAGAGATGGCGGTGTAGATATTTCCATGTTCATAGAGATAGCGGTGTTGATTTTTCCATGTTTATAGAGATAGCGCTGTGGATATTTCCATGTTTATGCAGATAGGGGTGTAGATATTTCCATGTTTATAGAGATGGCGGTGTAGATATTTCCATGCTTATACAGATCACGGTGTAGATATTTCCATGTTTATACAGATCATGGTGTAGATATTTCCATGTTTATACAGATCGCGGTGTTGATATTACCATGTTTATAGGGATAGCGGTGCAAATATTTCCATATTTATACAGATAGCGTTGTAGTTATTATCATGTTTATACAGATAGCGGTGTAGATATTTCCATGTATAAACAGATGTCTGTGTATATATTTCCATGTTTAAACAGAAGGCGGTGTAGATATTTCCTTGTTTATACAAATGGCGGTGTAGTTATTTCCATGTTTATACAGATATCGGTGTAGGTATTTCCATGTTTATAGAGATAGCAGTGTAGATATTTCCATGTTGTACAGATGGCGGTGTTGATGTTTCCAACTATACACAGATTGCCGTGTAGTTATTTCCATGTGTATACCGAAGGCATTGTAGATATTTCCATGTTTATACAGATGGTGGTGTAGATATTTCCATGTTTATACAGATGATGGTATAGGTATTTCCATGTTTTTACAGATGGCATTGTAGATATTTCCATGTTTATAGAGATAGCAGTGGAGATATTTCCATGTTTATACAGATGGCGGTGTAGATATTTTCATGTTTATAGAAATAGCGCTGTAGATATTTCCATATTTATACAGATAACGGTGTAGATATTTCCATGTTTATACAGATAGCCGTTTAAATATTTCCATGTTTATACAGATCACGGTGTAGATATTTCCATGTTTATAGAGATAGCGGTGAAGATATTTCCATGTTTATACAGATAGCGGTGTAGATTTTTCCATGTTTATACAGACCGCGGTGTAAATATTTCCATGTTTATACACATAGCGTTGCAGATATTTCCATGTTTGTACAGATGGCGGTGTTGATGTTTCCTTCTATACACAGATGACCGTGTAGATATTTCCATGTTTATACAGATGGCGGCGCAGATATTTCTATGGATATGTAGATGGCGGTGTAAATATTTCCATGTTTATACAGATAGCGGCGTAGTTATTTCCATGTTTATATAGATAGCGGTGTAAATATTTCCATGTAGATACACATGGCTGTGTAGATATTTCCATGTTTATACAGATGGCGGAGTAGATATTTCCATGTTTATACAGATAACTTTGTAAGTATTTCCATGTTTATACAGATAGCGGTGTAGATATTTCCATGTATAAACAGATGTCTGTGTATATATTTCCATGTTTAAACAGATGGCGGTGTAGATATTTCCTTGTTTATACAAATAGCGGTGTAGTTATTTCCATGTTTATACAGATATCGGTGTAGATATTTCCATGTTTATAGAGATAGCAGTGTAGATATTCCCATGTTTGTACAGATGGCGGTGTTGATGTTTCCATCTATACACAGATTGCCGTGTAGTTATTTCCATGTGTACACATATGGCATTGTAGATATTTCCATGTTTATACAGATGGTGGTGTAGATATTTCCATGTTTATACAGATGACGGTATAGGTATTTCCATGTTTTTACACATGGCATTGAAGATATTTCCATGTTTATAGAGATAGCAGTGTAGATATTTCCATGTTTATACAGATGGCGGTGTAGATATTTCCATGTTTATAGAGATAGCGGTGTAGATATTTCCATATTTATGCAGATAACGGTGTAGATATTTCCATGTTTATACAGATAGCCGTTTAAATATTTCCATGTTTATACAGATCACGGTGAAGATATTTCCATGTTTATAGTGATAGCGGTGTAGATATTTCCATGTTTATACAGATAGCGGTGTAGATATTTCCATGTTTACACAAACCGCGGTGTAAATATTTCCATGTTTATACAGATAGCGTTGCAGATATTTCCATGTTTGTACAGATGGCGGTGTTGATATTTCCATGTATACACAGATGACCGTGTAGATATTTCCATGTTTATACAGATGGCGGCGCAGATATTTCTATGGATATGTAGATGGCGGTGTAAATATTTCCATGTTTATACAGATAGCGTTGTAGTTATTTCCATGTTTATATAGATAGCGGTGTAGATATTTCCATGTAGATACACATGGCTGTGTAGATATTTCCATGTTTATACAGATGGCGGTGTAGATATTTCCATGTTTATACAGATAACTTTGTAAGTATTTCCATGTTTATACAGATGGCAGTGTAGATATTTCGATGTTTATAGAGATAGCAGTGGAGATATTTCCATGTTTATACAGATAGCAGTGTAGATATTTCCATGTTTATACTGATCGCGGTGTAGATGTTTCCATGTTTATAGAGATGGCGGTGTAGATATTTCCATGTTCATAGAGATAGCGGTGTTGATTTTTCCATGTTTATAGAGATAGCGCTGTGGATATTTCCATGTTTAAGCAGATAGGGGTGTAGATATTTCCATGTTTATAGAGATGGCGGTGAAGATATTTCCATGCTTATACAGATCACGGTGTAGATATTTCCATGTTTATACAGATCATGGTGTAGATATTTCCATGTTTATACAGATCGCGGTGTTGATATTACCATGTTTATAGGGATAGCGGTGCAAATATTTCCATATTTATACATATAGCGTTGTAGTTATTATCATGTTTATACAGATAGCGGTGTAGATATTTCCATGTATAAACAGATGTCTGTGTATATATTTCCATGTTTAAACAGATCGCGGTGTAGATATTTCCTTGTTTATACAAATAGCGGTGTAGTTATTTCCATGTTTATACAGATATCGGTGTAGATATTTCCATGTTTATAGAGATAGCAGTGTAGATATTTCCATGTTTGTACAGATGGCGGTGTTGATGTTTCCATCTATACACAGATTGCCGTGTAGTTATTTCCATGTGTATACAGAAGGCATTGTAGATATTTCCATGTTTATACAGATGGTGGTGTAGATATTTCCATATTTATACAGATGATGGTATAGGTATTTCCATGTTTTTACAGATGGCATTGTAGATATTTCCATGTTTATAGAGATAGCAGTGTAGAGATTTCCATGTTTATACAGATGGCGGTGTAGATATTTCCATGTTTATAGAAATATCGTTGTAGATATTTCCATATTTATACAGATAACGGTGTAGATATTTCCATGTTTATACAGATAGCCGTTTAAATATTTCCATGTTTATACAGATCACGGTGTAGATATTTCCATGTAGATACATATGGCTTTGTAGATATTTCAATGTTTATACAGATGGCGGTGTAGATATTTCCATGTTTATACAGATAACTTTGTAAGTATTTCCATGTTTATACAGATGGCAGTGTAGATATTTCGATGTTTATAGAGATAGCAGTGGAGATATTTCCATGTTTATATAGATAGCAGTGTAGATATTTCCATGTTTATACTGATCGCGGTGTAGATATCTCCATGTTTATAGAGATGGCGGTGTAGATATTTCCATGTTCATAGAGATAGCGGTGTTGATTTTTCCATGTTTATAGAGATAGCGCTGTGGATATTTCCATGTTTATGCAGATAGGGGTGTAGATGTTTCCATGTTTATAGAGATGGCGGTGTAGATATTTCCATGCTTATACAGATCACGGTGTAGATATTTCCATGTTTATACAGATCATGGTGTAGATATTTCCATGTTTATACAGATCGCGGTGTTGATATTACCATGTTTATAGGGATAGCGGTGCAAATATTTCCATATTTATACAGATAGCGTTTAGTTATTATCGTGTTTATACAGATAGCGGTGTAGATATTTCCATGTATAAACAGATGTCTGTGTATATATTTCCATGTTTAAACAGATGGCGGTGTAGATATTTCCTTGTTTATACAAATAGCGGTGTAGTTATTTCCATGTTTATACAGATATCGGTGTAGATATTTCCGTGTTTATAGAGATAGCAGTGTAGATATTTCCATGTTTGTACAGATGGTGGTGTTGATGTTTCCATGTATACACAGATTGCCGTGTAGTTATTTCCATGTGTACACAGATGGCATTGTAGATATTTCCATGTTTATACAGATGGTGGTGTAGATATTTCCATGTTTATAGAGATAGCAGTGTAGATATTTCCATGTTTATACAGATGGCGGTCTAGATATTTCCATGTTTATAGAAATAGCGTTGTAGATATTTCCATATTTATACAGATAACGGTGTAGATATTTCCATGTTTATACAGATAGCCGTTTAAATATTTCCATGTTTATACAGATCACGGTGTAGATATTTCCATGTTTATAGAGATAGAGGTGTAGATATTTCCATGTTTATACAGATAGCGGTGTAGATTTTTCCATGTTTATACAGACCGCGGTGTAAATATTTCCATGTTTATACAGATAGCGTTGCAGATATTTCCATGTTTGTACAGATGGCGGTGTTGATATTTCCTTCTATACACAGATGACCGTGTAGATATTTCCATGTTTATACAGATGGCGGCACAGATATTTCTATGGATATGTAGATGGCGGTGTAAATATTTCCATGTTTATACAGGTAGCGGTGTAGTTATTTCCATGTTTATATAGATAGCGGTGTAAATATTTCCATGTAGATACACATGGCTGTGTAGATATTTCCATGTTTATACAGATGGCGGTGTAGATATTTCCATGTTTATACAGATAACTTTGTAATTATTTCCATATTTACACAGATAGCGGTGTAGTTATTTCCATGTTTATATAGATAGCGGTGTAAATATTTCCATGTAGATACACATGGCTGTGTAGATATTTCCATGTTTATACAGATGGCGGTGTAGATATTTCCATGTTTATACAGATAACTTTGTAAGTATTTCCATGTTTATACAGATGGCAGTGTAGATATTTCGATGTTTATAGAGATAGCAGTGGAGATATTTCCATGTTTATACAGATAGCAGTGTAGATACTTCCATGTTTATACTGATCGCGGTGTAGATATTTCCATGTTTATAGAGATGGCGGTGTAGATATTTCCATGTTCATAGAGATAGCGGTGTTGATTTTTCCATGTTTATAGAGATAGCGCTGTGGATATTTCCATGTTTATGCAGATAGGGTTGTAGATATTTCCATGTCTATAGAGATGGCGGTGTAGATATTTCCATGCTTATACAGATCACGGTGTAGATATTTCCATGTTTATACAGATCATGGTGTAGATATTTCCATGTTTATACAGATCGCGGTGTTGATAATACCATGTTTATAGGGATAGCGGTGCAAATATTTCCATATTTATACAGATAGCGTTGTAGTTATTATCATGTTTATACAGATAGCGGTGTAGATATTTCCATGTATAAACAGATGTCTGTGTATATATTTCCATGTTTAAACAGAAGACGGTGTAGATATTTCCTTGTTTATACAAATAGCGGTGTAGTTATTTCCATGTTTATACAGGTATCGGTGTAGGTATTTCCATGTTTATAGAGATAGCAGTGTAGATATTTCCATGTTTGTACAGATGGCGGTGTTGATGTTTCCATCTATACACAGATTGCCGTGTAGTTATTTCCATGTGTATACCGAAGGCATTGTAGATATTTCCATGTTTATACAGATGGTGGTGTAGATATTTCCATGTTTATACAGATGATGGTATAGGTATTTCCATGTTTTTACAGATGGAATTGTAGATATTTCCATGTTTATAGAGATAGCAGTGTAGATATTTCCATGTTTATACAGATGGCGGTGTAGATATTTTCATGTTTATAGAAATAGCGCTGTAGATATTTCCATATTTATACAGATAACGGTGTAGATATTTCCATGTTTATACAGATAGCCGTTTAAATATTTCCATGTTTATACAGATCACGGTGTAGATATTTCCATGTTTATAGAGATAGCGGTGTAGATATTTCCATGTTTATACAGATAGCGGTGTAGATTTTTCCATGTTTATACAGACCGCGGTGTAAATATTTCCATGTTTATACAGATAGCGTTGCAGATATTTCCATGTTTGTACAGATGGCGGTGTTGATATTTCCTTCTATACACAGATGACCGTGTAGATATTTCCATGTTTATACAGATGGCGGCGCAGATATTTCTATGGATATGCAGATGGCGGAGTAAATATTTCCATGTTTATACAGATAGCGGTGTAGTTATTTCCATGTTTATATAAATAGCGGTGTAGGTATTTCCATGTAGATACATATGGCTGTGTAGATATTTCCATGTTTATACAGATGGCGGTGTAGATATTTCCATGTTTATACAGATAACTTTGTAAGTATTTCCATGTTTATACAGATGGCAGTGTAGATATTTCGATGTTTATAGAGATAGCAGTGGAGATATTTCCATGTTTATACAGATAGCAGTGTAGATATTTCCATGTTTATACTGATCGCGGTGTAGATATTTCCATGTTTATAGAGATGGCGGTGTAGATATTTCCATGTTCATAGAGATAGCGGTGTTGATTTTTCCATGTTTATAGAGATAGCGCTGTGGATATTTCCATGTTTATGCAGATAGGGGTGTAGATATTTCCATGTTTATAGAGATGGCGGTGTAGATATTTCCATGCTTATACAGATCACGGTGTAGATATTTCCATGTTTATACAGATCATGGTGTAGATATTTCCATGTTTATACAGATCGCGGTGTTGATATTACCATGTTTATAGGGATAGCGGTGCAAATATTTCCATATTTATACAGATAGCGTTGTAGTTATTATCATGTTTATACAGATAGCGGTGTAGATATTTCCATGTATAAACAGATGTCTGTGTATATATTTCCATGTTTAAACAGAAGGCGGTGTAGATATTTCCTTGTTTATACAAATGGCGGTGTAGTTATTTCCATGTTTATACAGATATCGGTGTAGGTATTTCCATGTTTATAGAGATAGCAGTGTAGATATTTCCATGTTGTACAGATGGCGGTGTTGATGTTTCCAACTATACACAGATTGCCGTGTAGTTATTTCCATGTGTATACCGAAGGCATTGTAGATATTTCCATGTTTATACAGATGGTGGTGTAGATATTTCCATGTTTATACAGATGATGGTATAGGTATTTCCATGTTTTTACAGATGGCATTGTAGATATTTCCATGTTTATAGAGATAGCAGTGGAGATATTTCCATGTTTATACAGATGGCGGTGTAGATATTTTCATGTTTATAGAAATAGCGCTGTAGATATTTCCATATTTATACAGATAACGGTGTAGATATTTCCATGTTTATACAGATAGCCGTTTAAATATTTCCATGTTTATACAGATCACGGTGTAGATATTTCCATGTTTATAGAGATAGCGGTGAAGATATTTCCATGTTTATACAGATAGCGGTGTAGATTTTTCCATGTTTATACAGACCGCGGTGTAAATATTTCCATGTTTATACACATAGCGTTGCAGATATTTCCATGTTTGTACAGATGGCGGTGTTGATGTTTCCTTCTATACACAGATGACCGTGTAGATATTTCCATGTTTATACAGATGGCGGCGCAGATATTTCTATGGATATGTAGATGGCGGTGTAAATATTTCCATGTTTATACAGATAGCGGCGTAGTTATTTCCATGTTTATATAGATAGCGGTGTAAATATTTCCATGTAGATACACATGGCTGTGTAGATATTTCCATGTTTATACAGATGGCGGAGTAGATATTTCCATGTTTATACAGATAACTTTGTAAGTATTTCCATGTTTATACAGATAGCGGTGTAGATATTTCCATGTATAAACAGATGTCTGTGTATATATTTCCATGTTTAAACAGATGGCGGTGTAGATATTTCCTTGTTTATACAAATAGCGGTGTAGTTATTTCCATGTTTATACAGATATCGGTGTAGATATTTCCATGTTTATAGAGATAGCAGTGTAGATATTCCCATGTTTGTACAGATGGCGGTGTTGATGTTTCCATCTATACACAGATTGCCGTGTAGTTATTTCCATGTGTACACATATGGCATTGTAGATATTTCCATGTTTATACAGATGGTGGTGTAGATATTTCCATGTTTATACAGATGACGGTATAGGTATTTCCATGTTTTTACAGATGGCATTGAAGATATTTCCATGTTTATAGAGATAGCAGTGTAGATATTTCCATGTTTATACAGATGGCGGTGTAGATATTTCCATGTTTATAGAGATAGCGGTGTAGATATTTCCATATTTATGCAGATAACGGTGTAGATATTTCCATGTTTATACAGATAGCCGTTTAAATATTTCCATGTTTATACAGATCACGGTGAAGATATTTCCATGTTTATAGTGATAGCGGTGTAGATATTTCCATGTTTATACAGATAGCGGTGTAGATATTTCCATGTTTACACAAACCGCGGTGTAAATATTTCCATGTTTATACAGATAGCGTTGCAGATATTTCCATGTTTGTACAGATGGCGGTGTTGATATTTCCATGTATACACAGATGACCGTGTAGATATTTCCATGTTTATACAGATGGCGGCGCAGATATTTCTATGGATATGTAGATGGCGGTGTAAATATTTCCATGTTTATACAGATAGCGTTGTAGTTATTTCCATGTTTATATAGATAGCGGTGTAGATATTTCCATGTAGATACACATGGCTGTGTAGATATTTCCATGTTTATACAGATGGCGGTGTAGATATTTCCATGTTTATACAGATAACTTTGTAAGTATTTCCATGTTTATACAGATGGCAGTGTAGATATTTCGATGTTTATAGAGATAGCAGTGGAGATATTTCCATGTTTATACAGATAGCAGTGTAGATATTTCCATGTTTATACTGATCGCGGTGTAGATGTTTCCATGTTTATAGAGATGGCGGTGTAGATATTTCCATGTTCATAGAGATAGCGGTGTTGATTTTTCCATGTTTATAGAGATAGCGCTGTGGATATTTCCATGTTTAAGCAGATAGGGGTGTAGATATTTCCATGTTTATAGAGATGGCGGTGAAGATATTTCCATGCTTATACAGATCACGGTGTAGATATTTCCATGTTTATACAGATCATGGTGTAGATATTTCCATGTTTATACAGATCGCGGTGTTGATATTACCATGTTTATAGGGATAGCGGTGCAAATATTTCCATATTTATACATATAGCGTTGTAGTTATTATCATGTTTATACAGATAGCGGTGTAGATATTTCCATGTATAAACAGATGTCTGTGTATATATTTCCATGTTTAAACAGATCGCGGTGTAGATATTTCCTTGTTTATACAAATAGCGGTGTAGTTATTTCCATGTTTATACAGATATCGGTGTAGATATTTCCATGTTTATAGAGATAGCAGTGTAGATATTTCCATGTTTGTACAGATGGCGGTGTTGATGTTTCCATCTATACACAGATTGCCGTGTAGTTATTTCCATGTGTATACAGAAGGCATTGTAGATATTTCCATGTTTATACAGATGGTGGTGTAGATATTTCCATATTTATACAGATGATGGTATAGGTATTTCCATGTTTTTACAGATGGCATTGTAGATATTTCCATGTTTATAGAGATAGCAGTGTAGAGATTTCCATGTTTATACAGATGGCGGTGTAGATATTTCCATGTTTATAGAAATATCGTTGTAGATATTTCCATATTTATACAGATAACGGTGTAGATATTTCCATGTTTATACAGATAGCCGTTTAAATATTTCCATGTTTATACAGATCACGGTGTAGATATTTCCATGTAGATACATATGGCTTTGTAGATATTTCAATGTTTATACAGATGGCGGTGTAGATATTTCCATGTTTATACAGATAACTTTGTAAGTATTTCCATGTTTATACAGATGGCAGTGTAGATATTTCGATGTTTATAGAGATAGCAGTGGAGATATTTCCATGTTTATATAGATAGCAGTGTAGATATTTCCATGTTTATACTGATTGCGGTGTAGATATCTCCATGTTTATAGAGATGGCGGTGTAGATATTTCCATGTTCATAGAGATAGCGGTGTTGATTTTTCCATGTTTATAGAGATAGCGCTGTGGATATTTCCATGTTTATGCAGATAGGGGTGTAGATGTTTCCATGTTTATAGAGATGGCGGTGTAGATATTTCCATGCTTATACAGATCACGGTGTAGATATTTCCATGTTTATACAGATCATGGTGTAGATATTTCCATGTTTATACAGATCGCGGTGTTGATATTACCATGTTTATAGGGATAGCGGTGCAAATATTTCCATATTTATACAGATAGCGTTTAGTTATTATCGTGTTTATACAGATAGCGGTGTAGATATTTCCATGTATAAACAGATGTCTGTGTATATATTTCCATGTTTAAACAGATGGCGGTGTAGATATTTCCTTGTTTATACAAATAGCGGTGTAGTTATTTCCATGTTTATACAGATATCGGTGTAGATATTTCCGTGTTTATAGAGATAGCAGTGTAGATATTTCCATGTTTGTACAGATGGTGGTGTTGATGTTTCCATGTATACACAGATTGCCGTGTAGTTATTTCCATGTGTACACAGATGGCATTGTAGATATTTCCATGTTTATACAGATGGTGGTGTAGATATTTCCATGTTTATAGAGATAGCAGTGTAGATATTTCCATGTTTATACAGATAGCGGTCTAGATATTTCCATGTTTATAGAAATAGCGTTGTAGATATTTCCATATTTATACAGATAACGGTGTAGATATTTCCATGTTTATACAGATAGCCGTTTAAATATTTCCATGTTTATACAGATCACGGTGTAGATATTTCCATGTTTATAGAGATAGAGGTGTAGATATTTCCATGTTTATACAGATAGCGGTGTAGATTTTTCCATGTTTATACAGACCGCGGTGTAAATATTTCCATGTTTATACAGATAGCGTTGCAGATATTTCCATGTTTGTACAGATGGCGGTGTTGATATTTCCTTCTATACACAGATGACCGTGTAGATATTTCCATGTTTATACAGATGGCGGCACAGATATTTCTATGGATATGTAGATGGCGGTGTAAATATTTCCATGTTTATACAGGTAGCGGTGTAGTTATTTCCATGTTTATATAGATAGCGGTGTAAATATTTCCATGTAGATACACATGGCTGTGTAGATATTTCCATGTTTATACAGATGGCGGTGTAGATATTTCCATGTTTATACAGATAACTTTGTAATTATTTCCATATTTACACAGATAGCGGTATAGTTATTTCCATGTTTATATAGATAGCGGTGTAAATATTTCCATGTAGATACACATGGCTGTGTAGATATTTCCATGTTTATACAGATGGCGGTGTAGATATTTCCATGTTTATACAGATAACTTTGTAAGTATTTCCATGTTTATACAGATGGCAGTGTAGATATTTCGATGTTTATAGAGATAGCAGTGGAGATATTTCCATGTTTATACAGATAGCAGTGTAGATACTTCCATGTTTATACTGATCGCGGTGTAGATATTTCCATGTTTATAGAGATGGCGGTGTAGATATTTCCATGTTCATAGAGATAGCGGTGTTGATTTTTCCATGTTTATAGAGATAGCGCTGTGGATATTTCCATGTTTATGCAGATAGGGTTGTAGATATTTCCATGTCTATAGAGATGGCGGTGTAGATATTTCCATGCTTATACAGATCACGGTGTAGATATTTCCATGTTTATACAGATCATGGTGTAGATATTTCCATGTTTATACAGATCGCGGTGTTGATATTACCATGTTTATAGGGATAGCGGTGCAAATATTTCCATATTTATACAGATAGCGTTGTAGTTATTATCATGTTTATACAGATAGCGGTGTAGATATTTCCATGTATAAACAGATGTCTGTGTATATATTTCCATGTTTAAACAGATGGCGGTGTAGATATTTCCTTGTTTATACAAATAGCGGTGTAGTTATTTCCATGTGTATACAGATATTGGTGTAGATATTTCCATGTTTATAGAGATAGCAGTGTAGATATTTCCATGTTTGTACAGATGGCGGTGTTGATGTTTCCATCTATACCCAGATTGCCGTGTAGTTATTTCCATGTGTATACAGAAGGCATTGTAGATATTTCCATGTTTATACAGATGGTGGTGTAGATATTTCCATGTTTATACAGATGATGGTATAGGTATTTCCATGTTTTTACAGATGGCATTGTAGATATTTCCATGTTTATAGAGATAGCAGTGTAGATATTTCCATGTTTATACAGATGGCGGTCTAGATATTTCCATGTTTATAGAAATAGCGTTGTAGATATTTCCATATTTATACAGATAACGGTGTAGATATTTCCATGTTTATACAGATAGCCGTTTAAATATTTCCATGTTCATACAGATCACGGTGTAGATATTTCCATGTTTATAGAGATAGAGGTGTAGATATTTCCATGTTTATACAGATAGCGGTGTAGATTTTTCCATGTTTATACAGACCGCGGTGTAAATATTTCCATGTTTATACAGATAGCGTTGCAGATATTTCCATGTTTGTACAGATGGCGGTGTTGATATTTCCTTCTATACACAAATGACCGTGTAGATATTTCCATGTTTATACAGATGGCGGCACAGATATTTCTATGGATATGTAGATGGCGGTGTAAATATTTCCATGTTTATACAGGTAGCGGTGTAGTTATTTCCATGTTTATATAGATAGCGGTGTAAATATTTCCATGTAGATACACATGGCTGTGTAGATATTTCCATGTTTATACAGATGGCGGTGTAGATATTTCCATGTTTATACAGATAACTTTGTAATTATTTCCATATTTACAAAGATAGCGGTGTAGTTATTTCCATGTTTATATACATAGCGGTGTAAATATTTCCATGTAGATACACATGGCTGTGTAGAAATTTCCATGTTTATACAGATGGCGGTGTAGATATTTCCATGTTTATACAGATAACTTTGTAAGTATTTCCATGTTTATACAGATGGCAGTGTAGATATTTCGATGTTTATAGAGATAGCAGTGGAGATATTTCCATGTTTATACAGATAGCAGTGTAGATATTTCCATGTTTATACTGATCGCGGTGTAGATATTTCCATGTTTATAGAGATGGCGTTGTAGATATTTCCATGTTCATAGAGATAGCGGTGTTGATTTTTCCATGTTTATAGAGATAGCGCTGTGGATATTTCCATGTTTATGCAGATAGGGGTGTAGATATTTCCATGTTTATAGAGATGGCGGTGTAGATATTTCCATGCTTATACAGATCACGGTGTAGATATTTCCATGTTTATACAGATCATGGTGTAGATATTTCCATGTTTATACAGATCGCGGTGTTGATATTACCATGTTTATAGGGATAGCGGTGCAAATATTTCCATATTTATACAGATAGCGTTTAGTTATTATCGTGTTTATACAGATAGCGGTGTAGATATTTCCATGTATAAACAGATGTCTGTGTATATATTTCCATGTTTAAACAGATGGCGGTGTAGATATTTCCTTGTTTATACAAATAGCGGTGTAGTTATTTCCATGTTTATACAGATATCGGTGTAGATATTTCCATGTTTATAGAGATAGCAGTGTAGATATTTCCATGTTTGTACAGATGGTGGTGTTGATGTTTCCATGTGTACACAGATTGCCGTGCAGTTGTTTCCATGTGTACACAGATGGCATTGTAGATATTTCCATGTTTATACAGATGGTGGTGTAGATATTTCCATGTTTATACAGATGACGGTATAGGTATTTCCATGTTTTTACAGATGGCATTGTAGATATTTCCATGTTTATAGAGATAGCAGTGTAGATATTTCCATGTTTATACAGATGGCGGTGTAGATATTTCCATGTTTATAGAGATAGCGGTGTAGATATTTCCATATTTATACAGATAACGGTGTAGATATTTCCATGTTTATACAGATAGCTGTTTAAATATTTCCATGTTTATACAGATCACGGTGTAGATATTTCCATGTTTATAGTGATAGCGGTGTAGATATTTGCATGTTTATACAGATAGCGGTGTAGATATTTCCATGTTTATAAAGACCGCGGTGTAAATATTTCCATGTTTATACAGATAGCGTTGCAGATATTTCCATGTTTGTACAGATGGCGGTGTTGATATTTCCATCTATACACAGATGACCGTGTAGATATTTCCATGTTTATACAGATGGCGGCGCAGATATTTCTAAGGATATGTAGATGGCGGTGTAAATATTTCCATGTTTATACAGATAGCGGTGTAGTTATTTCCATGTTTATATAGATAGCGGTGTAGATATTTCCATGTAGATACACATGGCTGTGTAGATATTTCCATGTTTATACAGATGGCGGTGTAGATATTTCCACGTTTATACAGATAACTTTGTAAGTATTTCCATGTTTATAGAGTTGGCAGTGTAGATATTTCGATGTTTATAGAGATAGCAGTGGAGATATTTCCATGTTTATACAGATAGCATTGTAGATATTTCCATGTTTATACTGATCGCGGTGTAGATATTTCCATGTTTATAGAGATGGCGGTGTAGATATTTCCATGTTCATAGAGATAGCGGTGTTGATTTTTCCATGTTTATAGAGATAGCGCTGTGGATATTTCCATGTTTATGCAGATAGGGGTGTAGATATTTCCATGTTTATAGAGATGGCCGTGTAGATATTTCCATGCTTATACAGATCACGGTGTAGATATTTCCATGTTTATACAGATCATGGTGTAGATATTTCCATGTTTATACAGATCGCGGTGTTGATATTACCATGTTTATAGGGATAGCGGTGCAAATATTTCCATATTTATACAGATAGCGTTTAGTTATTATCGTGTTTATACAGATAGCGGTGTAGATATTTCCATGTATAAACAGATGTCTGTGTATATATTTCCATGTTTAAACAGTTGGCGGTGTAGATATTTCCTTGTTTATACAAATAGCGGTGTAGTTATTTCCATGTTTATACAGATATCGGTGTAGATATTTCCATGTTTATAGAGATAGCAGTGTAGATATTTCCATGTTTGTACAGATGGCGGTGTTGATGTTTCCATATATACACAGATTGCCGTGTAGTTATTTCCATGTGTATACAGAAGGCATTGTAGATATTTCCATGTTTATACAGATGGTGGTGTAGATATTTCCATGTTTATACAGATGATGGTATAGGTATTTCCATGTTTTTACAGATGGCATTGTAGCTATTTCCATGTTTATAGAGATAGCAGTGTAGATATTTCCATGTTTATACAGATAGCAGTGTAGATATTTCCATGTTTATACTGATCGCGGTGTAGATATTTCCATGTTTATACAGATGGCGGTGTAGATATTTCCATGTTCATAGAGATAGCGGTGTTGATTTTTCCATGTTTATAGAGATACCGCTGTGGATATTTCCATGTTTATGCAGATAGGGGTGTAGATATTTCCATGTTTATAAAGATGGCGGTGTAGATATTTCCATGCTTATACAGATCACGGTGTAGATATTTCCATGTTTATACAGATCATGGTGAAGATATTTCCGTGTTTATACAGATCGCGGTGTTGATATTACCATGTTTATAGGGATAGCGGTACAAATATTTCCATATTTATACAGATAGCGTTTAGTTATTATCATGTTTATACAGATAGCGGTGTAGATATTTCCATGTATAAACAGATGTCTGTGTATATATTTCCATGTTTAAACAGATGGCGGTGTAGATATTTCCTTGTTTATACAAATAGCAGTGTAGTTATTTCCATGTTTATACAGATAGCGGTGTAGATAT
This sequence comes from Pan troglodytes, assembly GCF_028858775.2. Classification (NCBI taxonomy): domain Eukaryota; kingdom Metazoa; phylum Chordata; class Mammalia; order Primates; family Hominidae; genus Pan; species Pan troglodytes. Next base: position 50,283,807 of record NC_072420.2, read on the forward strand.
TTCCATGTATATACAGATGTCAGTGTAGATATTTCCAAGATTATACAGATGGCTGTGTAGGTATTTCTATGTTTATACAGATGACTTTGTAGGTATTTCCATGTTTATTTAGATGGCTGTGTAGATATTTCCATGTTTATACAGATGACTTTGTAGGTATTTCCATGTTTATACAGATGGCGATGTAGATATTTCCATGTTTATAGAGATATCTGTGTAGATATTTCCATGTTTATACAGATAGCGGTGTAGATATTTCCATGTTTATACAGATCGCAGTGTAGATATTACCATGTTTATACAGATCACGGTGTAGATATTTTCATGTTTATACAGATAGCGGTGTAGATATTTCCATGTTTATAGAGATGGCGGCGCAGCCATTTCTATGGATATGTAGACGGTGATGTAGATACTTCCATGTATATAGAGATAGCGGTGTAGTTATTTCCATGTTTATATAGATTGCGGTGTAGATATTCCCATTTATGTACACATGGCTGTGTAGATATTTCCATGCATATCGAGATAGCGGTGTAGTTATTTCCATGTTTATGTAGATAGCGGTGTAGATATTTCCATGTATATACACATGGCTGTGTAGATATTTCCATGTTTATACAGATAGCGATGTAGATATTTCCATGTATAAACAGATGTCTGTGTATATATTTCCATGTTTAAACAGATGGCGGTGTAGATATTTCCTTCTTTATACAAATAGTGGTGTAGTTATTTCCATGTTTATACAGATATCGGTGTAGATATTTCCATGTTTATAGAGATAGCAGTGTAGATATTTCCATGTTTGTACAGATGGTGGTGTTGATGTTTCCATGTATACACAGATTGCCGTGTAGTTATTTCCATGTGTACACAGATGGCATTGTAGATATTTCCATGTTTATACAGATGGTGGTGTAGATATTTCCATGTTTATACAGATGACTGTATAGGTATTTCCATGTTTTTACAGATGGCATTGTAGATATTTCCATGTTTATAGAGATAGCAGTGTAGGTATTTCCATGTTTATACAGATGGCGGTGTAGATATTTCCATGTTTATAGAGATAGCGGTGTAGATATTTCCATATTTATACAGATAACGGTGTAGATATTTCCATGTTTATACAGATAGCCGTTTAAATATTTCCATGTTTATACAGATCACGGTGTAGATATTTCCATGTTTATAGTGATAGCGGTGTAGATATTTCCATGTTTGTACAGATAGCGGTGTAGATATTTCCATGTTTATACAGACCGCGGTGTAAATATCTCCATGTTTATACAGATAGCGTTGCAGATATTTCCATGTTTGTACAGATGGCGGTGTTGATATTTCCATCTATACACAGATGACCGTGTAGATATTTCCATGTTTATAGAGATGGCGGCACAGATATTTCTATGGATATGTAGATGGCGGTGTAAATATTTCCATGTTTATACAGATAGCGTTGTAGTTATTTCCATGTTTATATAGATAGCGGTGTAGATATTTCCTTGTAGATACACATGGCTGTGTAGATATTTCCATGTTTATACAGATGGCGGTGTAGATATTTCCATGTTTATACAGATAACTTTGTAAGTATTTCCATGTTTATACAGATGGCGGTGTAGATATTTCGATGTTAATAGAGATAGCAGAGGAGATATTTCCATGTTTATACAGATAGCGGTGTAGATATTTCCATGTTTATACAGACCGCGGTGTAAATATTTCCATGTTTATACAGATAGCGTTGCAGATATTTCCATGTTTGTACAGATGGCGGTGTTGATATTTCCATCTATACACAGATGACCGTGTAGATATTTCCATGTTTATACAGATGGCGGCGCAGATATTTCTATGGATATGTAGATGGCGGTGTAAATATTTCCATGTTTATACAGATAGCGGTGTAGTTATTTCCATGTTTATATAGATAGCGGTGTAGATATTTCCATGTAGATACACATGGCTGTGTAGATATTTCCATGTTTATACAGATGGCGGTGTAGATATTTCCATGTTTATACAGATAACTTTGTAAGTATTTCCATGTTTATACAGATGGCAGTGTAGATATTTCGATGTTTATAGAGATAGCAGTGGAGATATTTCCATGTTTATACAGATAGCAGTGTAGATATTTCCATGTTTATACTGATCGCGGTGTAGATATTTCCATGTTTATAGAGATGGCGGTGTAGATATTTCCATGTTAATAGAGATAGCGGTGTTGATTTTTCCATGTTGATAGAGATAGCGCTGTGGATATTTCCATGTTTATGCAGATAGGGTTGTAGATATTTCCATGTTTATAGAGATGGCAGTGTAGATATTTCCATGCTTATACAGATCACAGTGTAGATATTTCCATGTTTATACAGATCATGGTGTAGATATTTCCATGTTTATACAGATCGTGGTGTTGATATTACCATGTTTATAGGGATAGCGGTGCAAATATTTCCATATTTATACAGATAGCGTTGTAGTTATTATCATGTTCATACAGATAGCGGTGTAGATATTTCCATGTATGAACAGATGTCTGTGTATATATTTCCATGTTTAAACAGATGGCGGTGTAGATATTTCCTTGTTTATACAAATAGCGGTGTAGTTATTTCCATGTTTATACAGATATCGGTGTAGATATTTCCATGTTTATAGAGATAGCAGTGTAGATATTTCCATGTTTGTACAGATGGCGGTGTTGATGTTTCCATCTATACACAGATTGCCGTGTAGTTATTTCCATGTGTATACAGAAGGCATTGTAGATATTTCCATGTTTATACAGATGGTGGTGTAGATATTTCCATGTTTATACAGATGATGGTATAGGTATTTCCGTGTTTTTACAGATGGCATTGTAGATATTTCCATGTTTATAGAGATAGCAGTGTAGATATTTCCATGTTTATACAGATGGCGGTGTAGATATTTCCATGTTTATAGAGATAGCGTTGTAGATATTTCCATATTTATACAGATAACGGTGTAGATATTTCCATGTTTATACAGATAGCCGTTTACATATTTCCATGTTTATACAGATCACGGTGTAGATATTTCCATGTTTATAGAGATAGCGGTGTAGATATTTCCATGTTTATACAGATAGCGGTGTAGATATTTCCATGTTTATACAGACCGCGGTGTAAATATCTCCATGTTTATACAGATAGCGTTGCAGATATTTCCATGTTTGTACAGATGGCGGTGTTGATATTTCCATCTATACACAGATGACCGTGTAGATATTTCCATGTTTATAGAGATGGCGGCACAGATATTTCTATGGATATGTAGATGGCGGTGTAAATATTTCCATGTTTATACAGATAGCGTTGTAGTTATTTCCATGTTTATATAGATAGCGGTGTAGATATTTCCTTGTAGATACACATGGCTGTGTAGATATTTCCATGTTTATACAGATGGCGGTGTAGATATTTCCATGTTTATACAGATAACTTTGTAAGTATTTCCATGTTTATACAGATGGCGGTGTAGATATTTCGATGTTAATAGAGATAGCAGAGGAGATATTTCCATGTTTATACAGATAGCGGTGTAGATATTTCCATGTTTATACAGACCGCGGTGTAAATATTTCCATGTTTATACAGATAGCGTTGCAGATATTTCCATGTTTGTACAGATGGCGGTGTTGATATTTCCATCTATACACAGATGACCGTGTAGATATTTCCATGTTTATACAGATGGCGGCGCAGATATTTCTATGGATATGTAGATGGCGGTGTAAATATTTCCATGTTTATACAGATAGCGGTGTAGTTATTTCCATGTTTATATAGATAGCGGTGTAGATATTTCCATGTAGATACACATGGCTGTGTAGATATTTCCATGTTTATACAGATGGCGGTGTAGATACTTCCATGTTTATACAGATAACTTTGTAAGTATTTCCATGTTTATACAGATGGCAGTGTAGATATTTCGATGTTTATAGAGATAGCAGTGGAGATATTTCCATGTTTATACAGATAGCAGTGTAGATATTTCCATGTTTATACTGATCGCGGTGTAGATATTTCCATGTTTATAGAGATGGCGGTGTAGATATTTCCATGTTAATAGAGATAGCGGTGTTGATTTTTCCATGTTGATAGAGATAGCGCTGTGGATATTTCCATGTTTATGCAGATAGGGTTGTAGATATTTCCATGTTTATAGAGATGGCAGTGTAGATATTTCCATGCTTATACAGATCACAGTGTAGATATTTCCATGTTTATACAGATCATGGTGTAGATATTTCCATGTTTATACAGATCGTGGTGTTGATATTACCATGTTTATAGGGATAGCGGTGCAAATATTTCCATATTTATACAGATAGCGTTGTAGTTATTATCATGTTCATACAGATAGCGGTGTAGATATTTCCATGTATGAACAGATGTCTGTGTATATATTTCCATGTTTAAACAGATGGCGGTGTAGATATTTCCTTGTTTATACAAATAGCGGTGTAGTTATTTCCATGTTTATACAGATATCGGTGTAGATATTTCCATGTTTATAGAGATAGCAGTGTAGATATTTCCATGTTTGTACAGATGGCGGTGTTGATGTTTCCATCTATACACAGATTGCCGTGTAGTTATTTCCATGTGTATACAGAAGGCATTGTAGATATTTCCATGTTTATACAGATGGTGGTGTAGATATTTCCATGTTTATACAGATGATGGTATAGGTATTTCCGTGTTTTTACAGATGGCATTGTAGATATTTCCATGTTTATAGAGATAGCAGTGTAGATATTTCCATGTTTATACAGATGGCGGTGTAGATATTTCCATGTTTATAGAGATAGCGTTGTAGATATTTCCATATTTATACAGATAACGGTGTAGATATTTCCATGTTTATACAGATAGCCGTTTACATATTTCCATGTTTATACAGATCACGGTGTAGATATTTCCATGTTTATAGAGATAGCGGTGTAGATATTTCCATGTTTATACAGATAGCGGTGTAGATATTTCCATGTTTATACAGACCGCGGTGTAAATATTTCCATGTTTATACAGATAGCGTTGCAGATATTTCCATGTTTGTACAGATGGCGGTGTTGATACTTCCATCTATACACAGATGACCGTGTAGATATTTCCATGTTTATACAGATGGCGGCGCAGATATTTCTATGGATATGTAGATGGCAGTGTAAATATTTCCATGTTTATACAGATAGCGGTGTAGTTATTTCCATGTTTATATAGATAGCGGTGTAGGTATTTCCATGTAGATACACATGGCTGTGTAGATATTTCCATGTTTATACAGATGGCGGTGTAGATATTTCCATGTTTATACAGATAACTTTGTAAGTATTTCCATGTTTATACAGATGGCAGTGTAGATATTTCGATGTTTATAGAAATAGCAGTGGAGATATTTCCATGTTTATACAGATAGCAGTGTAGATATTTCCATGTTTATACTGATCGCGGTGTAGATATTTCCATGTTTATACAGATGGCGTTGTAGATATTTCCATGTTCATAGAGATAGCGGTGTTGATTTTTCCATGTTTATAGAGATAGCGCTGTGGATATTTCCATGTTTATGCAGATAGGGGTGTAGATATTTCCATGTTTATAGAGATGGCGGTGCAGATATTTCCATCCTTATACAGATCACGGTGTAGATATTTCCATGTTTATACAGATCATGGTGTAGATATTTCCATGTTTATACAGATCGCGGTGTTGATATTACCATGTTTATAGGTATAGCGGTGCAAATATTTCCATATTTATACAGATAGCGTTTAGTTATTATCGTGTTTATACAGATAGCGGTGTAGATATTTCCATGTTTATACAGATGGTGGTGTAGATATTTCCATGTTTATACAGATGACGGTACAGGTATTTCCATGTTTTTACAGATGGCATTGTAGATATTTCCATGTTTATAGAGATAGCAGTGTAGATATTTCCATGTTTATACAGATGGCGGTGTAGATATTTCCATGTTTATAGAGATAGCGGTGTAGATATTTCCATATTTATACAGATAACGGTGTAGATATTTCCATGTTTATACAGATAGCCGTTTAAATATTTCCATGTTTATACAGATCACGGTGTAGATATTTCCATGTTTATAGTGATAGCGGTGTAGATATTTCCATGTTTATACAGATAGTGGTGTAGATATTTCCATGTTTATACAGACCGCGGTGTAAATATTTCCATGTTTATACAGATAGCGTTGCAGGTATTTCCATGATTGTACAGATGGCGGTGTTGATATTTCCATCTATACACAGATGACCGTGTAGATATTTCCATGTTTATACAGATGGCGGCGCAGATATTTCTATGGATATGTAGATGGCGGTGTAAATATTTCCATGTTTATACAGATAGCGTTGTAGTTATTTCCATGTTTATATAGATAGCGGTGTAGATATTTCCATGTAGATACACGTGGCTGTGTAGATATTTCCATGTTTATACAGATGGCGGTGTAGATATTTCCATGTTTATACCGATAACTTTGTAAGTATTTCCATGTTTATACACATGGCAGTGTAGATATTTCAATGTTTATAGAGATAACAGTGGAGATATTTCCATGTTTATACAGATAGCAGTGTAGATATTTCCATGTTTATACTGATCGCGGTGTAGATATTTCCATGTTTATAGAGATGGCGGTGTAGATATTTCCATGTTCATAGAGATAGCGGTGTTGATTTTTCCATGTTTATAGAGATAGCGCTGTGGATATTTCCATGTTTATGCAGATAGGGGTGTAGATATTTCCATGTTTATAGAGATGGCGGTGTAGATATTTCCATGCTTATACAGATCACGGTGTAGATATTTCCATGTTTATACAGATAACGGAGTAGATATTTCCATGTTTATACAGATAGCCATTTAAATATTTCCATGTTTATACAGATCACGGTGTAGATATTTCCATGTTTATAGAGATAGCGGTGTAGATATTTCCATGTTTATACAGATAGCGGTGTAGATATTTCCATGTTTATACAGACCGCGGTGTAAATAGTTCCATGTTTATACAGATAGCGTTGCAGATATTTCCATGTTTGTACAGATGGTGGTGTTGATATTTCCATTTATACACAGATGACCGTGTAGATATTTCCATGTTTATACAGATGGCAGCGCAGATATTTCTATGGATATGTAGATGGCAGAGTAAATATTTCCATGTTTATACAGATAGCGGTGTAGTTATTTCCATGTTTATATAGATAGCGGTGTAGATATTTCCATGTATATACACATGGCTTTGTAGATATTTCCATGTTTATACAGATGGCGGTGTAGATATTTCCATGTTTATACAGATAACTTTGTAAGTATTTCCATGTTTATACAGATGGCGGTGTAGATATTTCAATGTTTATAGAGATTGCAGTGGAGATATTTCCATGTTTATACAGATAGCAGTGTAGATATTTCCATGTTTATACTGATCGCGGTGTATATATTTCCATGTTTATAGAGATGGCGGTGTAGATATTTCCATGTTTATACAGATCACGGTGTAGACATTTCCATGTTTATACAGATCATGGTGTAGATATTTCCATGTTTATACAGATCGCGGTGTTGATATTACCATGTTTATAGGGATAGAGGTGCAAATATTTCCACATTTATACAGATAGCGGTGTAGTTATTATCATGTTTATACAGATAGCGGTGTAGATATTTCCATGTATAAACAGATGTCTGTGTATATATTTCCATGTTAAAACACATGGCGGTGTAGATACTTCCTTGTTTATATAAATAGCGGAGTAGTTATTTCCATGTTTATACAGATATCGGTGTAGATATTTCCATGTATATACAGATGGCGGTGTAGATATTTCCATGTTTATACAGACCGCGGTGTAGATAATTTCATGTTTATACAGATAGCAGTGCAGATATTTCCATGTTTGTACAGATGGCGGTGTTGATATTTCCATCTATACACAGATGACCGTGTAGATATTTCCATGTTTATACAGATGGCGGCGCAGATATTTCTATGGATATATAGATGGCGGTGTAAATATTTCCATGTTTATACAGATAGCAGTGTAGTTATTTCCATGTTTATATAGATAGCGGTGTAGATATTTCCATATATATACACATGGCTGTGTAGATATTTCCATGTTTATACAGATGGCGGTGTAGATATTTCCATGTTTATACAGATAACTTTGTAAGTATTTCCATGTTTATACAGATCGCGGTGTAGATATTTCGATGTTTATAGAGAAAGCAGTGGAGATATTTCCATGTTTACAGACAGCAGTGGAGATATTTCCATGTTTATACACATAGCGGTGTACATATTTCCATGTTTATAGAGACAGCGGTGTAGGTATTTCCATGTTTATACAGATAGCGGTGCAGATATTTCCATGTTTATACAGATGCCTATGCAGAGATTTCCATATTTATACAGAGGGCTGTGTAGATATTTCTATGTTTATACAGATGTCAGTGTAGATATTTCCATGTTCCTACAAAAACTGTGTAGGTATTACAATGTTTATACAGATGGCTTTGTAGATATTTCCATATTTATAGCGAAAGTGGTGCTGATATTTCCATGTTTATACAGATAGCGGTGTATATATTTCCATGTTTATACAGATCGTGGTGTAGATATTTCCATGTTTATACAGATACCAGTGTAGATATTTCCATGTTTCTACAGACCGCAGTGTAGATATTTCCATGTTTATAGAGATAGCAGTGTAGATATTTCTATGTTTGTACAGATGGCGGTGTTGATGTTTCCATCTATACACAGATTGCCGTGTAGGTTTTTCCATGTGTATACAGATGGCATTGTAGGTATTTCCATGTTTATACAGATGGCGGTGTAGATATTTCCAAGTTTAAAGAGATAGCAGTGTAGATATTTCCATATTTATACAGATAACAGTGTAGAAGTTTCCATGTTTATAAAGATAGCGGTGTAAATATTTCCATGTTTATACAGATCACGGTGTAGTTATTTCCATGTTTATAGAGATAGCGGTGTAGATATTTCCATGTTTATACAGATCGCGGTGAAGATATTTCCATGTTTATACAGACCGCGGTGTAGATATTTTCATGTTTATACAGATAGCGGTGCAGATATTTCCATGTTTGTACAGATGGCGGTGTTGATATTTCCATCTATACACAGATGACCGTGTAGATATTTCCATGTTTATACAGATGGCGGTGCAGATATTTCTATGGATATGTAGATGGCGGTGTAAATATTTCCATGTTTATACAGATAGCAGGGTAGTTATTTCTATGTTTATATAGATAGCGGTGTAGATATTTCCATGTATATACACATGTCTGTGTAGATATTTCCATGTTTATACAGATGGCGGTGTAGATATTTCCATGTTTATACAGATAACTTTTTAAGTATTTCCATGTTTATACAGATGGCGGTGTAGATATTTCGATGTTTATAGAGATAGCAGTGGAGATATTTCCATGTTTATACAGATAGCGGTGTAGATATTTCCATGTTTATAGAGATAACCGTGTAGATATTTCCATGTTTGTACAGATGGCGGTGTTGATGTTTCCATCTATACACAGATTGCCCTGTAGTTATTTCTATGTGAATACAGATGGCATTGTACATATTTCCATGTTTATACAGTTGGTGGTGTAGATATTTCCAAGTTTATACAGATGACGGTATATGTATTTCCATGTTTTTACAGATGGCATTGTAGATATTTCCATGTTTATAGAGATAGCAGTGTAGATATTTCCATGTTTATACAGATGGCGGTGTAGATATTTGCATGTTTATAGAGATAGCGGTGTAGATATTTCCATATTTATACAGATAACGGTGTAGATATTTCCATGTTTATAAAGACAGCTGTTTAAATATTTCCATGTTTATACAGACCACGGTGTAGATATTTCCATGTTTATAGAGATAGCGGTGTAGATATTTCCATGTTTATACAGATAGCGGTGTAGATATTTCCATGTTTATACAGACCGCGGTGTAAATATTTCCATGTTTATACAGATAGCGTTGCAGATATTTCCATGTTTGTACAGATGGCGGTGTTGATATTTCCATTTATACACAGATGACCGTGTAGATATTTCCATGTTTATACAGATGGCAGCGCAGATATTTCTATGGATATGTAGAAGGCGGAGTAAATATTTCCATGTTTATACAGATAGCGGTGTAGTTATTTCCATGTTTATATAGATAGCGGTGTAGATATTTCCATGTATATACACATGGCTTTGTAGATATTTCCATGTTTATACAGATGGCGGTGTAGATATTTCCATGTTTATACAGATAACTTTGTAAGTATTTCCATGTTTATACAGATGGCGGTGTAGATATTTCGATGTTTATAGAGATTGCAGTGGAGATATTTCCATGTTTATACAGATAGCAGTGTAGATATTTCCATGTTTATACTGATCGCGGTGTATATATTTCCATGTTTATAGAGATGGCGGTGTAGATATTTCCATGTTTATACAGATCACGGTGTAGACATTTCCATGTTTATACAGATCATGGTGTAGATATTTTCATGTTTATACAGATCCCGGTGTTGATATTACCATGTTTATAGTGATAGCGGTGCAAATATTTCCACATTTATACAGATAGCGGTGTAGTTATTATCATGTTTATACAGATAGCGGTGTAGATATTTCCATATATAAACAGATGTCTGTGTATATATTTCCATGTTGAAACAGATGGCGGTGTAGATACTTCCTTGTTTATATAAATAGCGGTGTAGTTATTTCCATGTTTATACAGATATCGGTGTAGATATTTCCATGTATATACAGATGGCTGTGTAGATATTTCCATGTTTATACAGATGGCTGTGTAGATATTTCCATGTTTATACAGATGACTTTGTAGGTATTTCCATGTTTATACAGATGGCGGTGTAGATATTTCCATGTTTATAGAGATAGCTGTGTAGATATTTCCATGTTTATACAGATAGCGGTGTAGACATTTCCGTGTTTATACAGATCGCGGTGTAGATATTTCCAAGTTTATACAGATAGCGGTGCAGATATTTCCATTTTTGTACAGATGGCGGTGTTGATATTTCCATCTATACACAGATGACCGTGTAGATATTTCCATGTTTATACAGATGGCGGCACAGATATTTCTATGGATATGTAGATGGCGGTGTAGATATTTCCATGTTTATACAGATAGCAGTGTAGATATTTCCATGTTTATACTGATCATGGTGTAGATATTTCCATGTTATAGAGATGGCGGTGTAGATATTTCCATGTTCATAGAGATAGCGGTGTTGATTTTTCCATGTTTATAGAGATAGCGGTGTGGATATTTCCATGCTTATACAGATAGGAGTGTAGATATTTCCATGTTTATAGAGATGGCGGTGAAGTTATTTCCATGTTTATACAGATCACGTTGTAGATATTTCCTTGTTTATACAAATAGCGGTGTAGTTATTTCCATGTTTATACAGATAGCGGTGTAGATATTTCCATGTATATACAGATGTCAGTGTAGATATTTCCAAGTTTATTCAGATGGCTGTGTAGGTATTTCCATGTTTATACAGATGACTTTGTAGGTATTTCCATGTTTATACAGATGGCTGTGTAGATATTTCCATGTTTATACAGATGACTTTGTAGGTATTTCCATGTTTATACAGATGGCGATGTAGATATTTCCATGTTTATAGAGATATCTGTGTAGATATTTCCATGTTTATACAGATAGCGGTGTAGTTATTTCCATGTTTATATAGATAGCAGTGTAGATATTTCCATGTAGATACACATGGCTGTGTAGATATTTCCATGTTTATACAGATGGCGGTGTAGATATTTCCATGTTTATACCGATAACTTTGTAAGTATTTCCATGTTTATACAGATGGCAGTGTAGATATTTCGATGTTTATAGAGATAACAGTGGAGATATTTCCATGTTTATACAGATAGCAGTGTAGATATTTCCATGTTTATACTGACCGCGGTGTAGATATTTCCATGTTTATAGAGATGGCGGTGTAGATATTTCCATGTTCATAGAGATAGCGGTGTTGATTTTTCCATGTTTATAGAGATAGCGCTGTGGATATTTCCATGTTTATGCAGATAGGGGTGTAGATATTTCCATGTTTATAGAGATGGCGGTGTAGATATTTCCATGCTTATACAGATCACGGTGTAGATATTTCCATGTTTATACAGATCATGGTGTAGATATTTCCATGTTTATACAGATCGCGGTGTTGATATTACCATGTTTATAGGGATAGCGGTGCAAATATTTCCAAATTTATACAGATAGCGTTTAGTTATTATCATGTTTATACAGATAGTGCTGTAGATATTTCCATGTATAAACAGATGTCTGTGTATATATTTCCATGTTTAAACAGATGGCGGTGTAGATATTTCCTTCTTTATACAAATAGCGGTGTAGTTATTTCCATGTTTATACAGATATCGGTGTAGATATTTCCATGTTTATAGAGATAGCAGTGTAGATATTTCCATGTTTGTACAGATGGCGGTGTTGATGTTTCCATCTATACACAGATTGCCGTGTAGTTATTTCCATGTGTATACAGATGGCATTGTAGATATTTCCATGTTTATACAGATGGTGGTGTAGATATTTCCATGTTTATACAGATGACGGTATAGGTATTTCCATGTTTTTACAGATGGCATTGTAGATATTTCCATGTTTATAGAGATAGCAGTGTAGATATTTCCATGTTTATACAGATGGCGGTGTAGATATTTCCATGTTTATAGAGATAGCGTTGTAGATATTTCCATATTTATACCGATAACGGTGTAGATATTTCCATGTTTATACAGATAGCCGTTTAAATATTTCCATGTTTATACAGATCACGGTGTAGATATTTCCATGTTTATAGAGATAGCGGTGTAGATATTTCCATGTTTATACAGATAGCGGTGTAGATATTTCCATGTTTATACAGACCGCGGTGTAAATATTTCCATGTTTATACAGATAGCGTTGCAGATATTTCCATGTTTGTACAGATGGCGGTGTTGGTGTTTCCCTCTATACACAGATGACCGTGTAGATATTTCCATGTTTATACAGATGGTGGCGCAGATATTTCTATGTATATGTAGATGGCGGTGTAAATATTTCCATGTTTATACAGATAGCGGTGTAGTTATTTCCATGTTTATATAAATAGCGGTGTAGATATTTCCATGTAGATACATATGGCTGTGTAGATATTTCAATGGTTATACAGATGGCGGTGTAGATACTTCCATGTTTATACAGATAACTTTGTAAGTATTTCCATGTTTATACAGATCGCTGTGTAGTTATTTCGATGTTTATAGAGATAGCAGTGGAGATATTTCCATGTTTACAGACAGAAGTGGAGATATTTCCATGTTTATACACATAGCGGTGTACATATTTCCATGTTTATAGAGACAGCGGTGTAGGTATTTCCATGTTTATACAGTTAGGGGTGCAGATATTTCCATGTTTATACAGATGCCTATGCAGAGATTTTCATATTTATACAGAGAGCTGTGTAGATATTTCTATGTTTATACAGATGTCAGTGTAGATATTTCCATGTTCCTACAAAAACTGTGTAGGTATTACAATGTTTATACAGATGGCTTTGCAGATATTTCCATATTTATAGCGATAGTGGTGCTGATATTTCCATGCTTATACAGATAGCGGTGTATATATTTCCATGTTTATACAGATCGTGGTGTAGATATTTCCATGTTTATACAGATACCAGTGTAGATATTTCCATGTTTCTACAGACCGCAGTGTAGATATTTCCATGTTTATAGAGATAGCAGTGTAGATATTTCTATGTTTGTACAGATGGCGGTGTTGATGTTTCCATCTATACACAGATTGCCGTGTAGGTTTTTCCATGTGTATACAGATGGCATTGTAGGTATTTCCATGTTTATACAGATGGTGGTGTAGATATTTCCATGTTTACACAGATGACTGTATAGGTATTTCCATGTTTATACAGATGGCGGTGTAGATATTTCCAAGTTTAAAGAGAGAGCGGTGTAGATATTTCCATATTTATACAGATAACAGTGTAGAAGGTTCCATGTTTATAAAGATAGCGGTGTAAATATTTCCATGTTTTTACAGATCACGGTGTAGTTATTACCATGTTTATAGAGATAGCGGTGTAGATATTTCCATGTTTATACAGATCGCGGTGTAGATATTTCCATGTTTATACAGACCGCGGTGTAGATATTTTCATGTTTATACAGATAGCGGTGCAGATATTTCCATGTTTGTACAGATGGCGGTGTTGATATTTCCATCTATACACAGATGACCGTGTAGATATTTCCATGTTTATACAGATGGCGGTGCAGATATTTCTATGGATATGTAGATGGCGGTGTAAATATTTCCATGTTTATATAGAGAGCAGGGTAGTTATTTCTATGTTTATATAGATAGCGGTGCAGATATTTCCATGTATATACACATGGCTGTGTAGATATTTCCATGTTTATACAGATGGCGGTGTAGATATTTCCATGTTTATACAGATAACTTTGTAAGTATTTCCATGTTTATACAGATGGCGGTGTAGATATTTCGATGTTTATAGAGATAGCAGTGGAGATATTTCCATGTTTATACAGATAGCGGTGTAGATATTTCCATGTTTATACTGATCGCGGTGTAGATATTTCCATGTTCATAGAGACAGCGGTGTTGATTTTTCCATGTTTATAGAGATAGCACTGTGGATATTTCCATGTTTATACAGATAGGGGTGTAGATATTTCCTTGTTTATAGAGATGGCGGTGTAGATATTTCCATGCTTATACAGATCATGGTGTAGATATTTCCATGGTTATACATATCGCTGTGTTGATATTACCATGTTTATAGGGATAGCGGTGCAAATATTTCCATATTTATACAGATAGCGTTTAGTTATTATCATGTTTATACAGATAGCGGTGTAGATATTTCCATGTATAAACAGATGTCTGTGTATATATTTCCATGTTTAAACAGATGGCGGTGTAGATATTTCCTTGTTTATACAAATAGCGGCGTAGTTATTTCCATGTTTATACAGATATCGGTGTAGATATTTCCATGTTTATAGAGATAGCAGTGTAGATATTTCCATGTTTGTACAGATGGCGGTGTTGATATTTCCATCTATACACAGATTGCCGTGTAGTTATTTCCATGTGTATACAGATGGCATTGTAGATATTTCCATGTTTATACAGATGGAGGTGTAGATATTTCCATGTTTATACAGATGACTGCGTAGATATTTCCATGTTTTTACAGATGGCAGTGTAGATATTTCCATGTTTATACAGATAGCGGTGTGGCTATTTCCGTGTTTATACAGATAACGGTGTAAGATATTTCCATGTTTGTAGAAATTGCTACGTAAATATTTCCATGTTAATACAGATGGCAGTGTAGATATTTCCATGTTTATTCAGATGGCGGTGTAGATATTTCCATATTTATAGAGATAGCGGTGTAGATATTTCCATGTTTATAAAGATAGCGATGTAGATATTTCCATGTTTATACAGATAGCGGTGGAGTTATTTCGATGTTTATATAGATGGCGGAGTAGATATTTCCAAGTTTATACAGATAGCAGTGTAGATATTTGAATGTTTATACAGATAGCGGTGTAGATATTTCCATGTTTATACAGATTGTGGTGTAGGTATTTCCATGTGTATACAGATAGCAGTGTAGGTATTTCCATGTTTATACAGATGTAGGTGTAGATATTTCCATGTGTATACTGATGGCATTGTAGTTATTTCCATGTTTATAGAGATGGCTGTGTAGATATTTCCATGTTTATACAGATGGCAGTGTAGAGATTTCCATGTTTATATGGAAAGGGGTGTAGTTATTTCCATGTTTATACAAATAGTGGTGTAGATGTTTCCAAGTTTATACAGATAGCGGTGGAGACATTTCCATATTTATACAGATAGCATCGTAGATATTGCCATGTTTATACATATTGCGCTGTAGATATTTCCATGTTTATACAGACAGCGGTGGAGATTTTTCCATGTATATACAGATAGCGGTGTACATATTTCCATGTTTACAGACATAGCTGTGTAGATATTTCCATGTTTATTCAGATAGCCGTGTAGATAATTCCATGTTTATACAGATAGCGGTGTAGGTATTTCCATGTTTATACCGAAAGCGGTGGAGATATTTCCATGTTCATACATATAGCGGTGGAGATATTTCCATGTTTTTACAGATAGCGGTGTACATATTTCCATGTTTATAAAATGGCGGTGTAGATATTTCCATGTTTATACAGATAGCGGTGGAGATATTTCCATGTTTATACAGATAGCGATGTAGATATTTCCAGGTTTACACAGATAGTGGGGTAGATATTTAAATGTTTATACAGAGAGCGGTGGAGATATTTCCATGTTTATACAGATGGCGATGAAGATATTTCCATGTTTATAGAGATAGCGGTGTAGATATTTCCATGTTTATATAGATAGCGATGTAGATATTTCCATGTTTATTCAGATAGCGGTGGAGATATTTCGATGTTTATATAGATGGCGGAGTAGATATTTCCAAGTTTATACAGATAGCAGTGTAGACATTTCCATGTTTATACAGATAGCGGTGTAGATATTTCCATGTTTATACAGATAGCGGTGTAGATATTTAAATGTTTATACAGATCGTGGTGTAGATATTTCCATGTTTATACAGATAGCAGTGTAGATATTTCCATGTTTATACTGATAGTGGTGTAGATATTTCCATGTTTACAGAGATAGCGGTGTAGATATTTGCATATTTGCAGAGATGGCGGTGCAGATATTTCCATCTTTACACAGATAGCGGTGCACACATTTCCATGTTTACAAAGAAAACTGTGTAGATATTTCTTGTTTACGCAGATAATATTGTAGGTATATCCATTTTTATACAGATCGCGGTGTAGATATTTCCATGTTTACAAAGATGGCCGTGTAGATATTTCCAAGTATATAGAGATAGCGGTGTAGATATTTCCACGTTTATACACATTGTGATGTAGATATTTCCATGTTTATTCAAATAGCGGTGTAGATATTTCCGTGTTTATACAGATATCTGTGAAAATATTTCCATGTTTATAGAGATAGCCTTGTAGATATGTGAATGTCTATACAGATAGCGGTGTATACATTTC
This sequence comes from Pan troglodytes, assembly GCF_028858775.2. NCBI lineage: Eukaryota > Metazoa > Chordata > Mammalia > Primates > Hominidae > Pan > Pan troglodytes. Next base: position 50,301,143 of record NC_072420.2, read on the forward strand.
CATGTTTATAGAGATAGCGGTGTAGATATTTCCATGTTTATACTGATCGCGGTGTAGATATTTCCATGTTTATACAGATGGCGGTGTAGTTATTTCCATATTTATACAGAGAGCGGTGTAAATAATTCCAAGTTTATACAGATGGAGGTGTAGATATTTCCGCATTCATACACATGACTCTGTAGATATATCCATGTTTTTACAGATAGCGGTGTAGATATTTTCATGTTGATAGAGATGGCTCTGTAGATATTTCCATGTTTATACAGATGGCTGTGTAGTTATTTCCATGTTTATACAGATGGCAGTGTAGGTATTTCCATGTTTATACAGATAGTGGTGTAGGTATTTCCATGTTTATACAGATGACTGTGTAGGTATTTCCATGTTTATACAGATGGCGGTGTAGTATTTCCATGTTTATAGAGATAGCCATGTAGATATTTCCATGTTTATCCAGATAGTGGTGTAGACATTTGCATGTTTATAGAGATAGCAGTGTTGATATTTCCATATTTGTACAGATAGCGGTGTAGTTATTTCCATGTTTATACAGATAGCGGTGTAGATATTTCCATATTTATAAAGATAGATTTGTAGATATTTCCATGTCTATACAGATCGTGGTGTAGATATTTCCATGTTTATATAGATAGCGGTGTAGATACTTCCATGTTTACAGAGATAGCGGTGTAGATATTTCCATATTTGCAGAGATTGCGATGTAGATATTTCCATCTTTACACAGATAGCGGTGTACATATTTGCATGTTTACACAGATAGGTGTGTAGATATTTCCATGTTTACACAGATAATGTTGTAGATATTTCCATGTTTATACAGATAGCGGTGTAGATATTTCCATGTTTATACAGATAGCGGTGTAGATATTTCCATGTTTATACAGATAGCCGTGTAGATATTTCCGTGTTTATACAGATAGCGGTGGAGATATCTCCATGTTCATTCAGATAACGTTGGAGATATTTCCATTTTACACAGATAGCCGTGTAGATATTTCCATGTTTATACAGATGGCGGTGTAGATATTTCCATGTTTATACAGATAGCGGTGGAGGTATTTCCATGTTCGTACAGGTAGAGGTGGAGATGTTCCATCTTTTTACAGATAGCGGTGTATATATTTCCAAGTTTATACAGATCGTGGTGTAGATATTTCCGTGTTTATTCAGTTGGCTGTGTAGATATTTCCATGTTTATAGAGATAGCCATGTAGATATTTCCACGTTTATACAGATAGCGGTGTAGACATTTCCATGTTTATAGAGATAGCGGTGTAGATATTTCCATATTTATACATATGGCGGTGTAGATATTTCCATGTATACACAGACAGAGGTGTAGATATTTCCATGTTTATACAGATAGCGGTGTAGATATTTCCATGTTTATACAGATCGTAGTGTAGATATTTCCATGTTTATACAGATAGCAGTGTAGATATTTCCATGTTTACAGAGGTAGCGGTGTAGATATTTGCATATTTGCACAGATTGCGGTGCAGATATTTCCATCTTTAGACAGATAGTGGTGTACATATTTCCACGTTTGCAAAGAAAACTGTGTAGATATTTCCATGTTTACGCAGAAAATATTGTAGATATTTCCATTTTTATACAGATAACGGTGTAGATATTTCCATGTTTATAAAGATAGCCGTGTAGATATTTCCATGTATATAGAGATAGCAGTGGAGATATTTCCATGTTTAAACAGATAGTGATGTAGATATTTCCATGTTTATTCAAATAGCAGTGTAGATATTTCCGTGTTTATACGGATAGCGTTGTAAATATTTCCATGATTATATAGATAGCCATGTAGATATTTGAAAGTTTATACAGATAGCGGTGTAGACATTTCCATGTTTATAGAGATAGCATTGTAGATATTTCCATATTTATACAGATAGCTGTGTAGATATTTCCAAGTTTATACAGAGAGCGGTGTAGATATTTCCATGTTTACACAAATGGCGGTGTAGATACTTCCATGATTATAGAGATTGCGGTGTAGATATTTCCATGTTGATAGAGATAGCGGTGCAGGTATTTCCATGTATATAGAGATAGTGGTGTAGTTATTTCCATGTGTATAGATTTAGCGGGGTAGATATTTCCACGTTTGTACAGATAGCGGTGTAGATATTTCCATGTTTATAGAGATGACGGTGTAGATATTTCCATGTTTATTCAGATGGCGGTGTAGATATTTCCATGTTTATAGACATAGCGGTGTATACATTTCCAGGTTTATACATATAGCGGGGTTGATATTTCCATGTATATAGAGATAGCAGTGTAGGTATTTCCATGTTTGAAGAGATAGTGGTATAAGTATTTCCATGTTTATACTGATAGTGGTGTAGATATTTCCATGTTTATACAGATAGCGTTGTTTGTATTTGCATGTTTATACAGATGGCTCTGTAGATATTTCCATGTTTATACAGATAGTGGTGTAGATATTTCCATGTTTATTCAGATAGCGGTGTTGATATTTCCATGTTTATACAGATAACGGTGTGGCTGTTTCCATGTTTATTCAGATAGCAGTGCAGATATTTCCATCTAGATAGAGATGGTTTTGTAGATATTTCCATGTTTATACAGATGTCTGTGTAGATATTTTCATGTTTATACAGATGGCAGTGTAGATATTTCCATGTTTATACAGATGGAGGTGTAGATATTTCGAAGTTTATACAGATAGCGGTGTAGATATTTCCTTGTTTATACAAATAGCGGTGTAGTTATTTCCATGTTTATACAGGTCACGGTGTAGATATTCCCATGTTTATACAGATCAGGGTGTAGATATTTCCATGTTTATACAGATGGCTGTGTAGATATTTCCATGTTTATACAGATCACGGTGTAGATATTCCCATGTTTATACAGATAGCGGTGTAGATATTCCCATGTTTATACAGACCGCGGTGTGGATATTACCATGTTTATAGTGATAGCGGTGCAAATATTTCCACATTTATACTGATAACGGTGTAGTTATTATCATGTTTATACAGATAGCGGTGTAGATATTTCCATGTATAAACAGATGTCTCTGTACATATTTCCATGTTTAAACAGATGGCTGTGTAGATATTTCCATGTTTATACAGATGACTTTGTAGGTATTTCCATGTTTATACAGATGGCGGTGTAGATATTTCCATGTTTATAGAGATAGCTGTGTAGATATTTCCATGTTTATACAGATAGCGGCGTAGATATTTCCATGTTTATACAGATCGCGGTGTAGATATTTCCTTGTTTATACAGACAGCAGTGCAGATATTTCCATGTGTATACACATAGCGGTGTACATATTTCCATGTTTATAGAGACAGCGGTGTAGGTATTTCCACGTTTATACAGATAGCGGTGCAGATATTTCCATGTTTATACAGATGCCTATGCAGATATTTCCATATTTATACAGAGGGCTGTGTAAATATTTCCATGTTTATACAGATGGCAGTGTAGATATTTCCATGTTCCTACACATGACTGTGTAGGTATTTCCATGATTTTACAGATGGCTTTGTAGATATTTCCATGTTTATAGAGATAGCGGTGCAGATATTTCCATGTTTATACAGATAGCGGTGTAAATATTTCCATGTTTATACAGATCGTGTTGTAGCTATTTCCATGTTTATACAGATACCGGTGTAGATATTTCCATGTTTATACAGACCGCAGTGTAGATATTTCCATGTTTATAGAGATAGCGGTGTAGATATTTCCATGTTTGTACAGATGGTGGTGTTGATGTCTCCATCTATACACAGATTGCCGTGTAGGTATTTCCATGTTTATACAGAAGGCATTGTAGATATTTCCATCTTTGTACAGAGGGCGGTGTTGATATTTCCATCTATACACAGTTGACCGTGTAGATATTTCCATGTTTATACAGATGGCGGCACAGATATTTCTATGGATATGTTGATGGCAGTGTAAATATTTCCATGTTTATACAGAAAGCAGTGTAGTTATTTCCATTTTTATATAGATAGAGGTGTACATATTACCATGTATATACACATGGCTGTGTTGATATTTCCATGTTTATACAGATGGCGGTGTAGATATTTCCATGTTTATACAAATAAATTTGTAAGTATTTCCATGTTTATACAGATGGCAGTGTAGATATTTCGATGTTTATAGAGATATCAGTGGAGATATTTCCATGTTTATACAGGTAGCGTTGTAGATATTTCCATGTTTATACAGATAGGGGTGTAGATATTTCCATGTTTATAGAGTTGGCGGTGTAGATATTTCCATGTTTGTACAGAGGGCGGTGTTGATATTTCCATCTATACACAGATGCCTGTGTAGATATTTCCATGTATATACAGATGGCGGTGTAGATATTTCCATGGACATGCAGATGGCGGTGTAGATATTTCCATGTTTATACAGATAGCGGTGTAGATATTTCCATGTTTACACAGATGGTGGTGTAGATATTTCCGTGTTTATACACATGGTGGAGTAGATACTTCCATCTTCATGGAGATGGCAGAGTAGATATTTCCATATTTATAGAGATAGCGGTGTAGATATTTCCATCTTTCTACAGATGGCAGTGTAGATATTTCCATTTTTATACAGATGGCGGTGTAGATATTTCCATATTTATACAGATGTCTGTGCAGATATTTCCATGTGTATACAGATGGTATTGTAGGTATTTCCATGTTTATACAGATGGTGGTGTAGATATTTCCATGATTATTCAGATGACTGTGTAGATATTTCTATGTTTTTACAGATGGCAGTATAGATATTTCAATGTTTATAGAGATGGCGCTGTAGATATTTCCATGTTTACAAAGATCGCGGTGTAGATACTTCCATGTTTATAGAGATAGCGGTGTAGATATTACCATGTTTATAGGGATAGCGGTGCAAATATTTCCACATTTATACACATAGCGGTGTAGTTATTAGCATATTTATACAGATAGCAGTGTAGATATTTCCATGTATAAACAGATGTCTGTATATATATTTCCATGTTTAAACAGATGGCGGTGTAGATATTTCCTTGTTTATACAAATAGCGGTGTAGTTATTTCCATGTTTATACAGATATCGGTGTAGATATTTCCATGTATATACAGATGGCTGTGTAGATATTTCCATGTTTATACAGATGGCTGTGTAGCTATTTCCATGTTTATACGGATGACTTCGTAGGTATTTCCATGTTTATACAGATGGCGGTGTAGATATTTCCATGTTTATATACATAGCGTTGTAGATATTTCCATGTTTTTACAGATATCGGTGTAGATATTTCCATATTTACACAGATTGCGGTGTAGATATTTCCATCTTTCCACAGATGGCATTGTAGATATTTCCATGTTTATACAGATTGCGGTGTAGATATTTCCATGTTTATATAGATGGTGGTGTAGATATTACCATGTTTATACAGATAGCTGTGTAGATATTTCCATGTTTATACAGATCGCAGTGTAGATATTTCCATGTTTATACAGATTGCGGTGCAGATATTTCCATGTTTATATAGATGGTGGTGTAGATGTTACCATGTTTATACAGATAGAGGTGTAGATATTTCCATGTTTATACAGATCGTGGTGAAGATATTTCCATGTTTATACAGATCGCGGTGTAGGTATTTCCATGTTTATATAGATCACCGTGTAGATATTTCCCTGTTTATACAGATAGCGGTGTATATATTTCCATGTTTATGCAGATAGTGGTGTAGTCATTTCCATGTTTATAGAGATAGCGGTGTAGATATTTCCATATTTATACAGATATCGGTGTAGATATTTCCATGTTTATACAGATAGCGGTGTAAATATTTCCTTGTTTTTACAGATAGCGGTGTAGATATTTCCATGTTTATACAGATCATGGTGCAGATATTTCCATTTTTATACAGATAGCTGTGTAGATATTTCCATGTTTATACAGATTGCGGTGTAAATATTTCCATGTTTATACAGATAGCGGTGTAGATATTTCCATGTTTATACAGATCATGGTGCAGATATTTCCATTTTTATACAGATAGCGGTGTAGATATTTCCATGTTTATACAGATAGCGGTGTAGGTATTTCCAATTTTACAGAGATAGCGGTGTAGATATTTCCATATTGTCACAGATTGCAGTGTAGATATTTCCATCTTTACACAGATAGCGGGCTACATATTTCCATGTTTACACAGATAGCAGTGTATATATTTCCATGTTTACACAGATAGTGTTGTAGATATTTCAATGTTTATATAGATAGCGGTGTAGATATTTCCATGCTTATAAAGATAGCGATGTAGATATTTCCATGTTTGTACAGATAGCGGTGGAGATATTTCCATTTTTATACAGATAGCAATGAAGACCTTTGCAAGTTTATTCAGACAGCGGTGTAGTTATTTCCATGTTTATACAGAGATCATTGTAGATATTTCCATGTTTATACAGATAGCGGTGGAGGTATTTCCATGTTTATACAGATAACGGTGGAGATATTTCCATTTATATAAAAATAGCGGTGTAGATATTTCCGTGTTTATACAGATGACTGTGTAGGTATTTCCATGTTTATACAGATGGCGGTGTAGATATTTCCATGTTTATAGACATAGCCATGTAGATATTTCCATTTTTATACAGATAGCGGTGTAGACATTTCCATGTTCATAGAGATAGCTGTGTAGATATTTCCATACTTATTCAGATAGCGGTGTAGATATTTCCATGTTTATACAGATAGCAGTGTAGATATTTTCATTTTTATACAGTCCGTGGTGTACATATTTCCGTGTTTATACAGATAGCGGGGTAGATATTTCCATGTTCATACAGATAGCTGTGTAGATAATTCCCTGTTTTCAGAGATAGCGGTGTAGATATTTCCATATTTGCTCTGATTGCGGTGTAGACATTTGATACTAGTGTATATATTTCATGTTTACACAGATAGCTGTGTAGATATTTCCATGTTTACACAGATAGTGATATAGGTATTTCCATGTTTACACAGATAGTGGTGTAGATATTTCCATGTCCATAAAGACAGCGGTGTAGATATTTCCATGTTTATAGTGATAGCGGTAGAGATATTTCCATGTTTACAAACACAGCCATGTGGATATTTCCATGTTTATACAGACAGCGGCGTAGATATTTCCATGTTTATACAGATAGCATTGTAGATATTTCAATGTTTATACATATAGCGGTGTGGCTAATTCCATGTTTATATAGATAGCAGTGTAGATATTTCCATGTTTATAGAGATGGCTGTGCAGATATATCCATGTTAATACAGATGGCAGTGTAAATATTTCCATGTTCATACAGATAGTGGTGAAGATATTTCCATATGTCTACAGATGACTGTGTAGATATTTCCATGTTTATACCGATGGCGGTGTAGATATTTCCATATTTGTAGAGATAGCCATGCAGATATTTCCATGTTTATACAGATAGCGGTGTATACTTTTCCATGTTTATAGAGATAGCAGTGTGGATATTTCCATGTTTATACAGATAGCGGTGTAGATATTTCCGTGTTTATACAGATAGCAGTGTGGAAATATTCATGTTTATAGAGGTAGCCAAGTAGATATTTCCATATTTATACAGATAGCAGTGTTGTTATTTCCATGTTTATGCAGATAGCGAGTAGATATTTCCATGTTTATACAGATCGTGGTGTTGATATTTCCATGTTTATACAGATAGCGGTGTAGATATTTCCATGTTTGTACAGATAGCGGTGGAGATATTTCCATGTTTATACAGATGGCGGTGTAGATATTTCCATATTTATAGAGATAGCCATGTATATATTTCCATGTTTATACAGATAGTGGTGTAGACATTTCCATGTTTATAGAGATAGCGGTGTAGATATTTCCATCTTTATGCTGATAGCGATGTAGATATTTCTATGTTTTTACAGATTGCGGTGTAGGTATTTCCAAGTTTATGGAGATAACGCTGTAGATATTTCCATGTTTATACAGATGGCTGTGTAGGTATTTCCATGTGAATACAGATGGCAGTGTAGATATTTCCATGTTTATACAGATGGAGGTGAAGATATTTCCATGTTTATGTAGATGGCTGTGCAGTTACTTCCATGTTTTTACAGATGGTGGTGTGGTTATATCCATGTTTATACAGATACCGGTGCAGATATTTCCATGTTTATAGAGATGGCTGTGTAGATATTTCCATGTTTATACAGATGGCTTTGTAAATATTTCCATGTTTATACAGATGGCAGTGTAGATATTTCCATCTTTACACAGATAGCGGTGTACATATTTCCATGTTTACACAGATAGCTGTGTAGATATTTCCATATTTACACAGATAGTGTTGTAGATATTTCCATTTTTACACAGGTAGCAGTGTAGATATTTCCATGTTTATATAGATAGCAGTGTAGATATTTCCATGTTTATAGAACTAGCGGTGTAGATTTTTCCATGTTTATACAGATATCGATGCAGATATTTCCAGGTTTATACAGATAGCGGTGAAGATATTTCCATGTCTCTACAGATAGCGTTGTAGAAATTTCCATGTTTATACAGATAGCGGTGTACATATTTCCTTGTTTAAACAGATAGCGGTGGAGATATTTCCATGTTTATACAGATAGCGGTGTCGATATTTCCATGTTCATAGAGATGGCTGAGTAGATATGTCCATGTTTATACTGATGGCTGTGCAGATATTTCCATGTTTATACGGATAGCGGTGTAGATATTTCCATGTTTACAGAGATATCGGTGTAGATATTTCCATATTTACACAGATTGCGGGGTAGATATTTCCATCTTTACACAGATAGTGCTGTACATATTTCCATGTTTACACAGATAGCTTTGTAGATATTTCCATGTTTACACTGATAACGTTGTAGTTATTTCCATGTTTATACAGATAGCGCTGTAGATATTTCCATGTATATAAAGATAGCGGTGTAGATATTTCTATGTTTATAGAGATAGCGGTGGAGATATTTCCATGTTTATACAGATAGTGATGTAGATATTTCAATGTTTATGCAGATAGCGGTGGAGATATTTCCATGTTTATACATATAGCGGTGGAGATATTTACATGTTTATACAGATGGCGGTGAAGATATTTCCAAGCTTTTGGAGATAGCGGTGTAGATATTTCCATGTTTATGCTGATAGCAGTGTAGATATTTCTATGTTTTCACAGATTGCGATGTAGGTATTTCCATGTTTATGGAGATAGTGGTGTAGATATTTCCATGTTTATACAGATGGCTGTGTAGATATTTCCATGTGTATACAGATGGCAGTGTAGATATTTCAATGTTTATACAGATGGAGTTGTCGATATTTCCATGTTTATACAGATGACAGTGCAGATATATCCATGTTTTTACAGATGGCGGTGTGGCTATATCCATTTTTTTACAGATAGCGGTATAGATATTTCCATGTTTATGCAGATAGCGGTGTATATATTTCCATGTTTATACAGATAGTGGTGTAGATATTTCCATGTTTATACTGATAGCGTTGTAGATATTTCCATCTTTACACAGATAGCGGTGTACATATTTCCATGTTTACACAGATAGCTGTGTAGATATTTCCATGTTCACACAGATAGTGTTATGGATATTTCTATGTTTATACAGATAGTTGTGCAGATATTTTCATGTTTATAAAGAGAGCGGTGTAGATATTTCCATGTTTATAGAGATAGCGGTGGAGGTATTTTCATGTATATACAGATAGCGATGTAGACATTCCCACGTTTATACAGATAGCGGTGTAGATATTTCCATTTTTATACAGATAGCGGTGTATATTTTTCCATGTTTACACACATAGCTGTGTATATATTTCCATGTTTACACAGATAGTGTTGTAGATATTTCCATGTTTATACAGATATCGGTGTAGATATTTCCATGTTTATAAAGATAGCGGTGTAGATATTTCCATCTTTATAGAGATAGCGGTGTAGATATAGCCATGTTTATTCAGATAGCGAAGGATATTTCCAGGTTTATACAGATAGCGGTGAAGATATTTCCATGTTAATACAGATAGCGGTGTAGATATTTCCATGTTTATACAAATAGCGGTGTTCTTATTTCCATGTGTATACAGATAGTGGTGGAGATATTTCCATGTTTTTTAGATAGCGGTGGAGATATTTCCATCTTTATACAGATGGCGGTGTAGATATTTCCAAGTTTATACAAATAGCGGTGTCGATATTTCCACGTTCATAGAGATGGCTGTGTAGATATTTCCATGTTTATACTGATGGCTCTGCAGATATTTCCATGTATATACAGATGGCAGTGCAGATATTTCCATATTTATACAGATAGCAGTGTAGATATTTCCATGTTTACAGAGGACCGTTTAGGTATTTCCATGTTTATACAGATGGCGGTGTAGACATTTCCACGTTTATTGAGATAGCAATGTAGATATTTCCATGTTTATACAGACAGCGGTGTAGACATTTCCAGGTTTATAGAGATAGCGGTGTAGTTATTTCCATATTTATACAGATAGTGGTGTAGGTATTTCCATGTTTATACAGACAGCGGTGTCGATATTTCCATTTTAATAGAGGTGGCGGTGTAGTTATTTCCATGTTCATGCAGATGGCGGTGTAGATAATTCCATTTTAATACAGGTCGCGGCGTAGATATTTCCATGTTCATGCAGATGGTGGTGTAGATATTTCCTCTTTTACACAGAGAGCGGTGTACATATTTCCATGTGTATACAGATGGCAGTGTACGTATTTCCATGTTTATACAGATGGAGGTGAAGATACTTCCATGTTTCTTTAGATGACTGTGTAGTTATTTCCATGTTTTTACAGATGGCGGTGTACATATTTCCACGTTTATACAGATAGTGGAGTGGCTGTTTCCATCTTTATACAGATAGCGATGTAGATATTTCCATGTTTATAGAGATGGCTGTTTAGATATTTCCATGTTTATACAGATAGCGGTGTAGACATTCCATATTTATAGAGATAGCGGTGTAGATATTTCCATATTTATATTGATAGCGGTGTAGATATTTCCATGTTTATACAGATAGTCATGTAGATATTTCCATGTTTATACAGATAGAAGTGGAGATAATTCCATGTTTATACAGATAGCGGTGGAGATATTTCCATGTTTATACAGATAGAGTTGTGGATATTACCATGTTTATAGAGATGGCGGTGTAGGTATTTCCAACTTTATACAGATAGCGGTGTAGATATTTCCATGTTTATACAGATGGCGGTGTACATATTTCCATGTTTACACAGATAGCGGTGTAGGTATTTCCAAGTTTATAGAGATAGCGTTGTAGATATTTCCATGTTTTACAGATTGCTGTGTAGATATTTCCATGTTTATAGCGATAGCGGTGTACGTATTTCCATGTTTATACAGATGGAGGTGAAGATACTTCCATGTTTCTACAGATGACTGTGTAGATGACTCCATGTTTTTACAGATCGCGGTGTAGATATTTCCATGTTTATACAGATAGTGGTGTGGCTGTTTCCATGTTTATACAGATAGCGATGTAGATATTTCCATGTTTATAGAGATGGCTGTTTAGATATTTCCATGTTTATTCAGATAGCGGTGTAGACATTCCATATTTATACAGACAGCGGTGTAGATATTGCCATATTTATACTGATAGCGGTGTAGATATTTCCATGTTTATACAGATAGCGGTGTAGGTATTTCCATGTTTATACAGATATCGGTGTAGTTATATCCATATTTATACAGATGACTGTGTATATATTTCCATGTTTATACAGATAACGATGTAGATATTTCCATGTTTATACAGATAGCCGTGTAGATATTTCCATGTTTATACAGATAGCAGTGGAGGTAATTCCATGTTTATACAGATAGCGGTGGAGATATTTCCATGTTTATACAGATAGCGTTGGGGATATTACCATGTTTATAGAGATGGCGGTGTAGATATTTCCAACTTTATACAGATATAGGTGTAGGTATTTCCACGTTTATAGAGATAGCGGTGTAGATATTTCCATGTTTACACAGATAGCGGTGTAGATATTTCCATGTTTTACAGATTGCTGTGTAGATATTTCCATGTGTATACAGATGGCAGTGTACGTATTTCCATGTTTATACAGATGGAGGTGAAGATACTTCCATGTTTCTACAGATGACTGTGTAGTTATTTCCATGTTTTTACTGATGGTGGTGTACATATTTCCATGTTTATACAAATAGTGGTGTGGCTGTTTCCATGTTTATACAGATAGCGATGTAGATATTTCCATGTTTATAGAGATGGCTGTTTAGATATTTCCATGTTTATACAGATAGCGGTGTAGACATTCCATATTTATAGAGATAGCGGTGTAGATATTTCCATATTTATATTGATAGCGGTGTAGATATTTCCATGTTTATACTGATAGCCATGTAGATATTTCCGTGTTTATACAGATTGCAGTGGAGATAATTCCATGTTTATACAGATAGCGGTGGAGATATTTCCATGTTTATACAGATAGCGTTGGGGATATTACCATGTTTATAGAGATGGCGGTGTAGATATTTCCAACATTATACAGATAGCGGTGTAGATATTTCCATGTTTATACAGATAGCGGTGTAGATATTTCCATGTTTACACAGATAGCGGTGTAGGTATTTCCAAGTTTATAGAGATAGCGGTGTAGATATTTCCATGTTTTACAGATTGCTGTGTAGATATTTCCATGTGTATACAGATGACAGTGTACATATTTCCATGTTTATACAGATAGAGGTGAAGATACTTCCATGTTTCTACAGATGACTGTGTAGATGTTTCCATGTTTTTACAGATCGCGGTGTAGATATTTCCATGTTTATACAGATAGTGGTGTGGCTATTTCCATGTTTATACAGATAGCGATGTAGATATTTCCATGTTTATAGAGATGGCTGTTTAGATATTTCCATGTTTATACAGATAGCGGTGTACACATTCCATATTTATAGAGATAGCGGTGTAGATATTTCCATATTTATACTGATAGCGGTGTAGATATTTCCATGTTTATACAGATAACGGTGTAGTTATTTCCATGTTTATACGGATGACTGTGTATATATTTCCATGTTTATACAGATGACGGTGGAGATATTTCCATGTTTATAGAGATTTCGGTGTAGACATTTCCATGTTTATTCATATAGCTGTGTAGATATTTCCATGTTTATAGAGATAGCGGTGTAGATATTTCCATATTTATAAAGATAGCCGTGTAGTTATTTCCATATCTATTCAGATGGTGGTGTATATATTTCCATGTTTATGCAGATAGCGGTGTGGCTACTTCCATGTTTATACAGATGGCAGTGTAGTTATTTCCATGTTTATACAGATATCGAAGTAGATATTTCCAAGTTTCTACAGATAGCGGTGTAGATATTTCCATGTTTATACAGATGGCTGTGTAGATATTTCCATGTGTATACAGATGACAGTGTAGATATTTCCATGTTTATACAGATGGAGGTGTAGATATTTCCATGTTTACACAAATGAATGTGTAGATATTTCCACATATTTACAGATAAAGTTGTAGATATTTCCATGTTTATACAGATAGCGGTGTAGATATTTCCATGTTTATACAGATAGCGGTGTAGATATTTACATGTTTATACAGATAGCGGTGTAGCTATTTCCATGTTTATACTGATTGCGGTGGAGTTATTTCCATGTTTATGCAGATAGCGGTGTAGATAATTCCATGTTTATAGAGATAACGGGGGAGATATTTCCATGTTTGTACAGATAGCGATTTTGATATTTCCATGTTCATACACATAGCAGTGGAGGTATTTCCATGTTTATACAGATAGCGGTAGAGATATTTCCATGTTTATACAGATAGCGTTGGAGATATTTGCATGTTTATAGATATGGTGGTGTAGATATTTCCATATTTATACAGATAGCTGTGTAGATATTTTGACGTTTATTCAGATGGTGGTGTAGATATTTCCATGTTTATACATATAGCGGTGTGGCTACTTCCATGTTTATACAGATGGCAGTGTAGCTATTTCCATGTTTATACAGATAGTGATGTAGATATTTCCATGTTTAAAGAGATAGCGGTGTAGATATTTCCATTTTTATGCAGATGGCTGTGTGGATATTTCCATGTGTATACAGTGAGCAATGTAGATATTTCCATGTTTACACAGTTGGAGGTGTAGGTTTTTCCATGTTTACAGATGACTGTGTAGATATTTCCAAGTTTATAGAGATAGGGGTGTAGATATTTCCCTGTTTATACAGATGGCTATGAAGATATTTCCATGTTAATACAGGTAGCGGTGTAGATATTTCCATGTTTATACAGATAGCGGTGCCGATATTTCCATGTTTATACAGATATCGTTGTAGATATTTCCATGTTTATACAGATAATCGTGTAGATATTTCCATGTTTATACAGATAGTGTTGGAGATATTTCCATGTTTACACAGATAGTGATGGAGATATTTCCATGTTTATACTGATGGCGGTGCAGATATTTTCAAGTTCATACCGAAGGCGGTGTAGATTTTTCCATGTTTATACAGATAGCGGTGTAGATATTTCCATATTTACACAGATAGCAGTGTAGGTATTTCCATGTTTATAGAGATAGCATTGTAGATATTTCCATGTTTATTCAGATGGCTGTGTAGATATTTCCATGTTTATACAGATGACAGTGCAGATATTTCCATGTTTATACAGATAGTGGTGTAGATATTTCCATGTTTATACAGATGACTGTGAAGTTATTACCATTTTTAAAGAGATGGCAGTGAAGGTACTTCCATGTTTACAGAGATAACCATGTAGATATTTCCATGTTTATACAGATACTGCTGTAGACATTTCCATTTTGTTAGAGATGGCAGTGTAGATATTTCCATATTTTTACAGATAGCTGTGTAGATATTTTCAAGTTTATACAGATAGCGGTGTAGAGATTTCCATGTCTATACAAATAGCGTTGTAGATATTTCCATGTTCATACAGATAGCGGTGGAGTTATTTCCATGTTTATTCACATGGTGGTGTATATATTTCCATATTTATACAGATAGCGGTGTGTCTACTTCCATGTTTATACAGATGGCAGTGTAGATGTTTCCATGTTTATTCAGATAGCGATGTAGTTATTTCCATATTTCTTCAGACAGCGCTGTAGATATTTCCATGTTTATACAGATGGCTGTGTAGATATTTCCATGTGTATACAGACGGCAGTGTAGATATTTCCATGTTTATACAGACGGCTGTGTAGATATTTCCATGTTTATACAGATCACAGTGTAGATATTTCCATGTTTATACATATAGTGTTGTAGATATTTCCATGTTTATACAGATGACCGTGTAGGTATGTCTATGTTTATACAGATGGCTGTGTAGATATATCCAGGTTTATACAGATAGCGGTGTAGATATTTCCATGTGTATAGAGATAGCGGTGTAGATATTTCCATGTTTATACAGATGGCTGTGTTGATATTTCCATGTGAATACAGATGACAGTGTAGATATTTCCATGTTTATACAGATGGAGGTGTAGGTATTTCGATGTTTCTACAGATGACTGTGTAGATATCTCCACGTTTTTACAGATGGCAGTGTAGATATTTCCATGTTTACGGACATAGCGCTGTAGATATTTACATGTTTATACAGATACCGGTGTAGATACTTCCATGTTTATACAGATAACGTTGTAGGTATTTCCATGTGTATACAGATGGCAGTTTAGATATTTCCATTTTTATACGGATGGAGGTGTAGATATTTCCATCTTTATACAGATGACTTTGTAGACATTTCCATGTTTTTACTGATGGCGGTGTAGATATTTCCATGTTTATACAGATAGCGGTGTGGCTATTTCCATGTTGATAGAGATAGCGATGTAGATATTTCCATGTTTATACAGATAGCGGTGTAGATATTTCCATGTTTATACAGATAGCGGTGGAGATATTTCCATGTTTATAAAGATAGCGGTGGAGATATTTCCATGTTTATACAGATGGCGGCGTAGATTTTTCCAAGTTTATTCATACAGCGGTGTATATATTTCCATGTTTATAGAGACAGCTGTGTAGGTATTTCCATGTTTATACAGATAGCGGTGCAGATATTTCCATGTTTGTACAGACGGCGGTGTTGATATTTCCATCTATGCACAGATGACCGTGTAGATATTTCCATATTTATAGAGATGGCGGCGCAGATATTTCCATGGATATGTAGATGGCGGTGTAGATATTTCTTTGTTTAAACAAATAGCGGTGTAGTTATTTCCATGTTTGTACAGATATCGGTGTAGATATTTCCATGTATATACAGATGGCTGTGTAGATATTTCCATGTTTATACAGATGGCTTTGTAGATATTCCCATGTTTATACAGATGACTTTGTAGGTATTTCCATGTTTATACAGATGGCGGTGTAGATATTTCCATGTTTATAGAGAGAGCTGTGTAGATATTTCCATGTTTATACAGATAGCGGTGTAGACATTTCCGTGTTTATACAGATCGCGGTGTAGGTAATTCCATGTTTATACAGATCGCGGTGTAGGTAATTCCATGTTTATACAGATCGCATTGTAGATATTTCCAGTTTTATACAGATAGCGGTGTAGATATTTCCTTGTTTATACAGATTGCGCTGTAGATATTTCCATGTTTATAGAGATGGCGGTGTAGATATTTCCATGTTTATAGAGATAGCTGTGTAGATATTTCCATGTTTATACAGATAGCAGTGGAGATATTTCCATGTTTACAGATCGCGGTGTAGATATTGCCATGTTTATAGATATAGCGATGTAGATATTTCCATGTTTATAGAGCTCGCGGTGCAGATATTTATATCTTTATACGGATGCCATTGTAGATATTTCCTTATTCACACAGATGGCGGTGTAGATGTTTCCATGTTTATACAGATGGAGGAGTAGTTAGTTCCATGTTTATGGAGATGGCAGTGCAGATATTTTCATGTTTATAGAGATGGCGGTGTAGATATTTCCATGTTTATAGAGATAGCAGTGTAGATATTTACATGTTTATACAGATGGCTGTGTAGATATTTCCATGTGTATACAGATGGCATTGTAGATATTTCCATGTTTATACAGATGACTGTATAGGTATTTCCATGTTTTTACAGATGGCAGTGCAGATATTTCCATGTTTA
Source organism: Pan troglodytes (assembly GCF_028858775.2). Lineage (NCBI taxonomy): Eukaryota > Metazoa > Chordata > Mammalia > Primates > Hominidae > Pan > Pan troglodytes. The sequence continues at coordinate 50,318,493 of NC_072420.2, forward strand.
TATAGATAGCGATGTAGATATTTCCATGTTTGCACAGATGGCGGTGTTGATATTTCCATCTATACACAGATGGCAGTGTAGATACTTCCATGTTTATACAGATGGCGGCATAGATATTTCCATGGACATGCAGATGGCGGTGTAGATATTTCCATGTTTATACAGATGACTGTGTAGAAATTTCCATATTTATACAGAGGGCTTTGTAGATATTTCCATGTTTATACAGATGGCAGTGTAGATATTTCCATGTTCCTACACATGACTGTGTAGGTATTTCCATGTTTATAGAGATGGCTTTGTAGATATTTCCATCTTATAGAGATGGCATTGTAGATATTTCCATGTTCATAGAGATAGCGGTGTTGATTTTTCCATGTTTGTAGAGATAGCAGTGTGGACATATCCATGTTTATACAGATAGGGGTGTAGATATTTCCATGTTTATAGAGATGGCGGTGTAGATATTTCCATGTTTATACAGATCACGGTGTAGATATTTCCTTGTTTATACAAATAGCGGTGTAGTTATTTCCATGTTTATACAGATAGTGGTGTAGATATTTCCATGTATATACAGAATGGCTGTGTAGATATTTCCATGTTTATACAGATGGCTGTGTAGATATTTCCATGTTTATACAGTTGACTTTGTATTGATTTCCATGTTTATACAGACGGCGGTGTTGATATTTCCATGTTTATAGAGATAGCTGAGTAGATATTTCCATGTTTATACAGAGAGCGGTGTAGATATTTCCATGTTTATACAGATCGCGGTGTAGATATTTCCATGTTTATTCAGATCGGGGTGTAGATATTTCCATGTTTATACAGATCGCGGTGTAGATATTTCCATGTTTATACAGATAGCGGTGTAGATATTTCCATGTTTACATAGATTGCAGTGTAGATATTTCCTTGTTTATAGAGATAGCGGTGTGGGTATTTCCATGTTTATAGACATAGCGGTGTAGATATTTCCATGTTTATATAGATGTCGTTGTAGGTATTGCCATGTTTATACCGATAGCGGTGTTGGTATTTCCACGTTTACACAGATAGCGATGTAGATATTTCCATGTTTATACAGCTCGCGGTGCAGATAATTATATCTTTATACAGATGGCATTGTAGATATTTCCTTATTCACACAGATGGCGGTGTAGATGTTTCCATGTTTATACAGATGGCGGAGTAGTTAGTTCTATGATTATGGAGATGGCAGGTTAGATATTTTCATGTTTATGGAGATGGCGGTGTAGGTATTTCCATGTTTATAGAGATAGCAGTGTAGATATTTACATGTTTATAGAGATGGCTGTGTAGATATTTTCATGTTTATAGAGATGGAGGTGTAGATATTTCTATGTATATAGAGATAGCAGTGTAGATATTTTCATGTTTATAGAGAAAGCGGTGTAGGTATTTCCATGTTTATAGAGATAGCGGTGTAGATACTTCCATATTTATACTGATAGCGGTGTAGGTATTTCCATGTTTATACAGATTGCGGTGTAGATATTTCCATGTTTCTACAGATGGCGGTGTAGATATTTCCTTCTTTATACAGACAGCGGTGTAGATATTTCCATGTTTATACAGGTAGTGGTATAGATATTTCCAAGTTTACAGAGATAGCAGTGTAGTTATTTCCATCTTTGCACAGATTGCCCTGTAGATATTTCCATGATAACGCAGATTGCTGTGTAGATATTTCCAAGTTTACACAGATAGCTGTGTAGATATTTCCATGTTGACACAGATAGCATTGTATATATTTCCATGTTTATACAGATAGCGGTGTAGATATTTCCATGTTTATACAGATAGCGGTGTAGATATTTCCATGTTTATACAGATAGCGGTGGGGTTATTTCCCTGTTTATACAGATAGCAATGTAGATATTTCCATGTTTATACAGATAGCGGTGTAGATATTTCCATGTTTATAGAGATAGCGGTGTAGATATTTCCATGTTTATACAGATGGCTGTGTAGATATTTCCATGTTTGTACAGACGGCAGTGTAGATATTTCCATGTTTATACAGATGGCGCTGTATATATTTCCATGTTTATACAGATTGCAGTGTAGATATTTCCATGTTTATACAGATAGCGGTGTAGATATTTCCATGTTTTCAGAGATAGCGGTGTAGATATTTCCATCTTTGCACAGATTGCGGTGTAGGTATTGCCAAATTTACACAGATTGTGGTGTAGATATTTCCAAGTTTACACAGATAGCTGTGTAGATATTTCCATGTTTACAGAGATAGCATTGTAGATATTTCCATGTTTATACAGATTGCAGTGTAGTTATTTCCATGTCTGTAGAGATAGCGGTGTAGGTATTTCCATATTTATACAGATTGCGGTGTAGATATTTCCATCTTTATACAGATGGTGGTGTAGTTATTTCCTTGTTTATACACATGGTAGTGAAGATATTTCCATGTTTATACAGATAGTGGTGTAGATATTTCCATGTTTATACAGATGGCGGTGTAGATACATCCATGTTTCTGAAGATGGCGGTGTAGATATTTTCATGTTTATAGAGATGGCAGTGTAGATATTCCCATGTATATAGAGATTGCGGTGTAGATATTTCCATGTTTATAGAGAAAGCGGTGTAGGTATTTCCATGTTTATAGAGAAAGCAGTGTGGATATTTCCATATTTATACAGATAGCGGTGTAGGTATTTCCATGTTTATACAGATGGCTGTGTAGATATTTCCTTGTTTATACAGATAGCGGTGTAGATATTTCCATGTTTATACAGATATCGGTGTAGATATTTCCAGGTTTATACGGAGAGCGGTGTAGATATTTCCACGTTTTACAGATAGTGATGTAGATATTTCCATCTTTTTACAGATAGCGGTGCAGATATTTCCATGTTTACACAAATAGCCGTGTAGATATTTCTATGTTTACCCAGATAGAGTTGCAGATATTTCCATGTTTATAAAGATAGCGGTGCAGATATTTCCATCTTTATACAGATAGCGGTGTGGGTTTTTTCATGTTTATACAGATAGCGGTGTGGGTATTTCTATGTTTATACAGATAGCGGTATAGATATTTCCATGTTTATGGAGATGACTGTCTAGATATTTCCATGTTTATACAGCTTTCCGTGTAGATATTTCCATGTTTATACAGACAGCAATGTAGATATTTCTATGTTTATAGAGATAGCGGTGTAGATATTTTCATGTTCATACAAACAACAGTGTAGATATTTTCATGTTTATGGAGATAGCGGTGTAGATATTTCCATTTTTATAGACATAGCGGTGTAAATATTTCCAAGTTTTTACAGATAGCGGTGTAAGTATTTCCATGATGATACAGATAGCGGTGTAAATATTTTCATGTTTATAGACATAGCGGTGTAGATATTTCCATGTTTTTAGAGATAGCGTTGCAAATATTTCCATGTTTATACAGATAGCCGTGTAAATGTTTACACGTTTATAGGGATAGCGGTGTAGATATTCCACGTTTATACAGATAGCGGTGTAGATATTTCCGCGTTTATAGAGATAGCGGTGTAGATTTTCCATGTTTATACAGATAGCGGTGAAGATATTTCCACTTTTATACAGATTGCGGTGTAGAAATTTCCAAGTTTATACACATAGCGGTGCAGATATTTCCACGTTTATACTCATACCGGTGTAGATATTTCCATGTTTATACAGATAGCGGTGTAGACATTTGCACGTTTGTAGACATAGCGATGTAGATATTTCCACGTCTATACAGACAGCGGTGTAGGTATTTCCACATTAATACAGATAACGGTGTAGATATTTCCAGGTTTATAGAGACAGCGGTGTAGATATTTCCATGTTTCTACAGATAGCGGTGTAGATATTTCCATGTTTATTTAGACAGCGGTGTAGATATTTCCATATTTATACAGATAGCGGTGTAGCTATTTCCACGTTTATACAGTCAGTGGTGTAGATATTTCCATGTTTAAACAGATAGCCATGTATATATTTCCATGTTTATACAGACAGCGGTGTAGATGTTTCCATGTTTTACAGATAGTAGTGTAGATATTTCCATGTTTATAGAGATAGCGGTGTAGATATTTCCATGTTTATAGAGATAGCTTTGTAAATATTTCCATGTTTATACAGATAGCGGTGTAAGTATTTCCATGTTTATAGAGATAGCGGTGTAGATATTTCCATGTTTATAGAGATAGCGGTGTAGATATTTCCATGTTTATACAGATAGCGGTGTAGACATTTCCACATTTATACTTATAGCGGTGTAGATATTTCCAGGTTTATAGAGTTAGCGGTGTAGATGTTCCCACGTTTATAGAGATAGCGGTGTAGATATTTCCATGTTTTTAGAGATAGCGGTGTATATATTTCCACGTTTATAGAGATAGCGGTGTAGATATTTCCATGTTTCTAGAGACAGCGGTGTAGATATTTCCATGTTCATAGAGATAGCAGTGTAGATATTTCCATGTTTATAGAGACAGTGATGTAGATATTTGCGTGTTTATAGAGATAGCATTGTAGATATTTCCATGTTTATAGAGACAGTGGTGTAGATATTTCCATGTTTATACAGATAGAGGTGTAGATATTTCCATGTTTATAGAGACAGCAGTGTAGATATTTCCATGTTTATACAGATAGCGGTGTAGGTATTTCCATGTTTATAGAGATAGCGGTGTAGATATTTCCATGTTTATAGAGATAGCGGTGTAGTTATTTCCTTGTTTATAGAGACGGCAGTGTAAATAGTTCCATTTTTATACAGATAGCGTTGTAAATGTTTACACATTTACAGAGATAGCAGTGTAGATATTTCCACGTTTACAGAGATTTTATGAAAAGTTATTTTATGAAAACCAAACATGTCATTGGGGTACCTACCTTATGTCATTTTTTACATTGAGAGTGTTAAAAATACCCCTACCCTAACCAAAACCCTGACATATAGAGCCAGGAAAGCCATGCAATAAAGGATTCTTGGGCTTGTATGCCTGATAACAAAAACTTATCACAGAAGACTGCAAAAAACACAATCTTGCACAAAGCCCATTGCATCTTTGCACACAACAATGCTTTTGAAGGATATTTGCCCAACAACTGCCTGTCCAACCTGTGCCTGGCATCACCTTTGTTATTGATCTTTGTAGCCAAGGATAGTCATTTCCAAATGATATATAATCTTCCTCATTTTTTCTTTTGTCTTCCTTTACCTCCGTGAATATGCATATAGTTTACTCTGGCTTGCCTGTTTCTATTGCAAGGCTCTGTTTCCAAACGAATATCTTTTTCTTGTGGAGAGCCTCTCTCTGTTTGTTATTTAGGTTGATAAGAGAAATGTGAACATTTGAGAGCTCAGGTAAAAGGCCTTAGTCTACAGTGAAACTTTTTTGCACCCTTAGATGCTTACTTCCACTACAACTTGCAGGTGGGCCTTGAAAAGTTCTTGGAATAAGTTTGAGCTTTGGTCTTCTCCGATTCATTTAGCATAGATTCTCAAAATGTGGTCCCTGGACCCACAGCATCAGAATCACCTGGAGATTGTTAGAAATGCAAATCATCGGGCCTCATTCCAGACCCTCAGCTGGAAAATCTAGGGGCATGGCCAGACCCTCTGTAGCTGAACAAGCCATCCAGGTGGTTTTGATGCAGCTAAAGTTTTGGAACAACTAATGTAGCCCAATTTGGAAAACATGCCTCTGCAAGCCTCCCTAGCTGGTAAGCTGCTAGCATTTTTTGTTTGTTTGTTTCTTTGTTTTGATACAGGGTCTTGCTCTGTTGACCAGACCGTGACCTCCTGGGTTCAAGCGAGGACTCAGCCTCCTGAGTAGCCGGGACTACAGGTATGTGCCACCACCATGCCCAACTACTTTTTGTATTTTTTTTTTTGTAGGGATGGGGTTTTAGCCCAGGCTAGTCTCAAACTCCTGGACTCAAGCAATCTGCCCACTTTGGCCTCACGAAGTGCTGGGATTATAGGCATGGGCCACCACTCCTGGCCCAAAGTTCATATTTTAACTACTAACCTAAATTATTTTAAAAACAAAATTCTCCTTGGACTCAAACCAGGTCAGAGTGACATGATCATGTGCCTGTTTTGTGCAGGGTGAAGTGAGATTATTATCTAGGAAATAGCTGAAATGTCCTGAGGGTGACAAAGAGGAGCTGTGTTTTCAGCCAAATATCAGAACCAGGGCCACTGCCTGCCGCTGAACCCCAGCGGGGACACCTACTTTGTGTTTATCTGTGGTGGCTACGCTTGCCCACCTGGGTGGGAACCCTGAGAATGACTCCAGACTTTTCCAGGGACTGCATGCCAGGGTATTTTTACAATTTATGTGTAGACTTTGTTCGGGTGGAAAAGTTATTTTATGAAGACGAAACAAGCAATTGGGGTACCTACCTTATGGCATTTTTTACATTGAGAGTGTTAAAAATACCCCTACCCTAACCAAAACCCTGACAAATAGAGCCAGGGAAGGCCATGCAATAAAGGATTCTTGGGCTTGTATGCCTGATAACAAAAACTTATCACAGAAGACTGCAAAAAACACAATCTTGCACAAAGCCCATTGCAACTTTGCACACAACAATGCTTCTGAAGGATATTTGCCCAACAACTGCCTGTCCAACCTGGGCCTGGCATCACCTTTGTTATTGATCTTTGTAGCCAAGGATAATCATTTCCAAATGATCATATAATCTTCCTCATTTTTTCCTTTGTCTTCCTTTACCTCCGTGAATATGCATATAGTTTACTCTGGCTTGCCTGTTTCTATTGCAAGGCTCTGTTTCCAAACGAATATCTTTTTCTTGTGGAGAGCCTCTCTCTGTTTGTTATTTAGGTTGATAAGAGAAATGTGAACATTTGAGAGCTCAGGTAAAAGGCCTTAGTCTACAGTGAAACTTTTTTGCATCCTTAGATGCTTACTTCCACTACAACTTGCAGGTGGGCCTTGAAAAGTTCTTGGAATAAGTTTGAGCTTTGGTCTTCTCCGATTCATTTAGCATAGATTCTCAAAATGTGGTCCCTGGACCCACAGCATCAGCATCACCTGGAGATTGTTAGAAATGCAAATCATCGGGCCTCATTCCAGACCCTCAGCTGGAAACTCTAGGGGCATGGCCAGACCCTCTGTAGCTGAACAAGCCATCCAGGTGGTTTTGATGCAGCTAAAGTTCTGGAACAACTAATGTAGCCCCATTTGGAAAACTTGGCTCTACAGGCCTCCCTAGCTGGTAAGCTGCTAGCATTTTTTGTTTGCTTGTTTGTTTGTTTTGATACAGGGTCTTGCTCTGTTCACCAGACCGTGACCTCCTGGGTTGAAGTGAGGACTCAGCCTCCTGAGTAGCCGGGACTACAGGTATGTGCCACCACCATGCCCAACTACTTTTTGTATTTTTTTTTTTTGTAGGGATGGGGTTTTAGCCCAGGCTAATCTCAAACTCCTGGACTCAAGCAATCTGCCCACTTTGGCCTCACGAACTGCTTTGATTATAGGCATGAGCCACTGTGCCCGGCCCTGCCAGCTTTGTATAAGCTGAGGAGTTTTTAAAAATACCTAGACTCAGGGCAAACCCCAGACACTTAAGTCAGATTCTCTGGGAGGTGAAGCCCAGGCACTGGTATTTTTAAAGTCTCTACAGATGGTTCTAATGTGCTGCTAAGTTAGAGAACCGCTGATCTAGACCAGGTCTTTTCAAACTTAATGTGCACGTGAATTACCTGGACCTTGTTAAAATGCAGATTCAGTCTGCATAGGCCTGGGGTGGAGCCTGAGCTTCTGCATTTTTAACAAGTCTCTAGAGGATGCTGCTGCATCTGGGCTGCTAACTACACTTGGAGATAGGAGGTTCTGGAGAGCAGAGGAAAGAGCATGAACCATAACCTAGGGGCTGGTAGTCCTGACTTCCGAGCCAAGGTTTGCCTTTATGTGGCTGGCAACTTGCTTGGACTCCTACCTCAATTCTTTGGGCCCAAGGTTTGTCCTGCCTCAGAAGGATGTCAAGAAAATTGAGTGAGTAATGCAGAATTGTTTCTTAAAGTGTGTGCAGATGCTCCATGAATTTAGAGAGTATGTGGATGCACATGACTAAATTTTAACAGTTGTGACCATCTTGTTATGAGTACTTAGAACAAGTAATAATGGCTTTTGATGTATAGTAGTAAGAAAGCTTCCTTTTAAAAGGCGTGTATTTAAGTTTCAAAAGTGGGTCTATTTAAAAATATATGAAATAAATAATAGTAGAGGTAATTGACAGATCAAAATTAGGAAGGCAGGATGAGAACGACTCAAGTTTGGGAAATGCTGAGAAAGCAGATGCCCAAGGGCTATGAAAACTTAAAAAAATAGGTAGCACTTGATTTTGATTGGCTGAATGAGATGATGTGTTTGATTATTTATGGGGTTGGCATTTGGCAACATGCACTGGGTGGCTGGGATCACTATTTATTTAAAAATATTTGAGTCTCCACTTTGCACTAGATACTCTTTTAGTCTCTTGGAAAAGGGATTGGGGGGCAGGCAGGATAAAAACAAATCATTTATGCCCACAAGAAAATTGCAGGAAGATAAAAGTCATGAAATAAACTCTATGCTTCTAATTTAATATTTTTTATAGATTATGAGAAAAAAGTTTTGCTCACTATCAGCTAGGAAAGCTGTCTTAGCACAACCATTCATTCTTGCACAAATCAAAATCAAGACGAGCCAGATTTAATTTAATATTTTTTCACAGATTATGAGAAAAAAGTTCTAATTTAATTTTTTTATAGATTATGAGAAAAAAGTTTCGCTCTCTATCAGCTAGGAAAGCTGTCTTAGCACAACCATTCATTCTTGCACAAATCAAAATCAAGATGAGCCAGAAGGCTCCATTCTGACAGCTTCTAATGGAGAAGCTACATTTACTGGACATGGGGAAAGTTGCTGGGCTCTAAGGACTGTGCATTTCTTGAACTAGATAAATGGTCTTGGTGTAGCATAATACCAAAACTTCTTGTCGCAGCCTGTAAGGACAGAACTCAATCAGCCTGAAAACGAAGTCAGTGACTCCGACTCAACACAGGAATGTTCTGTGATTCCTAAAGAAGGATGTAGGAGTGTGGCACAATTCAACCACAGTCTGTGGCCCTGTGCCTCTGCCTTGACATGAGTGGGATTTCCCAGCTGGTCATTTTCTTCTTATCTAAGACATTGGGAACAAATTACTTGACCTCCTCTGGGCTTCAGTACTCCCACTCATCAAATTAGAGGACTGGGCAGTCGCTAGGCTCTCTTTAGGCATCATATTTTAGTTTCTGTGATTTTAAATTTGAGAAGGGGTGTCTAAGGGAGAATACATAGGGGAGGGGGAAAGGCTTATTAAAAGTGTAGTTAGACACTGAATGTTTAAGAATTGCATTTTGTAATAATACCTTTACCTAATCAGGACTGACAATCTTACCTGATGACAGCACATGGAGGAATGGCTGCATTCAAAAATAAAAATGAAATAAAACAAGACCTTATTTGAACTTAGCAATAATGCTGATTCCTCTTTTTGATTTGAGGAGGTTATAGCTGTTGTAAATGCTTGAATTGGGTCTGCCCAGGCAAAACAGAGTCAAGAGTCCATGTCGGATGAATTTTAACAATGTAGACAATAGAAAGGGTTGCTTAAACTGCCCCTCTTTTACCAAAACACATTTACAAATGAAAGAACAACACTTCCATTTTTTAAAAACATTTTTTGAGATGAAGTCTTGCTTTGTCACCCAGAGTGGAGTGCAGTGGTGCGATCTTGGCTCACTGCAAACTTTGCCTCCCGGGTTCAAGTGATTCTCCTGCCTCATCCTCCCGAGTAGCTGGGACTACAGGCGCCCACCACCATTCCTAGCTAATTTTTGTATTTTTAGTAGAGACAGGGTTTCACCATGTTGGCCAGGCTGGTCTCGAACTCCTGACCCCAGGTGATCTGCCGACCTCGGCCTCTGAAAGCGCTGGGATTACAGGCGTGAGCCAACAGGCGTGGCCAAAAAATTTCCATTTTTAATTGCAGGGTCTGGGGAATTAAAATGCATCCGTAATTTCTTGCATCTCTCCGCTCGGGCTTGCATGAATGCAGAGGGATGGGGAGGACTTCTTGAGGCAAGCATCCCCCTCTTGTCGCCTGCCATCTGGAGAGAGAGGGCTGTGTTTTATCTCACTTTAATCAGGAAGGACCCGATGGGTGGATGGAGAGGTCTGACGGCTTTGTTGCTCCATGTGGGAAAGAAACGGACAGAGTGAATTTGTGTATGATCCCTAAGGAGAAAGTGTCTTTGTGCTCTATTTCATTTTGACCTGGAGCCCCTGAAAGCAAGCTAGTTACAAGTTGAAATAGGCCATTTCTAAAGTGTGATTTTGTTTGTGTATGAGCCTTGATTACAAAGGGGAAAAAAACCCGCTTAATTTACATACACCACATGTAGCGCAGGATCCCCTGGGCTGTCTTTTCAGGTATCAGGAAACTTTGATGAAAGTCGCTTGCCTCATCTAGGACTCATTTGATATTGTTTAGCAGAGCCTGGTATTAACGTTTCCTTCCAACTGTTTACTGGAATCTGTGTGTTCCCTTCAAGTGATGCATACTAGGTGCACAGACTTCCTGCCACTGTCATCCTAATCTTTCCATGCAGACAGGAGCAGAGGGGAGAGCGCTGAGCCAGGCCCCAGCTTGCTTTTCTTTCCTGACACAGCCCGGCTCCGCTGCACTTCTCAGCTCTTGCTCTAGGTGGTGCTGTTTGACCATTTTCTTCATGTGACCCTCCACTCGGTAATATAAATTCATTCGGAGGATGACCTGATATCAAAAAAAATTCCTGTTGATTAGTAGAATCAACTTGTTCCTTCACACGATACTCTTCCCACTGAGACACATGGAGACAATTCTGACTCCAGGTTTGCAACCTTGAGATTTCTCTCAGATGCAATAAAAAAAACAAAAAAGCATTTTGAGTGGCACAGTGATGCCTAGTGCATGATCATGTTTGTCTGCTCAAACATTAAAGGGAAACTTGTGGGTTTGAGGATGCCCAGCAGCACGACAGCTGCCAATGTAAATGAGCCGTATAGAGAGAGAGGGGGCGGGAGGGGACTACAAACTTCAGAATATGAGCTGTTCGTTTATAAGTTAAAAAAAAAAACAAGTCAAAAGGGAGCCCAGGATGGTGCAAGAAAGAGGAGAAAGGAAGATTTTCCTTGCAGCTAATCAGGAGAGTTCATAAGGGCTGATTACATGAGTGGAAGCCTTAAGTTCTTTTTTTTAAAAAATGTGAAAGTTTGCATGTATGTATGTATGTATGTATGTATGTATGTATGTATGTATAGCTTCGTGTATTACCATTATTATTGCAATCAGCAAATGGATTTACTTCCTTTATCTCATGGGCTCCTTCCCACTCACTTCTGGCAGCACATTTTCCTTTCTCCTTCATCCCAGAACATCAAAGAACAGATGCGCTTCCTAACCCTGGCTCCAGGGGACTTTATACATTGTAAACAGTGCACCTCTAACGTGGTTCACCGCTTAGAGAACGTGTGTCCCATTTTAAAACTGTGACTCCTTTATATTTTGCAGTGCTTATTTTAATAAGAGACATTGGACTTGTGACATATTTTTCATGGAGGAGTGAGCTTAATGGTTGAAAGTAATCGATAAACTTGTTTTTCGTCTGATGCCATCAGCCAAGATCCTATGGCAATAGTAAGAGGATGACACTGGGCTGGCACCCCCTCCATAACATATTTGGACCATGTTTTCCCCCCAGAATGCACATGCAATAGCTTTGGTTTGGTAAGAGAGAGATGGTGTACTTGGTTTCCTTCTGTCACACTTTTGGTGAAATGAATTAGACTTTTAAATCAGGAAATTCAGCGAGATGAGTTAGATTTTTACACAAGAGCAGTGGAGGACTTCCAGCTGGTTGTGGGAATGATACGGAAATATCTTGCTAAATCAGGGTCTGGTGGAATGCTGCTCCCCTTGCAGGCTCCTCTTCACAGGGAGCAATCTGTGGGTTGCTTATAGAACAGAGCGAGCAGGAGGCATAGCATGGTCTTGCTCAGGGGAAGACCCGGTGTTCAGATGTTTGTCATTAGGAACTGGGTGTGGGCTTTTTCAAGTTAAACTGAAGCAGCAGTTCTATTAGGAAGAGCCTCCCAGATCAGCATCTTCTGTTTCTGGATACTCTCCCTTTGAAAAGCCAGATTTCAGCAAAAAGCTTTGCTAATGGTGAAATTGCACAACTGAAACCCTATGGGAGCAATGGGAAAGATGGAGAAAGAGGTGGTTATATCATGTACTTCAACAGTTTATTTAGAGGCTGTTGACATTAGAATAACAAGCCAAGACAAACAAAAATACTCATTTTGGATGAAAATATTGTCTTTTCATGTTATTATAGATAGCTGAGTCCTAAGACTTCTACAGAAACACATTTTCCTAATGAGTGGCTGATTTTTCTGGTTGTGCAAGTAATGTCCAAATTATTGTACAAATTTTTGGCTCAGGAGCAAACATTGTATTGCATATTGAGCTAATCACTTGCCCTTTCTAAGGTAAGCCCTTACCTCTGCTTTCCCTTCATCTTGTCATTTCTGTTTGTTGGGTACAGGTTTCCTGTTGGTTCTTTCTGTTGGCTCTGATGTAACATGAATGAAGTTCTTAACATCCTTTCAGACAAAAACACAACTTAGCTCATTGTTTCTGAGTTCATATAGAGGTTTTCTTGCCCCTGAGACTTTCGTGTCAGACAGCTGGATGTTGCTGTGTTCAAGGCTCTATCTGTTGATTTTGTATCCTACAACTTTACTAATTTCACCTATCAGTTCAGTTCTAACAATTTTCAAATTTTATTTATTTGTTTTTGTTTTTTAAATACTGTATGTTTCATTTTAGAGTCAGGAGGGTAGATGTACAGGTTTCTTAAACAGGTATATTGCATGGTGCTGAGGTTTGGGCTTCTAATGGTCCCACCACCCAAGCAGTGAGCATAGTAATCGATAGGTAGTTTTTCAACCCTTGCTCCCACCATCCTTCCCTCCCACCTTTGGAGTCCCCCAGTGTCTATTGTTCCCTTCTTTGTGTTGAGTTCTAACCTTTTTTTAGTGAAGTTTGTAGGGTTTTCTATATATAACAAGATCATGCCGTCAGTAGAGACAGTTTCACTTCTTCCTTTCCTATTAGGATGCCTTTTATTTCTTTCTTTTGCCTAATTACCCTGAGAAGTGGTGTCTGTGGGCATCCTTGTCTTGTTCCTGATGGTAGAGGAAAAGTTTCAACTTTTCACCATTGATCATGGTGTTAGCTATGGGTTTGTCATATATGGCCTTTATTTTGTTGGGATACAGTCCCTCAATACGTGATCTGTTGGGTGTTTTTTTTTTTTCACCATGAAAGGGTTTCGAATTTTGTCAAAAACTTTTTCTATATCTATTGTGATGGCCATATAGTTTCTGTCCTTTATTTTTCTAATATGGTATATTATATGTATTGATTTGCTTATGTTGAACCATGACATGATCATGGTGAATGATTCTTTCAATGTGCTATTGAATTTGGTTTGCTAGGATTTTGTTGAGGATTTTTGCATCTATGTAGATCAAGGATATTGGCCTGTCATTTTCCTTTCTTGTAGTGTTCTTGTCTGGCTTTGGAATCAGGGTAATGCTGGCCCTGTAAGATGAGTTTGGAAGTATTCCCTCCACTTCAGCTTTTTGGAAGAGTTTGAGAAGGACTGGTATTAGTTCTTCTTAAAATATTTGGTAGAATTAATCTGGGAAGCCATCTGGTTTTGGGTTTTTCATTGATAGGAGACATTTTCTTACGGATTCAACCTCCTTGCTTGCTATTAGTCTGTTCAGATTTTTAAATTTCTTCATGAGTCAATCTTGGTAGGTTTTATGTGTCTGGGAATTTATCCATTTCTTCTAGATGATCCAATTAGTTAGTGTGTAATTATACCTAGCAGTTTCTTAGGATCCTTTGTATTTCTGTGATATTGGCTATGATGTTTCATCTTTCATTTCTGATTTTATGCTCTATTGAAAACATGAGGCATAGCAGGTAGGGGGCACTGGTCAGGACTTGGGGTATAAACTGGCAGATGTTAAGGTGGGTGATTCTGGTTAACTCAGAAACTCCGAAGTCCCGTGTGGAAGAATTAACTGCCTGTACTCACCTAGTAATGTATATCCTTGGTCAAAAAAGATCCAGCTGAGAATGTTGGATGAAGGGACCAAATCAATATTCATCATTATATTGAAAACAAGTCAGATTGGCTGTGGTCTTTTGACAGCAGGTCAGTGGCTAAGTCTATTTGAACAAAGTTAGGGCAGGTTCAAGGGAGAATCCTGAGATCGGTATTCTTTGTTCCATACAAACTTGCCTTTCAGTTTCTTCTCCCCATGCCTCCAGGATGTCCCTGCACGGCCCGTAGGGCCCCCTCCTTCAGTACCTTGCCTTACGAAGGGGAGAAAATGAGTTTTCCAATGTTAGCATATATTTAGCCTTCCAAAATTTTCTATTTCTATTTTAGGGGAGCTCTAGGAAAACAGCAGATTACTCTAAATCCCCAGGTAAAAATCTGAAATGGTGGAATTTCATATGACCAGGAGACATATTTTGGGGCAAGTGGGCTTTTCACAATCACTTGGACATGAAGGCATCTGCTTCTTCTATGCCTAAAATAGTCCTTCAATGTAGTAGTTTAATTCCTCTTCCACTTTTTCAAATTTCAAGACAATACATGTAGTGACTGAACAATTTGGATCCAAGTTTCACTATTTAACTGCCAGTGTGACCTTGGGCGAGTCACTTAATCTTTTCAAGGCTCAATTTCATCATGTAAAGTAGAAGTACAAACAATCCCTGACTTAGAATATTTTGACTTATGATTTTTCAACTTTAAGATAGTTTGAAAGCAATACACATTCAGCAGAAGCTGTACTTTGAGTACTCATACAACCATTCTGTTTTCCACTTTCAGTACAGTATTCATTATATTACATGAGATATTCAAAGCCCACTTTATTATAAAATAGGCTTTCTGTTAGATGATTTTGCCTAACTGTAGGTTAATGTGAGTGTTTAAGGTAGGCCGAGCTAAGCTATGATGTTTAGTAGGTTAAGTGTATTAAATGCATTTTCAGCTTACAATATTTTCATAAGTTTATTGGAATATAACCCCATTGTAAATTGAGGGGTATTTGTAATAATGATATCTCTTCAAGGAGACTTTGTGAGCCTCTCATAGGAAAATGCATACAGAGATGCATATAAATATATAATCTTTCTTTTCCATACATATGATATTCTTTAAGGATATTCAAAAATCTGGAAACAGTTGCCTCCAGGGAGATAAATGGTAGTGGGTTGGGAAACTTTTAACTGTATACGCTTTTGTACCTTTTGCATTTTGAATCAGATGAATGTATAATCTACATAAAATATTAAGATTAAAACATCACCGAATAACTTATCAGGAGTTTGGTGAACATAAGGGAAGGCCTCCTATGGTGGCTGTATTTTATTCAGTGTTGGTCACTGTTGGGCACTTCATAGAGCTTATTTCATTTCATCCTCACAAGCGCCGTAGGAGAAAGGGGCCCCAGAGGGATTCATGGTTAGAATAGCAGAGTAGGAGCATTTGGCAGCTATATTCTGTGTAGGTGATAACTTTAAAGATATTTCTGTTATAAAATGTTTCAAACATACAAAAAATATAGAGAAGCAGTTTTCTATAGTTATTAAATATTCTTAATGGGTAGTCACAGAAATTATCATCCAAAGTGGGATATTCTTGAGAGAAAAAGGAGGTTCTATTTATAATTATGGTGGGATAACAAACTTAAGATGAACAGCTCTGGACAAAGTGGGTTGTATGGTTCCTGGAAAACAAGGATTACTGTAAATGTGAGTCCCGCCTTGTGCTTCTCTCTGTCCCACCAAGAAAATATGATCTTGATACAGATGTTCATTGTGTCAAGGCAACCATGGCAACCATGATCTAGATACACTGTTCAAGTTTTATGCTGATCCTACCTATATATGTCTCACGAACTTTCCAGAGTTTCCTTTGAGTGCTTCTAAATTTTGCATAAATGGTATGTTGTCCCTTGTCTCTTTTTAAAACCAGTAAGCCATTTTCCCTTCTTTTCCTGGAAAATTAAAGGAACAAAGACCAGGAAATAACAATGTATTAGCTAAGGTTCTGTTGATTGAAAGCAACAGAACCTAATTCTGGCTAGCTTAAACCATGCTAGGATTTAATGAAGAATACTGCAGAATCTTAGATATCTTATGACTGGGAAAGAGGAGGTTCAGGCAGTTCCTGGGATGTCAGCAACAGGTAGCTGTCAATTAACTGCCCCCACACCACCCACTGCTGCCGTCATCAATATAGCACACCACGATGGCTCCCGGCCTCTGTACGTCTGGATTCCGGTGTTCAAATTCTAGAGACAGCAAGAGAAATTACATTGAGTCAGGGATCCTTCCCTGGGTCACACTCCCTGCATATGGTCAGAAATACAGGATTATGTACTAAAGACACAGCTAAAGAGGACCCACTTCACTGTTTTGGGACCATTTGCAGGGGAGGCAAAATTGTGAGCTACTCACTTAAAGAGGTGAGAACCATAAGTTTGCAGGAAAAAAAAAATTGGAGAAGAGAAGGATAACACTATCCTACGGTTTCTTCTGAAAATGGACGAAGGGAACAGCATTTCCATTTGGAAATTCTCTCCTGGCATTTCAATATTTATGGATTCTGAATTCTGAGAAAAATCAGTTGAGAAATTAGGAAAATGGGAAGGAACATTCTAATTTTCCTGTGAAAATTACAGCTTAATAGTCAGTATAGAGAACTTACTGGCTTGAAGAAATGCACTGACTTCAAGTCAAGCAAGATGAGGAAGCACTGACATGCGGAGATGAAAGTTAAGGTGAACAGGACAGGAGCGGTAAATGAGCCTCAGTCAGACTTTCTTGTATCTGTTGCTGTGTTACAAGTGTGTGTTCATGGCCTTGTCCACTGCTAACAGTGAACCATTTCTGCAAATAAATATTAATGTGTTCCTAGGCATAGTATATGTTTTACAAATCCTATGAGAGGTTTTCTAAGAAATGCCAAGTTTTAGAAACAAAATATACCCTTAAATCGGCAATTTTGACAGTTGCTTCTTTCTAGTGCTATTCATCTTGCCAGGAGATCAGAATGTTATGTTATTTAAATGGTATTGGAGGGGATGATTGATGCCTTGTATAACAATGTCATGTAAACAACGATTAAAGCATTAAGTATTTGTGGTGTTACCTTTCAATCTTTAAAGGACTTTTCTTTAGCATTTATTTTGTGATAACATTCATTTCTTTTTAATGTTTTCTCTATTAATGCTATTGGATTTTATAATCTTGTTACAATATGTTGGCTCCTAATAATAAGAAATCATCATTTGTTTTCATATCTCTTTAAAACAGAAGACTACTAAAACTTTTCATATAATCCTGTTACAGAAAAAAACGACTATTTGCTTGTTATTATAGTCATTTATTATTTTTCAAAAACTTGTAAGTGAAGTGTTATGAAAATCATATGAATTTGGGAATTCCCAAGCATTCTCAGAAATTCTATTTCCTTGTTCCCAAATCCCAATGATTAATATCTGCCAGGAGTCGGAAAACAGTGAAAGGAAGTAACATCCTATGTTGGATACCTGGTAGGGTTAGTGAAGAAACGTTATTGCTGAGCTCTGTGTTACGCTCACGAATGATGCCATTGAGGAAGTCACGCTTGTTGAAAGGAACGCAGATACACAAAGAGTTTTGCTGCTGTCTGTTGGATAAGAACCCCCTGGTCGATTTCAGCTCCTACTGCAAGTTACAAAAATCAATCCAATGATAAATGAAAAGTGCCCAGTGTGCTGGGAAATAACTTATTTTTTGGCTTCAGAGGAAATTTTAGAAACAGTGCCAAGTGAAACGTAAAAACAAACTACGAAGACGTTCATGAATTTCCCTCTGAAGCTGACAGCCGTATTTTAGCAGATGGAACTCCTACTATTAGCCCAACTCTTGGGTTGAAACAGTGTGTCCAGGAAACCCTATGTTAAAATGCAATGTGTTGGGGATATTGTTCCTCTATTTGCTTGAGTTAATTTTCAAATTAGTGTACTCTTGCTTAGCTGTGCTCTGAGGGAATGAACAAAAGATTGGTAAACTCTGATGGAGAACACTGGTCAGGCAGGGCACATAGAATCCCTGGGGATGGTGGTTCCTGGCAAATGGGGGAGGAGGCCCTGAGCCAGGCTTGGGCTGGGCTGGAGGAACATGAAGATGGGATCTACTCACAACCCCCAAAACTGAGGGGTCCTGGTAACATATTATTTCACCCTCAGCCATGCAAATTCATTATTTTTATGGATAAAATAGTTTTAAAAAACTAATTTACATTGAAATGTTAAAATATTTATATAGAGATTAGAAATATTTATATAGAGATTATTGGGAATCCCCTCCTAAAGCCAAACATAAAAACTACCAAAAAAAAAAAAAATTCTGTGTAGGCTAAGATTGCAAATGACTGATGGAATGTCATTTAAATTAAACATGGAAAATATATTTCCTCTTTAATAAAGATCTAAATTCTATTCTTTTTAGGAGCCTTCAGAAATGAAATTCAACTATTAAGAAAAGTATAGAGAAGCCTTTAGAAAAGAAACTTTTCTTTTGCTGTATTATATATTAAAGAACTTTGATGAGAATAGTTCTAAAGTGTTTAATACTCGATTCCACTGATGTTTCTAGGTATTGTGGGGAACACCTAGAAATTAAATCTTCATCTTTGGCAGATCAGAGGCCTATTATTTTTAGGTAAAACAATTAAAATCTGCTTTTAATAAATCACAAATTTTGCAAGTTAGCCATTAATAGTAAGTGCTTTTCAAAGTTTGGCCCAATACCTGAAAAAGCCAGAAAAACATACCTGCATTAGTTTTGCCCATCACCTTCTTATGCTGGCCTCAGGAGATTTATTAACAGCATTCAATATTTTAGGTAGGCTGGATGTGGTGGCTCATGCATGTAATCCCAGCACTTTGGGAGGCTGAGGTGGGAGGATGGCTTGAGACCAGGAGTTCAAGACCAGCCTGGTCAACCTAGTGAGCCCCTCGGTCTCTCTGAAAAGAAAAAAAATTTAGGTATCCTGTGGCTACCTCCAAAAACAAACTCCATAGGAACTGAATTTTCTTTTTTATTTCATGTGTTGGGATAATGGCTTCTTTTGCAGTTACTTACGAAGAATTTAAGGGTCAGTAAAAATATTTTTTCATCCTTAATAACATGAATTCTCTAATTTGTGTGCGATATAATGCTAGATATTGTGCCAAAAGTGTTACATAGACATAATCCATGCCCATTTTCAAAGATAATACTAATATAGAGAATAAGAATCATTATTATTGTAGTAATTATTATTTTAGTAATAGTAGTAATAATCAAAACAATTACATCAAACACTTATTAAACCCTTATTATGTGATAGGTACTGTGTAAGCAATTTCCACATATTAGCTCCTTAAATGTGATCACTAACCCCATGAGGTAGGTAGCATTATGTCCATTTTATAGATGCAGAAACTGAGCTTAGAAGAGGGAAAGCAACTTGCCCAAGGCCATGCAGGCAGTCATTGATAAGGGTGGGGAGCGAGAAGTTGAAGTCTGAGATGTAAGTTCACAGACACGAGTACACAAACACGTACAAGATACTCGTATGACATGTGGGGTTGCTTGAAATATGTAATTGACTTTCCCCAGCACAAGAAAGTGTTTGGACAGATTTCAAAGGGATCTAACACTTCCTCAGAGGACTGCCCTACGACATTTTTCCGTGTGCTTTTCTGCCTCTTGTCCTATACTTTTGGCATTTCTTCTGCTCTTAGAGGCAATGAGTCAACAGCATATTTTTAGCACCTCCTGTGTGCATAGAAGTGGCCCCTGACTCAATGGGAGTGTATAACTACCATGGGCCAAATCAGTGTGCTTTCCTGTTAGCCAGGGGATTATAGAAGAACACACTCCCCTGATTCCAACAGAACTTGCTGCCACTCTGATGTCTTCATTGTAAGGCCTCTAAATGAATGTTCAAGAAATTCATGTTAAAGGCACGTGTCATATGTGTAACTTGTAAACATTTGTGTACTTGTCTCTGTGTCCTTACACCTCAGGCTTCAACTCTTGTTTTTACCTTTATCAATGACTACCTGTGTGCTGTGTGGCTTTGGACCAATTGTTCACCCCCTCTAAAGCTCAGTTTCTGCATCTGTAAAATGGATATAATGCCATATATACATAGATATAGATATACATACACCAATATATATACACACATATATATGTGTGTATATACATATATATATAATATACAAACTGAAATATATAGTTATATAAATATTTCAGTTTAAGTTTCAAAAATCACTGGAGGGTATTTTTATAATACCCTTCAGCAATTTTACCTGCTGCCTTTGCACATTCTGGTGAATTTCTAAATGGAAGTCTGATAGAGATTAATCTTTTAATGCATCATAAATAAAAAAGAAAATCACAGAATGATGTAGCTGGAGAGGACCTTGGGGATCTAGTGTTTCATGAAAGATTAATGTCCTTGATCTGTTTGTAAGTGTTTTGGAAAAATCTTCCATGGTCAAATAAAACTTGGCAATGTTGGATTAAAGTTAAATAGTTTTTTTTTTCCTGCAGAACTTCATAGTCTTTAATATGCTAATATGTTTTGTGAATCTACAAGGAATGAAGTGTTTCAATGCTTATTTTACCCAGATTCTCATTTTGGTACAGGCTGGTCAAGCTGAGTCAGCTAGTATATTCTCTAGATGGAGATGATGGCTGATGCCTTTTTGAGAGCAAGAGAGTCCCCAGGGGAAGCAAGGGTATATCAGTTGCTCCATTTCATGCCAAGGATCCTCAGTCTTTAGAGGCTCAGAGAAGGCTGAAAGGCTACTCTAGGCTATCAGGGCTACCATTCATTGTGACCCATGCTACAGAGAAGCTTTGAGCTCAGTGCAAAGGAGTGACCAGCCCTTGAGAATCAGGAAAATTTATTTATTCCTGACCTAGTCCACTGAGGACATACAAGGAATGGGGCAGGGGAGTGTCACCAGCTATGGTTACAAGCTAGTCTGATTCTCTTTCATTAAGAAAACTGGTCCCTGTGAGTTTAGATTGGGAAGCACCAGGTTAAAAAATGTTTAGGCCAGGAGTGGTGGCCACTGTACTCCAGCCTGGGTGACAGAGTGAGAATCTGTCTTAAAAAAAAAAAAAAAAGTTAAGTGATGTCTTCTGTTGAGGACCTCTCAGAACTTTTAATATGAAAGTGTGCATTGTGAAGAATGGGAGTAGAGTGTACAGGAGTTTTAAAAGCTACTTGGTCATGAAACTCTTGCTTTGTGCAGGATTCGAGGGGCACTAACATTCTGAGGAAAATATTTTGGGAAACATTGATCTAATCCAAACTTCTCATTTTACCAGCAAACAACTGTGGGGCCCTCTAAGTTTCCTTTCTCCATCATTGTGACAAATTCATTGGAATTAATTCAATCAAACCTGGGGTCAGCTTTGAAGAGATTTATTTAGCAGGTAAATCTGTTTTGTACATTTTGAGGGAGTTCTGAGTTTCCATAGTCAAAAACCACAGATCAATTTAACCAACCTTTATGGAATATCACCTATGGCCCAAAGACCCTTTAGCTACAGTGATGGTCTACAAAAATATAAACTGTAATTCTTGCAATACAGGAGATTAGTAATAATGGTAAATATAATGATGATGACACCATGAATAGCTAACATTTATTGAATGCCTTTCTATTAGTCAGGCACTTTACTAAGTATTTTAATCCTCCCAACAATTTATGAGGTAGGGATTATAATAATTCCCATCTTATAGTGAGGACACTGAGGTTAGGAAATTATCCTAGCCTAAACGTTAAGTGTAAGCATGAATAGAAAGGTGTTATCAGCCTATAAGACATTCCTTTATGAGTGATACAAAATCCTATATAAATTCAGAGAAAAGAAAAGTGGTTTTAGAAGTCCTTGATCAGTGAGTGTGAAGCATGTGGTGGCCCGGTTACTGTTTGTTTGCCCATCTGTCCTCCCTCTGGGGATCAGCACCCCCTTACTTTGGAAGAATTGTTTTCCTTTTCACTGTAAGGTTCTTTCTGGCTATGCGATGGGGCACATTGCCTCAAACTAGCCCTGTTCCAGTCTTTGAGAACCTTGAAATTGGAACCAAGGGAAGAGGATTGCCTCTTGAATGGTAATTCTCTAAAATCTAGTCTGAGGTGCTGGTGCCTAATCCCTGGGTCTGTGGAAGGAGCTGGGCTGTGAGAGGGGAGAATGATGTTGATGTCAAGAGAGAGGCAGGTGCTAGGAGCAGAGAGATGGAGGCCTGGAGGGTTTCTGGGCTTCTCTGAGGCTTAGGGTTTGGATCATTATCTTCATTACTGGAACAAAGGATTTACCATACCTGCTCTTCTGGGAATGAAACTGTCCTGCTTTGCAAAATAAAGTGTCATTAGAAAGAGATCTTAAAAACCCCACACCATAGACAGGTGCACAGATCCGTAGAAGTGTTAAAGTTCTGTCTGTTGGATGGTAAGCCAAGACTCTTAAGTATGTTCTAAAGAGAAACTGGTGTGTGTAGGCTGTGCACTCCCAGGGAGATAAAAAGTTAGGAACTTTATGGGTTGGGCTTGGTGGCTCCCACCTGTAATCCCAGCACTGTGGGAGGCTAAAGTGGGCAGATTGATTGAGCTGAGGAGTTCGAGACCAGCCTAGGCAACATGGTGAAACCCCGTGTCTACAAAAGCTACAAAAATTAGCTGGGCTTGGTGGCATGTACCTGTAGGCGGGAGGATCGCTTGAGCCCAAGAGGGAGAGGGTGCAGTGAGCCATGATTGTGCCACTGCACTCCACCTGGGTGACAGGAATTTTATGGGGAATGGGATCTTGGAGACTGAGTAGAGACTAGAGGAAAAAAAAAAAAAACTACCTCCCCAACTGGCCACACTATTCTTTTAAAAAAATGTTAATTGACAAATTAAAATTGTATGTATTTACGGAGGTATAATGTGATGTTATGATATATGTATACATTGTGGAATAATTAAATCCAGAGAATTAATAGATTCATCACCTCAAAACCTATCTTTTTTGTGGTGAGAACATTTGAAATTTATTGTCTTAGCAATTTTGAAATACACAATACTTCATTGTAAACTACAGTCACCATGCTGTGCTGTAGATCTCAACAAAATGTATTCTTCCTGTCTCAACTAAAACATTGTACTCTTTGACAACATTTCCCCATTCCTCTCACCCCCTCCAAAAACACCCATTCTTTATGATGAAGAGAATGGCTAAAAAGTCCCAGCAGGTTTCAACTGACAGCTTCAGTGGTTGTCCCATCACACTTCAATGTTATTAATAGAAAGGGGAGGGGCAATACATAATTCGGACAGGCAGAAAGTACCATTGTAACCACTTTCCTGACTTCACAGAAAAAGTCCTCTTGTTTTCATCTGTAAAATGGGAACTGCGTGAATACCATTATTCTTTTCTTCAGCCTCCAAAGAAAAAACAAATGCAAAGACTTTTATCAATTGCAAAACAGTATACAATGTGTGTTATTACTCACAGTTGTCTTACTGTGACCAAACACTTTATAAGCCTGCGGAAAGTCAGCCTTACTCTCAGGAAGTGGACAATATTTGGGGAAGGAGAAGCAGCAGGATCTTTCAGGACAGTAGCCTTGGTGGGTCCAAAAATTCCTTGAGCGAAATGGGAGACAAAACTTTCTTCCTGCTTTGCGGTTTATCCTGTTAGTCTTGTCTCTCTTCACTCCTATTTTCTATGGAGAATTTCCTGGTTTTGGAGTTTGGGTGCGTTTTATGGAGAGGAGGCAGAACATCTTTAGCTCCAGGAGAATGAAAGGATACATGCAAAGGAACCTAGCACAGTATGTGGTACCCAGTTCCCCTTTAACTTGGCTTTATTCATTCACTCCTGGTAGGGCATTAATAAGGGATTTAGCCCCCTCCTATTGAAAACGATTAATTCAGGGAAGAGTTCAGGCAGTGTGGACAGATACAGTGTAGGCCAAGCCTGTTTCTAAGGCAGGAGCTGGGTAGGGAGGGTGAGAAGGGCGAGAAGAATAGGGAAATATGTGTCGTCTGTGTTGCTGCTGTTGCAACCACCACAACAAACAAACAAGTGAAAAAAAAAAAAAAAAAGGATTGTCCATACTGGAAACTGTGCTGTTTTGGAGGAGGCTGGGGAAAGTGTGGATGGCTCAAGTGGGTCCTGTTTGATTGAAGTCTGACAGTGGTGATTCCCTTCAACAAATGGTCGGGGTGGGAGGGTACACACACACACACACACACACACACACACACCCCCCACATGCAGCGCCCAGCCTCCGATTTCAGCCCTGGCAGGAGATAACCATTCTTAGCTCGCCTTTCCAGGGTTATTTTTGGCTGAGGCTGTTCGCTGATGGCAAAAGGTTTCAGCCCCCTCCCAAATCCCTCCCCGTGCTTGTTCTAAAGAGAAACTGGTGCGTGTAGGCTGCGCACTCCCAGGGAGACAGGGAGACGGGCCTGGCGCCGGAGAGGAACCCGGACTCTGCCCAAAGTCTCGCAGCCCGCCGGCTGTTTTCTGGCGGAGGGTGTGCCCCGGAGGGCAGCGATCACGCGTGAAGGCTGGGGCCAGGCGCGGGTGCAGGCGTCACCGGGGTCGGGCTAGCAGGCCCTGGAATCAGGCTTTTGGGACACCCCGAAAGTGAGTCCAACTTGGGGAGAAACTGAGGACACCTCGGGCGGTCTGGCAGCGGAGAAGGCGGGCGGGAGAAAACTTTACAGGAAGGCAGAAGCAATCTCCGCCGAGGGAGTCAGCGAGCAGCCGCACGGAGAGGAGGGGCGGGCAGTCCCCAGGCGGGCGGGTGCAGGGCGCAGGGTGCCGACCTGCCAGAGAGGGGGCCTGGGCGCGAGGCGGAGTCCCGGTGCACGGCCAGGTGGGCGGAGGCCCCCGGCAAGCTGCAGATTGCCTCCGGCCCCGGAAGCCTCAGCAGGACCGGCCAGGAGGCGCCATGGAGGGGAGCCCCATCCCGGTGCTGACAGTGCCCACCGCGCCCTACGAGGACCGGCGGCCGGCCGGCGGCGGGGGTCTGCGGTGACCTACCGGCCTCTTCGAGGGCCAGCGCAACTACCTGCCCAAATTCATCCAGAGCGTGCTATCGTCCATCGACCTGCGTGACCGCCGGGGCTGCACCACGGTGGTGGGCAGCGACGGCAGGTACTTTAGCAGGACGGCCATCGAGATCGTGGGGCAGATGGCTGCGGCCAACGGGGTGAGTGTCCGGATGCCCCTCGCTTCCCGCCGCGCTGCCGCCATGCCCTCTCCTAGCCCTTGTCCCCCTGCTGCCTCCGGGCCCAGCTGGGAGGCCCCTGCCCGGCCCAGGCTTTGCTTTCTCACTCCCGCGTCCTCACCCTCCAGCGCCCCACTCCCGCCGCGCTCGCAGCCTCCCCGGCGCACCCCGGACACTGGGTTCTATTAGTACCCACCGCCCCCAAAAGCCTTGAGGGGTGTCCGTCGTTCCTGGAGCCACTCCGGGTGCCCTGGACTCTTCTCCGACTCTGCACACATCCCGCACCTGCTCATTTTTCTTTCGGACATTCTCTTACCCGGCCCTGTAGATTCCAAGGCAGCTCCCAGTTTTCCATATTGTTCCCAACGCGTTCACTGCCCACAGTCCCCACACAAACTTCTTTCCCAGGCTCACAACATAGTCCCTCTTCCCCGTGCCCTTTTTGCAATAATCTGCCAGTCCCCTAAGTCTTAGCTCTGCCTATTTAACAGTAGTGGTGTCTCAGAACACACACACACACACACACACACACACACACACACACACGATCCCTGACATATTTGGCAAGAGTAGGTCCTGAAGGTTTTTAATATTTTGATTCTTTAACCCAGTGGAATTACTGAATGATTTATTTAATTAGGGTAGGGATGGAGTGGATCCATTTGTTTGATGCTAAACAGCCTGAGCTCGCAGTTCCCAGGGGGCATATCTCTAAATGGTCTGAAATGAGATTTGCAGTGGTTTTCTTAATGCAATTCCCAACTTCTCTCCAAATGCCTTTTGACATTTGACAACATTTCATGCCTCTTCCCCTTTCGCTTTTCATCCTTGTTTTCTCTCCCTTCTCCCACGACCTCGGTAGTCTTCTGCAATCCAGATTCTCAGACTTCGGGTTTTTCTCCCTCTGCCCCTTTCCTCTCTGTCCTATAACTAGAAGCACCTTTTGGCATAGACCTGTATCCCAGTTTCCTCTTTCCCAGGTCCAGCAGCATCTCAAGGACATCTACAAGAGGGATACCTAACTTCAGGGGTCTCTGAATGATATGTGGGAAACATCGTTGTAGATATTTACATCTTTATACAGATGGCAGTGTAGATATTTCCATGTTTATACAGATGGCTTTGTAGATAGTCCCATGTTTATGGAGATGGCAGTGTAGATATTTTCATGTTTATAGTGATGGAGGTGAAGATATTTCCATTTTCATACAGATCGCGGTGTAGATGTTTCCATGTTTATACAGATAGCGGTGTAGATATTTCCACGTTTATAGACATAGCGGTGTTGGTATTTCCATGTCTATACAGATAGCGGTGTAAATATTTCCATGTTTATAGAGCTCGCCATGTAGATATTTCCACTTTTATACAGATTGTGGTGTGGATATTTCCATGTTCATACAGATGTCAGTGTAGATATTTCCATGTTTATAAAGATGACTGTGTAGATATTTCCATGTTTATACAGATGTTGGTGTAGATATTTCCCTGTTTATAGAAATAGCGGTGTAGATATTTCCATGTTTATAGAGATAGAGGTGTAAATATTTCCATATTTATAGAGATAGCGATGTAGATATTTCCATGTTTCTACAGATAGCGGTGTAGATATTTGCATCTTTATACAGTGAGTGCTATACATATTTCCATGTTTATAGAGTTGGTAGTGTAGGTATTTCCATGTTTATACAGATGACTGTGTAGATATTTACATGTTTATACAGATGGCACTGTAGATATTTCCATGTTTATAGAGACAGTGGTGTATATATTTCCATGTTTATACAGATAGCGGTGTAGATATTTCCATGTTTATAGAGATAGCAGTGTAGATATTTCCATATTTATAAAGATAGCGGTGTAGATATTTCCATGTTTATACAGATAGCAGTGTAGGTATTTCCATGTTTACAGAGATAGCGGAGTAGATATTTCCATCTTTGCACACATTGTGGTGTAGATATTTCCATCTTTACACAGATAGCGGTGTAGATATTTCCTTGTCTATACAGATGGCTGTGTAGATATTTCCATGTTTATACACATGGCGGTGTAGATATTTCCATGTTTATACAGATGACTGTCTAGCTATTTCCATGTTTATAGAGATAGCGGTGTAGATATTTCCATATTTACACAGATGGTGATGTAGATATTTCCATCTTAATACAGATGGCAGTGTAGATATTTCCATGTTTATACAGATGGCAGTGTAGATATTTCCATGTTTATAAAGATGGCTGTGTAGATACTTCCATGTTTATAGAGATGGCAGTGTAAATATTTTCATATTTATAGAGATGGTGGTGTAGATATTTCCTTGTTTGCAGAGATAGCGATGTAGATATTTCCATGTTCATACAGATAGCGGTGTATTTATTTCCATGTTTATAGAGATAGCGGTGTAGATATTTCCATGTTTATAGGGATGGCTTTGTAGATATTTCCTAGTGTATACAGATGGCAGTGTAGATATTTCCATGTTTCGACAGATAGCGGTGTACGTATTTCCATGTTTACAGAGATAGAGGTGTAGATATTTCCATGTTTATACAGATGGCTGTGTAGATATTTCCATGTGTATAGATATGGCTGTCTAGATATTTCCATGTTTATTGAGATGTTGGTGTAGATATTTACATGTTTATACAGATGACTGTGTAGATATTTGCATGTTCATACTGATGTCGGTGTAGATATTACCATGATAATAGAGATAGAGGTGTAGATATTTCCATGTTTATAGATATAGCGGTGTAGATATTTCCATGTTTATACAGATAGCGGTGTAGATATTTCCATGTTTACCGAGATAGCGGTGTAGATATTTACATCTTTGCACAGATTGCGGTGTAGGTATTTCCATCTTTACAGAGATAGCGGTGTAGATATTTCCAAGTTTACACAGATAGCTGTGTAGATACTTCCACGTTTGCACAGATAGCGTTGAAAATATTTCCATGTTTATACAGATAGCGGTGTAGATATTTCCACGTTTATTCAGATAGCGGTGTAGATATTTCCACGTTTATACAGATAGCGGTGTAGATATTTCCACGATTATACAGATAGTGGTGTAGATATTTCCATGTTTATACAGACGGCGGTGTAGATATTTCCATGTTATAGAGGTAGCGATGTAGGTATTTCCATGTTTATAGTTATAGCGGTGCAGATATTTCCATCTTTATACAGGTAGCGGTGTTGATATTTCCATGTTTATATGGATAGCGGTGTTGATATTTCCATGTTTATGGGGATAGTGGTGTAGCTGCTTCCAAGTTTATACAGATAGCGGTGTAGGTATTTCCATTTTTATACAGTTAGCGATGTAGATATTTCCATGTTCATAGACATGGCTGTGTAGATATTTCCATGTTTATACAGATGGCAGTGTAGATATTTCCATGTTTATGCAGAAGGCGGTGTAGATATTTCCATGTTTATAGAGATGTTGGTGTAGACATTTTCATGTTTATAGAGATATCGGTTTAGATATTTCCATATTTATACCGATAGCGGTGTAGACGTTTCCACGTTTATACAGATAGCGGTTTAGATATTTCCATGTTTTTCCAGATCCTGTTGTAGATATTTCCATGTTTATACAGATAGCGGTGTTGATATTTCCAAGTTTACAAAGATAGCTGTGTAGATATTTACATGTTTACAGATATACTGTTGTAGATTTTCCATGTTTATACAGATAGAGGTGTAGATATTTCCATGTTTATACAGATAGCGGTGTCGATATTTCCAAGTTTATACAGACAGCGGTGGAGATATTTCCATCTTTATGCAGATAGCAATGTACACATTTCCATGTTTATACAGATAGCGGTGTAGATATTTCCAAGTTTATAGAGATAGCGGTGTCGATATTCCCATGTGTATACAGATGGCTGTGTAGATATTTCCAAGTGTATACAGATGGCAGTGTAGATATTTTCATGTTTATACAGATGCTGGTGTAGATATTTCCAAGTTTATACAGATGACTGTGAGGATATTTGCATGTTTATACAGATGGCAGTGCAGATATTTCCATGTTTACAGAGATAGCGGTGTAGATATTTCCATGTTAACACAGATAGCGGTGTAGGTATTTCCATGTTTGTAGAGATAGCGGTGTAGATATTTCCAAATTTATACAGATAGTCTTGTAGATATTTCCATGTTTATACAGACGGCGGTGTAGATATTTCCAAGTTTACACAGATAGGTGTCTAGATATTTCCATGATTACACCATTAGCGTTGTAGATATTTCCATGTTTATACAGATAGCGGTGTAGGTATTTCCCTGTTTATAGAGAGAGCGGTGTAGATATTTCCATGTTTATACAGATAGCGGTGTAAATATTTCCATATTTATATAGATAGCGGTGTAGTTATTTCCATGTTTACACAGATAGCATTGTAGATATTTCCATTTTCATACAGATAGCGGTGTAGATATTTCCATGATTATACAGATAGTGACGTAGATGTTTCGAAGTTAATAGAGGTAGCGGTGAAGATATTTCCATGTTTATACAGATAGCGATGTATACGTTTCCATGTTTATACAGATAGCGGTGTAGATATTTCCAAGTATATACAGATAGCGGTGTTGGTATTTCCATGTTTATACTGATAGCGGTATAAATCTTTCCATGTTTATACAGCTCGCGTTGTAGATATTTACATCTTTATACAGATGGCAGTGTAGATATTTCCATGTTTATACAGATGGCTTTGTAGAGAGTCCCATGTTTATGGAGATGGCAGTGTAGCTATTTTCATGTTTATAGTGATGGAGGTGAAGATATTTCCATTTTCATACAGATCGCGGTGTAGATGTTTCCATGTTTATACAGATAGAGGTGTAGATATTTCCACGTTTATAAATATAGCGGTGTTGGTATTTCCAAGTCTATACAGATAGCGGTGTAAATATTTCCATGTTTATAGAGCTCGCCATGTAGATATTTCCACTTTTATACAGATGGTGGTGTGGATATTTCCATGTTCATACAGATGTCAGTGTAGATATTTCCATGTTTATGAAGATGACTGTGTAGATATTTCTATGTTTATACAGATGTTGGTGTAGATATTTCCCTGTTTATAGATATAGCGGTGTAGATATTTCCATGTTTATAGACAAGCGGTGTTAATATTTCCATATTTATAGAGATAGCGATGTAGATATTTCCATGTTTCTACAGATAGCGGTGTAGATATTTGCATCTTTATACAGTGAGTGCTATACATATTTCCATGTTTATAGACATGGTAGTGTAGATATTTCCATGGTTATACAGATGACTGTGTAGATATTTGCATGTTTATACAAATGGCACTGTAGATATTTCCATGTTTATAGAGACAGTGGTGTATATATTTCCATGTTTATACAGATAGCGGTGTAGATATTTCCATGTTTATAGAGATAGCAGTGTAGATATTTCCATATTTATACAGATAGCGGTGTAGATATTTCCATGTTTATACAGATAGCAGTGTAGGTATTTCCATGTTTACAGAGATAGCGGAGTAGATATTTCCATCTTTGCACAGATTGTGGTGTAGATATTTCCATCTTTACACAGATAGCGGTGTAGATATTTCCTTGTTTATACAGACGGCTGTGTAGATATTTCCATGTTTATACACATGGCGGTGTAGATATTTCCATGTTTATACAGATGACTGTCTAGCTATTTCCATGTTTATAGAGATAGCGGTGTAGATATTTCCATATTTATACAGATGGTGATGTAGATATTTCCATCTTAATACAGATGGCAGTGTAGATATTTCCATGTTTATACAGATGGCAGTGTAGATATTTCCATGTTTATAAAGATGGCTGTGCAGATACTTCCATGTTTATAGAGATGGCAGTGTAAATATTTTCATGTTTATAGAGATGGCAGTGCAGATATTTCCTTGTTAGCAGAGATAGCGATGTAGATATTTCCATGTTCATACAGATAGCGGTGTAGGTATTTCCATGTTTATAGAGATAGCGGTGTAGATATTTCCATGTTTATAGGGATGGCTTTGTAGATATTTCCTAGTGTATACAGATGGCAGTGTAGATATTTCCATGTTTCGACAGATAGCGGTGTACGTATTTCCATGTTTACAGAGATAGAGGTGTAGATATTTCCATGTTTATACAGATGGCTGTGTAGATATTTCCATGTGTATAGATATGGCTGTCTAGATATTTCCATGTTTATTGAGATGTTGGTGTAGATATTTACATGTTTATACAGATGACTGTGTAGATATTTGCATGTTCATACAGATGTCGGTGTAGATATTTCCATGATAATAGATATAGCGGTGTAGATATTTCCATGTTTATACAGATAGCGGTGTAGATATTTCCATGTTTACCGAGATAGCGGTGTAGGTATTTACATCTTTGCAAAGATTGCGGTGTAGGTATTTCCATCTTTACAGAGATAGCGGTGTAGATATTTCCAAGTTTACACAGATAGCTGTGTAGATACTTCCACGTTTGCACAGATAGTGTTGAAAGTATTTCCATGTTTATACAGATAGCGGTGTAGATATTTCCACGTTTATACAGATAGCGGTGTAGATATTTCCACGATTATACAGATAGTGGTGTAGATATTTCCATCTTTATACAGATAGCGGTGTACATATTTCCATGTTTATACAGACGGCGGTGTAGATTTTTCCATGTTATAGAGATAGCGATGTAGGTATTTCCATGTTTATAGTGATAGCGGTGCAGATATTTCCATGTTTATACAGGTAGCGGTGTAGATATTTCCATGTTTATATGGATAGCGGTGTTGATATTTCCATGTTTATGGGGATAGTGGTGTAGATGCTTCCATGTTTATACAGATAGCGGTGTAGGTATTTCCATTTTTATACAGTTAGCGGTGTAGATATTTCCATGTTCATAGATATGGCTGTGTACATATTTCCATGTTTATACAGATGGCAGTGTAGATATTTCCATGTTTATGCAGAAGGCGGTGTAGATATTTCCATGTTTATAGAGATGTTGGTGTAGACATTTTCATGTTTATAGAGATATCAGTTTAGATATTTCCATATTTATACCGATAGCGGTGTGGACATTTCCACGTTTGTAGAGATAGCGGTGTAGATATTTCCATATTTATACAGATAGCGGTGTAGATATTTCCATGTTTATACAGATAGCGGTGTAGATATGTCCATGCTTATGCAGATATCGGTGTAGATATTTCCATGTTTGTAGAGATGGCGGTGTAGGTATTTCCATGTTTATAGAGATTGTGGTTTAGATATTTCCATGTTTATACAGACAGCGGTGTATATATTGCCACGTTTATACCCATAGCGGAGTTGATATTTCTATATTTATACAGATAGTGGTTTAGATATTTCCATGTTTATACCGCTCACGGTATAGATATTTCCATCTTTTTACAGATGGCAGTGTAGATGTTTCCATGTTTATACAGAAAGCGGTGTAGATATTTCCACTTTTATACAGATGTTGGTGTAGTTACTTCCATGTTTATGGAGATGGCGGTGTAGATATTTTCATGTTCATAGAGATGGCGGTGTAGATATTTACATGTTTATTGAGATTGCGGAGTAGATATTTCCATGTTTTTAGAGATAGCTGTGTAGGTATTTCCATGTTTGTAGAGATAGCAGTGTATGTATTTCCATGTTTATACAGATGGCTGTGTAGATATTTCCATGTGTATACAGACGGCAGTGTATATATTTCCATGTTTATAGAGATGGTGGTGTAGATATTTCCATGTTTGTAGAGATAGTGGTGTAGATATTTCCATATTTATACAGATAGCGGTTTAGATATTTCCATGTTTTTACAGATCCTGTTGTAGATATTTCCATGTTTATACAGATAGCGGTGTAGATATTTCCAAGTTTACACAGATAGCTGTGTAGATATTTACATGTTTACAGAGATACTGTTGTAGATTTTCCATGTTTATACAGATAGAGCTGTAGATATTTCCATGTTTATACAGATAGCAGTGTCGATATTTGCATGTTTATACAGACAGCGGTGGAGATATTTCCATCTTTATGCAGATAGCGATGCACACATTTCCATGTTTATACAGATAGCGGTGTAGATATTTCCATGTTTATAGAGATAGCGGTGTCGATATTTCCTTGTTTATACAGATGGCTGTGTAGATATTTCCAAGTGTATACAGATGGCAGTGTAGATATTTTCATGTTTATACAGATGCTGGTGTAGATATTTCCATGTTTATACAGATGACTGTGAGGATATTTGCATGTTTATACAGATGGCAGTGCAGATATTTCCATGTTTACAGAGATAGCGATGTAGATATTTCCATGTTAATACAGATAGCGGTGTAGGTATTTCCATATTTGTAGAGATAGCGGTGTAGATATTTCCAAATTTATACAGATAGTGTTGTAGATATTTCCATGTTTATACAGACGGCGGTGTAGATATTTCCAAGTTTACACAGATAGGTGTGTAGATAATTCCATGATTACACCATTAGCGTTGTAGATATTTCCATGTTTATACAGATAGCGGTGTAGGTATTTCCATGTTTATAGAGAGAGCGGTGTAGATATTTCCATGTTTATAGAGATAGCGGTGTAAATATTTCCATATTTATATAGATAGCGGTGTAGTTATTTCCATGTTTACACAGATAGCGTTGTAGATATTTCCATATTCATACAGATAGCGGTGTAGATATTTCCATGATTATACAGATAGTGGCATAGATGTTTCGAAGTTAATAGAGGTAGCGGTGAAGATATTTCCATGTTTATACAGATAGCGATGTATACGTTTCCATGTTTATACAGATAGCGGTGTAGATATTTCCAAGTATATACAGATAGCGGTGTTGGTATTTCCATGTTTATACTGATAGCGGTATAAATCTTTCCATGTTTATACAGCTCGCGTTGTAGATATTTACATCTTTATACAGATGGCAGTGTAGATATTTCCATGTTTATACAGATGGCTTTGTAGATAGTCCCATGTTTATGGAGATGGCAGTGTAGATATTTTCATGTTTATAGTGATGGAGGTGAAGATATTTCCACTTTCATACAGATCGCGGTGTAGATGTTTCCATGTTTATACAGATAGCGGTGTAGATATTTCCACTTTTATAGACATAGCGGTATTGGTATTTCCATGTCTATACAGATAGCGGTGTAAATATTTCCATGTTTATAGAGCTCGCCATGTAGATATTTCCACTTTTATACAGATGGTGGTGTGGATATTTCCGTGTTCATACAGATGTCAGTGTAGATATTTCCAGGTTTATGAAGATGACTGTGTAGATATTTCCATGTTTATACAGATGTTGGTGTAGATATTTCCCTGTTTATAGAAATAGCGGTGTAGATATTTCCATGTTTATAGAGATAGCAGTGTAAATATTTCCATATTTATAGAGATAGCGATGTAGATATTTCCATGTTTCTACAGATAGCGGTGTAGATATTTGCATCTTTATACAGTGAGTGCTATATATATTTCCATGTTTATAGACATGGTAGTGTAGATATTTCCATGTTTATACAGATGACTGTGTAGATATTTGCATGTTTATACAGATGGCACTGTAGATATTTCCATGTTTATAGAGACAGTGGTGTATATATTTCCATGTTTATACAGATGGCTGTGTAGATATTTCCATGTGTATACAGATGGCAGTGTAGGTATTTCCAAGTTTATACAGATGGTAGTGTAGATTCTTCCATGTTTATACAGATGACTTTGTCGATATTTCCATGCTTTTACAGATGGCGGTGTAGATATTTCTATGTTTATAGAGATAGCGTTGTAGATATTTCCATGTTTATATAGATGGCGATATAGTTATTTTCTTGTTTATGTAGATGGTGTTGTAGATAATTCCATGTTTACAGGGATGACGGTGTATATATTTCCATGTTTATAGAGCAAGCGGTGTAGATATTTCCATGTTTATAGAGAAAGCGGTGTAGATATTTCCATGTTTATACAGCTCGCAGTGTAGATATTTACATCTTTATACAGATGGCAGTGTAGATATTTCCATGTTTATACAGATGGCGGTGTAGATAGTTCCTTGTTTATGGAGATGGCATTGTAGATATTTACATGTTTATAGAGATGGCGGTGAAGATATTTCCATGCTTATAGAGATAGTAGTGTAGATATTTCCATGTTTATAGAGATAGCGGTGTAGTTAATTCCATGTTTATAGAGATAGCGGTGTAGTTATTTCCATGTGGATAAAGATGGTGGTGTAGATATTTCCATGTTTATACAGATGAATGTGTAGATATTTCCATGTTTTTAGAGATGGCGGTGTAGATATTTCCATATTTATATAGAAATCGGTGTAGATATTTCCATGTTTATGCAAATGACTGTGTAGATATTTCCATGTTTATACAGATGGCGGTGTAGATATTTCCTTGTTTATAGAGATAGCGGTGTAACTATTTCTATGTTTATACAAATGGCGATGTAGATATTTCCATGTTTATAGATAGCGGTGTAGTTATTTCCATATTTATACATATAGCGCTGTAGAAATTTCCATGTTTATACAAATAGCGGTGTAGATAATTCCATGTTTATACAGATAGCCGTGTAGATATTTCCATGTTTATATTGATAGCGGTGGAGATATTTCCATGTTTATTCAGATAGCGGTGTAGATATTTCCATGTTTATACAGATAGCGGTGTAGATATTTCCATGTTTATGGAGATAGCGGTGTAAATATTTCCATTTTTATACAGATGGCAGTGTAGATGTTTCCATGTGTATACACATGGCAGTGTAGGTATTTCCATGTTTATACAGATAGCAGTGGAGATATTTCCAAGTTTATACAGATAGCGGTGTAGATATTTCCATGTTTATACAGATAACGCTGTGCATATTTCCATGTATATACAGATAGCGGTGTAGGTATTTCCATGTTTATAGAGGTAACGGTGTAGATACTTCCATGTTTATACTGATGGAGGTGAAGATATTTCCATGTTTATACAGATGACTGTGTACATATTTCCATGTTTTTACAGATGGCGGTGAAGATATTTCCATGTTTATACGGATGGCAGTGTGGATATTTCCATGATTATACACATGACGTTATAGATATTTCCATGTTTATGCAGATGGCGGTGTAAATATTTCCAAGTTTATAGAGATAGTGGTGTAGATATTTCCATATTTATACAGAAATCGGTGTAGATATTTCCATGTTTATACAAATGACTGTGTAGATATTTCCACGTTTATACAGATGGCGGTGTAGATATTTCCATGTTTATAGAGATAGCGGTGTAGTTATTTCTATGTTTATACAGATAGCGATGCGGATATTTCCATGTTTATAGAGATATCAGTGTAGTTAATTCCATATTTATACATATAGCGGTGTAGAAATTTCCATGTTTATACAAATATCAGTGTAGATATTTCCATGTTTATACAGATACCCTTGTAGATATTTCCATGTTTATATAGATAGCGGTGTAGATATTTCCATGTTTATACAGATAGTGGTGTAGATTTTTCCATGTTTATACAGATAGCGGTGTAGATATTTCCATGTTTATAGAGATAGCGTTGTAAATATTTCCATGTTTATACAGATGGCAGTGTAGATGATTCCATGTGTATACACATGGCAGTGTAGATATTTCCATGTTTATACAGATGGAGGTGTAGTTATTTCCAAGATTATACAGATGACTGTGCAGATATATCCATGTTTTTACATATGGCGGTGTAGATATTTCATGTTTATACAGATAGCGATGTGGCTATTTCCATGTTTATAAAGATAACGGTGTAGCTATTTCCATATTTATAGAGATGGCTGTGTAGATGTTTCCATGTTTATACAGATGGCGGTGTAGGTATTTCCATGTTTATACCGATGGTGGGGTAGGTATTTCCATTTTTATACAGATGACTGTGTAGGTATTTCCATGTTTATACAGATGGCGGTGTAGATATTTCCATGTTTATACAGATAGCAGTGTAGATATTTCCACGTTTATACAGATAGCGGTGTAGGTATTTCCATGTTTATACACATATCGGTGTAGGTATTTCCACGTTTATAGAGATAGCGGTGTAGGTATTTCCATGTTTATACACATATCGGTGTAGGTATTTCCATGTTTATAGAGATAGCGGTGTAGATATTACCATCTTTATACAGATGGCGTTGTAGATATTTCCATGTTTGTACAAATGGAGGTGAAGATGTTTCCATGTTTTTACACATGACTGTGTAGATATTTTCATGTTTATATAGTTGGCGGTTTAGTTATTTCCATGTTTATACAGATAGCTTTGTAGATATTTCCATGTGTATAGAGAGAGCGGTGTAGGTATTTCCATGTAGATTCAGATGGCTGTGTAGATATTTCCATGTGTATTCAGATGGCAATAAAGTTATTTCCATGTTTATACAGGTGGTGGTGTAGATATTTAAATGTTTATAGAGACGGTGGTGTAGATATTTAAATGTTTATACAGATGGTGGTGTAGATAGTTCCACGTTTATGGAGATGGCGGTGTAGATATTTTCATGTTTATAGAGATGACGGTGTAGATGTTTCCATTGTATAGAGATTGCGGAGTAGATGCTTCCTTGTTTATACTGATGGCTGTGTAGATATTTCCATGTTTATACAGATGGCGGTGTGGATATTTCCATGTTTATAGAGATAGCCGTGTAGATATTTCCATGTTTATATAGATGGCGGTGTAGATATTTCGTTTTTTATGTAGATGGCGGTGTAGATCTTCCCATGTTTATAGTGATGGCGGTGTATATATTTCCATGTTTATAGAGATAGCGGTGTAGATATTTCCATGTTTACACAGATACCGGTGTAGATATTTCCATGTTTATATAGGTAGCGGTGTACATATATCCATATTTATACAGATCTTGGTGTAGAAATTTCCATCTTTATACAGATGGCAGTGCAGATATTTCCATGTTTATACAGATAGCGGTTTCGATATTTCCATGTTTACACAGATGGCGGTGTAGATAGATCCAAGTTTATACAGATAATGGTGTAGATAATTCCATGTTTATACAGATGGCGGTGTAGATATTTCCATGTTTATGAAGATAGCGGTGTAGGTATTTCCATGTTTATAGAGATAGCGGTGTAGATATTTCCATGTTTATACAGATGGCGGTGTAGAAATTTCCATGTTTATAAAGATAGCGGTGTAGATATTTCCATGTCTATAGAGATAGCGGTGTAGGAATATCCATGTTTATAGAGATAGGGGAGTCGATATTTCAATATTTATAGAGATAGCGGTTTAGATATTTCCATGTTTATACAGATTGTGGTGTTGGTATTTCCATGTTCATACAGATAGCAGTGTAGATATTTCCATGTATATACAGCTCACGGTGTAGATATTTACATCTTTATACAGATGGCAGTGTAGGTATTTCCATGTTTATAGAGATAGCAGTGAAGGTATTTCCATGTGGATAGAGATAGCGGTGTAGATGTTTCCATGTTTTTACTGATGGCTGTGCAGATATTTCCATGTGTATACATATGGCAGAGTAGATATTTCCAAGTTTATACAGATGGTGGTGTAGATACTTCCATGTTTATACAGATGACTTTGTAGATATATCCATGAGTCTATAGATGGTGGTGCAGATATTTCCATGTTTATAGAGATAGCGGTGTAGATATTTCCGTGTTTATATAGATGGCGATGTAGATATTTCCTTCTTTATATAGATGGCGGAGTAGATTTTCGCATGTTTATAGTGATGGCGGTGTATATATTTCCATGTTTATAGAGATAGCATTGTAGATATTTCCATGTTTATAGAGATAGCAATGTAGTTATTTCCATGTTTATAGAGATAGCGGAGTAGATATTTCCATGTTTATACAGATAGCGTTGTAGATATTTCCATGTTTATACAGATTGCGGTGTAGTTATTTCCATGTTTATACAGCTCACGGTGTAGATATTTGCATGTTTATACCGATGGTAGTGTAGATATTTCCATATTTATACAGATGACGGTGTAGATACTTCCATGTTTATGTAGATGGCAGTGTAGATGTTTTCATGTTTATAGAGATGGCGGTGTAAATATTTCCATGTTTATAGAGATAGTGGTGTAGCTATTTCCATGTTTATTGAGATAGCGGTGTAGTTATTTCCATGTTGTTACAGATGGCTGAGTAGATATTTCCATGTGTATTCAGATGGCAATGAAGGTATTTCCATGTTTATACAGGTGGTGGTGTAGATATGTCCATGTCTATAAAGACGACTGTGTAGATATTTTCATGTTTTTGCAGATGGCGGTGTAGATATTTCCATGTTTATAGAGACAGTGGTGTAGATATTTAAATGTTTATACAGAAGGCGGCGTAGATATTTCCATGTTTATAGAGATAGCGGTGTAAATATTTCCATGTTTACACAGATGGTGTTGTAGATAGTTCCACGTTTATGGAGATGTTGGTGTAGTTATTTTCATGTTTATAGAGATGGTGGTGTAGATATTTCCATGTTTATAGAGATTGCGGTGTAGATGTTTCCATAGTATGGAGATAGCGGAGTAGATGCTTCCATGTTTATACTGATGGCTGTGTAGATACTTCCATGTTTATTCAGATGGCGGGGTGGATATTTCCATGTTTATAGAGATAGCTGTGTAGATATTTCCATGTTTATAGAGGTAGCGGTGCAGCTATTTCCATGTTTATAGAGATAGCGGTGTAGATATTTCCATGTTTATATAGATAGCTGTGCAGATATTTCCATATTTACACAGATTACTGTGTGGTTATTTCCATATTTATACACGTGGCGGTGTAAATATTTCCATGTTTATACAGGTAGCAGTGTAGATATTTCCATGTTTACAAAGATAGCGGTTTAGATATTTCCATCTTTGCACAGATTGCGGTGTAGAAATTTCCATTTTTCAACAGACAGCGGTGTAGATATTTCCATGTTTATGAAGATAGCGGTGTAGGTATTTCCATGTTTATAGAGATGACGGTGTATATATTTCCATGTTTATAGAGATAGCGGTGTAGGTATTTCCATGTTTATAGAGATAGCGGTGTAAGTATTTCAATATTTATACAGATAACGGTGTAGATATTTCCATGTTTATACAGATTGTGGTGGTGGTATTTCCATGTTTATACAGATAGCAGTGTAGATATTTCCATGTATATACAGCTCACGATGTAGAAATTTACATCTTTATACAGATGGCAGTTTACATATTTCCATGTTTATACAGATGGCGGTGTACATATTTCCATGTTCATAGAGATAGTGGTGTAGATACTTCCATGTTTACAGTGATAGCGGTGTATTTCCATGTTTATAGAGATAGCGGTCTAGTTATTTCCATGTTGATACAGATGGCTGTGAAGATATATCCATGTGTATATAGATGGCAGTGTAGGTATTCCCATGTTTATACAGATGGTGGTGTAGACATTTCCATGTCTATACAGATGACTGTGTAGGTATTTCCAGGTTTTTGCAGATGGCGTTGTAGATGTTTCCATGTTTATAGAGAAAGCGGTATAGAGATTCCCATGTTTATACAGATGGCAGTGTAGATATTTCCATGTTTATACAGATAGCGGTGTAGATATTTCCATGGTTACACAGATGGTGGTGTAGATAGTTCCAGGTTTATGGAGATGGCGGTGTAGGTATTTCCATGTTTATAGAGATAGCGGTGAAGGTATTTCCATGTGGATAGAGATAGCGGTGTAGATGTTTCCATGTTTTTACTGATGGCTGTGCAGATATTTCCATGTGTATACATATGGCAGAGTAGATATTTCCATGTTTATACAGATGGTGGTGTAGATACTTCCATGTTTATACAGATGACTTTGTAGATATATCCATGAGTCTACAGATGGTTGTGTAGATATTTCCATGTTTATAGAGATAGCGGTGTAGATATTTCCATGTTTATATAGATGGCGGTGTAGATATTTCCTTCTTTATGAAGATGGCGGAGTAGATCTTCACATGTTTATAGTGATGGCGGTGTATATATTTCCATGTTTATAGAGATAGCATTGTAGATATTTCCATGTTTATAGAGATAGCGGTTTAGGTATTTCCATGTTTATAGAGGTAGCGGAGAAGATATTTCCATGTTTATACAGATAGCGTTGTAGATATTTCCATGTTTATACATATGACGGTGTAGATACTTCCATGTTTATGTAGATGGCAGTGCAGATGTTTTCATGTTTATAGAGATGGCGGTGTAGATATTTCCATGTTTATAGAGATAGTGGTGTAGATATTTCCATGTTTATAGAGAGAGCGGTGTAGCTATTTCCATGTTTATTGAGATAGCGGTGTAGTTATTTCCATGTTGATACAGATGGCTGTGTAGATATTTCCATGTGTATACAGATGGCAATGAAGGTATTTCCATGTTTATACAGGTGGTGGTGTAGATATTTCCATGTCTATACAGACGACTGTGTAGATATTTTCATGTTTTTGCAGATGGCGGTGTAGATATTTCCATGTTTATAGAGACAGTGGTGTAGATATTTAAATGTTTATAGAGATGGCGGTGTAGATATTTCCATGTTTATACAGATAGCGGTGTAAATATTTCCATGTTTACACAGATGGTGGTGTAGATAGTTCCACGTTTATGGAGATGTAGGTGTAGTTATTTTCATGTTTATAGAGATGGCGGTGCAGATATTTCCATGTATATAGAGATTGCGGTGTAGATGTTTCCATAGTATAGAGATAGCGGAGTAGATGCTTCCATGTTCATACTGATGGCTGTGTAGATACTTCCATGTTTATTCAGATGGCGGGGTGGATATTTCCATGTTTATAGAGATAGCCGTGTAGATATTTCCATGTTTATAGAGGTAGTGGTGCAGCTATTTCCATTTTTATAGAGATAGCGGTGTAGATATTTCCATGTTTATATAGATAGCTGTGCAGATATTTCCATATTTACACAGATTACTGTGTGGTTATTTCCATATTTATACACGTGGCGGTGTAAATATTTCCATGTTTATACAGAGAGCAGTGTAGATATTTCCATGTTTATACAGGTAGCAGTGTAGATATTTCCATGTTTACACAGATAGCGGTTTAGATATTTCCATCTTTGCACAGATTGCGGTGTAGAAATTTCCATCTTTCAACAGGCAGAGGTGTAGATATTTCCATGTTTATGAAGATAGCGGTGTAGGTATTTCCATGTTTATAGAGATAGCGGTGTAGATATTACCATGTTCACAGCGATAGCGGTGTAGATATTTCCATCTTTGAACAGATTGCGGTGTAGATATTTCCATGTTTACACAGACAGCGGTGTAGTTATTTCCATGTTTACACAGATATCTGTGTAGATATTTCCATGTTTACACAGATAGCGTTGTAGATATTTCCATGTTTATACAGAAAGCGGTGTAGATAGTTCCATGTTTATAGAGATAGCGGTGGAGATGTTTCCATGTTTATTCAGATAGTGTTGTAGATATCTCCATGTTTATAGCGATAGCGGTGTAGATATTTCCATGTTAACAGACATAGCGGTGTAGATATTTCCATCTTTGAACAGATTGCGGTGTAGATATTTCCATGTTTACACAGATAGCTGTGTAGATATTTCCATGTTTACACAGACAGTGTTGTAGTAATTTCCATCTTTATACAGATAGCGGTGTAGATAGTTCCATGTTTATACAGATAGCGG
Source organism: Pan troglodytes (assembly GCF_028858775.2). Taxonomy (NCBI): domain Eukaryota; kingdom Metazoa; phylum Chordata; class Mammalia; order Primates; family Hominidae; genus Pan; species Pan troglodytes. Next base: position 50,361,800 of record NC_072420.2, read on the forward strand.
TGGAGATGTTTCCATGTTTATAAGGATAGCGGTGTAGCTATTTCCACGTTTGCACAGATGGTGTTGTAGATATTTGCAAGTTTATAGAGATGGCGGTGTAGATATTTTCATGTTTATAGAGATGACGGTGTAGGTATTTCCCTGTTTATAGAGATTACGGTGTAGATATTTCCATGTTTATACAAATGGCGGTGTAGATATTTCCATGTTTATGCAGATGGCGGTGTAGATATTTCTAAGTTTATATAGATAGCGGTGTAGATATTTCCATGTTTATAGTGATGGCGGTGTAAGTATTTCCATATTTATAGAGATGGCGGTGTAAGTATTTCCTTGTTTATAGAGATAGCAGTGTAGATATTTCCATGTATATACACATAGCGGTGTAGATATTTCCAAGTTTACATATAGCGGTGTTGGTATTTCCATGTTTATACAGATAGTGGTGTAGATATTTCCATGTTTATACAGCTCGTGGTGTAGATATTTGCATGTTTACACAGATAGGGGTGTAGATATTTCCATCTTTGCACAGATTGCGGTGTAGGTATTTCCATTTTTCCACTGATAGTGGTGTAGATATTTCCATCGTTGCACAGATTGTGCTGTAGATATTTCAATCTTTACTCAGATAGTGATGTAGATATTTCCATGTTTACACAGACAGCGGTGTAGATATTTCCATGTTTACACAGATAGCATTGTATATATTTGCATGTTTATACACATAGCGGTGTTAATATTTCCATGTTTACAGATTGGGGTGTTGGTATTTCCATATTTATACAGCTCATGGTGTAGATATTTTCATGTTTACAAAGATAGATGTGTAGATATTTCCATCTTTGCTCAGATTGCGGTGTAGATATTTCCATCTTTATACAGATTGCAGTGTACATATTTCCATGTTTACACAGATAGTTGTGCAGATAGTTCCATGTTTATACAGGTAGCGGTGTAGATATTTCCATGTGTACAGATAGCGGTGGAGATATTTCCATGTTTATACAGATAGCAATTTAGATATTTCCATGTTTACACAGATGGAGGTGTACATATTTCCATGTTTACACAGATTGCGTTGTAGATATTTCCAAGTTTATGCAGATAGCGGTGTAGATATTTAAATGTTTTTACAGATAGCTGTGTAGATATTTCCATGTTGATACAGATGGCAGTGTAGATATTTCCATATTTATACAAATGTCTGTGTAGATATTTCCATGTGTATACTGATGGTATTGTAGGTAATTCCATGTTTATACAGGTGGCGGTGTAGATATTTCCATGTATATTCAGATGACTGTGTAGATATTTCCATGTTTTTACAGATGGAAGTGTAGATATTTCAATGTTTATAGAGATGGCGCTGTAGATATTTCCATGTTTATACAGATCGCGGTGTAGATATTTCCTTGTTTATACAGATAGCGGTGTAGATATTTCCATGTTTGTACAGATAGCGGTGTAGATGTTTCCATGTTTTTACAGATATCAGTGGAGATATTTCCATGTTCACAGAGATTGCGGTGTAGATATTTCCATCTTTCTACAGATGGCATTGTAGATATTTCCATGTTTTTACAGATGGTTGTGTAGATATTTCCATGTTTATTCAGATGACTGTGTAGATATTTCCATGTTTTTACAGATGGCAGTGTAGATATTTCAATGTTTATAGAGATGGCGCTGTAGATATTTCCATGTTTATACAGATAACGGTGGAGATATTTCCATGTTTATACAGACAGCAGTGGAGATATTTCCATGTTTATACACATAGCGGTGTACATATTTCCATGTTTATAGAGACAGCGGTGTAGTTATTTCCATGTTTATACAGATAGCGGTGCAAATATTTCCATGTTTATACAGATGCCTATGAAGATATTTCCATATTTATACAGAGGGCCGTGTAGATATTTCCATGTTTATACAGATGGCAGTGTAGATATTTCCATGTTTATACAGATAACGGTGTTGGTATTTCCATGGTTATACAGATAGCGGTGCAAATATTTCCATGTTTATACAGATGCCTATGCAGATATTTCCATATTTATACAGAGGGCCGTGTAGATATTTCCATGTTTATACAGATAGCGGTGTAGATATTTCCATGTTTACACAGATGGTGGTGTAGATAGTTCCAGGTTTATGGAGATGGCGGTGTAGATATTTCCATGTTTATAGAGATAGCGGTGAAGTTATTTCCATGTGGATAGAGATAGCGGTGTAGGTGTTTCCATGTTTTTACTGATGGCTGTGAAGTTATTTCCATGTGTATACAGATGGCAGAGTAGATATTTCCAAGTTTATACAGATGGTGGTGTAGATACTTCCATGTTTATACAGATGACTTTCTGGATATATCCATGAGTCTACAGACGGCGGTGTAGGTATGTCCATGTTTATAGAGATAGCGGTGTAGGTATTTCCGTTTTTATATAGATGGCGGTGTACATATTTCCTTGTTTATGTATATGGCGGTGTAGATCTTCCCATGTTTATAGAGATGGCGGTGTATATATTTCCATGTTTATAGAGATAGCGGTGTAGATATTTCCATGTTTATAGAGATAGCGGTGTAGGTATTTCCATGTTTATAGAGATAGCGGTGTAGATATTTCCATGTTTATACAGATAGCGTTGTAGATATTTCCATGTTTATAGAGATGGCGTTGTAGATATTTCTATGTTTATAGACGTAGTAGTGTAGAAATTTCCATGTTTATAGAGATGGCGTTGTAGGTACTTCCATTATTATGGGTATAGTGGTGTAGATATTTCCATGTTTACACAGATAGCGGTGTCAATATTTGCATGTTTATACAGGTAGCTGTGTTGGTATTTCCATGTTTATACAGATAGCGTTGTAGATGTTTAGGTGTTTATGCAGATAGCGGTGTAGATATTTCCATGTTTCTACAGATAGCGGTGCAGATATTTCCACATTTATACATAAAGCGGTGTGGATATTTCCATGTTTACAGAGATAGCGGTGTAGATTTATCCATATTTGCACAGATTGTGGTTTAGGTATTTCCATCTTTTCACAGAGAGCACTGTAAATATTTCCATGTTTACACAGATAGCTGTGTAGATATTTCCATGTTTACACAGATAGTGTTGTAGATATTTCCATGTTTATACAGACAGCGGTGTAAACATTTCCATGTTTATAAAGATAGCGATGTACATATTTCCATGTTTATAGAGATAGCGATGGAGATATTTCCATGTTTATACAGACAGCGATGGAGGTATTTCCATGTTTATACCGACAGCGGTGTTGATATTTCCATGTTTATGCAGATAGCGGTGTAGATATTTCCATGTTTATACAGATAGCGATGTAGATATTTCCATGTTTATACAGGTAGCGGTGTAGATATTTACATTTTTATACAGATAGCGGTGGAGGTATTTCCATGTTTATACAGATGGCTGTGTAGATATTTCCCTATTTATACCGATGGCAGTGAAGATATTTACAAGTTTATACAGATGGCGGTGTAGATATTTCCATGTTTATGCAGATGGCGGTGTAGATATTTCCATGTTTATAGAGATGGCGGTGTAATTATTTCCATGTTTATAGAGATAACGGTGTAGACATTTCCATGTTTACAGATAGCGGTGTTGGTATTTCCATGTTTATACAGATTGTGGTGTAGATATTTCCATATTTATACAGCTCGTGGTGTAGTTATTTGCATGTTTACACAGATAGCGGTGTAGATATTTCCGTCTTTGCACAGATTGTGGTGTAGATATTTCAATCCTTACACAGACAGCGGTGTATATATTTCCATCGTTGCACAGATTGTGCTGCAGATATTTCAATCTTTACACAGATAGTGGTGTAGATATTTCTATGTTTACACAGACAGCGGTGTAGATATTTCCATATTTACACAGATAGCATTGTATATATTTGCATATTTATACAGATATCGGTGTAGATATTTCCATATTTATACAGATAGCGGTGTAGATATTTCCATGTTCATAGAGATAACGGTGTAGATATTTAAATATTTATACAGTTGGCGATGTAGGTATTTCCATGTTTATTCAGATGTCAGTGTAGATATTTCCATGTTTATACAGATGGCAGTGTAGGTATTTCCATATTTATACAGATAGAGCTGTAGATATTTCCATGTTTATACAGATAGCGGTGTAGATATTACCAAGTTTACACAGATAGCGGTGTAGATATGTCCATATTTGGAGAGATTGCTGTGTAGATATTTCCATCTGTACGCAGATAGTGGTGTAGATATTTCCATCCTTTCACAGATTGTGCTGTAGATATTTCAATCTTTACACTGATAGTGGTGTAGATATTTCCATGTTTACAAAGATAGCGTTGTATATGTTTGCATGTTTATACATATAGTGGTGTAGATAGTTCCATGTTTATACAGGTAGTGGTGTAGATATTTCCATGTTTATACAGATATCGGTTTAGATACTTCCATGTTTATACAGATAACAGTGTAGATATTTCCATGTTTATACAGATAGCAGTGGAAATATTTCCATGTTTATACAGATAGCGTTGTAGATATTTCCATGTTTATACAGATGGCAGTGTAGGTATTTACATGTTTATACAGATAGCGGCATAGATATTAAATATTTTTAAAGATAGCGGTGCAGACATTTCAATGTTTATACAGATAGCGGTGTAGGTATTTCCATGTTTATAGACATAGCGGTGTAGACATTTCCATGTTTATAGAGATAGCGGTGTATATATTTCCATATATTTACAGATAGCGGTGTAGATATTTCCATGTTGATACAGATGGCAGTGTAGATATTTCCATATTTATACAAATGTCTGTGTAGATATTTCCATGTGTATACTGATGGTATTGTAGGTAATTCCATGTTTATACAGGTGGCGGTGTAGATATTTCCATGTTTATTCAGATGACTGTGTAGATATTTCCATGTTTTTACAGATGGAAGTGTAGATATTTCAATGTTTATAGAGATGGCGCTGTAGATATTTCCATGTTTATACAGATCGCGGTGTAGATATTTCCTTGTTTATACAGATAGCGGTGTAGATATTTCCATGTTTGTACAGATAGCGGTGTAGATGTTTCCATGTTTTTACAGATATCAGTGGAGATATTTCCATGTTCACAGAGATTGCGGTGTAGATATTTCCATCTTTCTACAGATGGCATTGTAGATATTTCCATGTTTTTACAGATGGTTGTGTAGATATTTCCATGTTTATTCAGATGACTGTGTAGATATTTCCATGTTTTTACAGATGGCAGTGTAGATATTTCAATGTTTATAGAGATGGCGCTGTAGATATTTCCATGTTTATACAGATAACGGTGGAGATATTTCCATGTTTATACAGACAGCAGTGGAGATATTTCCATGTTTATACACATAGCGGTGTACATATTTCCATGTTTATAGAGACAGCGGTGTAGTTATTTCCATGTTTATACAGATAGCGGTGCAAATATTTCCATGTTTATACAGATGCCTATGCAGATATTTCCATATTTATACAGAGGGCCGTGTAGATATTTCCATGTTTATACAGATGGCAGTGTAGATATTTCCATGTTTATACAGATAACGGTGTTGGTATTTCCATGGTTATACAGATAGCGGTGCAAATATTTCCATGTTTATACAGATGCCTATGCAGATATTTCCATATTTATACAGAGGGCCGTGTAGATATTTCCATGTTTATACAGATAGCGGTGTAGATATTTCCATGTTTACACAGATGGTGGTGTAGATAGTTCCAGGTTTATGGAGATGGCGGTGTAGATATTTCCATGTTTATAGAGATAGCGGTGAAGTTATTTCCATGTGGATAGAGATAGCGGTGTAGGTGTTTCCATGTTTTTACTGATGGCTGTGAAGTTATTTCCATGTGTATACAGATGGCAGAGTAGATATTTCCAAGTTTATACAGATGGTGGTGTAGATACTTCCATGTTTATACAGATGACTTTCTGGATATATCCATGAGTCTACAGACGGCGGTGTAGGTATGTCCATGTTTATAGAGATAGCGGTGTAGGTATTTCCGTTTTTATATAGATGGCGGTGTACATATTTCCTTGTTTATGTATATGGCGGTGTAGATCTTCCCATGTTTATAGAGATGGCGGTGTATATATTTCCATGTTTATAGAGATAGCGGTGTAGATATTTCCATGTTTATAGAGATAGCGGTGTAGGTATTTCCATGTTTATAGAGATAGCGGTGTAGATATTTCCATGTTTATACAGATAGCGTTGTAGATATTTCCATGTTTATAGAGATGGCGTTGTAGATATTTCTATGTTTATAGACGTAGTAGTGTAGAAATTTCTATGTTTATAGAGATGGCGTTGTAGGTACTTCCATTATTATGGGTATAGTGGTGTAGATATTTCCATGTTTACACAGATAGCGGTGTCAATATTTGCATGTTTATACAGGTAGCTGTGTTGGTATTTCCATGTTTATACAGATAGCGTTGTAGATGTTTAGGTGTTTATGCAGATAGCGGTGTAGATATTTCCATGTTTCTACAGATAGCGGTGCAGATATTTCCACATTTATACATAAAGCGGTGTGGATATTTCCATGTTTACAGAGATAGCGGTGTAGATTTATCCATATTTGCACAGATTGTGGTTTAGGTATTTCCATCTTTTCACAGAGAGCACTGTAAATATTTCCATGTTTACACAGATAGCTGTGTAGATATTTCCATGTTTACACAGATAGTGTTGTAGATATTTCCATGTTTATACAGACAGCGGTGTAAACATTTCCATGTTTATAAAGATAGCGATGTACATATTTCCATGTTTATAGAGATAGCGATGGAGATATTTCCATGTTTATACAGACAGCGATGGAGGTATTTCCATGTTTATACCGACAGCGGTGTTGATATTTCCATGTTTATGCAGATAGCGGTGTAGATATTTCCATGTTTATACAGATAGCGATGTAGATATTTCCATGTTTATACAGGTAGCGGTGTAGATATTTACATTTTTATACAGATAGCGGTGGAGGTATTTCCATGTTTATACAGATGGCTGTGTAGATATTTCCCTATTTATACCGATGGCAGTGAAGATATTTACAAGTTTATACAGATGGCGGTGTAGATATTTCCATGTTTATGCAGATGGCGGTGTAGATATTTCCATGTTTATAGAGATGGCGGTGTAATTATTTCCATGTTTATAGAGATAACGGTGTAGACATTTCCATGTTTACAGATAGCGGTGTTGGTATTTCCATGTTTATACAGATTGTGGTGTAGATATTTCCATATTTATACAGCTCGTGGTGTAGTTATTTGCATGTTTACACAGATAGCGGTGTAGATATTTCCGTCTTTGCACAGATTGTGGTGTAGATATTTCAATCCTTACACAGACAGCGGTGTATATATTTCCATCGTTGCACAGATTGTGCTGCAGATATTTCAATCTTTACACAGATAGTGGTGTAGATATTTCTATGTTTACACAGACAGCGGTGTAGATATTTCCATATTTACACAGATAGCATTGTATATATTTGCATATTTATACAGATATCGGTGTAGATATTTCCATATTTATACAGATAGCGGTGTAGATATTTCCATGTTCATAGAGATAACGGTGTAGATATTTAAATATTTATACAGTTGGCGATGTAGGTATTTCCATGTTTATTCAGATGTCAGTGTAGATATTTCCATGTTTATACAGATGGCAGTGTAGGTATTTCCATATTTATACAGATAGAGCTGTAGATATTTCCATGTTTATACAGATAGCGGTGTAGATATTACCAAGTTTACACAGATAGCGGTGTAGATATGTCCATATTTGGAGAGATTGCTGTGTAGATATTTCCATCTGTACGCAGATAGTGGTGTAGATATTTCCATCCTTTCACAGATTGTGCTGTAGATATTTCAATCTTTACACTGATAGTGGTGTAGATATTTCCATGTTTACAAAGATAGCGTTGTATATGTTTGCATGTTTATACATATAGTGGTGTAGATAGTTCCATGTTTATACAGGTAGTGGTGTAGATATTTCCATGTTTATACAGATATCGGTTTAGATACTTCCATGTTTATACAGATAACAGTGTAGATATTTCCATGTTTATACAGATAGCAGTGGAAATATTTCCATGTTTATACAGATAGCGTTGTAGATATTTCCATGTTTATACAGATGGCAGTGTAGGTATTTACATGTTTATACAGATAGCGGCGTAGATATTAAATATTTTTAAAGATAGCGGTGCAGACATTTCAATGTTTATACAGATAGCGGTGTAGGTATTTCCATGTTTATAGACATAGCGGTGTAGACATTTCCATGTTTATAGAGATAGCGGTGTATATATTTCCATATATTTACAGATAGCGGTGTAGATATTTCCATGTTTATACAGATAGCGGTGTAGATATTTCCATGTTTATAGAGATGGCGGTGTAGATATTTCCATATTTATACAATTAGCGGTGTAGATATTTCCATGTTTTTACAGATGGCTGTGTAGATATTTCCATGTTTAAAGTTATGGCGGTGTAGATATTTCCATGTTTCTATAGATGACTCTGTAGGTATTTCCATGTTTTCACAGATGGCAGTGTTGATATTTACATGTTCATACAGATAGCGGTGTGGCTATTTCCATGTTTATAGAGATAGCAGTGGAGATACTTCCATGTGTATAGAGATGGCGGTGAAGATACTTCCAAGTTTATACAGATAGCAGTGTAGATATTTCCATGTGTATAGAGATAGCCGTGTAGATATTTCCATGTTTATACAGATAGCGGTGTAGATATTTCCATGTTTATAAAGATAGCGGTGTAGATATTTCCATTTTTACACAGATAGCGGTGTAGGTATTTCCATGTTTACAGATATCGGTGTAGATATTTCCAAGTTTATACAGATAGCGTTGAAGATACTTCCATGTTTATACAGATAGCAGTGTAGATATTTCCATGTGTATAGAGATAGCGGTGTAGATATTTCCATGTTTATACAGATAGCGATGTAGATATTTCCCTATTTATACAGATGGCGGTGTAGATATTTCCATGTTTATACAGATGGTAGTGTAGATATTTCCATGTTTATGCAGATGGCGGCGTAAGTATTTCCATGTTTATAGAGATTGCTGTGTAGGTATTTCCATGTTTATACACATAGCGGTGTAGATATTTCCATGTTTACAGATAGCGGTGTTGGTATGTCCATGTCTATACAGATAGCGGTGTAGATATTTCCATGTATATACAGCTCGCGGTGTAGATATTTCCATCTTTATACAGAAGACATTGTAGATATTTCCATGTTTATTCAGATAGCGGTGTGGATATTTCCATGTTTATACAGGTGGCGATGTAGATATTTCCATGTTTTTGGAAATGACGGTTTAGATATTTTCATGTTTACAGAGATGGCGGAGTATATATTTCCATCTTTGCACAGATCGCGGTGTAGATATTTCCATTTTTACACAGATAGCGGTGTAGATATTTCCATCGTTGCTCAGATTGTGCAGTAAATATTTCCATCTTTAAACAGATAGTGGTGTAGATATTTCAATGTTTACACAGACACCCGTGTAGATATTTCCATGTTTACACAGAGAGTGTTGAATATATTTGCATGTTTATACAGATAGCAGTGTAGATATTTCCATGTTTATACAGATAGCGGTGTAGATGTTTCCAAGTTTATACAGATGGCGGTGTAGATATTTGCATGTTTATACAGATCGCAGTGTAGATATTTCCATGTTTATGAAGATGACGGTGTAGATATTTCCATGTTTATAGAGATGGCGGTGAAGATATTTCTATGTTTATAGAGATAGTGGTGTAGATATTTCCATGTTTACAGAGATGGCGGTGTAATATTTCCATGTTTATAGAGATAGCGGTGTGGATATTTCCATGTTTATACACATAGCGGTGTAGATATTTCCATGTTTACAGATAACGGTGTTGGTATTTCCATGTTTATACAGATAGCGGTGTATATATTTCCATGTTTATACAGCTTGCGTTGTAGATATTTCCATCTTTATACACATGACAGTGTAGATATTTCCATGTTTATACAGATAGTGGTGTCAATATTTCCATGTTTATAAAGATGGCGGTGTATATAGTTCCATGTTTCTGGAGATGACGGTGTAGATGTTTTCATGTTTATAGACATGGCGGGGTAGATATTTCCACGTTTATAGAGATTGTGGTGCAGATATTTACATGTTTATAGAGATAGCGGTGTTGGTATTTCCACGTTTATAGAGATAGCGGTGAAGATACTTCCATGTGTATAGAGATGGTGGTGTAGATATTTCCATGTTTACACAGCTGACGGTGTAGATATTTGCATGTTTAAATAGATGACGGTGTAGATATTTCCAAGTTTATAGAGATAACAATGTAGATATTTCCATGTTTATATAGATAGCGGTGTAGATATTTCCATGTTCATACAGATAGCGGTGTTGTTATTTCCATGTTTATACAGATAGCGGTGTAGATATTTCCATGTTTATACAGCTCACGGTGTAGATACTTCCATCTTTATACAGATGGCAGTGTAGGTATTTCCATGTGTATACAGATAGTGGTGTTGATATTTCCATCTTTATACAGATGGCGGTGTAGATAGTTCCATGTTTCTTGAGATGGCGTTGTAGATATTTTCATGTTTATAGAGTTTGCGGTGTTGATATTTCCCTGTTTATAGAGATTGCGGTGTAGATATTTCCATGTTTATAGAGATAGCAGTGTCGGTATTTCCATGTTTATGGAAGTAGCGGTGTAGATATTTCCATGTTTATACAGATGGCTCTGTAGATATTTCCAAGTGTATACCGATGGCAGTGTAGATATTTCCATGTTTATAGTGATGGTGGTGTAGATATTTCCATGTTTATACAGATAGAGGTGTAGATATTTCCATGTTTATACAGATGGCGTTGTAGATATTTCCATGTTTATACAGATGGTGGAGTAGTGATTTCCTTGATTATACACATAGCAGTGTAGATATTTCCATGATTATACATATAGCGGTGTAGATATTTCCATGTTTATACAGATAGCGGTGTAGGTATTTCCATGTTTATAGCGATAGCGGTGTTGATATTTCCATATTCATACAATTATCGGTGAAGATATTTCCATTTTTATACAGATGGGGTGTAGATATTTCCATGTATATAGAGATAGCGGAGTAGATATCTCCATGTTTATACAGATAGTGGTGTAGATATTTCCATGTGTATAAAGATGGCGGTGTAGATATTTCCCTATTTATACAGATGGCGGTGTAGATATTTGCATGTTTATAAAGATCGCAGTGTAGATATTTCCATGTTTATGAAGATGGCGGTGTAGATATTTCCATGTTTATAGAGATGGCGGTGAAGATATTTCTATGTTTATAGAGATAGTGGTGTAGATATTTCCATGTTTACAGAGATGGCGGTGTAATATTTCCATGTTTATAGAGATAGCGGTGTGGATATTTCCATGTTTATACACATAGCGGTGTAGATATTTCCATGTTTACAGATAACGGTGTTGGTATTTCCATGTTTATACAGATAGCGGTGTATATATTTCCATGTTTATACAGCTTGCGTTGTAGATATTTCCATCTTTATACACATGACAGTGTAGATATTTCCATGTTTATACAGATAGTGGTGTCAATATTTCCATGTTTATACAGATGGCGGTGTATATAGTTCCATGTTTCTGGAGATGACGGTGTAGATGTTTTCATGTTTATAGACATGGCGGGGTAGATATTTCCATGTTTATAGAGATTGTGGTGCAGATATTTACATGTTTATAGAGATAGCGGTGTTGGTATTTCCACGTTTATAGAGATAGCGGTGAAGATACTTCCATGTGTATAGAGATGGTGGTGTAGATATTTCCATGTTTACACAGCTGACGGTGTAGATATTTGCATGTTTAAATAGATGACGGTGTAGATATTTCCAAGTTTATAGAGATAACAATGTAGATATTTCCATGTTTATATAGATAGCGGTGTAGATTTTCCATGTTCATACAGATAGCGGTGTTGTTATTTCCATGTTTATACAGATAGCGGTGTAGATATTTCCATGTTTATACAGCTCACGGTGTAGATACTTCCATCTTTATACAGATGGCAGTGTAGGTATTTCCATGTGTATACAGATAGTGGTGTTGATATTTCCAACTTTATACAGATGGCGGTGTAGATAGTTCCATGTTTCTTGAGATGGCGGTGTAGATATTTTCATGTTTATAGAGTTTGCGGTGTTGATATATCCCTGTTTATAGAGATTGCGGTGTAGATATTTATATGTTTATAGAGATAGCGGTGTAGGTATTTCCATGTTTATGGAAGTAGCGGTGTAGATATTTCCATGTTTATACAGATGGCTCTGTAGATATTTCCAAGTGTATACCGATGGCAGTGTAGATATTTCCATGTTTATAGTGATGGTGGTGTAGATATTTCCATGTTTATACAGATAGAGGTGTAGATATTTCCATGTTTATACAGATGGCGTTGTAGATATTTCCATGTTTATACAGATGGTGGAGTAGTGATTTCCTTGATTATACACATAGCAGTGTAGATATTTCCATGATTATACATATAGCGGTGTAGATATTTCCATGTTTATACAGATATCGGTGTTGGTATTTCCATGTTTATACAGCTCGCGGTGTAGATATTTCAATCTTTATACAGACGGCAGTGTAGATATTTCCATGTTTATACAGATAGCGGTGTAGGTATTTTTATGTTTATACAGATTGCGGTGCAGGTATTTCCATGTTTATAGAGATAGCGGTGTAGACATTTCCATGTTTATACAGATGGCTGTGTAGATATGTCCTTGTGTATACAGATTGCAGTGTAGATATTTCCAGGTGTATACAGATGACTGTGTAGATGTTTTCATGTTTTTACACATGGCGGTGTTGATATTTCCATGTTTATAAAGATACGGTGTCGCTATTTCTATGTTTATACAGACAGCAGTGTAGATATTTCCATGTTTATAGAGATAGCTTTGTAGATTTTCCCATGTTTGTACAGATAGCGGTGTAGATATTTCCTTGTTTATACAGATGGCAGTGTAGATATTTCCATGTTTATACAGGTGGTGGTGTAGATGTTTCCATGTTTATGGAGTTAGCCATGTAGATATTTCCATCTTTATAAAGATAGCGGTGTAGGCATTTCCAAGTTTATGGAGATAGCGTTGTAGGTATTTCAATATTTATAGAGATAGCGGTGTAGATATTTTCATGTTTATGCAGATAGTGGTGTAGATATTTCAATGTTTATACAGATAGCGGTGTAGACATTTCCATGTTTATACAGATCGTGGTGTAGATATTTCCATGTTTATACAGATAGCGGTGTAGATATTTCAATGTTTATACAGATAACGGCGTAGATATTTCCATGTTTACAGAGATAGCGGTGTAGATATTTTGATATTTGCACAGATTGGGGTGTACATATTTTCATCTTTACACAGATAGCGTTGTACATATTTCCATGTCTATACAGATAGCTGTGTAGATATTTCCATGTTTACACAGATATTGTTGTAGTTATTTCCATATATATACAGGTAGCGGTGTGGTTATTTCCATATTTGTACAGATAGCTGTGTAGGTGTTTCCATGTTTATTCAGATGTTGGTGTAGGTATTTCCATGATTACACAGATAGCGGTGTGGCTATTTCCATGTTTATACAGATGTCAGTGTATATATTTCCATGATTTTACACATAGTGGTGTAGATATTTCCATGTTTATACTGATAGCGGTGTAGATATTCCCATGTTTATACAAATTGCAGTGTAGGTATTTCCATGTTTATAGAGATAGCGGTGTAGATATTTCAATGTTTATACAGATGACTGCATAGGTATTTCCATGTTTATACAGATGGCGGTGTAGATATTTCCATGTTTATAGACATAGCCATGTAGATATTTCCATGTTGATACAGATAGCTTTGTAGACATTTCCATGTTTATAGAGATAGCGGTGTAGATATATCCATATTTATACAGATAGCGGTGTAGATATTTCCATGTTTATACACATTGCGGTGTAGTTATTTCCTTGTTTATATAGATAGCTGTGTAGATATTTCCAAGTTTATAGAGATAGCCATGTAGATATTTCCATGTTTATGCTGATAGCGGTGTAAACGTTTCCATGTTTATAGAGATAGCGGTATAGATATTTCCATATTTATACATATAGCGGTGTAGGTATTTCCATGTTTATACAGATAGCGATGTAGATATTTCCATGTTTGTACAGATGGCGGTGTTGATATTTCCATCTATACACAGATTGCCGTGTAGATATTTCCATGTTTATACAGATGGCGGCGTAGATATTTCCATGGACATGCAGATGGCGGTGTAGATATTTCCATGTTTATACAGATAGCGGTGTAGATATTTCCATGTTTTCACAGATGGTGGTGTAGATATTTACGTGTTTATACACCTGGCGGAGTAGATACTTCCAACTTTATGGAGATGGCAGTGTAGATATTTTCATGTTTATAGAGATGGCGGTGTAGATATTTCTATATTTATAGAGATAGCGGTGTAGATATTTCCATCTTTCTACAGATGGCAGTGTAGATATTTCCTTGTTTATACAGATGGCAGTGTAGTTATTTCCATATTTATGCAGATGTCTGTGAAGATATTTCCATGTGTATACAAATGGTATTGTAGTTATTTCAATGTTTATACAGATGGTGGTGTAGATATTTCCATGTTTATTCAGATGACTGTGTAGATATTTCCATGTTTTTACAGATGGCAGTTTAGATATTTCAATGTTTATAGAGATGGCGCTGTAGATATTTCCATGTTTATACAGATATCGGTGGAGATATTTCCACGTTTATACAGACAGCAGTGGAGATATTTCCATGTTTATACAAATAGCGGTGTACATATTTCCATGTTTATACAGACAGCGGTGTAGGTATTTCCATGTTTATACAGATAGCGGTGCAGATATTTCCATGTTTATACAGATACCTATGCAGACAACTCCATATTTATTCAGAGGTCTGTGTAGATATTTCTATGTTTATACAGATGGCACTGTAGATATTTCCATGTTCCTACACATGACTGTGTAGTTATTTTCGTGTTTATACAGATGGCTTTGTAGATATTTCCATGTCTATAGAGATAGCGGTGCAGATATTTCCATGTTTATACAGATAGCGGTGTATATATTTCCATGTTTATACAGATCGTGGTGTAGTTATTTCCATGATTATACAGATAACGGTGTAGATATTTCCATGTTTATACAGACCGCAGTGTAGATATTTCCATGTTTATAGAGATAGCATTGTAGATATTTCCAAGTTTGTACAGAGGGCGGTGTTGATGTTTCCATCTATACACAGATTGCCGTGTAGGTATTTCCATGTGTATACAGATGGCATTGTAGATATTTCCATGTTTATACAGATGGTGGTGTAGACATTTCCATGTTTACACAGATGACTGAATAGGTTTTTCCATGTTTATACACATGGCGGTGTAGATATTTCCATGTTTATAGAGATAGCGGTGTAGATATTTCCATATTTATACAGATAACGGTGTAGAAATTTCGATGTTTATACAGATAGCGGTGTAAATATTTCCATGTTTATACAGAACACGGTGTAGATATTTCCATGTTTATACAGTTAGCGGTGTAGATATTTCCATGTTTATACTGATAGCGGTTTAGATATTTCCATGTTTATACAGACCGCCGTGTAGATATTTCCATGTTTATAGAGATAGCGGTGCAGATATTTCCAAGTTTATACTGATCACGGTGTAGATATTTCCATGTTCATAGAGATAGCGGTGTTGATTTTTCCATGTTTATAGAGATAGCGGTGTGGATATTTCCATCTTTATACAGATAGGGGTGTAGATATTTCCATGTTTATAGAGATGGTGGTGTAGATATTTCCATGTTTATACAGATCACGGTGTAGATATTTCCTTGTTTATACAAATAGCGGTGTAGTTATTTCCATGTTTATACAGATAGTGGTGTAGATATTTCCATGTATATACAGATGGCTGTGTAGATATTTCCATGTTTATACTGATTACTTTGTAGGTATTTCCATGTTTATACAGATGGCGGTGTAGATATTTCCATGTTTATAGAGATAGCTGTGTAGATATTTCCATGTTTATACAGATAGCGGTGTAGATATTTCCATGTTTATACAGATAGCGGTGTAGATATTTCCATGTTTATGCAGATCACGGTGTAGATATTTCCATATTTATACAGATTGCGGTGTAGATATTTCCATGTTTATACAGATAGCGGTGTAGATATTTCCATGTTTTTACAGATAGCGGTGTAGATATTTCCATGTTTACACAGATTGCGGTGTAGATATTTCCATCTTTCTACAGATGGCATTGTAGATATTTCCATGTTTATACAGATGTTTGTGTAGATATTTCCATGTTTATATAGATGGTGTTGTAGATATTACCATGTTTATAGGGATAGCGGTGCAAATATTTCCATATTTATACAGATAGCGTTTAGTTATTATCGTGTTTATACAGATAGCGGTGTAGATATTTCCATGTATAAACAGATGTCTGTGTATATATTTCCATGTTTAAACTGATGGCGGTGTAGGTATTTCCTTGTTTATACAAATAGCGGTGTAGTTATTTCCATGTTTATACAGATATCGGTGTAGATATTTCCATGTTTATAGAGATAGCACTGTAGATATTTCCATGTTTGTACAGATGGTGGTGTTGATGTTTCCATGTATACACAGATTGCCGTGTAGTTATTTCCATGTGTACACAGATGGCATTGTAGATATTTCCATGTTTATACAGATGGTGGTGTAGATATTTCCATGTTTATACAGATGACGGTATAGGTATTTCCATGTTTTTACAGATGGCATTGTAGATATTTCCATGTTTATAGAGATAGCAGTGTAAATATTTCCATGTTTATACAGATGGCGGTGTAGATATTTCCATGTTTATAGAGATAGCGGTGTAGATATTTCCATATTTATACAGATAACGGTGTAGATATTTCCATGTTTATACAGATAGCCGTTTAAATATTTCCATGTTTATACAGATCACGGTGTATATATTTCCATGTTTATAGAGATAGCGGTGTAGATATTTCCATGTTTATACAGATAGCGGTGTAGATATTTCCATGTTTATGCAGACCGCGGTGTAAATATTTCCATGTTTATACAGATAGCGTTGCAGATATTTCCATGTTTGTACCAATGGCGGTGTTGATATTTTCTTCTATACACAGATGACCGTGTAGATATTTCCATGTTTATACAGATGGCGGCGCAGATATTTCTATGGATATGTAGATGGCGGTGTAAATATTTCCATGTTTATAGAGATAGCGGTGTAGTTATTTCCATGTTTATATAAATAGCGGTGTAGATATTTCCATGTAGATACATATGGCTGTGTAGATATTTCCATGTTTATACAGATGGCGGTGTAGATATTTCCATGTTTATACAGATAACTTTGTAAGTATTTCCATGTTTATACAGATGGCAGTGTAGATATTTCGATGTTTATAGAGATAGAAGTGGAGATATTTCCATGTTTATACAGATAGCAGTGTAGATATTTCCATGTTTATACTGATCGCGGTGTAGATATTTCAATGTTTATAGAGATGGCAGTGTAGATATTTCCATGTTCATAGAGATAGCGGTGTTGATTTTTCCATGTTTATAGAGATAGCGCTGTGGATATTTCCATGTTTATGCAGATAGGGGTGTAGATATTTCCATGTTTATAGAGATGGCGGTGTAGTTATTTCCATGCTTATACAGATCATGGTGTAGATATTTCCATGTTTATACAGATCGCGGTGTTGATATTACCATGTTTATAGGGATAGCGGTGCAAATATTTCCATATTTATACAGATAGCGTTTAGTTATTATCATGTTTATACAGATAGCGGTGTAGATATTTCCATGTATAAACAGATGTCTGTGTATATATTTCCATGTTTAAACAGATGGCGGTGTAGATATTTCCTTGTTTATACAAATAGCGGTGTAGTTATTTCCATGTTTATACAGATATCGGTGTAGATATTTCCATGTTTATAGAGATAGCAGTGTAGATATCTCCATCTTTGTACAGATGGTGGTGTTGATGTTTCCATGTATACACAGATTGCCGTGTAGTTATTTCCATGTGTACACAGATGGCATTGTAGATATTTCCATGTTTATACAGATGGTGGTGTAGATATTTCCATGTTTATACAGATGACGGTATAGGTATTTCCATGTTTTTACAGATGGCATTGTAGATATTTCCATGTTTATAGAGATAGCAGTGTAGATTTTTCCATGTTTATACAGATGGCGGTGTAGATATTTCCATGTTTATAGAGATAGCGGTGTAGATATTTCCATATTTATACAGATAACGGTGTAGATATTTCCATGTTTATACAGATAGCTGTTTAAATATTTCCATGTTTATACAGATCACGGTGTAGATATTTCCATGTTTATAGTGATAGCGGTGTAGATATTTCCATGTTTATACAGATAGCGGTGTAGATATTTCCATGTTTATAAAGACCGCGGTGTAAATATTTCCATGTTTATACAGATAGCGTTGCAGATATTTCCATGTTTGTACAGATGGCGGTGTTGATATTTCCATCTATACACAGATGACCGTGTAGATATTTCCATGTTTATACAGATGGCGGCGCAGATATTTCCATGTTTGTACAGATGGCGGTGTAGATATTTCCATGTTTATACAGATCATGGTGTAGATATTTCCATGTTTATACAGATCGCGGTGTTGATATTACCATGTTTATAGGGATAGCGGTGCAAATATTTCCATATTTATACAGATAGCGTTTAGTTATTATCGTGTTTATACAGATAGCGGTGTAGATATTTCCATGTATAAACAGATGTCTGTGTATATATTTCCATGTTTAAACAGATGTCTGTGTACATGTTTCCATGTTTAAACAGATGGCGGTGTAGATATTTCCTTGTTTATACAAATAGCGGTGTAGTTATTTCCATGTTTATACAGATATCGGTGTAGATATTTCCATGTTTATAGAGATAGCAGTGTAGATATCTCCATGTTTGTACAGATGGTGGTGTTGATGTTTCCATGTATACACAGATTGCCGTGTATTTATTTCCATGTGTACACAGATGGCATTGTAGATATTTCCATGTTTATACAGATGGTGGTGTAGATATTTCCATGTTTATACAGATGACGGTATAGGTATTTCCATGTTTTTACAGATGGCATTGTAGATATTTCCATGTTTATGGAGATAGCAGTGTAGATATTTCCATGTTTTTACAGATGGCGGTGTAGATATTTCCATGTTTATAGAGATAGCGGTGTAGATATTTCCATATTTATACAGATAACGGTGTAGATATTTCCATGTTTATACAGATAGCCGTTTAATTATTTCCATGTTTATACAGATCACGGTGTAGATATTTCCATGTTTATAGTGATAGCGGTGTAGATATTTCCATGTTTATAGAGGTAGTGGTGTAGATATTTCCATGTTTATACAGACCGCGGTGTAAATATTTCCATGTTTATACAGATAGCGTTGCAGATATTTCCATGTTTGTACAGATGGCGGTGTTGATATTTCCATCTATACACAGATGACCGTGTAGATATTTCCATGTTTATACAGATGGCGGCGCAGATATTTCTATGGATATGCAGATGGCGGTGTAAATATTTCCATGTTTATACAGATGGCGGTGTAGTGATTTCCATGTTTATATAAATAGCGGTGTAATTATTTCCATGTAGATACATATGGCTGTGTAGATATTTCCATGTTTATACAGATGGCGGTGTAGATATTTCCATGTTTATACAGATAACTTTGTAAGTATTTCCATGTTTATACAGATGGCAGTGTAGATATTTCGATGTTTATAGAGATAGCAGTGGAGATATTTCCATGTTTATACAGATAGCAGTGTAGATATTTCCATGTTTATACTGATCGCGGTGTAGATATTTCCATGTTTATAGAGATGGCGGTGTAGATATTTCCATGTTCATAGAGATAGCGGTGTTGATTTTTCCATGTTTATAGAGATAGCGCTGTGGATATTTCCATGTTTATGCAGATAGGGGTGTAGATATTTCCATGTTTATAGAGATGGCGGTGTAGATATTTCCATGCTTATACAGATCACGGTGTAGATATTTCCATGTTTATACAGATCATGGTGTAGATATTTCCATGTTTATACAGATCGCGGTGTTGATAATACCATGTTTATAGGGATAGCGGTGCAAATATTTCCATATTTATACAGATAGCGTTGTAGTTATTATCATGTTTATACAGATAGCGGTGTAGATATTTCCATGTATAAACAGATGTCTGTGTATATATTTCCATGTTTAAACAGAAGACGGTGTAGATATTTCCTTGTTTATACAAATAGCGGTGTAGTTATTTCCATGTTTATACAGGTATCGGTGTAGGTATTTCCATGTTTTTAGAGATAGCAGTGTAGATATTTCCATGTTTGTACAGATGGCGGTGTTGATGTTTCCATCTATACACAGATTGCCGTGTAGTTATTTCCATGTGTATACCGAAGGCATTGTAGATATTTCCATGTATATACAGATGGTGGTGTAGATATTTCCATGTTTATACAGATGATGGTATAGGTATTTCCATGTTTTTACAGATGGAATTGAAGATATTTCCATGTTTATAGAGATAGCAGTGTAGATATTTCCATGTTTATACAGATGGCGGTGTAGATATTTTCATGTTTATAGAAATAGCGCTGTAGATATTTCCATATTTATACAGATAGCGGTGTAGATATTTCCATGTTTATACAGATAGCCGTTTAAATATTTCCATGTTTATACAGATCACGGTGTAGATATTTCCATGTTTATAGAGATAGCGGTGTAGATATTTCCATGTTTATACAGATAGCGGTGTAGATTTTTCCATGTTTATACAGACCGCGGTGTAAATATTTCCATGTTTATACAGATAGCGTTGCAGATATTTCCATGTTTGTACAGATGGCGGTGTTGATATTTCCTTCTATACACAGATGACCGTGTAGATATTTCCATGTTTATACAGATGGCGGCGCAGATATTTCTATGGATATGCAGATGGCGGAGTAAATATTTCCATGTTTATACAGATAGCGGTGTAGTTATTTCCATGTTTATATAAATAGCGGTGTAGGTAATTCCATGTAGATACATATGGCTGTGTAGATATTTCCATGTTTATACAGATGGCGGTGTAGATATTTCCATGTTTATACAGATAACTTTGTAAGTATTTCCATGTTTATACAGATGGCAGTGTAGATATTTCGATGTTTATAGAGATAGCAGTGGAGATATTTCCATGTTTATACAGATAGCAGTGTAGATATTTCCATGTTTATACTGATCGCGGTGTAGATATTTCCATGTTTATAGAGATGGCGGTGTAGATATTTCCATGTTCATAGAGATAGCGGTGTTGATTTTTCCATGTTTATAGAGATAGCGCTGTGGATATTTCCATGTTTATGCAGATAGGGGTGTAGATATTTCCATGTTTATAGAGATGGCGGTGTAGATATTTCCATGCTTATACAGATCACGGTGTAGATATTTCCATGTTTATACAGATCATGGTGTAGATATTTCCATGTTTATACAGATCGCGGTGTTGATATTACCATGTTTATAGGGATAGCGGTGCAAATATTTCCATATTTATACAGATAGCGTTGTAGTTATTATCATGTTTATACAGATAGCGGTGTAGATATTTCCATGTATAAACAGATGTCTGTGTATATATTTCCATGTTTAAACAGATGGCGGTGTAGATATTTCCTTGTTTATACAAATGGCGGTGTAGTTATTTCCATGTTTATACAGATATCGGTGTAGGTATTTCCATGTTTATAGAGATAGCAGTGTAGATATTTCCATGTTGTACAGATGGCGGTGTTGATGTTTCCAACTATACACAGATTGCCGTGTAGTTATTTCCATGTGTATACCGAAGGCATTGTAGATATTTCCATGTTTATACAGATGGTGGTGTAGATATTTCCATGTTTATACAGATGATGGTATAGGTATTTCCATGTTTTTACAGATGGCATTGTAGATATTTCCATGTTTATAGAGATAGCAGTGGAGATATTTCCATGTTTATACAGATGGCGGTGTAGATATTTTCATGTTTATAGAAATAGCGCTGTAGATATTTCCATATTTATACAGATAACGGTGTAGATATTTCCATGTTTATACAGATAGCCGTTTAAATATTTCCATGTTTATACAGATCACGGTGTAGATATTTCCATGTTTATAGAGATAGCGGTGAAGATATTTCCATGTTTATACAGATAGCGGTGTAGATTTTTCCATGTTTATACAGACCGCGGTGTAAATATTTCCATGTTTATACACATAGCGTTGCAGATATTTCCATGTTTGTACAGATGGCGGTGTTGATATTTCCTTCTATACACAGATGACCGTGTAGATATTTCCATGTTTATACAGATGGCGGCGCAGATATTTCTATGGATATGTAGATGGCGGTGTAAATATTTCCATGTTTATACAGATAGCGGCGTAGTTATTTCCATGTTTATATAGATAGCGGTGTAAATATTTCCATGTAGATACACATGGCTGTGTAGATATTTCCATGTTTATACAGATGGCGGCGCAGATATTTCCATGTTTGTACAGATGGCGGTGTAGATATTTCCATGTTTATACAGATCATGGTGTAGATATTTCCATGTTTATACAGATCGCGGTGTTGATATTACCATGTTTATAGGGATAGCGGTGCAAATATTTCCATATTTATACAGATAGCGTTTAGTTATTATCGTGTTTATACAGATAGCGGTGTAGATATTTCCATGTATAAACAGATGTCTGTGTATATATTTCCATGTTTAAACAGATGTCTGTGTACATGTTTCCATGTTTAAACAGATGGCGGTGTAGATATTTCCTTGTTTATACAAATAGCGGTGTAGTTATTTCCATGTTTATACAGATATCGGTGTAGATATTTCCATGTTTATAGAGATAGCAGTGTAGATATCTCCATGTTTGTACAGATGGTGGTGTTGATGTTTCCATGTATACACAGATTGCCGTGTATTTATTTCCATGTGTACACAGATGGCATTGTAGATATTTCCATGTTTATACAGATGGTGGTGTAGATATTTCCATGTTTATACAGATGACGGTATAGGTATTTCCATGTTTTTACAGATGGCATTGTAGATATTTCCATGTTTATGGAGATAGCAGTGTAGATATTTCCATGTTTTTACAGATGGCGGTGTAGATATTTCCATGTTTATAGAGATAGCGGTGTAGATATTTCCATATTTATACAGATAACGGTGTAGATATTTCCATGTTTATACAGATAGCCGTTTAATTATTTCCATGTTTATACAGATCACGGTGTAGATATTTCCATGTTTATAGTGATAGCGGTGTAGATATTTCCATGTTTATAGAGATAGTGGTGTAGATATTTCCATGTTTATACAGACCGCGGTGTAAATATTTCCATGTTTATACAGATAGCGTTGCAGATATTTCCATGTTTGTACAGATGGCGGTGTTGATATTTCCATCTATACACAGATGACCGTGTAGATATTTCCATGTTTATACAGATGGCGGCGCAGATATTTCTATGGATATGCAGATGGCGGTGTAAATATTTCCATGTTTATACAGATGGCGGTGTAGTTATTTCCATGTTTATATAAATAGCGGTGTAATTATTTCCATGTAGATACATATGGCTGTGTAGATATTTCCATGTTTATACAGATGGCGGTGTAGATATTTCCATGTTTATACAGATAACTTTGTAAGTATTTCCATGTTTATACAGATGGCAGTGTAGATATTTCGATGTTTATAGAGATAGCAGTGGAGATATTTCCATGTTTATACAGATAGCAGTGTAGATATTTCCATGTTTATACTGATCGCGGTGTAGATATTTCCATGTTTATAGAGATGGCGGTGTAGATATTTCCATGTTCATAGAGATAGCGGTGTTGATTTTTCCATGTTTATAGAGATAGCGCTGTGGATATTTCCATGTTTATGCAGATAGGGGTGTAGATATTTCCATGTTTATAGAGATGGCGGTGTAGATATTTCCATGCTTATACAGATCACGGTGTAGATATTTCCATGTTTATACAGATCATGGTGTAGATATTTCCATGTTTATACAGATCGCGGTGTTGATAATACCATGTTTATAGGGATAGCGGTGCAAATATTTCCATATTTATACAGATAGCGTTGTAGTTATTATCATGTTTATACAGATAGCGGTGTAGATATTTCCATGTATAAACAGATGTCTGTGTATATATTTCCATGTTTAAACAGAAGACGGTGTAGATATTTCCTTGTTTATACAAATAGCGGTGTAGTTATTTCCATGTTTATACAGGTATCGGTGTAGGTATTTCCATGTTTTTAGAGATAGCAGTGTAGATATTTCCATGTTTGTACAGATGGCGGTGTTGATGTTTCCATCTATACACAGATTGCCGTGTAGTTATTTCCATGTGTATACCGAAGGCATTGTAGATATTTCCATGTATATACAGATGGTGGTGTAGATATTTCCATGTTTATACAGATGATGGTATAGGTATTTCCATGTTTTTACAGATGGAATTGAAGATATTTCCATGTTTATAGAGATAGCAGTGTAGATATTTCCATGTTTATACAGATGGCGGTGTAGATATTTTCATGTTTATAGAAATAGCGCTGTAGATATTTCCATATTTATACAGATAACGGTGTAGATATTTCCATGTTTATACAGATAGCCGTTTAAATATTTCCATGTTTATACAGATCACGGTGTAGATATTTCCATGTTTATAGAGATAGCGGTGTAGATATTTCCATGTTTATACAGATAGCGGTGTAGATTTTTCCATGTTTATACAGACCGCGGTGTAAATATTTCCATGTTTATACAGATAGCGTTGCAGATATTTCCATGTTTGTACAGATGGCGGTGTTGATATTTCCTTCTATACACAGATGACCGTGTAGATATTTCCATGTTTATACAGATGGCGGCGCAGATATTTCTATGGATATGCAGATGGCGGAGTAAATATTTCCATGTTTATACAGATAGCGGTGTAGTTATTTCCATGTTTATATAAATAGCGGTGTAGGTAATTCCATGTAGATACATATGGCTGTGTAGATATTTCCATGTTTATACAGATGGCGGTGTAGATATTTCCATGTTTATACAGATAACTTTGTAAGTATTTCCATGTTTATACAGATGGCAGTGTAGATATTTCGATGTTTATAGAGATAGCAGTGGAGATATTTCCATGTTTATACAGATAGCAGTGTAGATATTTCCATGTTTATACTGATCGCGGTGTAGATATTTCCATGTTTATAGAGATGGCGGTGTAGATATTTCCATGTTCATAGAGATAGCGGTGTTGATTTTTCCATGTTTATAGAGATAGCGCTGTGGATATTTCCATGTTTATGCAGATAGGGGTGTAGATATTTCCATGTTTATAGAGATGGCGGTGTAGATATTTCCATGCTTATACAGATCACGGTGTAGATATTTCCATGTTTATACAGATCATGGTGTAGATATTTCCATGTTTATACAGATCGCGGTGTTGATATTACCATGTTTATAGGGATAGCGGTGCAAATATTTCCATATTTATACAGATAGCGTTGTAGTTATTATCATGTTTATACAGATAGCGGTGTAGATATTTCCATGTATAAACAGATGTCTGTGTATATATTTCCATGTTTAAACAGATGGCGGTGTAGATATTTCCTTGTTTATACAAATGGCGGTGTAGTTATTTCCATGTTTATACAGATATCGGTGTAGGTATTTCCATGTTTATAGAGATAGCAGTGTAGATATTTCCATGTTGTACAGATGGCGGTGTTGATGTTTCCAACTATACACAGATTGCCGTGTAGTTATTTCCATGTGTATACCGAAGGCATTGTAGATATTTCCATGTTTATACAGATGGTGGTGTAGATATTTCCATGTTTATACAGATGATGGTATAGGTATTTCCATGTTTTTACAGATGGCATTGTAGATATTTCCATGTTTATAGAGATAGCAGTGGAGATATTTCCATGTTTATACAGATGGCGGTGTAGATATTTTCATGTTTATAGAAATAGCGCTGTAGATATTTCCATATTTATACAGATAACGGTGTAGATATTTCCATGTTTATACAGATAGCCGTTTAAATATTTCCATGTTTATACAGATCACGGTGTAGATATTTCCATGTTTATAGAGATAGCGGTGAAGATATTTCCATGTTTATACAGATAGCGGTGTAGATTTTTCCATGTTTATACAGACCGCGGTGTAAATATTTCCATGTTTATACACATAGCGTTGCAGATATTTCCATGTTTGTACAGATGGCGGTGTTGATATTTCCTTCTATACACAGATGACCGTGTAGATATTTCCATGTTTATACAGATGGCGGCGCAGATATTTCTATGGATATGTAGATGGCGGTGTAAATATTTCCATGTTTATACAGATAGCGGCGTAGTTATTTCCATGTTTATATAGATAGCGGTGTAAATATTTCCATGTAGATACACATGGCTGTGTAGATATTTCCATGTTTATACAGATGGCGGAGTAGATATTTCCATGTTTATACAGATAACTTTGTAAGTATTTCCATGTTTATACAGATAGCGGTGTAGATATTTCCATGTATAAACAGATGTCTGTGTATATATTTCCATGTTTAAACAGATGGCGGTGTAGATATTTCCTTGTTTATACAAATAGCGGTGTAGTTATTTCCATGTTTATACAGATATCGGTGTAGATATTTCCATGTTTATAGAGATAGCAGTGTAGATATTCCCATGTTTGTACAGATGGCGGTGTTGATGTTTCCATCTATACACAGATTGCCGTGTAGTTATTTCCATGTGTACACATATGGCATTGTAGATATTTCCATGTTTATACAGATGGTGGTGTAGATATTTCCATGTTTATACAGATGACGGTATAGGTATTTCCATGTTTTTACAGATGGCATTGAAGATATTTCCATGTTTATAGAGATAGCAGTGTAGAGATTTCCATGTTTATACAGATGGCGGTGTAGATATTTCCATGTTTATAGAGATAGCGGTGTAGATATTTCCATATTTATGCAGATAACGGTGTAGATATTTCCATGTTTATACAGATAGCCGTTTAAATATTTCCATGTTTATACAGATCACGGTGAAGATATTTCCATGTTTATAGTGATAGCGGTGTAGATATTTCCATGTTTATACAGATAGCGGTGTAGATATTTCCATGTTTACACAGATCGCGGTGTAAATATTTCCATGTTTATACAGATAGCGTTGCAGATATTTCCATGTTTGTACAGATGGCGGTGTTGATATTTCCATGTATACACAGATGACCGTGTAGATATTTCCATGTTTATACAGATGGCGGCGCAGATATTTCTATGGATATGTAGATGGCGGTGTAAATATTTCCATGTTTATACAGATAGCGTTGTAGTTATTTCCATGTTTATATAGATAGCGGTGTAGATATTTCCATGTAGATACACATGGCTGTGTAGATATTTCCATGTTTATACAGATGGCGGTGTAGATATTTCCATGTTTATACAGATAACTTTGTAAGTATTTCCATGTTTATACAGATGGCAGTGTAGATATTTCGATGTTTATAGAGATAGCAGTGGAGATATTTCCATGTTTATACAGATAGCAGTGTAGATATTTCCATGTTTATACTGATCGCGGTGTAGATGTTTCCATGTTTATAGAGATGGCGGTGTAGATATTTCCATGTTCATAGAGATAGCGGTGTTGATTTTTCCATTTTTATAGAGATAGCGCTGTGGATATTTCCATGTTTAAGCAGATAGGGGTGTAGATATTTCCATGTTTATAGAGATGGCGGTGAAGATATTTCCATGCTTATACAGATCACGGTGTAGATATTTCCATGTTTATACAGATCATGGTGTAGATATTTCCATGTTTATACAGATCGCGGTGTTGATATTACCATGTTTATAGGGATAGCGGTGCAAATATTTCCATATTTATACAGATAGCGTTGTAGTTATTATCATGTTTATACAGATAGCGGTGTAGATATTTCCATGTATAAACAGATGTCTGTGTATATATTTCCATGCTTAAACAGATCGCGGTGTAGATATTTCCTTGTTTATACAAATAGCGGTGTAGTTATTTCCATGTTTATACAGATATCGGTGTAGATATTTCCATGTTTATAGAGATAGCAGTGTAGATATTTCCATGTTTGTACAGATGGCGGTGTTGATGTTTCCATCTATACACAGATTGCCGTGTAGTTATTTCCATGTGTATACAGAAGGCATTGTAGATATTTCCATGTTTATACAGATGGTGGTGTAGATATTTCCATATTTATACAGATGATGGTATAGGTATTTCCATGTTTTTACAGATGGCATTGTAGATATTTCCATGTTTATAGAGATAGCAGTGTAGAGATTTCCATGTTTATACAGATGGCGGTGTAGATATTTCCATGTTTATAGAAATATCGTTGTAGATATTTCCATATTTATACAGATAACGGTGTAGATATTTCCATGTTTATACAGATAGCCGTTTAAATATTTCCATGTTTATACAGATCACGGTGTAGATATTTCCATGTAGATACATATGGCTGTGTAGATATTTCCATGTTTATACAGATGGCGGTGTAGATATTTCCATGTTTATACAGATAACTTTGTAAGTATTTCCATGTTTATACAGATGGCAGTGTAGATATTTCGATGTTTATAGAGATAGAAGTGGAGATATTTCCATGTTTATACAGATAGCAGTGTAGATATTTCCATGTTTATACTGATCGCGATGTAGATATTTCAATGTTTATAGAGATGGCGGTGTAGATATTTCCATGTTCATAGAGATAGCGGTGTTGATTTTTCCATGTTGATAGAGATAGCGCTGTGGATATTTCCATGTTTATGCAGATAGGGGTGTAGATATTTCCATGTTTATAGAGATGGCGGTGTAGATATTTCCATGCTTATACAGATCATGGTGTAGATATTTCCATGTTTATACAGATCGCGGTGTTGATATTACCATGTTTATAGGGATAGCGGTGCAAATATTTCCATATTTATACAGATAGCGTTTAGTTATTATCATGTTTATACAGATAGCGGTGTAGATATTTCCATGTATAAACAGATGTCTGTGTATATATTTCCATGTTTAAACAGATGGCGGTGTAGATATTTCCTTGTTTATACAAATAGCGGTGTAGTTATTTCCATGTTTATACAGATATCGGTGTAGATATTTCCATGTTTATAGAGATAGCAGTGTAGATATCTCCATCTTTGTACAGATGGTGGTGTTGATGTTTCCATGTATACACAGATTGCCGTGTAGTTATTTCCATGTGTACACAGATGGCATTGTAGATATTTCCATGTTTATACAGATGGTGGTGTAGATATTTCCATGTTTATACAGATGACGGTATAGGTATTTCCATGTTTTTACAGATGGCATTGTAGATATTTCCATGTTTATACAGATGGTGGTGTAGATATTTCCATGTTTATACAGATGACGGTATAGGTATTTCCATGTTTTTACAGATGGCATTGAAGATATTTCCATGTTTATAGAGATAGCAGTGTAGATATTTCCATGTTTATACAGATGGCGGTGTAGATATTTCCATGTTTATAGAGATAGCGGTGTAGATATTTCCATATTTATGCAGATAACGGTGTAGATGTTTCCATGTTTATACAGATAGCCGTTTAAATATTTCCATGTTTATACAGATCACGGTGATGATATTTCCATGTTTATAGTGATAGCGGTGTAGATATTTCCATGTTTATACAGATAGCGGTGTAGATATTTCCATGTTTACACAGACCGCGGTGTAAATATTTCCATGTTTATACAGATAGCGTTGCAGATATTTCCATGTTTGTACAGATGGCGGTGTTGATATTTCCATGTATACACAGATGACCGTGTAGATATTTCCATGTTTATACAGATGGCGGCGCAGATATTTCTATGGATATGTAGATGGCGGTGTAAATATTTCCATGTTTATACAGATAGCGTTGTAGTTATTTCCATGTTTATATAGATAGCGGTGTAGATATTTCCATGTAGATACACATGGCTGTGTAGATATTTCCATGTTTATACAGATGGCGGTGTAGATATTTCCATGTTTATACAGATAACTTTGTAAGTATTTCCATGTTTATACAGATGGCAGTGTAGATATTTCGATGTTTATAGAGATAGCAGTGGAGATATTTCCATGTTTATACAGATAGCAGTGTAGATATTTCCATGTTTATACTGATCGCGGTGTAGATATTTCCATGTTTATAGAGATGGCGGTGTAGATATTTCCATGTTCATAGAGATAGCGGTGTTGATTTTTCCATGTTTATAGAGATAGCGCTGTGGATATTTCCATGTTTATGCAGATAGGGGTGTAGATATTTCCATGTTTATAGAGATGGCGGTGTAGATATTTCCATGCTTATACAGATCACGGTGTAGATATTTCCATGTTTATACAGATCATGGTGTAGATATTTCCATGTTTATACAGATCGCGGTGTTGATAATACCATGTTTATAGGGATAGCCGTGCAAATATTTCCATATTTATACAGATAGCGTTGTAGTTATTATCATGTTTATACAGATAGCGGTGTAGATATTTCCATGTATAAACAGATGTCTGTGTATATATTTCCATGTTTAAACAGAAGACGGTGTAGATATTTCCTTGTTTATACAAATAGCGGTGTAGTTATTTCCATGTTTATACAGGTATCGGTGTAGGTATTTCCATGTTTATAGAGATAGCAGTGTAGATATTTCCATGTTTGTACAGATGGCGGTGTTGATGTTTCCATCTATACACAGATTGCCGTGTAGTTATTTCCATGTGTATACCGAAGGCATTGTAAATATTTCCATGTTTATACAGATGGTGGTGTAGATATTTCCATGTTTATACAGATGATGGTATAGGTATTTCCATGTTTTTACAGATGGAATTGTAGATATTTCCATGTTTATAGAGATAGCAGTGTAGATATTTCCATGTTTATACAGATGGCGGTGTAGATATTTTCATGTTTATAGAAATAGCGCTGTAGATATTTCCATATTTATACAGATAACGGTGTAGATATTTCCATGTTTATACAGATAGCCGTTTAAATATTTCCATGTTTATACAGATCACGGTGTAGATATTTCCATGTTTATAGAGATAGCGGTGTAGATATTTCCATGTTTATACAGATAGCGGTGTAGATTTTTCCATGTTTATACAGACCGCGGTGTAAATATTTCCATGTTTATACAGATAGCGTTGCAGATATTTCCATGTTTGTACAGATGGCGGTGTTGATATTTCCTTCTATACACAGATGACCGTGTAGATATTTCCATGTTTATACAGATGGCGGCGCAGATATTTCTATGGATATGCAGATGGCGGAGTAAATATTTCCATGTTTATACAGATAGCGGTGTAGTTATTTCCATGTTTATATAAATAGCGGTGTAGGTATTTCCATGTAGATACATATGGCTGTGTAGATATTTCCATGTTTATACAGATGGCGGTGTAGATATTTCCATGTTTATACAGATAACTTTGTAAGTATTTCCATGTTTATACAGATGGCAGTGTAGATATTTCGATGTTTATAGAGATAGCAGTGGAGATATTTCCATGTTTATACAGATAGCAGTGTAGATATTTCCATGTTTATACTGATCGCGGTGTAGATATTTCCATGTTTATAGAGATGGCGGTGTAGATATTTCCATGTTCATAGAGATAGCGGTGTTGATTTTTCCATGTTTATAGAGATAGCGCTGTGGATATTTCCATGTTTATGCAGATAGGGGTGTAGATATTTCCATGTTTATAGAGATGGCGGTGTAGATATTTCCATGCTTATACAGATCACGGTGTAGATATTTCCATGTTTATACAGATCATGGTGTAGATATTTCCATGTTTATACAGATCGCGGTGTTGATATTACCATGTTTATAGGGATAGCGGTGCAAATATTTCCATATTTATACAGATAGCGTTGTAGTTATTATCATGTTTATACAGATAGCGGTGTAGATATTTCCATGTATAAACAGATGTCTGTGTATATATTTCCATGTTTAAACAGATGGCGGTGTAGATATTTCCTTGTTTATACAAATGGCGGTGTAGTTATTTCCATGTTTATACAGATATCGGTGTAGGTATTTCCATGTTTATAGAGATAGCAGTGTAGATATTTCCATGTTGTACAGATGGCGGTGTTGATGTTTCCAACTATACACAGATTGCCGTGTAGTTATTTCCATGTGTATACCGAAGGCATTGTAGATATTTCCATGTTTATACAGATGGTGGTGTAGATATTTCCATGTTTATACAGATGATGGTATAGGTATTTCCATGTTTTTACAGATGGCATTGTAGATATTTCCATGTTTATAGAGATAGCAGTGGAGATATTTCCATGTTTATACAGATGGCGGTGTAGATATTTTCATGTTTATAGAAATAGCGCTGTAGATATTTCCATATTTATACAGATAACGGTGTAGATATTTCCATGTTTATACAGATAGCCGTTTAAATATTTCCATGTTTATACAGATCACGGTGTAGATATTTCCATGTTTATAGAGATAGCGGTGAAGATATTTCCATGTTTATACACATAGCGGTGTAGATTTTTCCATGTTTATACAGACCGCGGTGTAAATATTTCCATGTTTATACACATAGCGTTGCAGATATTTCCATGTTTGTACAGATGGCGGTGTTGATATTTCCTTCTATACACAGATGACCGTGTAGATATTTCCATGTTTATACAGATGGCGGCGCAGATATTTCTATGGATATGTAGATGGCGGTGTAAATATTTCCATGTTTATACAGATAGCGGCGTAGTTATTTCCATGTTTATATAGATAGCGGTGTAAATATTTCCATGTAGATACACATGGCTGTGTAGATATTTCCATGTTTATACAGATGGCGGAGTAGATATTTCCATGTTTATACAGATAACTTTGTAAGCATTTCCATGTTTATACAGATAGCGGTGTAGATATTTCCATGTATAAACAGATGTCTGTGTATATATTTCCATGTTTAAACAGATGGCGGTGTAGATATTTCCTTGTTTATACAAATAGCGGTGTAGTTATTTCCATGTTTATACAGATATCGGTGTAGATATTTCCATGTTTATAGAGATAGCAGTGTAGATATTCCCATGTTTGTACAGATGGCGGTGTTGATGTTTCCATCTATACACAGATTGCCGTGTAGTTATTTCCATGTGTACACATATGGCATTGTAGATATTTCCATGTTTATACAGATGGTGGTGTAGATATTTCCATGTTTATACAGATGACGGTATAGGTATTTCCATGTTTTTACAGATGGCATTGAAGATATTTCCATGTTTATAGAGATAGCAGTGTAGATATTTCCATGTTTATACAGATGGCGGTGTAGATATTTCCATGTTTATAGAGATAGCTTTGTAGATATTTCCATATTTATGCAGATAACGGTGTAGATATTTCCATGTTTATACAGATAGCCGTTTAAATATTTCCATGTTTATACAGATCACGGTGAATATATTTCCATGTTTATAGTGATAGCGGTGTAGATATTTCCATGTTTATACAGATAGCGGTGTAGATATTTCCATGTTTACACAGACCGCGGTGTAAATATTTCCATGTTTATACAGATAGCGTTGCAGATATTTCCATGTTTGTACAGATGGCGGTGTTGATATTTCCATGTATACACAGATGACCGTGTAGATATTTCCATGTTTATACAGATGGCGGCGCAGATATTTCTATGGATATGTAGATGGCGGTGTAAATATTTCCATGTTTATACAGATAGCGTTGTAGTTATTTCCATGTTTATATAGATAGCGGTGTAGATATTTCCATGTAGATACACATGGCTGTGTAGATATTTCCATGTTTATACAGATGGCGGTGTAGATATTTCCATGTTTATACAGATAACTTTGTAAGTATTTCCATGTTTATACAGATGGCAGTGTAGATATTTCGATGTTTATAGAGATAGCAGTGGAGATATTTCCATGTTTATACAGATAGCAGTGTAGATATTTCCATGTTTATACTGATCGCGGTGTAGATATTTCCATGTTTATAGAGATGGCGGTGTAGATATTTCCATGTTCATAGAGATAGCGGTGTTGATTTTTCCATGTTTATAGAGATAGCGCTGTGGATATTTCCATGTTTATGCAGATAGGGGTGTAGATATTTCCATGTTTATAGAGATGGCGGTGTAGATATTTCCATGCTTATACAGATCACGGTGTAGATATTTCCATGTTTATACAGATCATGGTGTAGATATTTCCATGTTTATACAGATCGCGGTGTTGATAATACCATGTTTATAGGGATAGCGGTGCAAATATTTCCATATTTATACAGATAGCGTTGTAGTTATTATCATGTTTATACAGATAGCGGTGTAGATATTTCCATGTATAAACAGATGTCTGTGTATATATTTCCATGTTTAAACAGAAGACGGTGTAGATATTTCCTTGTTTATACAAATAGCGGTGTAGTTATTTCCATGTTTATACAGGTATCGGTGTAGGTATTTCCATGTTTATAGAGATAGCAGTGTAGATATTTCCATGTTTGTACAGATGGCGGTGTTGATGTTTCCATCTATACACAGATTGCCGTGTAGTTATTTCCATGTGTATACCGAAGGCATTGTAGATATTTCCATGTTTATACAGATGGTGGTGTAGATATTTCCATGTTTATACAGATGATGGTATAGGTATTTCCATGTTTTTACAGATGGAATTGTAGATATTTCCATGTTTATAGAGATAGCAGTGTAGATATTTCCATGTTTATACAGATGGCGGTGTAGATATTTTCATGTTTATAGAAATAGCGCTGTAGATATTTCCATATTTATACAGATAACGGTGTAGATATTTCCATGTTTATACAGATAGCCGTTTAAATATTTCCATGTTTATACAGATCACGGTGTAGATATTTCCATGTTTATAGAGATAGCGGTGTAGATATTTCCATGTTTATACAGATAGCGGTGTAGATTTTTCCATGTTTATACAGACCGCGGTGTAAATATTTCCATGTTTATACAGATAGCGTTGCAGATATTTCCATGTTTGTACAGATGGCGGTGTTGATATTTCCTTCTATACACAGATGACCGTGTAGATATTTCCATGTTTATACAGATGGCGGCGCAGATATTTCTATGGATATGCAGATGGCGGAGTAAATATTTCCATGTTTATACAGATAGCGGTGTA
This sequence comes from Pan troglodytes, assembly GCF_028858775.2. Lineage (NCBI taxonomy): Eukaryota > Metazoa > Chordata > Mammalia > Primates > Hominidae > Pan > Pan troglodytes. Next base: position 50,397,579 of record NC_072420.2, read on the forward strand.
GTTATTTCCATGTTTATATAAATAGCGGTGTAGGTATTTCCATGTAGATACATATGGCTGTGTAGATATTTCCATGTTTATACAGATGGCGGTGTAGATATTTCCATGTTTATACAGATAACTTTGTAAGTATTTCCATGTTTATACAGATGGCAGTGTAGATATTTCGATGTTTATAGAGATAGCAGTGGAGATATTTCCATGTTTATACAGATAGCAGTGTAGATATTTCCATGTTTATACTGATCGCGGTGTAGATATTTCCATGTTTATAGAGATGGCGGTGTAGATATTTCCATGTTCATAGAGATAGCGGTGTTGATTTTTCCATGTTTATAGAGATAGCGCTGTGGATATTTCCATGTTTATGCAGATAGGGGTGTAGATATTTCCATGTTTATAGAGATGGCGGTGTAGATATTTCCATGCTTATACAGATCACGGTGTAGATATTTCCATGTTTATACAGATCATGGTGTAGATATTTCCATGTTTATACAGATCGCGGTGTTGATATTACCATGTTTATAGGGATAGCGGTGCAAATATTTCCATATTTATACAGATAGCGTTGTAGTTATTATCATGTTTATACAGATAGCGGTGTAGATATTTCCATGTATAAACAGATGTCTGTGTATATATTTCCATGTTTAAACAGAAGGCGGTGTAGATATTTCCTTGTTTATACAAATGGCGGTGTAGTTATTTCCATGTTTATACAGATATCGGTGTAGGTATTTCCATGTTTATAGAGATAGCAGTGTAGATATTTCCATGTTGTACAGATGGCGGTGTTGATGTTTCCAACTATACACAGATTGCCGTGTAGTTATTTCCATGTGTATACCGAAGGCATTGTAGATATTTCCATGTTTATACAGATGGTGGTGTAGATATTTCCATGTTTATACAGATGATGGTATAGGTATTTCCATGTTTTTACAGATGGCATTGTAGATATTTCCATGTTTATAGAGATAGCAGTGGAGATATTTCCATGTTTATACAGATGGCGGTGTAGATATTTTCATGTTTATAGAAATAGCGCTGTAGATATTTCCATATTTATACAGATAACGGTGTAGATATTTCCATGTTTATACAGATAGCCGTTTAAATATTTCCATGTTTATACAGATCACGGTGTAGATATTTCCATGTTTATAGAGATAGCGGTGAAGATATTTCCATGTTTATACAGATAGCGGTGTAGATTTTTCCATGTTTATACAGACCGCGGTGTAAATATTTCCATGTTTATACACATAGCGTTGCAGATATTTCCATGTTTGTACAGATGGCGGTGTTGATGTTTCCTTCTATACACAGATGACCGTGTAGATATTTCCATGTTTATACAGATGGCGGCGCAGATATTTCTATGGATATGTAGATGGCGGTGTAAATATTTCCATGTTTATACAGATAGCGGCGTAGTTATTTCCATGTTTATATAGATAGCGGTGTAAATATTTCCATGTAGATACACATGGCTGTGTAGATATTTCCATGTTTATACAGATGGCGGAGTAGATATTTCCATGTTTATACAGATAACTTTGTAAGTATTTCCATGTTTATACAGATAGCGGTGTAGATATTTCCATGTATAAACAGATGTCTGTGTATATATTTCCATGTTTAAACAGATGGCGGTGTAGATATTTCCTTGTTTATACAAATAGCGGTGTAGTTATTTCCATGTTTATACAGATATCGGTGTAGATATTTCCATGTTTATAGAGATAGCAGTGTAGATATTCCCATGTTTGTACAGATGGCGGTGTTGATGTTTCCATCTATACACAGATTGCCGTGTAGTTATTTCCATGTGTACACATATGGCATTGTAGATATTTCCATGTTTATACAGATGGTGGTGTAGATATTTCCATGTTTATACAGATGACGGTATAGGTATTTCCATGTTTTTACAGATGGCATTGAAGATATTTCCATGTTTATAGAGATAGCAGTGTAGATATTTCCATGTTTATACAGATGGCGGTGTAGATATTTCCATGTTTATAGAGATAGCGGTGTAGATATTTCCATATTTATGCAGATAACGGTGTAGATATTTCCATGTTTATACAGATAGCCGTTTAAATATTTCCATGTTTATACAGATCACGGTGAAGATATTTCCATGTTTATAGTGATAGCGGTGTAGATATTTCCATGTTTATACAGATAGCGGTGTAGATATTTCCATGTTTACACAAACCGCGGTGTAAATATTTCCATGTTTATACAGATAGCGTTGCAGATATTTCCATGTTTGTACAGATGGCGGTGTTGATATTTCCATGTATACACAGATGACCGTGTAGATATTTCCATGTTTATACAGATGGCGGCGCAGATATTTCTATGGATATGTAGATGGCGGTGTAAATATTTCCATGTTTATACAGATAGCGTTGTAGTTATTTCCATGTTTATATAGATAGCGGTGTAGATATTTCCATGTAGATACACATGGCTGTGTAGATATTTCCATGTTTATACAGATGGCGGTGTAGATATTTCCATGTTTATACAGATAACTTTGTAAGTATTTCCATGTTTATACAGATGGCAGTGTAGATATTTCGATGTTTATAGAGATAGCAGTGGAGATATTTCCATGTTTATACAGATAGCAGTGTAGATATTTCCATGTTTATACTGATCGCGGTGTAGATGTTTCCATGTTTATAGAGATGGCGGTGTAGATATTTCCATGTTCATAGAGATAGCGGTGTTGATTTTTCCATGTTTATAGAGATAGCGCTGTGGATATTTCCATGTTTATGCAGATAGGGGTGTAGATATTTCCATGTTTATAGAGATGGCGGTGTAGATATTTCCATGCTTATACAGATCACGGTGTAGATATTTCCATGTTTATACAGATCATGGTGTAGATATTTCCATGTTTATACAGATCGCGGTGTTGATAATACCATGTTTATAGGGATAGCGGTGCAAATATTTCCATATTTATACAGATAGCGTTGTAGTTATTATCATGTTTATACAGATAGCGGTGTAGATATTTCCATGTATAAACAGATGTCTGTGTATATATTTCCATGTTTAAACAGAAGACGGTGTAGATATTTCCTTGTTTATACAAATAGCGGTGTAGTTATTTCCATGTTTATACAGGTATCGGTGTAGGTATTTCCATGTTTATAGAGATAGCAGTGTAGATATTTCCATGTTTGTACAGATGGCGGTGTTGATGTTTCCATCTATACACAGATTGCCGTGTAGTTATTTCCATGTGTATACCGAAGGCATTGTAGATATTTCCATGTTTATACAGATGGTGGTGTAGATATTTCCATGTTTATACAGATGATGGTATAGGTATTTCCATGTTTTTACAGATGGAATTGTAGATATTTCCATGTTTATAGAGATAGCAGTGTAGATATTTCCATGTTTATACAGATGGCGGTGTAGATATTTTCATGTTTATAGAAATAGCGCTGTAGATATTTCCATATTTATACAGATAACGGTGTAGATATTTCCATGTTTATACAGATAGCCGTTTAAATATTTCCATGTTTATACAGATCACGGTGTAGATATTTCCATGTTTATAGAGATAGCGGTGTAGATATTTCCATGTTTATACAGATAGCGGTGTAGATTTTTCCATGTTTATACAGACCGCGGTGTAAATATTTCCATGTTTATACAGATAGCGTTGCAGATATTTCCATGTTTGTACAGATGGCGGTGTTGATATTTCCTTCTATACACAGATGACCGTGTAGATATTTCCATGTTTATACAGATGGCGGCGCAGATATTTCTATGGATATGCAGATGGCGGAGTAAATATTTCCATGTTTATACAGATAGCGGTGTAGTTATTTCCATGTTTATATAAATAGCGGTGTAGGTATTTCCATGTAGATACATATGGCTGTGTAGATATTTCCATGTTTATACAGATGGCGGTGTAGATATTTCCATGTTTATACAGATAACTTTGTAAGTATTTCCATGTTTATACAGATGGCAGTGTAGATATTTCGATGTTTATAGAGATAGCAGTGGAGATATTTCCATGTTTATACAGATAGCAGTGTAGATATTTCCATGTTTATACTGATCGCGGTGTAGATATTTCCATGTTTATAGAGATGGCGGTGTAGATATTTCCATGTTCATAGAGATAGCGGTGTTGATTTTTCCATGTTTATAGAGATAGCGCTGTGGATATTTCCATGTTTATGCAGATAGGGGTGTAGATATTTCCATGTTTATAGAGATGGCGGTGTAGATATTTCCATGCTTATACAGATCACGGTGTAGATATTTCCATGTTTATACAGATCATGGTGTAGATATTTCCATGTTTATACAGATCGCGGTGTTGATATTACCATGTTTATAGGGATAGCGGTGCAAATATTTCCATATTTATACAGATAGCGTTGTAGTTATTATCATGTTTATACAGATAGCGGTGTAGATATTTCCATGTATAAACAGATGTCTGTGTATATATTTCCATGTTTAAACAGAAGGCGGTGTAGATATTTCCTTGTTTATACAAATGGCGGTGTAGTTATTTCCATGTTTATACAGATATCGGTGTAGGTATTTCCATGTTTATAGAGATAGCAGTGTAGATATTTCCATGTTGTACAGATGGCGGTGTTGATGTTTCCAACTATACACAGATTGCCGTGTAGTTATTTCCATGTGTATACCGAAGGCATTGTAGATATTTCCATGTTTATACAGATGGTGGTGTAGATATTTCCATGTTTATACAGATGATGGTATAGGTATTTCCATGTTTTTACAGATGGCATTGTAGATATTTCCATGTTTATAGAGATAGCAGTGGAGATATTTCCATGTTTATACAGATGGCGGTGTAGATATTTTCATGTTTATAGAAATAGCGCTGTAGATATTTCCATATTTATACAGATAACGGTGTAGATATTTCCATGTTTATACAGATAGCCGTTTAAATATTTCCATGTTTATACAGATCACGGTGTAGATATTTCCATGTTTATAGAGATAGCGGTGAAGATATTTCCATGTTTATACAGATAGCGGTGTAGATTTTTCCATGTTTATACAGACCGCGGTGTAAATATTTCCATGTTTATACACATAGCGTTGCAGATATTTCCATGTTTGTACAGATGGCGGTGTTGATGTTTCCTTCTATACACAGATGACCGTGTAGATATTTCCATGTTTATACAGATGGCAGCGCAGATATTTCTATGGATATGTAGATGGCGGTGTAAATATTTCCATGTTTATACAGATAGCGGCGTAGTTATTTCCATGTTTATATAGATAGCGGTGTAAATATTTCCATGTAGATACACATGGCTGTGTAGATATTTCCATGTTTATACAGATGGCGGAGTAGATATTTCCATGTTTATACAGATAACTTTGTAAGTATTTCCATGTTTATACAGATAGCGGTGTAGATATTTCCATGTATAAACAGATGTCTGTGTATATATTTCCATGTTTAAACAGATGGCGGTGTAGATATTTCCTTGTTTATACAAATAGCGGTGTAGTTATTTCCATGTTTATACAGATATCGGTGTAGATATTTCCATGTTTATAGAGATAGCAGTGTAGATATTCCCATGTTTGTACAGATGGCGGTGTTGATGTTTCCATCTATACACAGATTGCCGTGTAGTTATTTCCATGTGTACACATATGGCATTGTAGATATTTCCATGTTTATACAGATGGTGGTGTAGATATTTCCATGTTTATACAGATGACGGTATAGGTATTTCCATGTTTTTACAGATGGCATTGAAGATATTTCCATGTTTATAGAGATAGCAGTGTAGATATTTCCATGTTTATACAGATGGCGGTGTAGATATTTCCATGTTTATAGAGATAGCGGTGTAGATATTTCCATATTTATGCAGATAACGGTGTAGATATTTCCATGTTTATACAGATAGCCGTTTAAATATTTCCATGTTTATACAGATCACGGTGAAGATATTTCCATGTTTATAGTGATAGCGGTGTAGATATTTCCATGTTTATACAGATAGCGGTGTAGATATTTCCATGTTTACACAAACCGCGGTGTAAATATTTCCATGTTTATACAGATAGCGTTGCAGATATTTCCATGTTTGTACAGATGGCGGTGTTGATATTTCCATGTATACACAGATGACCGTGTAGATATTTCCATGTTTATACAGATGGCGGCGCAGATATTTCTATGGATATGTAGATGGCGGTGTAAATATTTCCATGTTTATACAGATAGCGTTGTAGTTATTTCCATGTTTATATAGATAGCGGTGTAGATATTTCCATGTAGATACACATGGCTGTGTAGATATTTCCATGTTTATACAGATGGCGGTGTAGATATTTCCATGTTTATACAGATAACTTTGTAAGTATTTCCATGTTTATACAGATGGCAGTGTAGATATTTCGATGTTTATAGAGATAGCAGTGGAGATATTTCCATGTTTATACAGATAGCAGTGTAGATATTTCCATGTTTATACTGATCGCGGTGTAGATGTTTCCATGTTTATAGAGATGGCGGTGTAGATATTTCCATGTTCATAGAGATAGCGGTGTTGATTTTTCCATGTTTATAGAGATAGCGCTGTGGATATTTCCATGTTTAAGCAGATAGGGGTGTAGATATTTCCATGTTTATAGAGATGGCGGTGAAGATATTTCCATGCTTATACAGATCACGGTGTAGATATTTCCATGTTTATACAGATCATGGTGTAGATATTTCCATGTTTATACAGATCGCGGTGTTGATATTACCATGTTTATAGGGATAGCGGTGCAAATATTTCCATATTTATACATATAGCGTTGTAGTTATTATCATGTTTATACAGATAGCGGTGTAGATATTTCCATGTATAAACAGATGTCTGTGTATATATTTCCATGTTTAAACAGATCGCGGTGTAGATATTTCCTTGTTTATACAAATAGCGGTGTAGTTATTTCCATGTTTATACAGATATCGGTGTAGATATTTCCATGTTTATAGAGATAGCAGTGTAGATATTTCCATGTTTGTACAGATGGCGGTGTTGATGTTTCCATCTATACACAGATTGCCGTGTAGTTATTTCCATGTGTATACAGAAGGCATTGTAGATATTTCCATGTTTATACAGATGGTGGTGTAGATATTTCCATATTTATACAGATGATGGTATAGGTATTTCCATGTTTTTACAGATGGCATTGTAGATATTTCCATGTTTATAGAGATAGCAGTGTAGAGATTTCCATGTTTATACAGATGGCGGTGTAGATATTTCCATGTTTATAGAAATATCGTTGTAGATATTTCCATATTTATACAGATAACGGTGTAGATATTTCCATGTTTATACAGATAGCCGTTTAAATATTTCCATGTTTATACAGATCACGGTGTAGATATTTCCATGTAGATACATATGGCTTTGTAGATATTTCAATGTTTATACAGATGGCGGTGTAGATATTTCCATGTTTATACAGATAACTTTGTAAGTATTTCCATGTTTATACAGATGGCAGTGTAGATATTTCGATGTTTATAGAGATAGCAGTGGAGATATTTCCATGTTTATATAGATAGCAGTGTAGATATTTCCATGTTTATACTGATCGCGGTGTAGATATCTCCATGTTTATAGAGATGGCGGTGTAGATATTTCCATGTTCATAGAGATAGCGGTGTTGATTTTTCCATGTTTATAGAGATAGCGCTGTGGATATTTCCATGTTTATGCAGATAGGGGTGTAGATGTTTCCATGTTTATAGAGATGGCGGTGTAGATATTTCCATGCTTATACAGATCACGGTGTAGATATTTCCATGTTTATACAGATCATGGTGTAGATATTTCCATGTTTATACAGATCGCGGTGTTGATATTACCATGTTTATAGGGATAGCGGTGCAAATATTTCCATATTTATACAGATAGCGTTTAGTTATTATCGTGTTTATACAGATAGCGGTGTAGATATTTCCATGTATAAACAGATGTCTGTGTATATATTTCCATGTTTAAACAGATGGCGGTGTAGATATTTCCTTGTTTATACAAATAGCGGTGTAGTTATTTCCATGTTTATACAGATATCGGTGTAGATATTTCCGTGTTTATAGAGATAGCAGTGTAGATATTTCCATGTTTGTACAGATGGTGGTGTTGATGTTTCCATGTATACACAGATTGCCGTGTAGTTATTTCCATGTGTACACAGATGGCATTGTAGATATTTCCATGTTTATACAGATGGTGGTGTAGATATTTCCATGTTTATAGAGATAGCAGTGTAGATATTTCCATGTTTATACAGATGGCGGTCTAGATATTTCCATGTTTATAGAAATAGCGTTGTAGATATTTCCATATTTATACAGATAACGGTGTAGATATTTCCATGTTTATACAGATAGCCGTTTAAATATTTCCATGTTTATACAGATCACGGTGTAGATATTTCCATGTTTATAGAGATAGAGGTGTAGATATTTCCATGTTTATACAGATAGCGGTGTAGATTTTTCCATGTTTATACAGACCGCGGTGTAAATATTTCCATGTTTATACAGATAGCGTTGCAGATATTTCCATGTTTGTACAGATGGCGGTGTTGATATTTCCTTCTATACACAGATGACCGTGTAGATATTTCCATGTTTATACAGATGGCGGCACAGATATTTCTATGGATATGTAGATGGCGGTGTAAATATTTCCATGTTTATACAGGTAGCGGTGTAGTTATTTCCATGTTTATATAGATAGCGGTGTAAATATTTCCATGTAGATACACATGGCTGTGTAGATATTTCCATGTTTATACAGATGGCGGTGTAGATATTTCCATGTTTATACAGATAACTTTGTAATTATTTCCATATTTACACAGATAGCGGTGTAGTTATTTCCATGTTTATATAGATAGCGGTGTAAATATTTCCATGTAGATACACATGGCTGTGTAGATATTTCCATGTTTATACAGATGGCGGTGTAGATATTTCCATGTTTATACAGATAACTTTGTAAGTATTTCCATGTTTATACAGATGGCAGTGTAGATATTTCGATGTTTATAGAGATAGCAGTGGAGATATTTCCATGTTTATACAGATAGCAGTGTAGATACTTCCATGTTTATACTGATCGCGGTGTAGATATTTCCATGTTTATAGAGATGGCGGTGTAGATATTTCCATGTTCATAGAGATAGCGGTGTTGATTTTTCCATGTTTATAGAGATAGCGCTGTGGATATTTCCATGTTTATGCAGATAGGGTTGTAGATATTTCCATGTCTATAGAGATGGCGGTGTAGATATTTCCATGCTTATACAGATCACGGTGTAGATATTTCCATGTTTATACAGATCATGGTGTAGATATTTCCATGTTTATACAGATCGCGGTGTTGATATTACCATGTTTATAGGGATAGCGGTGCAAATATTTCCATATTTATACAGATAGCGTTGTAGTTATTATCATGTTTATACAGATAGCGGTGTAGATATTTCCATGTATAAACAGATGTCTGTGTATATATTTCCATGTTTAAACAGATGGCGGTGTAGATATTTCCTTGTTTATACAAATAGCGGTGTAGTTATTTCCATGTGTATACAGATATTGGTGTAGATATTTCCATGTTTATAGAGATAGCAGTGTAGATATTTCCATGTTTGTACAGATGGCGGTGTTGATGTTTCCATCTATACCCAGATTGCCGTGTAGTTATTTCCATGTGTATACAGAAGGCATTGTAGATATTTCCATGTTTATACAGATGGTGGTGTAGATATTTCCATGTTTATACAGATGATGGTATAGGTATTTCCATGTTTTTACAGATGGCATTGTAGATATTTCCATGTTTATAGAGATAGCAGTGTAGATATTTCCATGTTTATACAGATGGCGGTCTAGATATTTCCATGTTTATAGAAATAGCGTTGTAGATATTTCCATATTTATACAGATAACGGTGTAGATATTTCCATGTTTATACAGATAGCCGTTTAAATATTTCCATGTTCATACAGATCACGGTGTAGATATTTCCATGTTTATAGAGATAGAGGTGTAGATATTTCCATGTTTATACAGATAGCGGTGTAGATTTTTCCATGTTTATACAGACCGCGGTTTAAATATTTCCATGTTTATACAGATAGCGTTGCAGATATTTCCATGTTTGTACAGATGGCGGTGTTGATATTTCCTTCTATACACAAATGACCGTGTAGATATTTCCATGTTTATACAGATGGCGGCACAGATATTTCTATGGATATGTAGATGGCGGTGTAAATATTTCCATGTTTATACAGGTAGCGGTGTAGTTATTTCCATGTTTATATAGATAGCGGTGTAAATATTTCCATGTAGATACACATGGCTGTGTAGATATTTCCATGTTTATACAGATGGCGGTGTAGATATTTCCATGTTTATACAGATAACTTTGTAATTATTTCCATATTTACAAAGATAGCGGTGTAGTTATTTCCATGTTTATATACATAGCGGTGTAAATATTTCCATGTAGATACACATGGCTGTGTAGAAATTTCCATGTTTATACAGATGGCGGTGTAGATATTTCCATGTTTATACAGATAACTTTGTAAGTATTTCCATGTTTATACAGATGGCAGTGTAGATATTTCGATGTTTATAGAGATAGCAGTGGAGATATTTCCATGTTTATACAGATAGCAGTGTAGATATTTCCATGTTTATACTGATCGCGGTGTAGATATTTCCATGTTTATAGAGATGGCGTTGTAGATATTTCCATGTTCATAGAGATAGCGGTGTTGATTTTTCCATGTTTATAGAGATAGCGCTGTGGATATTTCCATGTTTATGCAGATAGGGGTGTAGATATTTCCATGTTTATAGAGATGGCGGTGTAGATATTTCCATGCTTATACAGATCACGGTGTAGATATTTCCATGTTTATACAGATCATGGTGTAGATATTTCCATGTTTATACAGATCGCGGTGTTGATATTACCATGTTTATAGGGATAGCGGTGCAAATATTTCCATATTTATACAGATAGCGTTTAGTTATTATCGTGTTTATACAGATAGCGGTGTAGATATTTCCATGTATAAACAGATGTCTGTGTATATATTTCCATGTTTAAACAGATGGCGGTGTAGATATTTCCTTGTTTATACAAATAGCGGTGTAGTTATTTCCATGTTTATACAGATATCGGTGTAGATATTTCCATGTTTATAGAGATAGCAGTGTAGATATTTCCATGTTTGTACAGATGGTGGTGTTGATGTTTCCATGTGTACACAGATTGCCGTGCAGTTGTTTCCATGTGTACACAGATGGCATTGTAGATATTTCCATGTTTATACAGATGGTGGTGTAGATATTTCCATGTTTATACAGATGACGGTATAGGTATTTCCGTGTTTTTACAGATGGCATTGTAGATATTTCCATGTTTATAGAGATAGCAGTGTAGATATTTCCATGTTTATACAGATGGCGGTGTAGATATTTCCATGTTTATAGAGATAGCGGTGTAGATATTTCCATATTTATACAGATAACGGTGTAGATATTTCCATGTTTATACAGATAGCTGTTTAAATATTTCCATGTTTATACAGATCACGGTGTAGATATTTCCATGTTTATAGTGATAGCGGTGTAGATATTTGCATGTTTATACAGATAGCGGTGTAGATATTTCCATGTTTATAAAGACCGCGGTGTAAATATTTCCATGTTTATACAGATAGCGTTGCAGATATTTCCATGTTTGTACAGATGGCGGTGTTGATATTTCCATCTATACACAGATGACCGTGTAGATATTTCCATGTTTATACAGATGGCGGCGCAGATATTTCTAAGGATATGTAGATGGCGGTGTAAATATTTCCATGTTTATACAGATAGCGGTGTAGTTATTTCCATGTTTATATAGATAGCGGTGTAGATATTTCCATGTAGATACACATGGCTGTGTAGATATTTCCATGTTTATACAGATGGCGGTGTAGATATTTCCACGTTTATACAGATAACTTTGTAAGTATTTCCATGTTTATAGAGTTGGCAGTGTAGATATTTCGATGTTTATAGAGATAGCAGTGGAGATATTTCCATGTTTATACAGATAGCATTGTAGATATTTCCATGTTTATACTGATCGCGGTGTAGATATTTCCATGTTTATAGAGATGGCGGTGTAGATATTTCCATGTTCATAGAGATAGCGGTGTTGATTTTTCCATGTTTATAGAGATAGCGCTGTGGATATTTCCATGTTTATGCAGATAGGGGTGTAGATATTTCCATGTTTATAGAGATGGCCGTGTAGATATTTCCATGCTTATACAGATCACGGTGTAGATATTTCCATGTTTATACAGATCATGGTGTAGATATTTCCATGTTTATACAGATCGCGGTGTTGATATTACCATGTTTATAGGGATAGCGGTGCAAATATTTCCATATTTATACAGATAGCGTTTAGTTATTATCGTGTTTATACAGATAGCGGTGTAGATATTTCCATGTATAAACAGATGTCTGTGTATATATTTCCATGTTTAAACAGTTGGCGGTGTAGATATTTCCTTGTTTATACAAATAGCGGTGTAGTTATTTCCATGTTTATACAGATATCGGTGTAGATATTTCCATGTTTATAGAGATAGCAGTGTAGATATTTCCATGTTTGTACAGATGGCGGTGTTGATGTTTCCATATATACACAGATTGCCGTGTAGTTATTTCCATGTGTATACAGAAGGCATTGTAGATATTTCCATGTTTATACAGATGGTGGTGTAGATATTTCCATGTTTATACAGATGATGGTATAGGTATTTCCATGTTTTTACAGATGGCATTGTAGCTATTTCCATGTTTATAGAGATAGCAGTGTAGATATTTCCATGTTTATACAGATAGCAGTGTAGATATTTCCATGTTTATACTGATCGCGGTGTAGATATTTCCATGTTTATACAGATGGCGGTGTAGATATTTCCATGTTCATAGAGATAGCGGTGTTGATTTTTCCATGTTTATAGAGATACCGCTGTGGATATTTCCATGTTTATGCAGATAGGGGTGTAGATATTTCCATGTTTATAAAGATGGCGGTGTAGATATTTCCATGCTTATACAGATCACGGTGTAGATATTTCCATGTTTATACAGATCATGGTGAAGATATTTCCGTGTTTATACAGATCGCGGTGTTGATATTACCATGTTTATAGGGATAGCGGTACAAATATTTCCATATTTATACAGATAGCGTTTAGTTATTATCATGTTTATACAGATAGCGGTGTAGATATTTCCATGTATAAACAGATGTCTGTGTATATATTTCCATGTTTAAACAGATGGCGGTGTAGATATTTCCTTGTTTATACAAATAGCAGTGTAGTTATTTCCATGTTTATACAGATAGCGGTGTAGATATTTCCATGTATATACAGATGTCAGTGTAGATATTTCCAAGATTATACAGATGGCTGTGTAGGTATTTCTATGTTTATACAGATGACTTTGTAGGTATTTCCATGTTTATTTAGATGGCTGTGTAGATATTTCCATGTTTATACAGATGACTTTGTAGGTATTTCCATGTTTATACAGATGGCGATGTAGATATTTCCATGTTTATAGAGATATCTGTGTAGATATTTCCATGTTTATACAGATAGCGGTGTAGATATTTCCATGTTTATACAGATCGCAGTGTAGATATTACCATGTTTATACAGATCACGGTGTAGATATTTTCATGTTTATACAGATAGCGGTGTAGATATTTCCATGTTTATAGAGATGGCGGCGCAGCCATTTCTATGGATATGTAGACGGTGATGTAGATACTTCCATGTATATAGAGATAGCGGTGTAGTTATTTCCATGTTTATATAGATTGCGGTGTAGATATTCCCATTTATGTACACATGGCTGTGTAGATATTTCCATGTTTATACAGATGGCGGTGTAGATATTTCCATGTTTATACAGATAACTTTGTAAGTATTTCCATGTTTATACAGATGGCGGTGTAGATATTTCGATGTTAATAGAGATAGCAGAGGAGATATTTCCATGTTTATACAGATAGCGGTGTAGATATTTCCATGTTTATACAGACCGCGGTGTAAATATTTCCATGTTTATACAGATAGCGTTGCAGATATTTCCATGTTTGTACAGATGGCGGTGTTGATATTTCCATCTATACACAGATGACCGTGTAGATATTTCCATGTTTATACACATGGCGGCGCAGATATTTCTATGGATATGTAGATGGCGGTGTAAATATTTCCATGTTTATACAGATAGCGGTGTAGTTATTTCCATGTTTATATAGATAGCGGTGTAGATATTTCCATGTAGATACACATGGCTGTGTAGATATTTCCATGTTTATACAGATGGCGGTGTAGATATTTCCATGTTTATACAGATAACTTTGTAAGTATTTCCATGTTTATACAGATGGCAGTGTAGATATTTCGATGTTTATAGAGATAGCAGTGGAGATATTTCCATGTTTATACAGATAGCAGTGTAGATATTTCCATGTTTATACTGATCGCGGTGTAGATATTTCCATGTTTATAGAGATGGCGGTGTAGATATTTCCATGTTAATAGAGATAGCGGTGTTGATTTTTCCATGTTGATAGAGATAGCGCTGTGGATATTTCCATGTTTATGCAGATAGGGTTGTAGATATTTCCATGTTTATAGAGATGGCAGTGTAGATATTTCCATGCTTATACAGATCACAGTGTAGATATTTCCATGTTTATACAGATCATGGTGTAGATATTTCCATGTTTATACAGATCGTGGTGTTGATATTACCATGTTTATAGGGATAGCGGTGCAAATATTTCCATATTTATACAGATAGCGTTGTAGTTATTATCATGTTCATACAGATAGCGGTGTAGATATTTCCATGTATGAACAGATGTCTGTGTATATATTTCCATGTTTAAACAGATGGCGGTGTAGATATTTCCTTGTTTATACAAATAGCGGTGTAGTTATTTCCATGTTTATACAGATATCGGTGTAGATATTTCCATGTTTATAGAGATAGCAGTGTAGATATTTCCATGTTTGTACAGATGGCGGTGTTGATGTTTCCATCTATACACAGATTGCCGTGTAGTTATTTCCATGTGTATACAGAAGGCATTGTAGATATTTCCATGTTTATACAGATGGTGGTGTAGATATTTCCATGTTTATACAGATGATGGTATAGGTATTTCCGTGTTTTTACAGATGGCATTGTAGATATTTCCATGTTTATAGAGATAGCAGTGTAGATATTTCCATGTTTATACAGATGGCGGTGTAGATATTTCCATGTTTATAGAGATAGCGTTGTAGATATTTCCATATTTATACAGATAACGGTGTAGATATTTCCATGTTTATACAGATAGCCGTTTACATATTTCCATGTTTATACAGATCACGGTGTAGATATTTCCATGTTTATAGAGATAGCGGTGTAGATATTTCCATGTTTATACAGATAGCGGTGTAGATATTTCCATGTTTATACAGACCGCGGTGTAAATATTTCCATGTTTATACAGATAGCGTTGCAGATATTTCCATGTTTGTACAGATGGCGGTGTTGATACTTCCATCTATACACAGATGACCGTGTAGATATTTCCATGTTTATACAGATGGCGGCGCAGATATTTCTATGGATATGTAGATGGCAGTGTAAATATTTCCATGTTTATACAGATAGCGGTGTAGTTATTTCCATGTTTATATAGATAGCGGTGTAGGTATTTCCATGTAGATACACATGGCTGTGTAGATATTTCCATGTTTATACAGATGGCGGTGTAGATATTTCCATGTTTATACAGATAACTTTGTAAGTATTTCCATGTTTATACAGATGGCAGTGTAGATATTTCGATGTTTATAGAAATAGCAGTGGAGATATTTCCATGTTTATACAGATAGCAGTGTAGATATTTCCATGTTTATACTGATCGCGGTGTAGATATTTCCATGTTTATACAGATGGCGTTGTAGATATTTCCATGTTCATAGAGATAGCGGTGTTGATTTTTTCATGTTTATAGAGATAGCGCTGTGGATATTTCCATGTTTATGCAGATAGGGGTGTAGATATTTCCATGTTTATAGAGATGGCGGTGCAGATATTTCCATCCTTATACAGATCACGGTGTAGATATTTCCATGTTTATACAGATCATGGTGTAGATATTTCCATGTTTATACAGATCGCGGTGTTGATATTACCATGTTTATAGGTATAGCGGTGCAAATATTTCCATATTTATACAGATAGCGTTTAGTTATTATCGTGTTTATACAGATAGCGGTGTAGATATTTCCATGTTTATACAGATGGTGGTGTAGATATTTCCATGTTTATACAGATGACGGTACAGGTATTTCCATGTTTTTACAGATGGCATTGTAGATATTTCCATGTTTATAGAGATAGCAGTGTAGATATTTCCATGTTTATACAGATGGCGGTGTAGATATTTCCATGTTTATAGAGATAGCGGTGTAGATATTTCCATATTTATACAGATAACGGTGTAGATATTTCCATGTTTATACAGATAGCCGTTTAAATATTTCCATGTTTATACAGATCACGGTGTAGATATTTCCATGTTTATAGTGATAGCGGTGTAGATATTTCCATGTTTATACAGATAGTGGTGTAGATATTTCCATGTTTATACAGACCGCGGTGTAAATATTTCCATGTTTATACAGATAGCGTTGCAGGTATTTCCATGATTGTACAGATGGCGGTGTTGATATTTCCATCTATACACAGATGACCGTGTAGATATTTCCATGTTTATACAGATGGCGGCGCAGATATTTCTATGGATATGTAGATGGCGGTGTAAATATTTCCATGTTTATACAGATAGCGTTGTAGTTATTTCCATGTTTATATAGATAGCGGTGTAGATATTTCCATGTAGATACACGTGGCTGTGTAGATATTTCCATGTTTATACAGATGGCGGTGTAGATATTTCCATGTTTATACCGATAACTTTGTAAGTATTTCCATGTTTATACACATGGCAGTGTAGATATTTCAATGTTTATAGAGATAACAGTGGAGATATTTCCATGTTTATACAGATAGCAGTGTAGATATTTCCATGTTTATACTGATCGCGGTGTAGATATTTCCATGTTTATAGAGATGGCGGTGTAGATATTTCCATGTTCATAGAGATAGCGGTGTTGATTTTTCCATGTTTATAGAGATAGCGCTGTGGATATTTCCATGTTTATGCAGATAGGGGTGTAGATATTTCCATGTTTATAGAGATGGCGGTGTAGATATTTCCATGCTTATACAGATCACGGTGTAGATATTTCCATGTTTATACAGATAACGGAGTAGATATTTCCATGTTTATACAGATAGCCATTTAAATATTTCCATGTTTATACAGATCACGGTGTAGATATTTCCATGTTTATAGAGATAGCGGTGTAGATATTTCCATGTTTATACAGATAGCGGTGTAGATATTTCCATGTTTATACAGACCGCGGTGTAAATAGTTCCATGTTTATACAGATAGCGTTGCAGATATTTCCATGTTTGTACAGATGGTGGTGTTGATATTTCCATTTATACACAGATGACCGTGTAGATATTTCCATGTTTATACAGATGGCAGCGCAGATATTTCTATGGATATGTAGATGGCAGAGTAAATATTTCCATGTTTATACAGATAGCGGTGTAGTTATTTCCATGTTTATATAGATAGCGGTGTAGATATTTCCATGTATATACACATGGCTTTGTAGATATTTCCATGTTTATACAGATGGCGGTGTAGATATTTCCATGTTTATACAGATAACTTTGTAAGTATTTCCATGTTTATACAGATGGCGGTGTAGATATTTCAATGTTTATAGAGATTGCAGTGGAGATATTTCCATGTTTATACAGATAGCAGTGTAGATATTTCCATGTTTATACTGATCGCGGTGTATATATTTCCATGTTTATAGAGATGGCGGTGTAGATATTTCCATGTTTATACAGATCACGGTGTAGACATTTCCATGTTTATACAGATCATGGTGTAGATATTTCCATGTTTATACAGATCGCGGTGTTGATATTACCATGTTTATAGGGATAGAGGTGCAAATATTTCCACATTTATACAGATAGCGGTGTAGTTATTATCATGTTTATACAGATAGCGGTGTAGATATTTCCATGTATAAACAGATGTCTGTGTATATATTTCCATGTTAAAACACATGGCGGTGTAGATACTTCCTTGTTTATATAAATAGCGGAGTAGTTATTTCCATGTTTATACAGATATCGGTGTAGATATTTCCATGTATATACAGATGGCGGTGTAGATATTTCCATGTTTATACAGACCGCGGTGTAGATAATTTCATGTTTATACAGATAGCAGTGCAGATATTTCCATGTTTGTACAGATGGCGGTGTTGATATTTCCATCTATACACAGATGACCGTGTAGATATTTCCATGTTTATACAGATGGCGGCGCAGATATTTCTATGGATATATAGATGGCGGTGTAAATATTTCCATGTTTATACAGATAGCAGTGTAGTTATTTCCATGTTTATATAGATAGCGGTGTAGATATTTCCATATATATACACATGGCTGTGTAGATATTTCCATGTTTATACAGATGGCGGTGTAGATATTTCCATGTTTATACAGATAACTTTGTAAGTATTTCCATGTTTATACAGATCGCGGTGTAGATATTTCGATGTTTATAGAGAAAGCAGTGGAGATATTTCCATGTTTACAGACAGCAGTGGAGATATTTCCATGTTTATACACATAGCGGTGTACATATTTCCATGTTTATAGAGACAGCGGTGTAGGTATTTCCATGTTTATACAGATAGCGGTGCAGATATTTCCATGTTTATACAGATGCCTATGCAGAGATTTCCATATTTATACAGAGGGCTGTGTAGATATTTCTATGTTTATACAGATGTCAGTGTAGATATTTCCATGTTCCTACAAAAACTGTGTAGGTATTACAATGTTTATACAGATGGCTTTGTAGATATTTCCATATTTATAGCGAAAGTGGTGCTGATATTTCCATGTTTATACAGATAGCGGTGTATATATTTCCATGTTTATACAGATCGTGGTGTAGATATTTCCATGTTTATACAGATACCAGTGTAGATATTTCCATGTTTCTACAGACCGCAGTGTAGATATTTCCATGTTTATAGAGATAGCAGTGTAGATATTTCTATGTTTGTACAGATGGCGGTGTTGATGTTTCCATCTATACACAGATTGCCGTGTAGGTTTTTCCATGTGTATACAGATGGCATTGTAGGTATTTCCATGTTTATACAGATGGCGGTGTAGATATTTCCAAGTTTAAAGAGATAGCAGTGTAGATATTTCCATATTTATACAGATAACAGTGTAGAAGTTTCCATGTTTATAAAGATAGCGGTGTAAATATTTCCATGTTTATACAGATCACGGTGTAGTTATTTCCATGTTTATAGAGATAGCGGTGTAGATATTTCCATGTTTATACAGATCGCGGTGAAGATATTTCCATGTTTATACAGACCGCGGTGTAGATATTTTCATGTTTATACAGATAGCGGTGCAGATATTTCCATGTTTGTACAGATGGCGGTGTTGATATTTCCATCTATACACAGATGACCGTGTAGATATTTCCATGTTTATACAGATGGCGGTGCAGATATTTCTATGGATATGTAGATGGCGGTGTAAATATTTCCATGTTTATACAGATAGCAGGGTAGTTATTTCTATGTTTATATAGATAGCGGTGTAGATATTTCCATGTATATACACATGTCTGTGTAGATATTTCCATGTTTATACAGATGGCGGTGTAGATATTTCCATGTTTATACAGATAACTTTTTAAGTATTTCCATGTTTATACAGATGGCGGTGTAGATATTTCGATGTTTATAGAGATAGCAGTGGAGATATTTCCATGTTTATACAGATAGCGGTGTAGATATTTCCATGTTTATAGAGATAACCGTGTAGATATTTCCATGTTTGTACAGATGGCGGTGTTGATGTTTCCATCTATACACAGATTGCCCTGTAGTTATTTCTATGTGAATACAGATGGCATTGTACATATTTCCATGTTTATACAGTTGGTGGTGTAGATATTTCCAAGTTTATACAGATGACGGTATATGTATTTCCATGTTTTTACAGATGGCATTGTAGATATTTCCATGTTTATAGAGATAGCAGTGTAGATATTTCCATGTTTATACAGATGGCGGTGTAGATATTTGCATGTTTATAGAGATAGCGGTGTAGATATTTCCATATTTATACAGATAACGGTGTAGATATTTCCATGTTTATAAAGACAGCTGTTTAAATATTTCCATGTTTATACAGACCACGGTGTAGATATTTCCATGTTTATAGAGATAGCGGTGTAGATATTTCCATGTTTATACAGATAGCGGTGTAGATATTTCCATGTTTATACAGACCGCGGTGTAAATATTTCCATGTTTATACAGATAGCGTTGCAGATATTTCCATGTTTGTACAGATGGCGGTGTTGATATTTCCATTTATACACAGATGACCGTGTAGATATTTCCATGTTTATACAGATGGCAGCGCAGATATTTCTATGGATATGTAGAAGGCGGAGTAAATATTTCCATGTTTATACAGATAGCGGTGTAGTTATTTCCATGTTTATATAGATAGCGGTGTAGATATTTCCATGTATATACACATGGCTTTGTAGATATTTCCATGTTTATACAGATGGCGGTGTAGATATTTCCATGTTTATACAGATAACTTTGTAAGTATTTCCATGTTTATACAGATGGCGGTGTAGATATTTCGATGTTTATAGAGATTGCAGTGGAGATATTTCCATGTTTATACAGATAGCAGTGTAGATATTTCCATGTTTATACTGATCGCGGTGTATATATTTCCATGTTTATAGAGATGGCGGTGTAGATATTTCCATGTTTATACAGATCACGGTGTAGACATTTCCATGTTTATACAGATCATGGTGTAGATATTTTCATGTTTATACAGATCCCGGTGTTGATATTACCATGTTTATAGTGATAGCGGTGCAAAGATTTCCACATTTATACAGATAGCGGTGTAGTTATTATCATGTTTATACAGATAGCGGTGTAGATATTTCCATATATAAACAGATGTCTGTGTATATATTTCCATGTTGAAACAGATGGCGGTGTAGATACTTCCTTGTTTATATAAATAGCGGTGTAGTTATTTCCATGTTTATACAGATATCGGTGTAGATATTTCCATGTATATACAGATGGCTGTGTAGATATTTCCATGTTTATACAGATGGCTGTGTAGATATTTCCATGTTTATACAGATGACTTTGTAGGTATTTCCATGTTTATACAGATGGCGGTGTAGATATTTCCATGTTTATAGAGATAGCTGTGTAGATATTTCCATGTTTATACAGATAGCGGTGTAGACATTTCCGTGTTTATACAGATCGCGGTGTAGATATTTCCAAGTTTATACAGATAGCGGTGCAGATATTTCCATTTTTGTACAGATGGCGGTGTTGATATTTCCATCTATACACAGATGACCGTGTAGATATTTCCATGTTTATACAGATGGCGGCACAGATATTTCTATGGATATGTAGATGGCGGTGTAGATATTTCCATGTTTATACAGATAGCAGTGTAGATATTTCCATGTTTATACTGATCATGGTGTAGATATTTCCATGTTATAGAGATGGCGGTGTAGATATTTCCATGTTCATAGAGATAGCGGTGTTGATTTTTCCATGTTTATAGAGATAGCGGTGTGGATATTTCCATGCTTATACAGATAGGAGTGTAGATATTTCCATGTTTATAGAGATGGCGGTGAAGTTATTTCCATGTTTATACAGATCACGTTGTAGATATTTCCTTGTTTATACAAATAGCGGTGTAGTTATTTCCATGTTTATACAGATAGCGGTGTAGATATTTCCATGTATATACAGATGTCAGTGTAGATATTTCCAAGTTTATTCAGATGGCTGTGTAGGTATTTCCATGTTTATACAGATGACTTTGTAGGTATTTCCATGTTTATACAGATGGCTGTGTAGATATTTCCATGTTTATACAGATGACTTTGTAGGTATTTCCATGTTTATACAGATGGCGATGTAGATATTTCCATGTTTATAGAGATATCTGTGTAGATATTTCCATGTTTATACAGATAGCGGTGTAGTTATTTCCATGTTTATATAGATAGCAGTGTAGATATTTCCATGTAGATACACATGGCTGTGTAGATATTTCCATGTTTATACAGATGGCGGTGTAGATATTTCCATGTTTATACCGATAACTTTGTAAGTATTTCCATGTTTATACAGATGGCAGTGTAGATATTTCGATGTTTATAGAGATAACAGTGGAGATATTTCCATGTTTATACAGATAGCAGTGTAGATATTTCCATGTTTATACTGACTGCGGTGTAGATATTTCCATGTTTATAGAGATGGCGGTGTAGATATTTCCATGTTATTAGAGATAGCGGTGTTGATTTTTCCATGTTTATAGAGATAGCGCTGTGGATATTTCCATGTTTATGCAGATAGGGGTGTAGATATTTCCATGTTTATAGAGATGGCGGTGTAGATATTTCCATGCTTATACAGATCACGGTGTAGATATTTCCATGTTTATACAGATCATGGTGTAGATATTTCCATGTTTATACAGATCGCGGTGTTGATATTACCATGTTTATAGGGATAGCGGTGCAAATATTTCCAAATTTATACAGATAGCGTTTAGTTATTATCATGTTTATACAGATAGTGCTGTAGATATTTCCATGTATAAACAGATGTCTGTGTATATATTTCCATGTTTAAACAGATGGCGGTGTAGATATTTCCTTCTTTATACAAATAGCGGTGTAGTTATTTCCATGTTTATACAGATATCGGTGTAGATATTTCCATGTTTATAGAGATAGCAGTGTAGATATTTCCATGTTTGTACAGATGGCGGTGTTGATGTTTCCATCTATACACAGATTGCCGTGTAGTTATTTCCATGTGTATACAGATGGCATTGTAGATATTTCCATGTTTATACAGATGGTGGTGTAGATATTTCCATGTTTATACAGATGACGGTATAGGTATTTCCATGTTTTTACAGATGGCATTGTAGATATTTCCATGTTTATAGAGATAGCAGTGTAGATATTTCCATGTTTATACAGATGGCGGTGTAGATATTTCCATGTTTATAGAGATAGCGTTGTAGATATTTCCATATTTATACCGATAACGGTGTAGATATTTCCATGTTTATACAGATAGCCGTTTAAATATTTCCATGTTTATACAGATCACGGTGTAGATATTTCCATGTTTATAGAGATAGCGGTGTAGATATTTCCATGTTTATACAGATAGCGGTGTAGATATTTCCATGTTTATACAGACCGCGGTGTAAATATTTCCATGTTTATACAGATAGCGTTGCAGATATTTCCATGTTTGTACAGATGGCGGTGTTGGTGTTTCCCTCTATACACAGATGACCGTGTAGATATTTCCATGTTTATACAGATGGTGGCGCAGATATTTCTATGTATATGTAGATGGCGGTGTAAATATTTCCATGTTTATACAGATAGCGGTGTAGTTATTTCCATGTTTATATAAATAGCGGTGTAGATATTTCCATGTAGATACATATGGCTGTGTAGATATTTCAATGGTTATACAGATGGCGGTGTAGATACTTCCATGTTTATACAGATAACTTTGTAAGTATTTCCATGTTTATACAGATCGCTGTGTAGTTATTTCGATGTTTATAGAGATAGCAGTGGAGATATTTCCATGTTTACAGACAGAAGTGGAGATATTTCCATGTTTATACACATAGCGGTGTACATATTTCCATGTTTATAGAGACAGCGGTGTAGGTATTTCCATGTTTATACAGTTAGGGGTGCAGATATTTCCATGTTTATACAGATGCCTATGCAGAGATTTTCATATTTATACAGAGAGCTGTGTAGATATTTCTATGTTTATACAGATGTCAGTGTAGATATTTCCATGTTCCTACAAAAACTGTGTAGGTATTACAATGTTTATACAGATGGCTTTGCAGATATTTCCATATTTATAGCGATAGTGGTGCTGATATTTCCATGCTTATACAGATAGCGGTGTATATATTTCCATGTTTATACAGATCGTGGTGTAGATATTTCCATGTTTATACAGATACCAGTGTAGATATTTCCATGTTTCTACAGACCGCAGTGTAGATATTTCCATGTTTATAGAGATAGCAGTGTAGATATTTCTATGTTTGTACAGATGGCGGTGTTGATGTTTCCATCTATACACAGATTGCCGTGTAGGTTTTTCCATGTGTATACAGATGGCATTGTAGGTATTTCCATGTTTATACAGATGGTGGTGTAGATATTTCCATGTTTATACCGATAACTTTGTAAGTATTTCCATGTTTATACACATGGCAGTGTAGATATTTCAATGTTTATAGAGATAACAGTGGAGATATTTCCATGTTTATACAGATAGCAGTGTAGATATTTCCATGTTTATACTGATCGCGGTGTAGATATTTCCATGTTTATAGAGATGGCGGTGTAGATATTTCCATGTTCATAGAGATAGCGGTGTTGATTTTTCCATGTTTATAGAGATAGCGCTGTGGATATTTCCATGTTTATGCAGATAGGGGTGTAGATATTTCCATGTTTATAGAGATGGCGGTGTAGATATTTCCATGCTTATACAGATCACGGTGTAGATATTTCCATGTTTATACAGATAACGGAGTAGATATTTCCATGTTTATACAGATAGCCATTTAAATATTTCCATGTTTATACAGATCACGGTGTAGATATTTCCATGTTTATAGAGATAGCGGTGTAGATATTTCCATGTTTATACAGATAGCGGTGTAGATATTTCCATGTTTATACAGACCGCGGTGTAAATAGTTCCATGTTTATACAGATAGCGTTGCAGATATTTCCATGTTTGTACAGATGGTGGTGTTGATATTTCCATTTATACACAGATGACCGTGTAGATATTTCCATGTTTATACAGATGGCAGCGCAGATATTTCTATGGATATGTAGATGGCAGAGTAAATATTTCCATGTTTATACAGATAGCGGTGTAGTTATTTCCATGTTTATATAGATAGCGGTGTAGATATTTCCATGTATATACACATGGCTTTGTAGATATTTCCATGTTTATACAGATGGCGGTGTAGATATTTCCATGTTTATACAGATAACTTTGTAAGTATTTCCATGTTTATACAGATGGCGGTGTAGATATTTCAATGTTTATAGAGATTGCAGTGGAGATATTTCCATGTTTATACAGATAGCAGTGTAGATATTTCCATGTTTATACTGATCGCGGTGTATATATTTCCATGTTTATAGAGATGGCGGTGTAGATATTTCCATGTTTATACAGATCACGGTGTAGACATTTCCATGTTTATACAGATCATGGTGTAGATATTTCCATGTTTATACAGATCGCGGTGTTGATATTACCATGTTTATAGGGATAGAGGTGCAAATATTTCCACATTTATACAGATAGCGGTGTAGTTATTATCATGTTTATACAGATAGCGGTGTAGATATTTCCATGTATAAACAGATGTCTGTGTATATATTTCCATGTTAAAACACATGGCGGTGTAGATACTTCCTTGTTTATATAAATAGCGGAGTAGTTATTTCCATGTTTATACAGATATCGGTGTAGATATTTCCATGTATATACAGATGGCGGTGTAGATATTTCCATGTTTATACAGACCGCGGTGTAGATAATTTCATGTTTATACAGATAGCAGTGCAGATATTTCCATGTTTGTACAGATGGCGGTGTTGATATTTCCATCTATACACAGATGACCGTGTAGATATTTCCATGTTTATACAGATGGCGGCGCAGATATTTCTATGGATATATAGATGGCGGTGTAAATATTTCCATGTTTATACAGATAGCAGTGTAGTTATTTCCATGTTTATATAGATAGCGGTGTAGATATTTCCATATATATACACATGGCTGTGTAGATATTTCCATGTTTATACAGATGGCGGTGTAGATATTTCCATGTTTATACAGATAACTTTGTAAGTATTTCCATGTTTATACAGATCGCGGTGTAGATATTTCGATGTTTATAGAGAAAGCAGTGGAGATATTTCCATGTTTACAGACAGCAGTGGAGATATTTCCATGTTTATACACATAGCGGTGTACATATTTCCATGTTTATAGAGACAGCGGTGTAGGTATTTCCATGTTTATACAGATAGCGGTGCAGATATTTCCATGTTTATACAGATGCCTATGCAGAGATTTCCATATTTATACAGAGGGCTGTGTAGATATTTCTATGTTTATACAGATGTCAGTGTAGATATTTCCATGTTCCTACAAAAACTGTGTAGGTATTACAATGTTTATACAGATGGCTTTGTAGATATTTCCATATTTATAGCGAAAGTGGTGCTGATATTTCCATGTTTATACAGATAGCGGTGTATATATTTCCATGTTTATACAGATCGTGGTGTAGATATTTCCATGTTTATACAGATACCAGTGTAGATATTTCCATGTTTCTACAGACCGCAGTGTAGATATTTCCATGTTTATAGAGATAGCAGTGTAGATATTTCTATGTTTGTACAGATGGCGGTGTTGATGTTTCCATCTATACACAGATTGCCGTGTAGGTTTTTCCATGTGTATACAGATGGCATTGTAGGTATTTCCATGTTTATACAGATGGCGGTGTAGATATTTCCAAGTTTAAAGAGATAGCAGTGTAGATATTTCCATATTTATACAGATAACAGTGTAGAAGTTTCCATGTTTATAAAGATAGCGGTGTAAATATTTCCATGTTTATACAGATCACGGTGTAGTTATTTCCATGTTTATAGAGATAGCGGTGTAGATATTTCCATGTTTATACAGATCGCGGTGAAGATATTTCCATGTTTATACAGACCGCGGTGTAGATATTTTCATGTTTATACAGATAGCGGTGCAGATATTTCCATGTTTGTACAGATGGCGGTGTTGATATTTCCATCTATACACAGATGACCGTGTAGATATTTCCATGTTTATACAGATGGCGGTGCAGATATTTCTATGGATATGTAGATGGCGGTGTAAATATTTCCATGTTTATACAGATAGCAGGGTAGTTATTTCTATGTTTATATAGATAGCGGTGTAGATATTTCCATGTATATACACATGTCTGTGTAGATATTTCCATGTTTATACAGATGGCGGTGTAGATATTTCCATGTTTATACAGATAACTTTTTAAGTATTTCCATGTTTATACAGATGGCGGTGTAGATATTTCGATGTTTATAGAGATAGCAGTGGAGATATTTCCATGTTTATACAGATAGCGGTGTAGATATTTCCATGTTTATAGAGATAACCGTGTAGATATTTCCATGTTTGTACAGATGGCGGTGTTGATGTTTCCATCTATACACAGATTGCCCTGTAGTTATTTCTATGTGAATACAGATGGCATTGTACATATTTCCATGTTTATACAGTTGGTGGTGTAGATATTTCCAAGTTTATACAGATGACGGTATATGTATTTCCATGTTTTTACAGATGGCATTGTAGATATTTCCATGTTTATAGAGATAGCAGTGTAGATATTTCCATGTTTATACAGATGGCGGTGTAGATATTTGCATGTTTATAGAGATAGCGGTGTAGATATTTCCATATTTATACAGATAACGGTGTAGATATTTCCATGTTTATAAAGACAGCTGTTTAAATATTTCCATGTTTATACAGACCACGGTGTAGATATTTCCATGTTTATAGAGATAGCGGTGTAGATATTTCCATGTTTATACAGATAGCGGTGTAGATATTTCCATGTTTATACAGACCGCGGTGTAAATATTTCCATGTTTATACAGATAGCGTTGCAGATATTTCCATGTTTGTACAGATGGCGGTGTTGATATTTCCATTTATACACAGATGACCGTGTAGATATTTCCATGTTTATACAGATGGCAGCGCAGATATTTCTATGGATATGTAGAAGGCGGAGTAAATATTTCCATGTTTATACAGATAGCGGTGTAGTTATTTCCATGTTTATATAGATAGCGGTGTAGATATTTCCATGTATATACACATGGCTTTGTAGATATTTCCATGTTTATACAGATGGCGGTGTAGATATTTCCATGTTTATACAGATAACTTTGTAAGTATTTCCATGTTTATACAGATGGCGGTGTAGATATTTCGATGTTTATAGAGATTGCAGTGGAGATATTTCCATGTTTATACAGATAGCAGTGTAGATATTTCCATGTTTATACTGATCGCGGTGTATATATTTCCATGTTTATAGAGATGGCGGTGTAGATATTTCCATGTTTATACAGATCACGGTGTAGACATTTCCATGTTTATACAGATCATGGTGTAGATATTTTCATGTTTATACAGATCCCGGTGTTGATATTACCATGTTTATAGTGATAGCGGTGCAAAGATTTCCACATTTATACAGATAGCGGTGTAGTTATTATCATGTTTATACAGATAGCGGTGTAGATATTTCCATATATAAACAGATGTCTGTGTATATATTTCCATGTTGAAACAGATGGCGGTGTAGATACTTCCTTGTTTATATAAATAGCGGTGTAGTTATTTCCATGTTTATACAGATATCGGTGTAGATATTTCCATGTATATACAGATGGCTGTGTAGATATTTCCATGTTTATACAGATGGCTGTGTAGATATTTCCATGTTTATACAGATGACTTTGTAGGTATTTCCATGTTTATACAGATGGCGGTGTAGATATTTCCATGTTTATAGAGATAGCTGTGTAGATATTTCCATGTTTATACAGATAGCGGTGTAGACATTTCCGTGTTTATACAGATCGCGGTGTAGATATTTCCAAGTTTATACAGATAGCGGTGCAGATATTTCCATTTTTGTACAGATGGCGGTGTTGATATTTCCATCTATACACAGATGACCGTGTAGATATTTCCATGTTTATACAGATGGCGGCACAGATATTTCTATGGATATGTAGATGGCGGTGTAGATATTTCCATGTTTATACAGATAGCAGTGTAGATATTTCCATGTTTATACTGATCATGGTGTAGATATTTCCATGTTATAGAGATGGCGGTGTAGATATTTCCATGTTCATAGAGATAGCGGTGTTGATTTTTCCATGTTTATAGAGATAGCGGTGTGGATATTTCCATGCTTATACAGATAGGAGTGTAGATATTTCCATGTTTATAGAGATGGCGGTGAAGTTATTTCCATGTTTATACAGATCACGTTGTAGATATTTCCTTGTTTATACAAATAGCGGTGTAGTTATTTCCATGTTTATACAGATAGCGGTGTAGATATTTCCATGTATATACAGATGTCAGTGTAGATATTTCCAAGTTTATTCAGATGGCTGTGTAGGTATTTCCATGTTTATACAGATGACTTTGTAGGTATTTCCATGTTTATACAGATGGCTGTGTAGATATTTCCATGTTTATACAGATGACTTTGTAGGTATTTCCATGTTTATACAGATGGCGATGTAGATATTTCCATGTTTATAGAGATATCTGTGTAGATATTTCCATGTTTATACAGATAGCGGTGTAGTTATTTCCATGTTTATATAGATAGCAGTGTAGATATTTCCATGTAGATACACATGGCTGTGTAGATATTTCCATGTTTATACAGATGGCGGTGTAGATATTTCCATGTTTATACCGATAACTTTGTAAGTATTTCCATGTTTATACAGATGGCAGTGTAGATATTTCGATGTTTATAGAGATAACAGTGGAGATATTTCCATGTTTATACAGATAGCAGTGTAGATATTTCCATGTTTATACTGACTGCGGTGTAGATATTTCCATGTTTATAGAGATGGCGGTGTAGATATTTCCATGTTATTAGAGATAGCGGTGTTGATTTTTCCATGTTTATAGAGATAGCGCTGTGGATATTTCCATGTTTATGCAGATAGGGGTGTAGATATTTCCATGTTTATAGAGATGGCGGTGTAGATATTTCCATGCTTATACAGATCACGGTGTAGATATTTCCATGTTTATACAGATCATGGTGTAGATATTTCCATGTTTATACAGATCGCGGTGTTGATATTACCATGTTTATAGGGATAGCGGTGCAAATATTTCCAAATTTATACAGATAGCGTTTAGTTATTATCATGTTTATACAGATAGTGCTGTAGATATTTCCATGTATAAACAGATGTCTGTGTATATATTTCCATGTTTAAACAGATGGCGGTGTAGATATTTCCTTCTTTATACAAATAGCGGTGTAGTTATTTCCATGTTTATACAGATATCGGTGTAGATATTTCCATGTTTATAGAGATAGCAGTGTAGATATTTCCATGTTTGTACAGATGGCGGTGTTGATGTTTCCATCTATACACAGATTGCCGTGTAGTTATTTCCATGTGTATACAGATGGCATTGTAGATATTTCCATGTTTATACAGATGGTGGTGTAGATATTTCCATGTTTATACAGATGACGGTATAGGTATTTCCATGTTTTTACAGATGGCATTGTAGATATTTCCATGTTTATAGAGATAGCAGTGTAGATATTTCCATGTTTATACAGATGGCGGTGTAGATATTTCCATGTTTATAGAGATAGCGTTGTAGATATTTCCATATTTATACCGATAACGGTGTAGATATTTCCATGTTTATACAGATAGCCGTTTAAATATTTCCATGTTTATACAGATCACGGTGTAGATATTTCCATGTTTATAGAGATAGCGGTGTAGATATTTCCATGTTTATACAGATAGCGGTGTAGATATTTCCATGTTTATACAGACCGCGGTGTAAATATTTCCATGTTTATACAGATAGCGTTGCAGATATTTCCATGTTTGTACAGATGGCGGTGTTGGTGTTTCCCTCTATACACAGATGACCGTGTAGATATTTCCATGTTTATACAGATGGTGGCGCAGATATTTCTATGTATATGTAGATGGCGGTGTAAATATTTCCATGTTTATACAGATAGCGGTGTAGTTATTTCCATGTTTATATAAATAGCGGTGTAGATATTTCCATGTAGATACATATGGCTGTGTAGATATTTCAATGGTTATACAGATGGCGGTGTAGATACTTCCATGTTTATACAGATAACTTTGTAAGTATTTCCATGTTTATACAGATCGCTGTGTAGTTATTTCGATGTTTATAGAGATAGCAGTGGAGATATTTCCATGTTTACAGACAGAAGTGGAGATATTTCCATGTTTATACACATAGCGGTGTACATATTTCCATGTTTATAGAGACAGCGGTGTAGGTATTTCCATGTTTATACAGTTAGGGGTGCAGATATTTCCATGTTTATACAGATGCCTATGCAGAGATTTTCATATTTATACAGAGAGCTGTGTAGATATTTCT
Organism: Pan troglodytes; assembly: GCF_028858775.2. Lineage (NCBI taxonomy): Eukaryota > Metazoa > Chordata > Mammalia > Primates > Hominidae > Pan > Pan troglodytes. The sequence continues at coordinate 50,429,406 of NC_072420.2, forward strand.
ATGTTTATACAGATGTCAGTGTAGATATTTCCATGTTCCTACAAAAACTGTGTAGGTATTACAATGTTTATACAGATGGCTTTGCAGATATTTCCATATTTATAGCGATAGTGGTGCTGATATTTCCATGCTTATACAGATAGCGGTGTATATATTTCCATGTTTATACAGATCGTGGTGTAGATATTTCCATGTTTATACAGATACCAGTGTAGATATTTCCATGTTTCTACAGACCGCAGTGTAGATATTTCCATGTTTATAGAGATAGCAGTGTAGATATTTCTATGTTTGTACAGATGGCGGTGTTGATGTTTCCATCTATACACAGATTGCCGTGTAGGTTTTTCCATGTGTATACAGATGGCATTGTAGGTATTTCCATGTTTATACAGATGGTGGTGTAGATATTTCCATGTTTACACAGATGACTGTATAGGTATTTCCATGTTTATACAGATGGCGGTGTAGATATTTCCAAGTTTAAAGAGAGAGCGGTGTAGATATTTCCATATTTATACAGATAACAGTGTAGAAGGTTCCATGTTTATAAAGATAGCGGTGTAAATATTTCCATGTTTTTACAGATCACGGTGTAGTTATTACCATGTTTATAGAGATAGCGGTGTAGATATTTCCATGTTTATACAGATCGCGGTGTAGATATTTCCATGTTTATACAGACCGCGGTGTAGATATTTTCATGTTTATACAGATAGCGGTGCAGATATTTCCATGTTTGTACAGATGGCGGTGTTGATATTTCCATCTATACACAGATGACCGTGTAGATATTTCCATGTTTATACAGATGGCGGTGCAGATATTTCTATGGATATGTAGATGGCGGTGTAAATATTTCCATGTTTATATAGAGAGCAGGGTAGTTATTTCTATGTTTATATAGATAGCGGTGCAGATATTTCCATGTATATACACATGGCTGTGTAGATATTTCCATGTTTATACAGATGGCGGTGTAGATATTTCCATGTTTATACAGATAACTTTGTAAGTATTTCCATGTTTATACAGATGGCGGTGTAGATATTTCGATGTTTATAGAGATAGCAGTGGAGATATTTCCATGTTTATACAGATAGCGGTGTAGATATTTCCATGTTTATACTGATCGCGGTGTAGATATTTCCATGTTCATAGAGACAGCGGTGTTGATTTTTCCATGTTTATAGAGATAGCACTGTGGATATTTCCATGTTTATACAGATAGGGGTGTAGATATTTCCTTGTTTATAGAGATGGCGGTGTAGATATTTCCATGCTTATACAGATCATGGTGTAGATATTTCCATGGTTATACATATCGCTGTGTTGATATTACCATGTTTATAGGGATAGCGGTGCAAATATTTCCATATTTATACAGATAGCGTTTAGTTATTATCATGTTTATACAGATAGCGGTGTAGATATTTCCATGTATAAACAGATGTCTGTGTATATATTTCCATGTTTAAACAGATGGCGGTGTAGATATTTCCTTGTTTATACAAATAGCGGCGTAGTTATTTCCATGTTTATACAGATATCGGTGTAGATATTTCCATGTTTATAGAGATAGCAGTGTAGATATTTCCATGTTTGTACAGATGGCGGTGTTGATATTTCCATCTATACACAGATTGCCGTGTAGTTATTTCCATGTGTATACAGATGGCATTGTAGATATTTCCATGTTTATACAGATGGAGGTGTAGATATTTCCATGTTTATACAGATGACTGCGTAGATATTTCCATGTTTTTACAGATGGCAGTGTAGATATTTCCATGTTTATACAGATAGCGGTGTGGCTATTTCCGTGTTTATACAGATAACGGTGTAAGATATTTCCATGTTTGTAGAAATTGCTACGTAAATATTTCCATGTTAATACAGATGGCAGTGTAGATATTTCCATGTTTATTCAGATGGCGGTGTAGATATTTCCATATTTATAGAGATAGCGGTGTAGATATTTCCATGTTTATAAAGATAGCGATGTAGATATTTCCATGTTTATACAGATAGCGGTGGAGTTATTTCGATGTTTATATAGATGGCGGAGTAGATATTTCCAAGTTTATACAGATAGCAGTGTAGATATTTGAATGTTTATACAGATAGCGGTGTAGATATTTCCATGTTTATACAGATTGTGGTGTAGGTATTTCCATGTGTATACAGATAGCAGTGTAGGTATTTCCATGTTTATACAGATGTAGGTGTAGATATTTCCATGTGTATACTGATGGCATTGTAGTTATTTCCATGTTTATAGAGATGGCTGTGTAGATATTTCCATGTTTATACAGATGGCAGTGTAGAGATTTCCATGTTTATATGGAAAGGGGTGTAGTTATTTCCATGTTTATACAAATAGTGGTGTAGATGTTTCCAAGTTTATACAGATAGCGGTGGAGACATTTCCATATTTATACAGATAGCATCGTAGATATTGCCATGTTTATACATATTGCGCTGTAGATATTTCCATGTTTATACAGACAGCGGTGGAGATTTTTCCATGTATATACAGATAGCGGTGTACATATTTCCATGTTTACAGACATAGCTGTGTAGATATTTCCATGTTTATTCAGATAGCCGTGTAGATAATTCCATGTTTATACAGATAGCGGTGTAGGTATTTCCATGTTTATACCGAAAGCGGTGGAGATATTTCCATGTTCATACATATAGCGGTGGAGATATTTCCATGTTTTTACAGATAGCGGTGTACATATTTCCATGTTTATAAAATGGCGGTGTAGATATTTCCATGTTTATACAGATAGCGGTGGAGATATTTCCATGTTTATACAGATAGCGATGTAGATATTTCCAGGTTTACACAGATAGTGGGGTAGATATTTAAATGTTTATACAGAGAGCGGTGGAGATATTTCCATGTTTATACAGATGGCGATGAAGATATTTCCATGTTTATAGAGATAGCGGTGTAGATATTTCCATGTTTATATAGATAGCGATGTAGATATTTCCATGTTTATTCAGATAGCGGTGGAGATATTTCGATGTTTATATAGATGGCGGAGTAGATATTTCCAAGTTTATACAGATAGCAGTGTAGACATTTCCATGTTTATACAGATAGCGGTGTAGATATTTCCATGTTTATACAGATAGCGGTGTAGATATTTAAATGTTTATACAGATCGTGGTGTAGATATTTCCATGTTTATACAGATAGCAGTGTAGATATTTCCATGTTTATACTGATAGTGGTGTAGATATTTCCATGTTTACAGAGATAGCGGTGTAGATATTTGCATATTTGCAGAGATGGCGGTGCAGATATTTCCATCTTTACACAGATAGCGGTGCACACATTTCCATGTTTACAAAGAAAACTGTGTAGATATTTCTTGTTTACGCAGATAATATTGTAGGTATATCCATTTTTATACAGATCGCGGTGTAGATATTTCCATGTTTACAAAGATGGCCGTGTAGATATTTCCAAGTATATAGAGATAGCGGTGTAGATATTTCCACGTTTATACACATTGTGATGTAGATATTTCCATGTTTATTCAAATAGCGGTGTAGATATTTCCGTGTTTATACAGATATCTGTGAAAATATTTCCATGTTTATAGAGATAGCCTTGTAGATATGTGAATGTCTATACAGATAGCGGTGTATACATTTCCATGTTTATAGAGATAGCGGTGTAGATATTTCCATGTTTATACTGATCGCGGTGTAGATATTTCCATGTTTATACAGATGGCGGTGTAGTTATTTCCATATTTATACAGAGAGCGGTGTAAATAATTCCAAGTTTATACAGATGGAGGTGTAGATATTTCCGCATTCATACACATGACTCTGTAGATATATCCATGTTTTTACAGATAGCGGTGTAGATATTTTCATGTTGATAGAGATGGCTCTGTAGATATTTCCATGTTTATACAGATGGCTGTGTAGTTATTTCCATGTTTATACAGATGGCAGTGTAGGTATTTCCATGTTTATACAGATAGTGGTGTAGGTATTTCCATGTTTATACAGATGACTGTGTAGGTATTTCCATGTTTATACAGATGGCGGTGTAGTATTTCCATGTTTATAGAGATAGCCATGTAGATATTTCCATGTTTATCCAGATAGTGGTGTAGACATTTGCATGTTTATAGAGATAGCAGTGTTGATATTTCCATATTTGTACAGATAGCGGTGTAGTTATTTCCATGTTTATACAGATAGCGGTGTAGATATTTCCATATTTATAAAGATAGATTTGTAGATATTTCCATGTCTATACAGATCGTGGTGTAGATATTTCCATGTTTATATAGATAGCGGTGTAGATACTTCCATGTTTACAGAGATAGCGGTGTAGATATTTCCATATTTGCAGAGATTGCGATGTAGATATTTCCATCTTTACACAGATAGCGGTGTACATATTTGCATGTTTACACAGATAGGTGTGTAGATATTTCCATGTTTACACAGATAATGTTGTAGATATTTCCATGTTTATACAGATAGCGGTGTAGATATTTCCATGTTTATACAGATAGCGGTGTAGATATTTCCATGTTTATACAGATAGCCGTGTAGATATTTCCGTGTTTATACAGATAGCGGTGGAGATATCTCCATGTTCATTCAGATAACGTTGGAGATATTTCCATTTTACACAGATAGCCGTGTAGATATTTCCATGTTTATACAGATGGCGGTGTAGATATTTCCATGTTTATACAGATAGCGGTGGAGGTATTTCCATGTTCGTACAGGTAGAGGTGGAGATGTTCCATCTTTTTACAGATAGCGGTGTATATATTTCCAAGTTTATACAGATCGTGGTGTAGATATTTCCGTGTTTATTCAGTTGGCTGTGTAGATATTTCCATGTTTATAGAGATAGCCATGTAGATATTTCCACGTTTATACAGATAGCGGTGTAGACATTTCCATGTTTATAGAGATAGCGGTGTAGATATTTCCATATTTATACATATGGCGGTGTAGATATTTCCATGTATACACAGACAGAGGTGTAGATATTTCCATGTTTATACAGATAGCGGTGTAGATATTTCCATGTTTATACAGATCGTAGTGTAGATATTTCCATGTTTATACAGATAGCAGTGTAGATATTTCCATGTTTACAGAGGTAGCGGTGTAGATATTTGCATATTTGCACAGATTGCGGTGCAGATATTTCCATCTTTAGACAGATAGTGGTGTACATATTTCCACGTTTGCAAAGAAAACTGTGTAGATATTTCCATGTTTACGCAGAAAATATTGTAGATATTTCCATTTTTATACAGATAACGGTGTAGATATTTCCATGTTTATAAAGATAGCCGTGTAGATATTTCCATGTATATAGAGATAGCAGTGGAGATATTTCCATGTTTAAACAGATAGTGATGTAGATATTTCCATGTTTATTCAAATAGCAGTGTAGATATTTCCGTGTTTATACGGATAGCGTTGTAAATATTTCCATGATTATATAGATAGCCATGTAGATATTTGAAAGTTTATACAGATAGCGGTGTAGACATTTCCATGTTTATAGAGATAGCATTGTAGATATTTCCATATTTATACAGATAGCTGTGTAGATATTTCCAAGTTTATACAGAGAGCGGTGTAGATATTTCCATGTTTACACAAATGGCGGTGTAGATACTTCCATGATTATAGAGATTGCGGTGTAGATATTTCCATGTTGATAGAGATAGCGGTGCAGGTATTTCCATGTATATAGAGATAGTGGTGTAGTTATTTCCATGTGTATAGATTTAGCGGGGTAGATATTTCCACGTTTGTACAGATAGCGGTGTAGATATTTCCATGTTTATAGAGATGACGGTGTAGATATTTCCATGTTTATTCAGATGGCGGTGTAGATATTTCCATGTTTATAGACATAGCGGTGTATACATTTCCAGGTTTATACATATAGCGGGGTTGATATTTCCATGTATATAGAGATAGCAGTGTAGGTATTTCCATGTTTGAAGAGATAGTGGTATAAGTATTTCCATGTTTATACTGATAGTGGTGTAGATATTTCCATGTTTATACAGATAGCGTTGTTTGTATTTGCATGTTTATACAGATGGCTCTGTAGATATTTCCATGTTTATACAGATAGTGGTGTAGATATTTCCATGTTTATTCAGATAGCGGTGTTGATATTTCCATGTTTATACAGATAACGGTGTGGCTGTTTCCATGTTTATTCAGATAGCAGTGCAGATATTTCCATCTAGATAGAGATGGTTTTGTAGATATTTCCATGTTTATACAGATGTCTGTGTAGATATTTTCATGTTTATACAGATGGCAGTGTAGATATTTCCATGTTTATACAGATGGAGGTGTAGATATTTCGAAGTTTATACAGATAGCGGTGTAGATATTTCCTTGTTTATACAAATAGCGGTGTAGTTATTTCCATGTTTATACAGGTCACGGTGTAGATATTCCCATGTTTATACAGATCAGGGTGTAGATATTTCCATGTTTATACAGATGGCTGTGTAGATATTTCCATGTTTATACAGATCACGGTGTAGATATTCCCATGTTTATACAGATAGCGGTGTAGATATTCCCATGTTTATACAGACCGCGGTGTGGATATTACCATGTTTATAGTGATAGCGGTGCAAATATTTCCACATTTATACTGATAACGGTGTAGTTATTATCATGTTTATACAGATAGCGGTGTAGATATTTCCATGTATAAACAGATGTCTCTGTACATATTTCCATGTTTAAACAGATGGCTGTGTAGATATTTCCATGTTTATACAGATGACTTTGTAGGTATTTCCATGTTTATACAGATGGCGGTGTAGATATTTCCATGTTTATAGAGATAGCTGTGTAGATATTTCCATGTTTATACAGATAGCGGCGTAGATATTTCCATGTTTATACAGATCGCGGTGTAGATATTTCCTTGTTTATACAGACAGCAGTGCAGATATTTCCATGTGTATACACATAGCGGTGTACATATTTCCATGTTTATAGAGACAGCGGTGTAGGTATTTCCACGTTTATACAGATAGCGGTGCAGATATTTCCATGTTTATACAGATGCCTATGCAGATATTTCCATATTTATACAGAGGGCTGTGTAAATATTTCCATGTTTATACAGATGGCAGTGTAGATATTTCCATGTTCCTACACATGACTGTGTAGGTATTTCCATGATTTTACAGATGGCTTTGTAGATATTTCCATGTTTATAGAGATAGCGGTGCAGATATTTCCATGTTTATACAGATAGCGGTGTAAATATTTCCATGTTTATACAGATCGTGTTGTAGCTATTTCCATGTTTATACAGATACCGGTGTAGATATTTCCATGTTTATACAGACCGCAGTGTAGATATTTCCATGTTTATAGAGATAGCGGTGTAGATATTTCCATGTTTGTACAGATGGTGGTGTTGATGTCTCCATCTATACACAGATTGCCGTGTAGGTATTTCCATGTTTATACAGAAGGCATTGTAGATATTTCCATCTTTGTACAGAGGGCGGTGTTGATATTTCCATCTATACACAGTTGACCGTGTAGATATTTCCATGTTTATACAGATGGCGGCACAGATATTTCTATGGATATGTTGATGGCAGTGTAAATATTTCCATGTTTATACAGAAAGCAGTGTAGTTATTTCCATTTTTATATAGATAGAGGTGTACATATTACCATGTATATACACATGGCTGTGTTGATATTTCCATGTTTATACAGATGGCGGTGTAGATATTTCCATGTTTATACAAATAAATTTGTAAGTATTTCCATGTTTATACAGATGGCAGTGTAGATATTTCGATGTTTATAGAGATATCAGTGGAGATATTTCCATGTTTATACAGGTAGCGTTGTAGATATTTCCATGTTTATACAGATAGGGGTGTAGATATTTCCATGTTTATAGAGTTGGCGGTGTAGATATTTCCATGTTTGTACAGAGGGCGGTGTTGATATTTCCATCTATACACAGATGCCTGTGTAGATATTTCCATGTATATACAGATGGCGGTGTAGATATTTCCATGGACATGCAGATGGCGGTGTAGATATTTCCATGTTTATACAGATAGCGGTGTAGATATTTCCATGTTTACACAGATGGTGGTGTAGATATTTCCGTGTTTATACACATGGTGGAGTAGATACTTCCATCTTCATGGAGATGGCAGAGTAGATATTTCCATATTTATAGAGATAGCGGTGTAGATATTTCCATCTTTCTACAGATGGCAGTGTAGATATTTCCATTTTTATACAGATGGCGGTGTAGATATTTCCATATTTATACAGATGTCTGTGCAGATATTTCCATGTGTATACAGATGGTATTGTAGGTATTTCCATGTTTATACAGATGGTGGTGTAGATATTTCCATGATTATTCAGATGACTGTGTAGATATTTCTATGTTTTTACAGATGGCAGTATAGATATTTCAATGTTTATAGAGATGGCGCTGTAGATATTTCCATGTTTACAAAGATCGCGGTGTAGATACTTCCATGTTTATAGAGATAGCGGTGTAGATATTACCATGTTTATAGGGATAGCGGTGCAAATATTTCCACATTTATACACATAGCGGTGTAGTTATTAGCATATTTATACAGATAGCAGTGTAGATATTTCCATGTATAAACAGATGTCTGTATATATATTTCCATGTTTAAACAGATGGCGGTGTAGATATTTCCTTGTTTATACAAATAGCGGTGTAGTTATTTCCATGTTTATACAGATATCGGTGTAGATATTTCCATGTATATACAGATGGCTGTGTAGATATTTCCATGTTTATACAGATGGCTGTGTAGCTATTTCCATGTTTATACGGATGACTTCGTAGGTATTTCCATGTTTATACAGATGGCGGTGTAGATATTTCCATGTTTATATACATAGCGTTGTAGATATTTCCATGTTTTTACAGATATCGGTGTAGATATTTCCATATTTACACAGATTGCGGTGTAGATATTTCCATCTTTCCACAGATGGCATTGTAGATATTTCCATGTTTATACAGATTGCGGTGTAGATATTTCCATGTTTATATAGATGGTGGTGTAGATATTACCATGTTTATACAGATAGCTGTGTAGATATTTCCATGTTTATACAGATCGCAGTGTAGATATTTCCATGTTTATACAGATTGCGGTGCAGATATTTCCATGTTTATATAGATGGTGGTGTAGATGTTACCATGTTTATACAGATAGAGGTGTAGATATTTCCATGTTTATACAGATCGTGGTGAAGATATTTCCATGTTTATACAGATCGCGGTGTAGGTATTTCCATGTTTATATAGATCACCGTGTAGATATTTCCCTGTTTATACAGATAGCGGTGTATATATTTCCATGTTTATGCAGATAGTGGTGTAGTCATTTCCATGTTTATAGAGATAGCGGTGTAGATATTTCCATATTTATACAGATATCGGTGTAGATATTTCCATGTTTATACAGATAGCGGTGTAAATATTTCCTTGTTTTTACAGATAGCGGTGTAGATATTTCCATGTTTATACAGATCATGGTGCAGATATTTCCATTTTTATACAGATAGCTGTGTAGATATTTCCATGTTTATACAGATTGCGGTGTAAATATTTCCATGTTTATACAGATAGCGGTGTAGATATTTCCATGTTTATACAGATCATGGTGCAGATATTTCCATTTTTATACAGATAGCGGTGTAGATATTTCCATGTTTATACAGATAGCGGTGTAGGTATTTCCAATTTTACAGAGATAGCGGTGTAGATATTTCCATATTGTCACAGATTGCAGTGTAGATATTTCCATCTTTACACAGATAGCGGGCTACATATTTCCATGTTTACACAGATAGCAGTGTATATATTTCCATGTTTACACAGATAGTGTTGTAGATATTTCAATGTTTATATAGATAGCGGTGTAGATATTTCCATGCTTATAAAGATAGCGATGTAGATATTTCCATGTTTGTACAGATAGCGGTGGAGATATTTCCATTTTTATACAGATAGCAATGAAGACCTTTGCAAGTTTATTCAGACAGCGGTGTAGTTATTTCCATGTTTATACAGAGATCATTGTAGATATTTCCATGTTTATACAGATAGCGGTGGAGGTATTTCCATGTTTATACAGATAACGGTGGAGATATTTCCATTTATATAAAAATAGCGGTGTAGATATTTCCGTGTTTATACAGATGACTGTGTAGGTATTTCCATGTTTATACAGATGGCGGTGTAGATATTTCCATGTTTATAGACATAGCCATGTAGATATTTCCATTTTTATACAGATAGCGGTGTAGACATTTCCATGTTCATAGAGATAGCTGTGTAGATATTTCCATACTTATTCAGATAGCGGTGTAGATATTTCCATGTTTATACAGATAGCAGTGTAGATATTTTCATTTTTATACAGTCCGTGGTGTACATATTTCCGTGTTTATACAGATAGCGGGGTAGATATTTCCATGTTCATACAGATAGCTGTGTAGATAATTCCCTGTTTTCAGAGATAGCGGTGTAGATATTTCCATATTTGCTCTGATTGCGGTGTAGACATTTGATACTAGTGTATATATTTCATGTTTACACAGATAGCTGTGTAGATATTTCCATGTTTACACAGATAGTGATATAGGTATTTCCATGTTTACACAGATAGTGGTGTAGATATTTCCATGTCCATAAAGACAGCGGTGTAGATATTTCCATGTTTATAGTGATAGCGGTAGAGATATTTCCATGTTTACAAACACAGCCATGTGGATATTTCCATGTTTATACAGACAGCGGCGTAGATATTTCCATGTTTATACAGATAGCATTGTAGATATTTCAATGTTTATACATATAGCGGTGTGGCTAATTCCATGTTTATATAGATAGCAGTGTAGATATTTCCATGTTTATAGAGATGGCTGTGCAGATATATCCATGTTAATACAGATGGCAGTGTAAATATTTCCATGTTCATACAGATAGTGGTGAAGATATTTCCATATGTCTACAGATGACTGTGTAGATATTTCCATGTTTATACCGATGGCGGTGTAGATATTTCCATATTTGTAGAGATAGCCATGCAGATATTTCCATGTTTATACAGATAGCGGTGTATACTTTTCCATGTTTATAGAGATAGCAGTGTGGATATTTCCATGTTTATACAGATAGCGGTGTAGATATTTCCGTGTTTATACAGATAGCAGTGTGGAAATATTCATGTTTATAGAGGTAGCCAAGTAGATATTTCCATATTTATACAGATAGCAGTGTTGTTATTTCCATGTTTATGCAGATAGCGAGTAGATATTTCCATGTTTATACAGATCGTGGTGTTGATATTTCCATGTTTATACAGATAGCGGTGTAGATATTTCCATGTTTGTACAGATAGCGGTGGAGATATTTCCATGTTTATACAGATGGCGGTGTAGATATTTCCATATTTATAGAGATAGCCATGTATATATTTCCATGTTTATACAGATAGTGGTGTAGACATTTCCATGTTTATAGAGATAGCGGTGTAGATATTTCCATCTTTATGCTGATAGCGATGTAGATATTTCTATGTTTTTACAGATTGCGGTGTAGGTATTTCCAAGTTTATGGAGATAACGCTGTAGATATTTCCATGTTTATACAGATGGCTGTGTAGGTATTTCCATGTGAATACAGATGGCAGTGTAGATATTTCCATGTTTATACAGATGGAGGTGAAGATATTTCCATGTTTATGTAGATGGCTGTGCAGTTACTTCCATGTTTTTACAGATGGTGGTGTGGTTATATCCATGTTTATACAGATACCGGTGCAGATATTTCCATGTTTATAGAGATGGCTGTGTAGATATTTCCATGTTTATACAGATGGCTTTGTAAATATTTCCATGTTTATACAGATGGCAGTGTAGATATTTCCATCTTTACACAGATAGCGGTGTACATATTTCCATGTTTACACAGATAGCTGTGTAGATATTTCCATATTTACACAGATAGTGTTGTAGATATTTCCATTTTTACACAGGTAGCAGTGTAGATATTTCCATGTTTATATAGATAGCAGTGTAGATATTTCCATGTTTATAGAACTAGCGGTGTAGATTTTTCCATGTTTATACAGATATCGATGCAGATATTTCCAGGTTTATACAGATAGCGGTGAAGATATTTCCATGTCTCTACAGATAGCGTTGTAGAAATTTCCATGTTTATACAGATAGCGGTGTACATATTTCCTTGTTTAAACAGATAGCGGTGGAGATATTTCCATGTTTATACAGATAGCGGTGTCGATATTTCCATGTTCATAGAGATGGCTGAGTAGATATGTCCATGTTTATACTGATGGCTGTGCAGATATTTCCATGTTTATACGGATAGCGGTGTAGATATTTCCATGTTTACAGAGATATCGGTGTAGATATTTCCATATTTACACAGATTGCGGGGTAGATATTTCCATCTTTACACAGATAGTGCTGTACATATTTCCATGTTTACACAGATAGCTTTGTAGATATTTCCATGTTTACACTGATAACGTTGTAGTTATTTCCATGTTTATACAGATAGCGCTGTAGATATTTCCATGTATATAAAGATAGCGGTGTAGATATTTCTATGTTTATAGAGATAGCGGTGGAGATATTTCCATGTTTATACAGATAGTGATGTAGATATTTCAATGTTTATGCAGATAGCGGTGGAGATATTTCCATGTTTATACATATAGCGGTGGAGATATTTACATGTTTATACAGATGGCGGTGAAGATATTTCCAAGCTTTTGGAGATAGCGGTGTAGATATTTCCATGTTTATGCTGATAGCAGTGTAGATATTTCTATGTTTTCACAGATTGCGATGTAGGTATTTCCATGTTTATGGAGATAGTGGTGTAGATATTTCCATGTTTATACAGATGGCTGTGTAGATATTTCCATGTGTATACAGATGGCAGTGTAGATATTTCAATGTTTATACAGATGGAGTTGTCGATATTTCCATGTTTATACAGATGACAGTGCAGATATATCCATGTTTTTACAGATGGCGGTGTGGCTATATCCATTTTTTTACAGATAGCGGTATAGATATTTCCATGTTTATGCAGATAGCGGTGTATATATTTCCATGTTTATACAGATAGTGGTGTAGATATTTCCATGTTTATACTGATAGCGTTGTAGATATTTCCATCTTTACACAGATAGCGGTGTACATATTTCCATGTTTACACAGATAGCTGTGTAGATATTTCCATGTTCACACAGATAGTGTTATGGATATTTCTATGTTTATACAGATAGTTGTGCAGATATTTTCATGTTTATAAAGAGAGCGGTGTAGATATTTCCATGTTTATAGAGATAGCGGTGGAGGTATTTTCATGTATATACAGATAGCGATGTAGACATTCCCACGTTTATACAGATAGCGGTGTAGATATTTCCATTTTTATACAGATAGCGGTGTATATTTTTCCATGTTTACACACATAGCTGTGTATATATTTCCATGTTTACACAGATAGTGTTGTAGATATTTCCATGTTTATACAGATATCGGTGTAGATATTTCCATGTTTATAAAGATAGCGGTGTAGATATTTCCATCTTTATAGAGATAGCGGTGTAGATATAGCCATGTTTATTCAGATAGCGAAGGATATTTCCAGGTTTATACAGATAGCGGTGAAGATATTTCCATGTTAATACAGATAGCGGTGTAGATATTTCCATGTTTATACAAATAGCGGTGTTCTTATTTCCATGTGTATACAGATAGTGGTGGAGATATTTCCATGTTTTTTAGATAGCGGTGGAGATATTTCCATCTTTATACAGATGGCGGTGTAGATATTTCCAAGTTTATACAAATAGCGGTGTCGATATTTCCACGTTCATAGAGATGGCTGTGTAGATATTTCCATGTTTATACTGATGGCTCTGCAGATATTTCCATGTATATACAGATGGCAGTGCAGATATTTCCATATTTATACAGATAGCAGTGTAGATATTTCCATGTTTACAGAGGACCGTTTAGGTATTTCCATGTTTATACAGATGGCGGTGTAGACATTTCCACGTTTATTGAGATAGCAATGTAGATATTTCCATGTTTATACAGACAGCGGTGTAGACATTTCCAGGTTTATAGAGATAGCGGTGTAGTTATTTCCATATTTATACAGATAGTGGTGTAGGTATTTCCATGTTTATACAGACAGCGGTGTCGATATTTCCATTTTAATAGAGGTGGCGGTGTAGTTATTTCCATGTTCATGCAGATGGCGGTGTAGATAATTCCATTTTAATACAGGTCGCGGCGTAGATATTTCCATGTTCATGCAGATGGTGGTGTAGATATTTCCTCTTTTACACAGAGAGCGGTGTACATATTTCCATGTGTATACAGATGGCAGTGTACGTATTTCCATGTTTATACAGATGGAGGTGAAGATACTTCCATGTTTCTTTAGATGACTGTGTAGTTATTTCCATGTTTTTACAGATGGCGGTGTACATATTTCCACGTTTATACAGATAGTGGAGTGGCTGTTTCCATCTTTATACAGATAGCGATGTAGATATTTCCATGTTTATAGAGATGGCTGTTTAGATATTTCCATGTTTATACAGATAGCGGTGTAGACATTCCATATTTATAGAGATAGCGGTGTAGATATTTCCATATTTATATTGATAGCGGTGTAGATATTTCCATGTTTATACAGATAGTCATGTAGATATTTCCATGTTTATACAGATAGAAGTGGAGATAATTCCATGTTTATACAGATAGCGGTGGAGATATTTCCATGTTTATACAGATAGAGTTGTGGATATTACCATGTTTATAGAGATGGCGGTGTAGGTATTTCCAACTTTATACAGATAGCGGTGTAGATATTTCCATGTTTATACAGATGGCGGTGTACATATTTCCATGTTTACACAGATAGCGGTGTAGGTATTTCCAAGTTTATAGAGATAGCGTTGTAGATATTTCCATGTTTTACAGATTGCTGTGTAGATATTTCCATGTTTATAGCGATAGCGGTGTACGTATTTCCATGTTTATACAGATGGAGGTGAAGATACTTCCATGTTTCTACAGATGACTGTGTAGATGACTCCATGTTTTTACAGATCGCGGTGTAGATATTTCCATGTTTATACAGATAGTGGTGTGGCTGTTTCCATGTTTATACAGATAGCGATGTAGATATTTCCATGTTTATAGAGATGGCTGTTTAGATATTTCCATGTTTATTCAGATAGCGGTGTAGACATTCCATATTTATACAGACAGCGGTGTAGATATTGCCATATTTATACTGATAGCGGTGTAGATATTTCCATGTTTATACAGATAGCGGTGTAGGTATTTCCATGTTTATACAGATATCGGTGTAGTTATATCCATATTTATACAGATGACTGTGTATATATTTCCATGTTTATACAGATAACGATGTAGATATTTCCATGTTTATACAGATAGCCGTGTAGATATTTCCATGTTTATACAGATAGCAGTGGAGGTAATTCCATGTTTATACAGATAGCGGTGGAGATATTTCCATGTTTATACAGATAGCGTTGGGGATATTACCATGTTTATAGAGATGGCGGTGTAGATATTTCCAACTTTATACAGATATAGGTGTAGGTATTTCCACGTTTATAGAGATAGCGGTGTAGATATTTCCATGTTTACACAGATAGCGGTGTAGATATTTCCATGTTTTACAGATTGCTGTGTAGATATTTCCATGTGTATACAGATGGCAGTGTACGTATTTCCATGTTTATACAGATGGAGGTGAAGATACTTCCATGTTTCTACAGATGACTGTGTAGTTATTTCCATGTTTTTACTGATGGTGGTGTACATATTTCCATGTTTATACAAATAGTGGTGTGGCTGTTTCCATGTTTATACAGATAGCGATGTAGATATTTCCATGTTTATAGAGATGGCTGTTTAGATATTTCCATGTTTATACAGATAGCGGTGTAGACATTCCATATTTATAGAGATAGCGGTGTAGATATTTCCATATTTATATTGATAGCGGTGTAGATATTTCCATGTTTATACTGATAGCCATGTAGATATTTCCGTGTTTATACAGATTGCAGTGGAGATAATTCCATGTTTATACAGATAGCGGTGGAGATATTTCCATGTTTATACAGATAGCGTTGGGGATATTACCATGTTTATAGAGATGGCGGTGTAGATATTTCCAACATTATACAGATAGCGGTGTAGATATTTCCATGTTTATACAGATAGCGGTGTAGATATTTCCATGTTTACACAGATAGCGGTGTAGGTATTTCCAAGTTTATAGAGATAGCGGTGTAGATATTTCCATGTTTTACAGATTGCTGTGTAGATATTTCCATGTGTATACAGATGACAGTGTACATATTTCCATGTTTATACAGATAGAGGTGAAGATACTTCCATGTTTCTACAGATGACTGTGTAGATGTTTCCATGTTTTTACAGATCGCGGTGTAGATATTTCCATGTTTATACAGATAGTGGTGTGGCTATTTCCATGTTTATACAGATAGCGATGTAGATATTTCCATGTTTATAGAGATGGCTGTTTAGATATTTCCATGTTTATACAGATAGCGGTGTACACATTCCATATTTATAGAGATAGCGGTGTAGATATTTCCATATTTATACTGATAGCGGTGTAGATATTTCCATGTTTATACAGATAACGGTGTAGTTATTTCCATGTTTATACGGATGACTGTGTATATATTTCCATGTTTATACAGATGACGGTGGAGATATTTCCATGTTTATAGAGATTTCGGTGTAGACATTTCCATGTTTATTCATATAGCTGTGTAGATATTTCCATGTTTATAGAGATAGCGGTGTAGATATTTCCATATTTATAAAGATAGCCGTGTAGTTATTTCCATATCTATTCAGATGGTGGTGTATATATTTCCATGTTTATGCAGATAGCGGTGTGGCTACTTCCATGTTTATACAGATGGCAGTGTAGTTATTTCCATGTTTATACAGATATCGAAGTAGATATTTCCAAGTTTCTACAGATAGCGGTGTAGATATTTCCATGTTTATACAGATGGCTGTGTAGATATTTCCATGTGTATACAGATGACAGTGTAGATATTTCCATGTTTATACAGATGGAGGTGTAGATATTTCCATGTTTACACAAATGAATGTGTAGATATTTCCACATATTTACAGATAAAGTTGTAGATATTTCCATGTTTATACAGATAGCGGTGTAGATATTTCCATGTTTATACAGATAGCGGTGTAGATATTTACATGTTTATACAGATAGCGGTGTAGCTATTTCCATGTTTATACTGATTGCGGTGGAGTTATTTCCATGTTTATGCAGATAGCGGTGTAGATAATTCCATGTTTATAGAGATAACGGGGGAGATATTTCCATGTTTGTACAGATAGCGATTTTGATATTTCCATGTTCATACACATAGCAGTGGAGGTATTTCCATGTTTATACAGATAGCGGTAGAGATATTTCCATGTTTATACAGATAGCGTTGGAGATATTTGCATGTTTATAGATATGGTGGTGTAGATATTTCCATATTTATACAGATAGCTGTGTAGATATTTTGACGTTTATTCAGATGGTGGTGTAGATATTTCCATGTTTATACAGATAGCGGTGTGGCTACTTCCATGTTTATACAGATGGCAGTGTAGCTATTTCCATGTTTATACAGATAGTGATGTAGATATTTCCATGTTTAAAGAGATAGCGGTGTAGATATTTCCATTTTTATGCAGATGGCTGTGTGGATATTTCCATGTGTATACAGTGAGCAATGTAGATATTTCCATGTTTACACAGTTGGAGGTGTAGGTTTTTCCATGTTTACAGATGACTGTGTAGATATTTCCAAGTTTATAGAGATAGGGGTGTAGATATTTCCCTGTTTATACAGATGGCTATGAAGATATTTCCATGTTAATACAGGTAGCGGTGTAGATATTTCCATGTTTATACAGATAGCGGTGCCGATATTTCCATGTTTATACAGATATCGTTGTAGATATTTCCATGTTTATACAGATAATCGTGTAGATATTTCCATGTTTATACAGATAGTGGTGGAGATATTTCCATGTTTACACAGATAGTGATGGAGATATTTCCATGTTTATACTGATGGCGGTGCAGATATTTTCAAGTTCATACCGAAGGCGGTGTAGATTTTTCCATGTTTATACAGATAGCGGTGTAGATATTTCCATATTTACACAGATAGCAGTGTAGGTATTTCCATGTTTATAGAGATAGCATTGTAGATATTTCCATGTTTATTCAGATGGCTGTGTAGATATTTCCATGTTTATACAGATGACAGTGCAGATATTTCCATGTTTATACAGATAGTGGTGTAGATATTTCCATGTTTATACAGATGACTGTGAAGTTATTACCATTTTTAAAGAGATGGCAGTGAAGGTACTTCCATGTTTACAGAGATAACCATGTAGATATTTCCATGTTTATACAGATACTGCTGTAGACATTTCCATTTTGTTAGAGATGGCAGTGTAGATATTTCCATATTTTTACAGATAGCTGTGTAGATATTTTCAAGTTTATACAGATAGCGGTGTAGAGATTTCCATGTCTATACAAATAGCGTTGTAGATATTTCCATGTTCATACAGATAGCGGTGGAGTTATTTCCATGTTTATTCACATGGTGGTGTATATATTTCCATATTTATACAGATAGCGGTGTGTCTACTTCCATGTTTATACAGATGGCAGTGTAGATGTTTCCATGTTTATTCAGATAGCGATGTAGTTATTTCCATATTTCTTCAGACAGCGCTGTAGATATTTCCATGTTTATACAGATGGCTGTGTAGATATTTCCATGTGTATACAGACGGCAGTGTAGATATTTCCATGTTTATACAGACGGCTGTGTAGATATTTCCATGTTTATACAGATCACAGTGTAGATATTTCCATGTTTATACATATAGTGTTGTAGATATTTCCATGTTTATACAGATGACCGTGTAGGTATGTCTATGTTTATACAGATGGCTGTGTAGATATATCCAGGTTTATACAGATAGCGGTGTAGATATTTCCATGTGTATAGAGATAGCGGTGTAGATATTTCCATGTTTATACAGATGGCTGTGTTGATATTTCCATGTGAATACAGATGACAGTGTAGATATTTCCATGTTTATACAGATGGAGGTGTAGGTATTTCGATGTTTCTACAGATGACTGTGTAGATATCTCCACGTTTTTACAGATGGCAGTGTAGATATTTCCATGTTTACGGACATAGCGCTGTAGATATTTACATGTTTATACAGATACCGGTGTAGATACTTCCATGTTTATACAGATAACGTTGTAGGTATTTCCATGTGTATACAGATGGCAGTTTAGATATTTCCATTTTTATACGGATGGAGGTGTAGATATTTCCATCTTTATACAGATGACTTTGTAGACATTTCCATGTTTTTACTGATGGCGGTGTAGATATTTCCATGTTTATACAGATAGCGGTGTGGCTATTTCCATGTTGATAGAGATAGCGATGTAGATATTTCCATGTTTATACAGATAGCGGTGTAGATATTTCCATGTTTATACAGATAGCGGTGGAGATATTTCCATGTTTATAAAGATAGCGGTGGAGATATTTCCATGTTTATACAGATGGCGGCGTAGATTTTTCCAAGTTTATTCATACAGCGGTGTATATATTTCCATGTTTATAGAGACAGCTGTGTAGGTATTTCCATGTTTATACAGATAGCGGTGCAGATATTTCCATGTTTGTACAGACGGCGGTGTTGATATTTCCATCTATGCACAGATGACCGTGTAGATATTTCCATATTTATAGAGATGGCGGCGCAGATATTTCCATGGATATGTAGATGGCGGTGTAGATATTTCTTTGTTTAAACAAATAGCGGTGTAGTTATTTCCATGTTTGTACAGATATCGGTGTAGATATTTCCATGTATATACAGATGGCTGTGTAGATATTTCCATGTTTATACAGATGGCTTTGTAGATATTCCCATGTTTATACAGATGACTTTGTAGGTATTTCCATGTTTATACAGATGGCGGTGTAGATATTTCCATGTTTATAGAGAGAGCTGTGTAGATATTTCCATGTTTATACAGATAGCGGTGTAGACATTTCCGTGTTTATACAGATCGCGGTGTAGGTAATTCCATGTTTATACAGATCGCGGTGTAGGTAATTCCATGTTTATACAGATCGCATTGTAGATATTTCCAGTTTTATACAGATAGCGGTGTAGATATTTCCTTGTTTATACAGATTGCGCTGTAGATATTTCCATGTTTATAGAGATGGCGGTGTAGATATTTCCATGTTTATAGAGATAGCTGTGTAGATATTTCCATGTTTATACAGATAGCAGTGGAGATATTTCCATGTTTACAGATCGCGGTGTAGATATTGCCATGTTTATAGATATAGCGATGTAGATATTTCCATGTTTATAGAGCTCGCGGTGCAGATATTTATATCTTTATACGGATGCCATTGTAGATATTTCCTTATTCACACAGATGGCGGTGTAGATGTTTCCATGTTTATACAGATGGAGGAGTAGTTAGTTCCATGTTTATGGAGATGGCAGTGCAGATATTTTCATGTTTATAGAGATGGCGGTGTAGATATTTCCATGTTTATAGAGATAGCAGTGTAGATATTTACATGTTTATACAGATGGCTGTGTAGATATTTCCATGTGTATACAGATGGCATTGTAGATATTTCCATGTTTATACAGATGACTGTATAGGTATTTCCATGTTTTTACAGATGGCAGTGCAGATATTTCCATGTTTATATAGATAGCGATGTAGATATTTCCATGTTTGCACAGATGGCGGTGTTGATATTTCCATCTATACACAGATGGCAGTGTAGATACTTCCATGTTTATACAGATGGCGGCATAGATATTTCCATGGACATGCAGATGGCGGTGTAGATATTTCCATGTTTATACAGATGACTGTGTAGAAATTTCCATATTTATACAGAGGGCTTTGTAGATATTTCCATGTTTATACAGATGGCAGTGTAGATATTTCCATGTTCCTACACATGACTGTGTAGGTATTTCCATGTTTATAGAGATGGCTTTGTAGATATTTCCATCTTATAGAGATGGCATTGTAGATATTTCCATGTTCATAGAGATAGCGGTGTTGATTTTTCCATGTTTGTAGAGATAGCAGTGTGGACATATCCATGTTTATACAGATAGGGGTGTAGATATTTCCATGTTTATAGAGATGGCGGTGTAGATATTTCCATGTTTATACAGATCACGGTGTAGATATTTCCTTGTTTATACAAATAGCGGTGTAGTTATTTCCATGTTTATACAGATAGTGGTGTAGATATTTCCATGTATATACAGAATGGCTGTGTAGATATTTCCATGTTTATACAGATGGCTGTGTAGATATTTCCATGTTTATACAGTTGACTTTGTATTGATTTCCATGTTTATACAGACGGCGGTGTAGATATTTCCATGTTTATAGAGATAGCTGAGTAGATATTTCCATGTTTATACAGAGAGCGGTGTAGATATTTCCATGTTTATACAGATCGCGGTGTAGATATTTCCATGTTTATTCAGATCGGGGTGTAGATATTTCCATGTTTATACAGATCGCGGTGTAGATATTTCCATGTTTATACAGATAGCGGTGTAGATATTTCCATGTTTACATAGATTGCAGTGTAGATATTTCCTTGTTTATAGAGATAGCGGTGTGGGTATTTCCATGTTTATAGACATAGCGGTGTAGATATTTCCATGTTTATATAGATGTCGTTGTAGGTATTGCCATGTTTATACCGATAGCGGTGTTGGTATTTCCACGTTTACACAGATAGCGATGTAGATATTTCCATGTTTATACAGCTCGCGGTGCAGATAATTATATCTTTATACAGATGGCATTGTAGATATTTCCTTATTCACACAGATGGCGGTGTAGATGTTTCCATGTTTATACAGATGGCGGAGTAGTTAGTTCTATGATTATGGAGATGGCAGGTTAGATATTTTCATGTTTATGGAGATGGCGGTGTAGGTATTTCCATGTTTATAGAGATAGCAGTGTAGATATTTACATGTTTATAGAGATGGCTGTGTAGATATTTTCATGTTTATAGAGATGGAGGTGTAGATATTTCTATGTATATAGAGATAGCAGTGTAGATATTTTCATGTTTATAGAGAAAGCGGTGTAGGTATTTCCATGTTTATAGAGATAGCGGTGTAGATACTTCCATATTTATACTGATAGCGGTGTAGGTATTTCCATGTTTATACAGATTGCGGTGTAGATATTTCCATGTTTCTACAGATGGCGGTGTAGATATTTCCTTCTTTATACAGACAGCGGTGTAGATATTTCCATGTTTATACAGGTAGTGGTATAGATATTTCCAAGTTTACAGAGATAGCAGTGTAGTTATTTCCATCTTTGCACAGATTGCCCTGTAGATATTTCCATGATAACGCAGATTGCTGTGTAGATATTTCCAAGTTTACACAGATAGCTGTGTAGATATTTCCATGTTGACACAGATAGCATTGTATATATTTCCATGTTTATACAGATAGCGGTGTAGATATTTCCATGTTTATACAGATAGCGGTGTAGATATTTCCATGTTTATACAGATAGCGGTGGGGTTATTTCCCTGTTTATACAGATAGCAATGTAGATATTTCCATGTTTATACAGATAGCGGTGTAGATATTTCCATGTTTATAGAGATAGCGGTGTAGATATTTCCATGTTTATACAGATGGCTGTGTAGATATTTCCATGTTTGTACAGACGGCAGTGTAGATATTTCCATGTTTATACAGATGGCGCTGTATATATTTCCATGTTTATACAGATTGCAGTGTAGATATTTCCATGTTTATACAGATAGCGGTGTAGATATTTCCATGTTTTCAGAGATAGCGGTGTAGATATTTCCATCTTTGCACAGATTGCGGTGTAGGTATTGCCAAATTTACACAGATTGTGGTGTAGATATTTCCAAGTTTACACAGATAGCTGTGTAGATATTTCCATGTTTACAGAGATAGCATTGTAGATATTTCCATGTTTATACAGATTGCAGTGTAGTTATTTCCATGTCTGTAGAGATAGCGGTGTAGGTATTTCCATATTTATACAGATTGCGGTGTAGATATTTCCATCTTTATACAGATGGTGGTGTAGTTATTTCCTTGTTTATACACATGGTAGTGAAGATATTTCCATGTTTATACAGATAGTGGTGTAGATATTTCCATGTTTATACAGATGGCGGTGTAGATACATCCATGTTTCTGAAGATGGCGGTGTAGATATTTTCATGTTTATAGAGATGGCAGTGTAGATATTCCCATGTATATAGAGATTGCGGTGTAGATATTTCCATGTTTATAGAGAAAGCGGTGTAGGTATTTCCATGTTTATAGAGAAAGCAGTGTGGATATTTCCATATTTATACAGATAGCGGTGTAGGTATTTCCATGTTTATACAGATGGCTGTGTAGATATTTCCTTGTTTATACAGATAGCGGTGTAGATATTTCCATGTTTATACAGATATCGGTGTAGATATTTCCAGGTTTATACGGAGAGCGGTGTAGATATTTCCACGTTTTACAGATAGTGATGTAGATATTTCCATCTTTTTACAGATAGCGGTGCAGATATTTCCATGTTTACACAAATAGCCGTGTAGATATTTCTATGTTTACCCAGATAGAGTTGCAGATATTTCCATGTTTATAAAGATAGCGGTGCAGATATTTCCATCTTTATACAGATAGCGGTGTGGGTTTTTTCATGTTTATACAGATAGCGGTGTGGGTATTTCTATGTTTATACAGATAGCGGTATAGATATTTCCATGTTTATGGAGATGACTGTCTAGATATTTCCATGTTTATACAGCTTTCCGTGTAGATATTTCCATGTTTATACAGACAGCAATGTAGATATTTCTATGTTTATAGAGATAGCGGTGTAGATATTTTCATGTTCATACAAACAACAGTGTAGATATTTTCATGTTTATGGAGATAGCGGTGTAGATATTTCCATTTTTATAGACATAGCGGTGTAAATATTTCCAAGTTTTTACAGATAGCGGTGTAAGTATTTCCATGATGATACAGATAGCGGTGTAAATATTTTCATGTTTATAGACATAGCGGTGTAGATATTTCCATGTTTTTAGAGATAGCGTTGCAAATATTTCCATGTTTATACAGATAGCCGTGTAAATGTTTACACGTTTATAGGGATAGCGGTGTAGATATTCCACGTTTATACAGATAGCGGTGTAGATATTTCCGCGTTTATAGAGATAGCGGTGTAGATTTTCCATGTTTATACAGATAGCGGTGAAGATATTTCCACTTTTATACAGATTGCGGTGTAGAAATTTCCAAGTTTATACACATAGCGGTGCAGATATTTCCACGTTTATACTCATACCGGTGTAGATATTTCCATGTTTATACAGATAGCGGTGTAGACATTTGCACGTTTGTAGACATAGCGATGTAGATATTTCCACGTCTATACAGACAGCGGTGTAGGTATTTCCACATTAATACAGATAACGGTGTAGATATTTCCAGGTTTATAGAGACAGCGGTGTAGATATTTCCATGTTTCTACAGATAGCGGTGTAGATATTTCCATGTTTATTTAGACAGCGGTGTAGATATTTCCATATTTATACAGATAGCGGTGTAGCTATTTCCACGTTTATACAGTCAGTGGTGTAGATATTTCCATGTTTAAACAGATAGCCATGTATATATTTCCATGTTTATACAGACAGCGGTGTAGATGTTTCCATGTTTTACAGATAGTAGTGTAGATATTTCCATGTTTATAGAGATAGCGGTGTAGATATTTCCATGTTTATAGAGATGGCTGTTTAGATATTTCCATGTTTATACAGATAGCGGTGTAGACATTCCATATTTATAGAGATAGCGGTGTAGATATTTCCATATTTATATTGATAGCGGTGTAGATATTTCCATGTTTATACAGATAGTCATGTAGATATTTCCATGTTTATACAGATAGAAGTGGAGATAATTCCATGTTTATACAGATAGCGGTGGAGATATTTCCATGTTTATACAGATAGAGTTGTGGATATTACCATGTTTATAGAGATGGCGGTGTAGGTATTTCCAACTTTATACAGATAGCGGTGTAGATATTTCCATGTTTATACAGATGGCGGTGTACATATTTCCATGTTTACACAGATAGCGGTGTAGGTATTTCCAAGTTTATAGAGATAGCGTTGTAGATATTTCCATGTTTTACAGATTGCTGTGTAGATATTTCCATGTTTATAGCGATAGCGGTGTACGTATTTCCATGTTTATACAGATGGAGGTGAAGATACTTCCATGTTTCTACAGATGACTGTGTAGATGACTCCATGTTTTTACAGATCGCGGTGTAGATATTTCCATGTTTATACAGATAGTGGTGTGGCTGTTTCCATGTTTATACAGATAGCGATGTAGATATTTCCATGTTTATAGAGATGGCTGTTTAGATATTTCCATGTTTATTCAGATAGCGGTGTAGACATTCCATATTTATACAGACAGCGGTGTAGATATTGCCATATTTATACTGATAGCGGTGTAGATATTTCCATGTTTATACAGATAGCGGTGTAGGTATTTCCATGTTTATACAGATATCGGTGTAGTTATATCCATATTTATACAGATGACTGTGTATATATTTCCATGTTTATACAGATAACGATGTAGATATTTCCATGTTTATACAGATAGCCGTGTAGATATTTCCATGTTTATACAGATAGCAGTGGAGGTAATTCCATGTTTATACAGATAGCGGTGGAGATATTTCCATGTTTATACAGATAGCGTTGGGGATATTACCATGTTTATAGAGATGGCGGTGTAGATATTTCCAACTTTATACAGATATAGGTGTAGGTATTTCCACGTTTATAGAGATAGCGGTGTAGATATTTCCATGTTTACACAGATAGCGGTGTAGATATTTCCATGTTTTACAGATTGCTGTGTAGATATTTCCATGTGTATACAGATGGCAGTGTACGTATTTCCATGTTTATACAGATGGAGGTGAAGATACTTCCATGTTTCTACAGATGACTGTGTAGTTATTTCCATGTTTTTACTGATGGTGGTGTACATATTTCCATGTTTATACAAATAGTGGTGTGGCTGTTTCCATGTTTATACAGATAGCGATGTAGATATTTCCATGTTTATAGAGATGGCTGTTTAGATATTTCCATGTTTATACAGATAGCGGTGTAGACATTCCATATTTATAGAGATAGCGGTGTAGATATTTCCATATTTATATTGATAGCGGTGTAGATATTTCCATGTTTATACTGATAGCCATGTAGATATTTCCGTGTTTATACAGATTGCAGTGGAGATAATTCCATGTTTATACAGATAGCGGTGGAGATATTTCCATGTTTATACAGATAGCGTTGGGGATATTACCATGTTTATAGAGATGGCGGTGTAGATATTTCCAACATTATACAGATAGCGGTGTAGATATTTCCATGTTTATACAGATAGCGGTGTAGATATTTCCATGTTTACACAGATAGCGGTGTAGGTATTTCCAAGTTTATAGAGATAGCGGTGTAGATATTTCCATGTTTTACAGATTGCTGTGTAGATATTTCCATGTGTATACAGATGACAGTGTACATATTTCCATGTTTATACAGATAGAGGTGAAGATACTTCCATGTTTCTACAGATGACTGTGTAGATGTTTCCATGTTTTTACAGATCGCGGTGTAGATATTTCCATGTTTATACAGATAGTGGTGTGGCTATTTCCATGTTTATACAGATAGCGATGTAGATATTTCCATGTTTATAGAGATGGCTGTTTAGATATTTCCATGTTTATACAGATAGCGGTGTACACATTCCATATTTATAGAGATAGCGGTGTAGATATTTCCATATTTATACTGATAGCGGTGTAGATATTTCCATGTTTATACAGATAACGGTGTAGTTATTTCCATGTTTATACGGATGACTGTGTATATATTTCCATGTTTATACAGATGACGGTGGAGATATTTCCATGTTTATAGAGATTTCGGTGTAGACATTTCCATGTTTATTCATATAGCTGTGTAGATATTTCCATGTTTATAGAGATAGCGGTGTAGATATTTCCATATTTATAAAGATAGCCGTGTAGTTATTTCCATATCTATTCAGATGGTGGTGTATATATTTCCATGTTTATGCAGATAGCGGTGTGGCTACTTCCATGTTTATACAGATGGCAGTGTAGTTATTTCCATGTTTATACAGATATCGAAGTAGATATTTCCAAGTTTCTACAGATAGCGGTGTAGATATTTCCATGTTTATACAGATGGCTGTGTAGATATTTCCATGTGTATACAGATGACAGTGTAGATATTTCCATGTTTATACAGATGGAGGTGTAGATATTTCCATGTTTACACAAATGAATGTGTAGATATTTCCACATATTTACAGATAAAGTTGTAGATATTTCCATGTTTATACAGATAGCGGTGTAGATATTTCCATGTTTATACAGATAGCGGTGTAGATATTTACATGTTTATACAGATAGCGGTGTAGCTATTTCCATGTTTATACTGATTGCGGTGGAGTTATTTCCATGTTTATGCAGATAGCGGTGTAGATAATTCCATGTTTATAGAGATAACGGGGGAGATATTTCCATGTTTGTACAGATAGCGATTTTGATATTTCCATGTTCATACACATAGCAGTGGAGGTATTTCCATGTTTATACAGATAGCGGTAGAGATATTTCCATGTTTATACAGATAGCGTTGGAGATATTTGCATGTTTATAGATATGGTGGTGTAGATATTTCCATATTTATACAGATAGCTGTGTAGATATTTTGACGTTTATTCAGATGGTGGTGTAGATATTTCCATGTTTATACAGATAGCGGTGTGGCTACTTCCATGTTTATACAGATGGCAGTGTAGCTATTTCCATGTTTATACAGATAGTGATGTAGATATTTCCATGTTTAAAGAGATAGCGGTGTAGATATTTCCATTTTTATGCAGATGGCTGTGTGGATATTTCCATGTGTATACAGTGAGCAATGTAGATATTTCCATGTTTACACAGTTGGAGGTGTAGGTTTTTCCATGTTTACAGATGACTGTGTAGATATTTCCAAGTTTATAGAGATAGGGGTGTAGATATTTCCCTGTTTATACAGATGGCTATGAAGATATTTCCATGTTAATACAGGTAGCGGTGTAGATATTTCCATGTTTATACAGATAGCGGTGCCGATATTTCCATGTTTATACAGATATCGTTGTAGATATTTCCATGTTTATACAGATAATCGTGTAGATATTTCCATGTTTATACAGATAGTGTTGGAGATATTTCCATGTTTACACAGATAGTGATGGAGATATTTCCATGTTTATACTGATGGCGGTGCAGATATTTTCAAGTTCATACCGAAGGCGGTGTAGATTTTTCCATGTTTATACAGATAGCGGTGTAGATATTTCCATATTTACACAGATAGCAGTGTAGGTATTTCCATGTTTATAGAGATAGCATTGTAGATATTTCCATGTTTATTCAGATGGCTGTGTAGATATTTCCATGTTTATACAGATGACAGTGCAGATATTTCCATGTTTATACAGATAGTGGTGTAGATATTTCCATGTTTATACAGATGACTGTGAAGTTATTACCATTTTTAAAGAGATGGCAGTGAAGGTACTTCCATGTTTACAGAGATAACCATGTAGATATTTCCATGTTTATACAGATACTGCTGTAGACATTTCCATTTTGTTAGAGATGGCAGTGTAGATATTTCCATATTTTTACAGATAGCTGTGTAGATATTTTCAAGTTTATACAGATAGCGGTGTAGAGATTTCCATGTCTATACAAATAGCGTTGTAGATATTTCCATGTTCATACAGATAGCGGTGGAGTTATTTCCATGTTTATTCACATGGTGGTGTATATATTTCCATATTTATACAGATAGCGGTGTGTCTACTTCCATGTTTATACAGATGGCAGTGTAGATGTTTCCATGTTTATTCAGATAGCGATGTAGTTATTTCCATATTTCTTCAGACAGCGCTGTAGATATTTCCATGTTTATACAGATGGCTGTGTAGATATTTCCATGTGTATACAGACGGCAGTGTAGATATTTCCATGTTTATACAGACGGCTGTGTAGATATTTCCATGTTTATACAGATCACAGTGTAGATATTTCCATGTTTATACATATAGTGTTGTAGATATTTCCATGTTTATACAGATGACCGTGTAGGTATGTCTATGTTTATACAGATGGCTGTGTAGATATATCCAGGTTTATACAGATAGCGGTGTAGATATTTCCATGTGTATAGAGATAGCGGTGTAGATATTTCCATGTTTATACAGATGGCTGTGTTGATATTTCCATGTGAATACAGATGACAGTGTAGATATTTCCATGTTTATACAGATGGAGGTGTAGGTATTTCGATGTTTCTACAGATGACTGTGTAGATATCTCCACGTTTTTACAGATGGCAGTGTAGATATTTCCATGTTTACGGACATAGCGCTGTAGATATTTACATGTTTATACAGATACCGGTGTAGATACTTCCATGTTTATACAGATAACGTTGTAGGTATTTCCATGTGTATACAGATGGCAGTTTAGATATTTCCATTTTTATACGGATGGAGGTGTAGATATTTCCATCTTTATACAGATGACTTTGTAGACATTTCCATGTTTTTACTGATGGCGGTGTAGATATTTCCATGTTTATACAGATAGCGGTGTGGCTATTTCCATGTTGATAGAGATAGCGATGTAGATATTTCCATGTTTATACAGATAGCGGTGTAGATATTTCCATGTTTATACAGATAGCGGTGGAGATATTTCCATGTTTATAAAGATAGCGGTGGAGATATTTCCATGTTTATACAGATGGCGGCGTAGATTTTTCCAAGTTTATTCATACAGCGGTGTATATATTTCCATGTTTATAGAGACAGCTGTGTAGGTATTTCCATGTTTATACAGATAGCGGTGCAGATATTTCCATGTTTGTACAGACGGCGGTGTTGATATTTCCATCTATGCACAGATGACCGTGTAGATATTTCCATATTTATAGAGATGGCGGCGCAGATATTTCCATGGATATGTAGATGGCGGTGTAGATATTTCTTTGTTTAAACAAATAGCGGTGTAGTTATTTCCATGTTTGTACAGATATCGGTGTAGATATTTCCATGTATATACAGATGGCTGTGTAGATATTTCCATGTTTATACAGATGGCTTTGTAGATATTCCCATGTTTATACAGATGACTTTGTAGGTATTTCCATGTTTATACAGATGGCGGTGTAGATATTTCCATGTTTATAGAGAGAGCTGTGTAGATATTTCCATGTTTATACAGATAGCGGTGTAGACATTTCCGTGTTTATACAGATCGCGGTGTAGGTAATTCCATGTTTATACAGATCGCGGTGTAGGTAATTCCATGTTTATACAGATCGCATTGTAGATATTTCCAGTTTTATACAGATAGCGGTGTAGATATTTCCTTGTTTATACAGATTGCGCTGTAGATATTTCCATGTTTATAGAGATGGCGGTGTAGATATTTCCATGTTTATAGAGATAGCTGTGTAGATATTTCCATGTTTATACAGATAGCAGTGGAGATATTTCCATGTTTACAGATCGCGGTGTAGATATTGCCATGTTTATAGATATAGCGATGTAGATATTTCCATGTTTATAGAGCTCGCGGTGCAGATATTTATATCTTTATACGGATGCCATTGTAGATATTTCCTTATTCACACAGATGGCGGTGTAGATGTTTCCATGTTTATACAGATGGAGGAGTAGTTAGTTCCATGTTTATGGAGATGGCAGTGCAGATATTTTCATGTTTATAGAGATGGCGGTGTAGATATTTCCATGTTTATAGAGATAGCAGTGTAGATATTTACATGTTTATACAGATGGCTGTGTAGATATTTCCATGTGTATACAGATGGCATTGTAGATATTTCCATGTTTATACAGATGACTGTATAGGTATTTCCATGTTTTTACAGATGGCAGTGCAGATATTTCCATGTTTATATAGATAGCGATGTAGATATTTCCATGTTTGCACAGATGGCGGTGTTGATATTTCCATCTATACACAGATGGCAGTGTAGATACTTCCATGTTTATACAGATGGCGGCATAGATATTTCCATGGACATGCAGATGGCGGTGTAGATATTTCCATGTTTATACAGATGACTGTGTAGAAATTTCCATATTTATACAGAGGGCTTTGTAGATATTTCCATGTTTATACAGATGGCAGTGTAGATATTTCCATGTTCCTACACATGACTGTGTAGGTATTTCCATGTTTATAGAGATGGCTTTGTAGATATTTCCATCTTATAGAGATGGCATTGTAGATATTTCCATGTTCATAGAGATAGCGGTGTTGATTTTTCCATGTTTGTAGAGATAGCAGTGTGGACATATCCATGTTTATACAGATAGGGGTGTAGATATTTCCATGTTTATAGAGATGGCGGTGTAGATATTTCCATGTTTATACAGATCACGGTGTAGATATTTCCTTGTTTATACAAATAGCGGTGTAGTTATTTCCATGTTTATACAGATAGTGGTGTAGATATTTCCATGTATATACAGAATGGCTGTGTAGATATTTCCATGTTTATACAGATGGCTGTGTAGATATTTCCATGTTTATACAGTTGACTTTGTATTGATTTCCATGTTTATACAGACGGCGGTGTAGATATTTCCATGTTTATAGAGATAGCTGAGTAGATATTTCCATGTTTATACAGAGAGCGGTGTAGATATTTCCATGTTTATACAGATCGCGGTGTAGATATTTCCATGTTTATTCAGATCGGGGTGTAGATATTTCCATGTTTATACAGATCGCGGTGTAGATATTTCCATGTTTATACAGATAGCGGTGTAGATATTTCCATGTTTACATAGATTGCAGTGTAGATATTTCCTTGTTTATAGAGATAGCGGTGTGGGTATTTCCATGTTTATAGACATAGCGGTGTAGATATTTCCATGTTTATATAGATGTCGTTGTAGGTATTGCCATGTTTATACCGATAGCGGTGTTGGTATTTCCACGTTTACACAGATAGCGATGTAGATATTTCCATGTTTATACAGCTCGCGGTGCAGATAATTATATCTTTATACAGATGGCATTGTAGATATTTCCTTATTCACACAGATGGCGGTGTAGATGTTTCCATGTTTATACAGATGGCGGAGTAGTTAGTTCTATGATTATGGAGATGGCAGGTTAGATATTTTCATGTTTATGGAGATGGCGGTGTAGGTATTTCCATGTTTATAGAGATAGCAGTGTAGATATTTACATGTTTATAGAGATGGCTGTGTAGATATTTTCATGTTTATAGAGATGGAGGTGTAGATATTTCTATGTATATAGAGATAGCAGTGTAGATATTTTCATGTTTATAGAGAAAGCGGTGTAGGTATTTCCATGTTTATAGAGATAGCGGTGTAGATACTTCCATATTTATACTGATAGCGGTGTAGGTATTTCCATGTTTATACAGATTGCGGTGTAGATATTTCCATGTTTCTACAGATGGCGGTGTAGATATTTCCTTCTTTATACAGACAGCGGTGTAGATATTTCCATGTTTATACAGGTAGTGGTATAGATATTTCCAAGTTTACAGAGATAGCAGTGTAGTTATTTCCATCTTTGCACAGATTGCCCTGTAGATATTTCCATGATAACGCAGATTGCTGTGTAGATATTTCCAAGTTTACACAGATAGCTGTGTAGATATTTCCATGTTGACACAGATAGCATTGTATATATTTCCATGTTTATACAGATAGCGGTGTAGATATTTCCATGTTTATACAGATAGCGGTGTAGATATTTCCATGTTTATACAGATAGCGGTGGGGTTATTTCCCTGTTTATACAGATAGCAATGTAGATATTTCCATGTTTATACAGATAGCGGTGTAGATATTTCCATGTTTATAGAGATAGCGGTGTAGATATTTCCATGTTTATACAGATGGCTGTGTAGATATTTCCATGTTTGTACAGACGGCAGTGTAGATATTTCCATGTTTATACAGATGGCGCTGTATATATTTCCATGTTTATACAGATTGCAGTGTAGATATTTCCATGTTTATACAGATAGCGGTGTAGATATTTCCATGTTTTCAGAGATAGCGGTGTAGATATTTCCATCTTTGCACAGATTGCGGTGTAGGTATTGCCAAATTTACACAGATTGTGGTGTAGATATTTCCAAGTTTACACAGATAGCTGTGTAGATATTTCCATGTTTACAGAGATAGCATTGTAGATATTTCCATGTTTATACAGATTGCAGTGTAGTTATTTCCATGTCTGTAGAGATAGCGGTGTAGGTATTTCCATATTTATACAGATTGCGGTGTAGATATTTCCATCTTTATACAGATGGTGGTGTAGTTATTTCCTTGTTTATACACATGGTAGTGAAGATATTTCCATGTTTATACAGATAGTGGTGTAGATATTTCCATGTTTATACAGATGGCGGTGTAGATACATCCATGTTTCTGAAGATGGCGGTGTAGATATTTTCATGTTTATAGAGATGGCAGTGTAGATATTCCCATGTATATAGAGATTGCGGTGTAGATATTTCCATGTTTATAGAGAAAGCGGTGTAGGTATTTCCATGTTTATAGAGAAAGCAGTGTGGATATTTCCATATTTATACAGATAGCGGTGTAGGTATTTCCATGTTTATACAGATGGCTGTGTAGATATTTCCTTGTTTATACAGATAGCGGTGTAGATATTTCCATGTT
This sequence comes from Pan troglodytes, assembly GCF_028858775.2. NCBI lineage: Eukaryota > Metazoa > Chordata > Mammalia > Primates > Hominidae > Pan > Pan troglodytes. The sequence continues at coordinate 50,463,663 of NC_072420.2, forward strand.
TATACAGATATCGGTGTAGATATTTCCAGGTTTATACGGAGAGCGGTGTAGATATTTCCACGTTTTACAGATAGTGATGTAGATATTTCCATCTTTTTACAGATAGCGGTGCAGATATTTCCATGTTTACACAAATAGCCGTGTAGATATTTCTATGTTTACCCAGATAGAGTTGCAGATATTTCCATGTTTATAAAGATAGCGGTGCAGATATTTCCATCTTTATACAGATAGCGGTGTGGGTTTTTTCATGTTTATACAGATAGCGGTGTGGGTATTTCTATGTTTATACAGATAGCGGTATAGATATTTCCATGTTTATGGAGATGACTGTCTAGATATTTCCATGTTTATACAGCTTTCCGTGTAGATATTTCCATGTTTATACAGACAGCAATGTAGATATTTCTATGTTTATAGAGATAGCGGTGTAGATATTTTCATGTTCATACAAACAACAGTGTAGATATTTTCATGTTTATGGAGATAGCGGTGTAGATATTTCCATTTTTATAGACATAGCGGTGTAAATATTTCCAAGTTTTTACAGATAGCGGTGTAAGTATTTCCATGATGATACAGATAGCGGTGTAAATATTTTCATGTTTATAGACATAGCGGTGTAGATATTTCCATGTTTTTAGAGATAGCGTTGCAAATATTTCCATGTTTATACAGATAGCCGTGTAAATGTTTACACGTTTATAGGGATAGCGGTGTAGATATTCCACGTTTATACAGATAGCGGTGTAGATATTTCCGCGTTTATAGAGATAGCGGTGTAGATTTTCCATGTTTATACAGATAGCGGTGAAGATATTTCCACTTTTATACAGATTGCGGTGTAGAAATTTCCAAGTTTATACACATAGCGGTGCAGATATTTCCACGTTTATACTCATACCGGTGTAGATATTTCCATGTTTATACAGATAGCGGTGTAGACATTTGCACGTTTGTAGACATAGCGATGTAGATATTTCCACGTCTATACAGACAGCGGTGTAGGTATTTCCACATTAATACAGATAACGGTGTAGATATTTCCAGGTTTATAGAGACAGCGGTGTAGATATTTCCATGTTTCTACAGATAGCGGTGTAGATATTTCCATGTTTATTTAGACAGCGGTGTAGATATTTCCATATTTATACAGATAGCGGTGTAGCTATTTCCACGTTTATACAGTCAGTGGTGTAGATATTTCCATGTTTAAACAGATAGCCATGTATATATTTCCATGTTTATACAGACAGCGGTGTAGATGTTTCCATGTTTTACAGATAGTAGTGTAGATATTTCCATGTTTATAGAGATAGCGGTGTAGATATTTCCATGTTTATAGAGATAGCTTTGTAAATATTTCCATGTTTATACAGATAGCGGTGTAAGTATTTCCATGTTTATAGAGATAGCGGTGTAGATATTTCCATGTTTATAGAGATAGCGGTGTAGATATTTCCATGTTTATACAGATAGCGGTGTAGACATTTCCACATTTATACTTATAGCGGTGTAGATATTTCCAGGTTTATAGAGTTAGCGGTGTAGATGTTCCCACGTTTATAGAGATAGCGGTGTAGATATTTCCATGTTTTTAGAGATAGCGGTGTATATATTTCCACGTTTATAGAGATAGCGGTGTAGATATTTCCATGTTTCTAGAGACAGCGGTGTAGATATTTCCATGTTCATAGAGATAGCAGTGTAGATATTTCCATGTTTATAGAGACAGTGATGTAGATATTTGCGTGTTTATAGAGATAGCATTGTAGATATTTCCATGTTTATAGAGACAGTGGTGTAGATATTTCCATGTTTATACAGATAGAGGTGTAGATATTTCCATGTTTATAGAGACAGCAGTGTAGATATTTCCATGTTTATACAGATAGCGGTGTAGGTATTTCCATGTTTATAGAGATAGCGGTGTAGATATTTCCATGTTTATAGAGATAGCGGTGTAGTTATTTCCTTGTTTATAGAGACGGCAGTGTAAATAGTTCCATTTTTATACAGATAGCGTTGTAAATGTTTACACATTTACAGAGATAGCAGTGTAGATATTTCCACGTTTACAGAGATTTTATGAAAAGTTATTTTATGAAAACCAAACATGTCATTGGGGTACCTACCTTATGTCATTTTTTACATTGAGAGTGTTAAAAATACCCCTACCCTAACCAAAACCCTGACATATAGAGCCAGGAAAGCCATGCAATAAAGGATTCTTGGGCTTGTATGCCTGATAACAAAAACTTATCACAGAAGACTGCAAAAAACACAATCTTGCACAAAGCCCATTGCATCTTTGCACACAACAATGCTTTTGAAGGATATTTGCCCAACAACTGCCTGTCCAACCTGTGCCTGGCATCACCTTTGTTATTGATCTTTGTAGCCAAGGATAGTCATTTCCAAATGATATATAATCTTCCTCATTTTTTCTTTTGTCTTCCTTTACCTCCGTGAATATGCATATAGTTTACTCTGGCTTGCCTGTTTCTATTGCAAGGCTCTGTTTCCAAACGAATATCTTTTTCTTGTGGAGAGCCTCTCTCTGTTTGTTATTTAGGTTGATAAGAGAAATGTGAACATTTGAGAGCTCAGGTAAAAGGCCTTAGTCTACAGTGAAACTTTTTTGCACCCTTAGATGCTTACTTCCACTACAACTTGCAGGTGGGCCTTGAAAAGTTCTTGGAATAAGTTTGAGCTTTGGTCTTCTCCGATTCATTTAGCATAGATTCTCAAAATGTGGTCCCTGGACCCACAGCATCAGAATCACCTGGAGATTGTTAGAAATGCAAATCATCGGGCCTCATTCCAGACCCTCAGCTGGAAAATCTAGGGGCATGGCCAGACCCTCTGTAGCTGAACAAGCCATCCAGGTGGTTTTGATGCAGCTAAAGTTTTGGAACAACTAATGTAGCCCAATTTGGAAAACATGCCTCTGCAAGCCTCCCTAGCTGGTAAGCTGCTAGCATTTTTTGTTTGTTTGTTTCTTTGTTTTGATACAGGGTCTTGCTCTGTTGACCAGACCGTGACCTCCTGGGTTCAAGCGAGGACTCAGCCTCCTGAGTAGCCGGGACTACAGGTATGTGCCACCACCATGCCCAACTACTTTTTGTATTTTTTTTTTTGTAGGGATGGGGTTTTAGCCCAGGCTAGTCTCAAACTCCTGGACTCAAGCAATCTGCCCACTTTGGCCTCACGAAGTGCTGGGATTATAGGCATGGGCCACCACTCCTGGCCCAAAGTTCATATTTTAACTACTAACCTAAATTATTTTAAAAACAAAATTCTCCTTGGACTCAAACCAGGTCAGAGTGACATGATCATGTGCCTGTTTTGTGCAGGGTGAAGTGAGATTATTATCTAGGAAATAGCTGAAATGTCCTGAGGGTGACAAAGAGGAGCTGTGTTTTCAGCCAAATATCAGAACCAGGGCCACTGCCTGCCGCTGAACCCCAGCGGGGACACCTACTTTGTGTTTATCTGTGGTGGCTACGCTTGCCCACCTGGGTGGGAACCCTGAGAATGACTCCAGACTTTTCCAGGGACTGCATGCCAGGGTATTTTTACAATTTATGTGTAGACTTTGTTCGGGTGGAAAAGTTATTTTATGAAGACGAAACAAGCAATTGGGGTACCTACCTTATGGCATTTTTTACATTGAGAGTGTTAAAAATACCCCTACCCTAACCAAAACCCTGACAAATAGAGCCAGGGAAGGCCATGCAATAAAGGATTCTTGGGCTTGTATGCCTGATAACAAAAACTTATCACAGAAGACTGCAAAAAACACAATCTTGCACAAAGCCCATTGCAACTTTGCACACAACAATGCTTCTGAAGGATATTTGCCCAACAACTGCCTGTCCAACCTGGGCCTGGCATCACCTTTGTTATTGATCTTTGTAGCCAAGGATAATCATTTCCAAATGATCATATAATCTTCCTCATTTTTTCCTTTGTCTTCCTTTACCTCCGTGAATATGCATATAGTTTACTCTGGCTTGCCTGTTTCTATTGCAAGGCTCTGTTTCCAAACGAATATCTTTTTCTTGTGGAGAGCCTCTCTCTGTTTGTTATTTAGGTTGATAAGAGAAATGTGAACATTTGAGAGCTCAGGTAAAAGGCCTTAGTCTACAGTGAAACTTTTTTGCATCCTTAGATGCTTACTTCCACTACAACTTGCAGGTGGGCCTTGAAAAGTTCTTGGAATAAGTTTGAGCTTTGGTCTTCTCCGATTCATTTAGCATAGATTCTCAAAATGTGGTCCCTGGACCCACAGCATCAGCATCACCTGGAGATTGTTAGAAATGCAAATCATCGGGCCTCATTCCAGACCCTCAGCTGGAAACTCTAGGGGCATGGCCAGACCCTCTGTAGCTGAACAAGCCATCCAGGTGGTTTTGATGCAGCTAAAGTTCTGGAACAACTAATGTAGCCCCATTTGGAAAACTTGGCTCTACAGGCCTCCCTAGCTGGTAAGCTGCTAGCATTTTTTGTTTGCTTGTTTGTTTGTTTTGATACAGGGTCTTGCTCTGTTCACCAGACCGTGACCTCCTGGGTTGAAGTGAGGACTCAGCCTCCTGAGTAGCCGGGACTACAGGTATGTGCCACCACCATGCCCAACTACTTTTTGTATTTTTTTTTTTTGTAGGGATGGGGTTTTAGCCCAGGCTAATCTCAAACTCCTGGACTCAAGCAATCTGCCCACTTTGGCCTCACGAACTGCTTTGATTATAGGCATGAGCCACTGTGCCCGGCCCTGCCAGCTTTGTATAAGCTGAGGAGTTTTTAAAAATACCTAGACTCAGGGCAAACCCCAGACACTTAAGTCAGATTCTCTGGGAGGTGAAGCCCAGGCACTGGTATTTTTAAAGTCTCTACAGATGGTTCTAATGTGCTGCTAAGTTAGAGAACCGCTGATCTAGACCAGGTCTTTTCAAACTTAATGTGCACGTGAATTACCTGGACCTTGTTAAAATGCAGATTCAGTCTGCATAGGCCTGGGGTGGAGCCTGAGCTTCTGCATTTTTAACAAGTCTCTAGAGGATGCTGCTGCATCTGGGCTGCTAACTACACTTGGAGATAGGAGGTTCTGGAGAGCAGAGGAAAGAGCATGAACCATAACCTAGGGGCTGGTAGTCCTGACTTCCGAGCCAAGGTTTGCCTTTATGTGGCTGGCAACTTGCTTGGACTCCTACCTCAATTCTTTGGGCCCAAGGTTTGTCCTGCCTCAGAAGGATGTCAAGAAAATTGAGTGAGTAATGCAGAATTGTTTCTTAAAGTGTGTGCAGATGCTCCATGAATTTAGAGAGTATGTGGATGCACATGACTAAATTTTAACAGTTGTGACCATCTTGTTATGAGTACTTAGAACAAGTAATAATGGCTTTTGATGTATAGTAGTAAGAAAGCTTCCTTTTAAAAGGCGTGTATTTAAGTTTCAAAAGTGGGTCTATTTAAAAATATATGAAATAAATAATAGTAGAGGTAATTGACAGATCAAAATTAGGAAGGCAGGATGAGAACGACTCAAGTTTGGGAAATGCTGAGAAAGCAGATGCCCAAGGGCTATGAAAACTTAAAAAAATAGGTAGCACTTGATTTTGATTGGCTGAATGAGATGATGTGTTTGATTATTTATGGGGTTGGCATTTGGCAACATGCACTGGGTGGCTGGGATCACTATTTATTTAAAAATATTTGAGTCTCCACTTTGCACTAGATACTCTTTTAGTCTCTTGGAAAAGGGATTGGGGGGCAGGCAGGATAAAAACAAATCATTTATGCCCACAAGAAAATTGCAGGAAGATAAAAGTCATGAAATAAACTCTATGCTTCTAATTTAATATTTTTTATAGATTATGAGAAAAAAGTTTTGCTCACTATCAGCTAGGAAAGCTGTCTTAGCACAACCATTCATTCTTGCACAAATCAAAATCAAGACGAGCCAGATTTAATTTAATATTTTTTCACAGATTATGAGAAAAAAGTTCTAATTTAATTTTTTTATAGATTATGAGAAAAAAGTTTCGCTCTCTATCAGCTAGGAAAGCTGTCTTAGCACAACCATTCATTCTTGCACAAATCAAAATCAAGATGAGCCAGAAGGCTCCATTCTGACAGCTTCTAATGGAGAAGCTACATTTACTGGACATGGGGAAAGTTGCTGGGCTCTAAGGACTGTGCATTTCTTGAACTAGATAAATGGTCTTGGTGTAGCATAATACCAAAACTTCTTGTCGCAGCCTGTAAGGACAGAACTCAATCAGCCTGAAAACGAAGTCAGTGACTCCGACTCAACACAGGAATGTTCTGTGATTCCTAAAGAAGGATGTAGGAGTGTGGCACAATTCAACCACAGTCTGTGGCCCTGTGCCTCTGCCTTGACATGAGTGGGATTTCCCAGCTGGTCATTTTCTTCTTATCTAAGACATTGGGAACAAATTACTTGACCTCCTCTGGGCTTCAGTACTCCCACTCATCAAATTAGAGGACTGGGCAGTCGCTAGGCTCTCTTTAGGCATCATATTTTAGTTTCTGTGATTTTAAATTTGAGAAGGGGTGTCTAAGGGAGAATACATAGGGGAGGGGGAAAGGCTTATTAAAAGTGTAGTTAGACACTGAATGTTTAAGAATTGCATTTTGTAATAATACCTTTACCTAATCAGGACTGACAATCTTACCTGATGACAGCACATGGAGGAATGGCTGCATTCAAAAATAAAAATGAAATAAAACAAGACCTTATTTGAACTTAGCAATAATGCTGATTCCTCTTTTTGATTTGAGGAGGTTATAGCTGTTGTAAATGCTTGAATTGGGTCTGCCCAGGCAAAACAGAGTCAAGAGTCCATGTCGGATGAATTTTAACAATGTAGACAATAGAAAGGGTTGCTTAAACTGCCCCTCTTTTACCAAAACACATTTACAAATGAAAGAACAACACTTCCATTTTTTAAAAACATTTTTTGAGATGAAGTCTTGCTTTGTCACCCAGAGTGGAGTGCAGTGGTGCGATCTTGGCTCACTGCAAACTTTGCCTCCCGGGTTCAAGTGATTCTCCTGCCTCATCCTCCCGAGTAGCTGGGACTACAGGCGCCCACCACCATTCCTAGCTAATTTTTGTATTTTTAGTAGAGACAGGGTTTCACCATGTTGGCCAGGCTGGTCTCGAACTCCTGACCCCAGGTGATCTGCCGACCTCGGCCTCTGAAAGCGCTGGGATTACAGGCGTGAGCCAACAGGCGTGGCCAAAAAATTTCCATTTTTAATTGCAGGGTCTGGGGAATTAAAATGCATCCGTAATTTCTTGCATCTCTCCGCTCGGGCTTGCATGAATGCAGAGGGATGGGGAGGACTTCTTGAGGCAAGCATCCCCCTCTTGTCGCCTGCCATCTGGAGAGAGAGGGCTGTGTTTTATCTCACTTTAATCAGGAAGGACCCGATGGGTGGATGGAGAGGTCTGACGGCTTTGTTGCTCCATGTGGGAAAGAAACGGACAGAGTGAATTTGTGTATGATCCCTAAGGAGAAAGTGTCTTTGTGCTCTATTTCATTTTGACCTGGAGCCCCTGAAAGCAAGCTAGTTACAAGTTGAAATAGGCCATTTCTAAAGTGTGATTTTGTTTGTGTATGAGCCTTGATTACAAAGGGGAAAAAAACCCGCTTAATTTACATACACCACATGTAGCGCAGGATCCCCTGGGCTGTCTTTTCAGGTATCAGGAAACTTTGATGAAAGTCGCTTGCCTCATCTAGGACTCATTTGATATTGTTTAGCAGAGCCTGGTATTAACGTTTCCTTCCAACTGTTTACTGGAATCTGTGTGTTCCCTTCAAGTGATGCATACTAGGTGCACAGACTTCCTGCCACTGTCATCCTAATCTTTCCATGCAGACAGGAGCAGAGGGGAGAGCGCTGAGCCAGGCCCCAGCTTGCTTTTCTTTCCTGACACAGCCCGGCTCCGCTGCACTTCTCAGCTCTTGCTCTAGGTGGTGCTGTTTGACCATTTTCTTCATGTGACCCTCCACTCGGTAATATAAATTCATTCGGAGGATGACCTGATATCAAAAAAAATTCCTGTTGATTAGTAGAATCAACTTGTTCCTTCACACGATACTCTTCCCACTGAGACACATGGAGACAATTCTGACTCCAGGTTTGCAACCTTGAGATTTCTCTCAGATGCAATAAAAAAAACAAAAAAGCATTTTGAGTGGCACAGTGATGCCTAGTGCATGATCATGTTTGTCTGCTCAAACATTAAAGGGAAACTTGTGGGTTTGAGGATGCCCAGCAGCACGACAGCTGCCAATGTAAATGAGCCGTATAGAGAGAGAGGGGGCGGGAGGGGACTACAAACTTCAGAATATGAGCTGTTCGTTTATAAGTTAAAAAAAAAAACAAGTCAAAAGGGAGCCCAGGATGGTGCAAGAAAGAGGAGAAAGGAAGATTTTCCTTGCAGCTAATCAGGAGAGTTCATAAGGGCTGATTACATGAGTGGAAGCCTTAAGTTCTTTTTTTTAAAAAATGTGAAAGTTTGCATGTATGTATGTATGTATGTATGTATGTATGTATGTATGTATAGCTTCGTGTATTACCATTATTATTGCAATCAGCAAATGGATTTACTTCCTTTATCTCATGGGCTCCTTCCCACTCACTTCTGGCAGCACATTTTCCTTTCTCCTTCATCCCAGAACATCAAAGAACAGATGCGCTTCCTAACCCTGGCTCCAGGGGACTTTATACATTGTAAACAGTGCACCTCTAACGTGGTTCACCGCTTAGAGAACGTGTGTCCCATTTTAAAACTGTGACTCCTTTATATTTTGCAGTGCTTATTTTAATAAGAGACATTGGACTTGTGACATATTTTTCATGGAGGAGTGAGCTTAATGGTTGAAAGTAATCGATAAACTTGTTTTTCGTCTGATGCCATCAGCCAAGATCCTATGGCAATAGTAAGAGGATGACACTGGGCTGGCACCCCCTCCATAACATATTTGGACCATGTTTTCCCCCCAGAATGCACATGCAATAGCTTTGGTTTGGTAAGAGAGAGATGGTGTACTTGGTTTCCTTCTGTCACACTTTTGGTGAAATGAATTAGACTTTTAAATCAGGAAATTCAGCGAGATGAGTTAGATTTTTACACAAGAGCAGTGGAGGACTTCCAGCTGGTTGTGGGAATGATACGGAAATATCTTGCTAAATCAGGGTCTGGTGGAATGCTGCTCCCCTTGCAGGCTCCTCTTCACAGGGAGCAATCTGTGGGTTGCTTATAGAACAGAGCGAGCAGGAGGCATAGCATGGTCTTGCTCAGGGGAAGACCCGGTGTTCAGATGTTTGTCATTAGGAACTGGGTGTGGGCTTTTTCAAGTTAAACTGAAGCAGCAGTTCTATTAGGAAGAGCCTCCCAGATCAGCATCTTCTGTTTCTGGATACTCTCCCTTTGAAAAGCCAGATTTCAGCAAAAAGCTTTGCTAATGGTGAAATTGCACAACTGAAACCCTATGGGAGCAATGGGAAAGATGGAGAAAGAGGTGGTTATATCATGTACTTCAACAGTTTATTTAGAGGCTGTTGACATTAGAATAACAAGCCAAGACAAACAAAAATACTCATTTTGGATGAAAATATTGTCTTTTCATGTTATTATAGATAGCTGAGTCCTAAGACTTCTACAGAAACACATTTTCCTAATGAGTGGCTGATTTTTCTGGTTGTGCAAGTAATGTCCAAATTATTGTACAAATTTTTGGCTCAGGAGCAAACATTGTATTGCATATTGAGCTAATCACTTGCCCTTTCTAAGGTAAGCCCTTACCTCTGCTTTCCCTTCATCTTGTCATTTCTGTTTGTTGGGTACAGGTTTCCTGTTGGTTCTTTCTGTTGGCTCTGATGTAACATGAATGAAGTTCTTAACATCCTTTCAGACAAAAACACAACTTAGCTCATTGTTTCTGAGTTCATATAGAGGTTTTCTTGCCCCTGAGACTTTCGTGTCAGACAGCTGGATGTTGCTGTGTTCAAGGCTCTATCTGTTGATTTTGTATCCTACAACTTTACTAATTTCACCTATCAGTTCAGTTCTAACAATTTTCAAATTTTATTTATTTGTTTTTGTTTTTTAAATACTGTATGTTTCATTTTAGAGTCAGGAGGGTAGATGTACAGGTTTCTTAAACAGGTATATTGCATGGTGCTGAGGTTTGGGCTTCTAATGGTCCCACCACCCAAGCAGTGAGCATAGTAATCGATAGGTAGTTTTTCAACCCTTGCTCCCACCATCCTTCCCTCCCACCTTTGGAGTCCCCCAGTGTCTATTGTTCCCTTCTTTGTGTTGAGTTCTAACCTTTTTTTAGTGAAGTTTGTAGGGTTTTCTATATATAACAAGATCATGCCGTCAGTAGAGACAGTTTCACTTCTTCCTTTCCTATTAGGATGCCTTTTATTTCTTTCTTTTGCCTAATTACCCTGAGAAGTGGTGTCTGTGGGCATCCTTGTCTTGTTCCTGATGGTAGAGGAAAAGTTTCAACTTTTCACCATTGATCATGGTGTTAGCTATGGGTTTGTCATATATGGCCTTTATTTTGTTGGGATACAGTCCCTCAATACGTGATCTGTTGGGTGTTTTTTTTTTTTCACCATGAAAGGGTTTCGAATTTTGTCAAAAACTTTTTCTATATCTATTGTGATGGCCATATAGTTTCTGTCCTTTATTTTTCTAATATGGTATATTATATGTATTGATTTGCTTATGTTGAACCATGACATGATCATGGTGAATGATTCTTTCAATGTGCTATTGAATTTGGTTTGCTAGGATTTTGTTGAGGATTTTTGCATCTATGTAGATCAAGGATATTGGCCTGTCATTTTCCTTTCTTGTAGTGTTCTTGTCTGGCTTTGGAATCAGGGTAATGCTGGCCCTGTAAGATGAGTTTGGAAGTATTCCCTCCACTTCAGCTTTTTGGAAGAGTTTGAGAAGGACTGGTATTAGTTCTTCTTAAAATATTTGGTAGAATTAATCTGGGAAGCCATCTGGTTTTGGGTTTTTCATTGATAGGAGACATTTTCTTACGGATTCAACCTCCTTGCTTGCTATTAGTCTGTTCAGATTTTTAAATTTCTTCATGAGTCAATCTTGGTAGGTTTTATGTGTCTGGGAATTTATCCATTTCTTCTAGATGATCCAATTAGTTAGTGTGTAATTATACCTAGCAGTTTCTTAGGATCCTTTGTATTTCTGTGATATTGGCTATGATGTTTCATCTTTCATTTCTGATTTTATGCTCTATTGAAAACATGAGGCATAGCAGGTAGGGGGCACTGGTCAGGACTTGGGGTATAAACTGGCAGATGTTAAGGTGGGTGATTCTGGTTAACTCAGAAACTCCGAAGTCCCGTGTGGAAGAATTAACTGCCTGTACTCACCTAGTAATGTATATCCTTGGTCAAAAAAGATCCAGCTGAGAATGTTGGATGAAGGGACCAAATCAATATTCATCATTATATTGAAAACAAGTCAGATTGGCTGTGGTCTTTTGACAGCAGGTCAGTGGCTAAGTCTATTTGAACAAAGTTAGGGCAGGTTCAAGGGAGAATCCTGAGATCGGTATTCTTTGTTCCATACAAACTTGCCTTTCAGTTTCTTCTCCCCATGCCTCCAGGATGTCCCTGCACGGCCCGTAGGGCCCCCTCCTTCAGTACCTTGCCTTACGAAGGGGAGAAAATGAGTTTTCCAATGTTAGCATATATTTAGCCTTCCAAAATTTTCTATTTCTATTTTAGGGGAGCTCTAGGAAAACAGCAGATTACTCTAAATCCCCAGGTAAAAATCTGAAATGGTGGAATTTCATATGACCAGGAGACATATTTTGGGGCAAGTGGGCTTTTCACAATCACTTGGACATGAAGGCATCTGCTTCTTCTATGCCTAAAATAGTCCTTCAATGTAGTAGTTTAATTCCTCTTCCACTTTTTCAAATTTCAAGACAATACATGTAGTGACTGAACAATTTGGATCCAAGTTTCACTATTTAACTGCCAGTGTGACCTTGGGCGAGTCACTTAATCTTTTCAAGGCTCAATTTCATCATGTAAAGTAGAAGTACAAACAATCCCTGACTTAGAATATTTTGACTTATGATTTTTCAACTTTAAGATAGTTTGAAAGCAATACACATTCAGCAGAAGCTGTACTTTGAGTACTCATACAACCATTCTGTTTTCCACTTTCAGTACAGTATTCATTATATTACATGAGATATTCAAAGCCCACTTTATTATAAAATAGGCTTTCTGTTAGATGATTTTGCCTAACTGTAGGTTAATGTGAGTGTTTAAGGTAGGCCGAGCTAAGCTATGATGTTTAGTAGGTTAAGTGTATTAAATGCATTTTCAGCTTACAATATTTTCATAAGTTTATTGGAATATAACCCCATTGTAAATTGAGGGGTATTTGTAATAATGATATCTCTTCAAGGAGACTTTGTGAGCCTCTCATAGGAAAATGCATACAGAGATGCATATAAATATATAATCTTTCTTTTCCATACATATGATATTCTTTAAGGATATTCAAAAATCTGGAAACAGTTGCCTCCAGGGAGATAAATGGTAGTGGGTTGGGAAACTTTTAACTGTATACGCTTTTGTACCTTTTGCATTTTGAATCAGATGAATGTATAATCTACATAAAATATTAAGATTAAAACATCACCGAATAACTTATCAGGAGTTTGGTGAACATAAGGGAAGGCCTCCTATGGTGGCTGTATTTTATTCAGTGTTGGTCACTGTTGGGCACTTCATAGAGCTTATTTCATTTCATCCTCACAAGCGCCGTAGGAGAAAGGGGCCCCAGAGGGATTCATGGTTAGAATAGCAGAGTAGGAGCATTTGGCAGCTATATTCTGTGTAGGTGATAACTTTAAAGATATTTCTGTTATAAAATGTTTCAAACATACAAAAAATATAGAGAAGCAGTTTTCTATAGTTATTAAATATTCTTAATGGGTAGTCACAGAAATTATCATCCAAAGTGGGATATTCTTGAGAGAAAAAGGAGGTTCTATTTATAATTATGGTGGGATAACAAACTTAAGATGAACAGCTCTGGACAAAGTGGGTTGTATGGTTCCTGGAAAACAAGGATTACTGTAAATGTGAGTCCCGCCTTGTGCTTCTCTCTGTCCCACCAAGAAAATATGATCTTGATACAGATGTTCATTGTGTCAAGGCAACCATGGCAACCATGATCTAGATACACTGTTCAAGTTTTATGCTGATCCTACCTATATATGTCTCACGAACTTTCCAGAGTTTCCTTTGAGTGCTTCTAAATTTTGCATAAATGGTATGTTGTCCCTTGTCTCTTTTTAAAACCAGTAAGCCATTTTCCCTTCTTTTCCTGGAAAATTAAAGGAACAAAGACCAGGAAATAACAATGTATTAGCTAAGGTTCTGTTGATTGAAAGCAACAGAACCTAATTCTGGCTAGCTTAAACCATGCTAGGATTTAATGAAGAATACTGCAGAATCTTAGATATCTTATGACTGGGAAAGAGGAGGTTCAGGCAGTTCCTGGGATGTCAGCAACAGGTAGCTGTCAATTAACTGCCCCCACACCACCCACTGCTGCCGTCATCAATATAGCACACCACGATGGCTCCCGGCCTCTGTACGTCTGGATTCCGGTGTTCAAATTCTAGAGACAGCAAGAGAAATTACATTGAGTCAGGGATCCTTCCCTGGGTCACACTCCCTGCATATGGTCAGAAATACAGGATTATGTACTAAAGACACAGCTAAAGAGGACCCACTTCACTGTTTTGGGACCATTTGCAGGGGAGGCAAAATTGTGAGCTACTCACTTAAAGAGGTGAGAACCATAAGTTTGCAGGAAAAAAAAAATTGGAGAAGAGAAGGATAACACTATCCTACGGTTTCTTCTGAAAATGGACGAAGGGAACAGCATTTCCATTTGGAAATTCTCTCCTGGCATTTCAATATTTATGGATTCTGAATTCTGAGAAAAATCAGTTGAGAAATTAGGAAAATGGGAAGGAACATTCTAATTTTCCTGTGAAAATTACAGCTTAATAGTCAGTATAGAGAACTTACTGGCTTGAAGAAATGCACTGACTTCAAGTCAAGCAAGATGAGGAAGCACTGACATGCGGAGATGAAAGTTAAGGTGAACAGGACAGGAGCGGTAAATGAGCCTCAGTCAGACTTTCTTGTATCTGTTGCTGTGTTACAAGTGTGTGTTCATGGCCTTGTCCACTGCTAACAGTGAACCATTTCTGCAAATAAATATTAATGTGTTCCTAGGCATAGTATATGTTTTACAAATCCTATGAGAGGTTTTCTAAGAAATGCCAAGTTTTAGAAACAAAATATACCCTTAAATCGGCAATTTTGACAGTTGCTTCTTTCTAGTGCTATTCATCTTGCCAGGAGATCAGAATGTTATGTTATTTAAATGGTATTGGAGGGGATGATTGATGCCTTGTATAACAATGTCATGTAAACAACGATTAAAGCATTAAGTATTTGTGGTGTTACCTTTCAATCTTTAAAGGACTTTTCTTTAGCATTTATTTTGTGATAACATTCATTTCTTTTTAATGTTTTCTCTATTAATGCTATTGGATTTTATAATCTTGTTACAATATGTTGGCTCCTAATAATAAGAAATCATCATTTGTTTTCATATCTCTTTAAAACAGAAGACTACTAAAACTTTTCATATAATCCTGTTACAGAAAAAAACGACTATTTGCTTGTTATTATAGTCATTTATTATTTTTCAAAAACTTGTAAGTGAAGTGTTATGAAAATCATATGAATTTGGGAATTCCCAAGCATTCTCAGAAATTCTATTTCCTTGTTCCCAAATCCCAATGATTAATATCTGCCAGGAGTCGGAAAACAGTGAAAGGAAGTAACATCCTATGTTGGATACCTGGTAGGGTTAGTGAAGAAACGTTATTGCTGAGCTCTGTGTTACGCTCACGAATGATGCCATTGAGGAAGTCACGCTTGTTGAAAGGAACGCAGATACACAAAGAGTTTTGCTGCTGTCTGTTGGATAAGAACCCCCTGGTCGATTTCAGCTCCTACTGCAAGTTACAAAAATCAATCCAATGATAAATGAAAAGTGCCCAGTGTGCTGGGAAATAACTTATTTTTTGGCTTCAGAGGAAATTTTAGAAACAGTGCCAAGTGAAACGTAAAAACAAACTACGAAGACGTTCATGAATTTCCCTCTGAAGCTGACAGCCGTATTTTAGCAGATGGAACTCCTACTATTAGCCCAACTCTTGGGTTGAAACAGTGTGTCCAGGAAACCCTATGTTAAAATGCAATGTGTTGGGGATATTGTTCCTCTATTTGCTTGAGTTAATTTTCAAATTAGTGTACTCTTGCTTAGCTGTGCTCTGAGGGAATGAACAAAAGATTGGTAAACTCTGATGGAGAACACTGGTCAGGCAGGGCACATAGAATCCCTGGGGATGGTGGTTCCTGGCAAATGGGGGAGGAGGCCCTGAGCCAGGCTTGGGCTGGGCTGGAGGAACATGAAGATGGGATCTACTCACAACCCCCAAAACTGAGGGGTCCTGGTAACATATTATTTCACCCTCAGCCATGCAAATTCATTATTTTTATGGATAAAATAGTTTTAAAAAACTAATTTACATTGAAATGTTAAAATATTTATATAGAGATTAGAAATATTTATATAGAGATTATTGGGAATCCCCTCCTAAAGCCAAACATAAAAACTACCAAAAAAAAAAAAAATTCTGTGTAGGCTAAGATTGCAAATGACTGATGGAATGTCATTTAAATTAAACATGGAAAATATATTTCCTCTTTAATAAAGATCTAAATTCTATTCTTTTTAGGAGCCTTCAGAAATGAAATTCAACTATTAAGAAAAGTATAGAGAAGCCTTTAGAAAAGAAACTTTTCTTTTGCTGTATTATATATTAAAGAACTTTGATGAGAATAGTTCTAAAGTGTTTAATACTCGATTCCACTGATGTTTCTAGGTATTGTGGGGAACACCTAGAAATTAAATCTTCATCTTTGGCAGATCAGAGGCCTATTATTTTTAGGTAAAACAATTAAAATCTGCTTTTAATAAATCACAAATTTTGCAAGTTAGCCATTAATAGTAAGTGCTTTTCAAAGTTTGGCCCAATACCTGAAAAAGCCAGAAAAACATACCTGCATTAGTTTTGCCCATCACCTTCTTATGCTGGCCTCAGGAGATTTATTAACAGCATTCAATATTTTAGGTAGGCTGGATGTGGTGGCTCATGCATGTAATCCCAGCACTTTGGGAGGCTGAGGTGGGAGGATGGCTTGAGACCAGGAGTTCAAGACCAGCCTGGTCAACCTAGTGAGCCCCTCGGTCTCTCTGAAAAGAAAAAAAATTTAGGTATCCTGTGGCTACCTCCAAAAACAAACTCCATAGGAACTGAATTTTCTTTTTTATTTCATGTGTTGGGATAATGGCTTCTTTTGCAGTTACTTACGAAGAATTTAAGGGTCAGTAAAAATATTTTTTCATCCTTAATAACATGAATTCTCTAATTTGTGTGCGATATAATGCTAGATATTGTGCCAAAAGTGTTACATAGACATAATCCATGCCCATTTTCAAAGATAATACTAATATAGAGAATAAGAATCATTATTATTGTAGTAATTATTATTTTAGTAATAGTAGTAATAATCAAAACAATTACATCAAACACTTATTAAACCCTTATTATGTGATAGGTACTGTGTAAGCAATTTCCACATATTAGCTCCTTAAATGTGATCACTAACCCCATGAGGTAGGTAGCATTATGTCCATTTTATAGATGCAGAAACTGAGCTTAGAAGAGGGAAAGCAACTTGCCCAAGGCCATGCAGGCAGTCATTGATAAGGGTGGGGAGCGAGAAGTTGAAGTCTGAGATGTAAGTTCACAGACACGAGTACACAAACACGTACAAGATACTCGTATGACATGTGGGGTTGCTTGAAATATGTAATTGACTTTCCCCAGCACAAGAAAGTGTTTGGACAGATTTCAAAGGGATCTAACACTTCCTCAGAGGACTGCCCTACGACATTTTTCCGTGTGCTTTTCTGCCTCTTGTCCTATACTTTTGGCATTTCTTCTGCTCTTAGAGGCAATGAGTCAACAGCATATTTTTAGCACCTCCTGTGTGCATAGAAGTGGCCCCTGACTCAATGGGAGTGTATAACTACCATGGGCCAAATCAGTGTGCTTTCCTGTTAGCCAGGGGATTATAGAAGAACACACTCCCCTGATTCCAACAGAACTTGCTGCCACTCTGATGTCTTCATTGTAAGGCCTCTAAATGAATGTTCAAGAAATTCATGTTAAAGGCACGTGTCATATGTGTAACTTGTAAACATTTGTGTACTTGTCTCTGTGTCCTTACACCTCAGGCTTCAACTCTTGTTTTTACCTTTATCAATGACTACCTGTGTGCTGTGTGGCTTTGGACCAATTGTTCACCCCCTCTAAAGCTCAGTTTCTGCATCTGTAAAATGGATATAATGCCATATATACATAGATATAGATATACATACACCAATATATATACACACATATATATGTGTGTATATACATATATATATAATATACAAACTGAAATATATAGTTATATAAATATTTCAGTTTAAGTTTCAAAAATCACTGGAGGGTATTTTTATAATACCCTTCAGCAATTTTACCTGCTGCCTTTGCACATTCTGGTGAATTTCTAAATGGAAGTCTGATAGAGATTAATCTTTTAATGCATCATAAATAAAAAAGAAAATCACAGAATGATGTAGCTGGAGAGGACCTTGGGGATCTAGTGTTTCATGAAAGATTAATGTCCTTGATCTGTTTGTAAGTGTTTTGGAAAAATCTTCCATGGTCAAATAAAACTTGGCAATGTTGGATTAAAGTTAAATAGTTTTTTTTTTCCTGCAGAACTTCATAGTCTTTAATATGCTAATATGTTTTGTGAATCTACAAGGAATGAAGTGTTTCAATGCTTATTTTACCCAGATTCTCATTTTGGTACAGGCTGGTCAAGCTGAGTCAGCTAGTATATTCTCTAGATGGAGATGATGGCTGATGCCTTTTTGAGAGCAAGAGAGTCCCCAGGGGAAGCAAGGGTATATCAGTTGCTCCATTTCATGCCAAGGATCCTCAGTCTTTAGAGGCTCAGAGAAGGCTGAAAGGCTACTCTAGGCTATCAGGGCTACCATTCATTGTGACCCATGCTACAGAGAAGCTTTGAGCTCAGTGCAAAGGAGTGACCAGCCCTTGAGAATCAGGAAAATTTATTTATTCCTGACCTAGTCCACTGAGGACATACAAGGAATGGGGCAGGGGAGTGTCACCAGCTATGGTTACAAGCTAGTCTGATTCTCTTTCATTAAGAAAACTGGTCCCTGTGAGTTTAGATTGGGAAGCACCAGGTTAAAAAATGTTTAGGCCAGGAGTGGTGGCCACTGTACTCCAGCCTGGGTGACAGAGTGAGAATCTGTCTTAAAAAAAAAAAAAAAAAGTTAAGTGATGTCTTCTGTTGAGGACCTCTCAGAACTTTTAATATGAAAGTGTGCATTGTGAAGAATGGGAGTAGAGTGTACAGGAGTTTTAAAAGCTACTTGGTCATGAAACTCTTGCTTTGTGCAGGATTCGAGGGGCACTAACATTCTGAGGAAAATATTTTGGGAAACATTGATCTAATCCAAACTTCTCATTTTACCAGCAAACAACTGTGGGGCCCTCTAAGTTTCCTTTCTCCATCATTGTGACAAATTCATTGGAATTAATTCAATCAAACCTGGGGTCAGCTTTGAAGAGATTTATTTAGCAGGTAAATCTGTTTTGTACATTTTGAGGGAGTTCTGAGTTTCCATAGTCAAAAACCACAGATCAATTTAACCAACCTTTATGGAATATCACCTATGGCCCAAAGACCCTTTAGCTACAGTGATGGTCTACAAAAATATAAACTGTAATTCTTGCAATACAGGAGATTAGTAATAATGGTAAATATAATGATGATGACACCATGAATAGCTAACATTTATTGAATGCCTTTCTATTAGTCAGGCACTTTACTAAGTATTTTAATCCTCCCAACAATTTATGAGGTAGGGATTATAATAATTCCCATCTTATAGTGAGGACACTGAGGTTAGGAAATTATCCTAGCCTAAACGTTAAGTGTAAGCATGAATAGAAAGGTGTTATCAGCCTATAAGACATTCCTTTATGAGTGATACAAAATCCTATATAAATTCAGAGAAAAGAAAAGTGGTTTTAGAAGTCCTTGATCAGTGAGTGTGAAGCATGTGGTGGCCCGGTTACTGTTTGTTTGCCCATCTGTCCTCCCTCTGGGGATCAGCACCCCCTTACTTTGGAAGAATTGTTTTCCTTTTCACTGTAAGGTTCTTTCTGGCTATGCGATGGGGCACATTGCCTCAAACTAGCCCTGTTCCAGTCTTTGAGAACCTTGAAATTGGAACCAAGGGAAGAGGATTGCCTCTTGAATGGTAATTCTCTAAAATCTAGTCTGAGGTGCTGGTGCCTAATCCCTGGGTCTGTGGAAGGAGCTGGGCTGTGAGAGGGGAGAATGATGTTGATGTCAAGAGAGAGGCAGGTGCTAGGAGCAGAGAGATGGAGGCCTGGAGGGTTTCTGGGCTTCTCTGAGGCTTAGGGTTTGGATCATTATCTTCATTACTGGAACAAAGGATTTACCATACCTGCTCTTCTGGGAATGAAACTGTCCTGCTTTGCAAAATAAAGTGTCATTAGAAAGAGATCTTAAAAACCCCACACCATAGACAGGTGCACAGATCCGTAGAAGTGTTAAAGTTCTGTCTGTTGGATGGTAAGCCAAGACTCTTAAGTATGTTCTAAAGAGAAACTGGTGTGTGTAGGCTGTGCACTCCCAGGGAGATAAAAAGTTAGGAACTTTATGGGTTGGGCTTGGTGGCTCCCACCTGTAATCCCAGCACTGTGGGAGGCTAAAGTGGGCAGATTGATTGAGCTGAGGAGTTCGAGACCAGCCTAGGCAACATGGTGAAACCCCGTGTCTACAAAAGCTACAAAAATTAGCTGGGCTTGGTGGCATGTACCTGTAGGCGGGAGGATCGCTTGAGCCCAAGAGGGAGAGGGTGCAGTGAGCCATGATTGTGCCACTGCACTCCACCTGGGTGACAGGAATTTTATGGGGAATGGGATCTTGGAGACTGAGTAGAGACTAGAGGAAAAAAAAAAAAAACTACCTCCCCAACTGGCCACACTATTCTTTTAAAAAAATGTTAATTGACAAATTAAAATTGTATGTATTTACGGAGGTATAATGTGATGTTATGATATATGTATACATTGTGGAATAATTAAATCCAGAGAATTAATAGATTCATCACCTCAAAACCTATCTTTTTTGTGGTGAGAACATTTGAAATTTATTGTCTTAGCAATTTTGAAATACACAATACTTCATTGTAAACTACAGTCACCATGCTGTGCTGTAGATCTCAACAAAATGTATTCTTCCTGTCTCAACTAAAACATTGTACTCTTTGACAACATTTCCCCATTCCTCTCACCCCCTCCAAAAACACCCATTCTTTATGATGAAGAGAATGGCTAAAAAGTCCCAGCAGGTTTCAACTGACAGCTTCAGTGGTTGTCCCATCACACTTCAATGTTATTAATAGAAAGGGGAGGGGCAATACATAATTCGGACAGGCAGAAAGTACCATTGTAACCACTTTCCTGACTTCACAGAAAAAGTCCTCTTGTTTTCATCTGTAAAATGGGAACTGCGTGAATACCATTATTCTTTTCTTCAGCCTCCAAAGAAAAAACAAATGCAAAGACTTTTATCAATTGCAAAACAGTATACAATGTGTGTTATTACTCACAGTTGTCTTACTGTGACCAAACACTTTATAAGCCTGCGGAAAGTCAGCCTTACTCTCAGGAAGTGGACAATATTTGGGGAAGGAGAAGCAGCAGGATCTTTCAGGACAGTAGCCTTGGTGGGTCCAAAAATTCCTTGAGCGAAATGGGAGACAAAACTTTCTTCCTGCTTTGCGGTTTATCCTGTTAGTCTTGTCTCTCTTCACTCCTATTTTCTATGGAGAATTTCCTGGTTTTGGAGTTTGGGTGCGTTTTATGGAGAGGAGGCAGAACATCTTTAGCTCCAGGAGAATGAAAGGATACATGCAAAGGAACCTAGCACAGTATGTGGTACCCAGTTCCCCTTTAACTTGGCTTTATTCATTCACTCCTGGTAGGGCATTAATAAGGGATTTAGCCCCCTCCTATTGAAAACGATTAATTCAGGGAAGAGTTCAGGCAGTGTGGACAGATACAGTGTAGGCCAAGCCTGTTTCTAAGGCAGGAGCTGGGTAGGGAGGGTGAGAAGGGCGAGAAGAATAGGGAAATATGTGTCGTCTGTGTTGCTGCTGTTGCAACCACCACAACAAACAAACAAGTGAAAAAAAAAAAAAAAAGGATTGTCCATACTGGAAACTGTGCTGTTTTGGAGGAGGCTGGGGAAAGTGTGGATGGCTCAAGTGGGTCCTGTTTGATTGAAGTCTGACAGTGGTGATTCCCTTCAACAAATGGTCGGGGTGGGAGGGTACACACACACACACACACACACACACACACACACACCCCCCACATGCAGCGCCCAGCCTCCGATTTCAGCCCTGGCAGGAGATAACCATTCTTAGCTCGCCTTTCCAGGGTTATTTTTGGCTGAGGCTGTTCGCTGATGGCAAAAGGTTTCAGCCCCCTCCCAAATCCCTCCCCGTGCTTGTTCTAAAGAGAAACTGGTGCGTGTAGGCTGCGCACTCCCAGGGAGACAGGGAGACGGGCCTGGCGCCGGAGAGGAACCCGGACTCTGCCCAAAGTCTCGCAGCCCGCCGGCTGTTTTCTGGCGGAGGGTGTGCCCCGGAGGGCAGCGATCACGCGTGAAGGCTGGGGCCAGGCGCGGGTGCAGGCGTCACCGGGGTCGGGCTAGCAGGCCCTGGAATCAGGCTTTTGGGACACCCCGAAAGTGAGTCCAACTTGGGGAGAAACTGAGGACACCTCGGGCGGTCTGGCAGCGGAGAAGGCGGGCGGGAGAAAACTTTACAGGAAGGCAGAAGCAATCTCCGCCGAGGGAGTCAGCGAGCAGCCGCACGGAGAGGAGGGGCGGGCAGTCCCCAGGCGGGCGGGTGCAGGGCGCAGGGTGCCGACCTGCCAGAGAGGGGGCCTGGGCGCGAGGCGGAGTCCCGGTGCACGGCCAGGTGGGCGGAGGCCCCCGGCAAGCTGCAGATTGCCTCCGGCCCCGGAAGCCTCAGCAGGACCGGCCAGGAGGCGCCATGGAGGGGAGCCCCATCCCGGTGCTGACAGTGCCCACCGCGCCCTACGAGGACCGGCGGCCGGCCGGCGGCGGGGGTCTGCGGTGACCTACCGGCCTCTTCGAGGGCCAGCGCAACTACCTGCCCAAATTCATCCAGAGCGTGCTATCGTCCATCGACCTGCGTGACCGCCGGGGCTGCACCACGGTGGTGGGCAGCGACGGCAGGTACTTTAGCAGGACGGCCATCGAGATCGTGGGGCAGATGGCTGCGGCCAACGGGGTGAGTGTCCGGATGCCCCTCGCTTCCCGCCGCGCTGCCGCCATGCCCTCTCCTAGCCCTTGTCCCCCTGCTGCCTCCGGGCCCAGCTGGGAGGCCCCTGCCCGGCCCAGGCTTTGCTTTCTCACTCCCGCGTCCTCACCCTCCAGCGCCCCACTCCCGCCGCGCTCGCAGCCTCCCCGGCGCACCCCGGACACTGGGTTCTATTAGTACCCACCGCCCCCAAAAGCCTTGAGGGGTGTCCGTCGTTCCTGGAGCCACTCCGGGTGCCCTGGACTCTTCTCCGACTCTGCACACATCCCGCACCTGCTCATTTTTCTTTCGGACATTCTCTTACCCGGCCCTGTAGATTCCAAGGCAGCTCCCAGTTTTCCATATTGTTCCCAACGCGTTCACTGCCCACAGTCCCCACACAAACTTCTTTCCCAGGCTCACAACATAGTCCCTCTTCCCCGTGCCCTTTTTGCAATAATCTGCCAGTCCCCTAAGTCTTAGCTCTGCCTATTTAACAGTAGTGGTGTCTCAGAACACACACACACACACACACACACACACACACACACACACGATCCCTGACATATTTGGCAAGAGTAGGTCCTGAAGGTTTTTAATATTTTGATTCTTTAACCCAGTGGAATTACTGAATGATTTATTTAATTAGGGTAGGGATGGAGTGGATCCATTTGTTTGATGCTAAACAGCCTGAGCTCGCAGTTCCCAGGGGGCATATCTCTAAATGGTCTGAAATGAGATTTGCAGTGGTTTTCTTAATGCAATTCCCAACTTCTCTCCAAATGCCTTTTGACATTTGACAACATTTCATGCCTCTTCCCCTTTCGCTTTTCATCCTTGTTTTCTCTCCCTTCTCCCACGACCTCGGTAGTCTTCTGCAATCCAGATTCTCAGACTTCGGGTTTTTCTCCCTCTGCCCCTTTCCTCTCTGTCCTATAACTAGAAGCACCTTTTGGCATAGACCTGTATCCCAGTTTCCTCTTTCCCAGGTCCAGCAGCATCTCAAGGACATCTACAAGAGGGATACCTAACTTCAGGGGTCTCTGAATGATATGTGGGAAACATCGTTGTAGATATTTACATCTTTATACAGATGGCAGTGTAGATATTTCCATGTTTATACAGATGGCTTTGTAGATAGTCCCATGTTTATGGAGATGGCAGTGTAGATATTTTCATGTTTATAGTGATGGAGGTGAAGATATTTCCATTTTCATACAGATCGCGGTGTAGATGTTTCCATGTTTATACAGATAGCGGTGTAGATATTTCCACGTTTATAGACATAGCGGTGTTGGTATTTCCATGTCTATACAGATAGCGGTGTAAATATTTCCATGTTTATAGAGCTCGCCATGTAGATATTTCCACTTTTATACAGATTGTGGTGTGGATATTTCCATGTTCATACAGATGTCAGTGTAGATATTTCCATGTTTATAAAGATGACTGTGTAGATATTTCCATGTTTATACAGATGTTGGTGTAGATATTTCCCTGTTTATAGAAATAGCGGTGTAGATATTTCCATGTTTATAGAGATAGAGGTGTAAATATTTCCATATTTATAGAGATAGCGATGTAGATATTTCCATGTTTCTACAGATAGCGGTGTAGATATTTGCATCTTTATACAGTGAGTGCTATACATATTTCCATGTTTATAGAGTTGGTAGTGTAGGTATTTCCATGTTTATACAGATGACTGTGTAGATATTTACATGTTTATACAGATGGCACTGTAGATATTTCCATGTTTATAGAGACAGTGGTGTATATATTTCCATGTTTATACAGATAGCGGTGTAGATATTTCCATGTTTATAGAGATAGCAGTGTAGATATTTCCATATTTATAAAGATAGCGGTGTAGATATTTCCATGTTTATACAGATAGCAGTGTAGGTATTTCCATGTTTACAGAGATAGCGGAGTAGATATTTCCATCTTTGCACACATTGTGGTGTAGATATTTCCATCTTTACACAGATAGCGGTGTAGATATTTCCTTGTCTATACAGATGGCTGTGTAGATATTTCCATGTTTATACACATGGCGGTGTAGATATTTCCATGTTTATACAGATGACTGTCTAGCTATTTCCATGTTTATAGAGATAGCGGTGTAGATATTTCCATATTTACACAGATGGTGATGTAGATATTTCCATCTTAATACAGATGGCAGTGTAGATATTTCCATGTTTATACAGATGGCAGTGTAGATATTTCCATGTTTATAAAGATGGCTGTGTAGATACTTCCATGTTTATAGAGATGGCAGTGTAAATATTTTCATATTTATAGAGATGGTGGTGTAGATATTTCCTTGTTTGCAGAGATAGCGATGTAGATATTTCCATGTTCATACAGATAGCGGTGTATTTATTTCCATGTTTATAGAGATAGCGGTGTAGATATTTCCATGTTTATAGGGATGGCTTTGTAGATATTTCCTAGTGTATACAGATGGCAGTGTAGATATTTCCATGTTTCGACAGATAGCGGTGTACGTATTTCCATGTTTACAGAGATAGAGGTGTAGATATTTCCATGTTTATACAGATGGCTGTGTAGATATTTCCATGTGTATAGATATGGCTGTCTAGATATTTCCATGTTTATTGAGATGTTGGTGTAGATATTTACATGTTTATACAGATGACTGTGTAGATATTTGCATGTTCATACTGATGTCGGTGTAGATATTACCATGATAATAGAGATAGAGGTGTAGATATTTCCATGTTTATAGATATAGCGGTGTAGATATTTCCATGTTTATACAGATAGCGGTGTAGATATTTCCATGTTTACCGAGATAGCGGTGTAGATATTTACATCTTTGCACAGATTGCGGTGTAGGTATTTCCATCTTTACAGAGATAGCGGTGTAGATATTTCCAAGTTTACACAGATAGCTGTGTAGATACTTCCACGTTTGCACAGATAGCGTTGAAAATATTTCCATGTTTATACAGATAGCGGTGTAGATATTTCCACGTTTATTCAGATAGCGGTGTAGATATTTCCACGTTTATACAGATAGCGGTGTAGATATTTCCACGATTATACAGATAGTGGTGTAGATATTTCCATGTTTATACAGACGGCGGTGTAGATATTTCCATGTTATAGAGGTAGCGATGTAGGTATTTCCATGTTTATAGTTATAGCGGTGCAGATATTTCCATCTTTATACAGGTAGCGGTGTTGATATTTCCATGTTTATATGGATAGCGGTGTTGATATTTCCATGTTTATGGGGATAGTGGTGTAGCTGCTTCCAAGTTTATACAGATAGCGGTGTAGGTATTTCCATTTTTATACAGTTAGCGATGTAGATATTTCCATGTTCATAGACATGGCTGTGTAGATATTTCCATGTTTATACAGATGGCAGTGTAGATATTTCCATGTTTATGCAGAAGGCGGTGTAGATATTTCCATGTTTATAGAGATGTTGGTGTAGACATTTTCATGTTTATAGAGATATCGGTTTAGATATTTCCATATTTATACCGATAGCGGTGTAGACGTTTCCACGTTTATACAGATAGCGGTTTAGATATTTCCATGTTTTTCCAGATCCTGTTGTAGATATTTCCATGTTTATACAGATAGCGGTGTTGATATTTCCAAGTTTACAAAGATAGCTGTGTAGATATTTACATGTTTACAGATATACTGTTGTAGATTTTCCATGTTTATACAGATAGAGGTGTAGATATTTCCATGTTTATACAGATAGCGGTGTCGATATTTCCAAGTTTATACAGACAGCGGTGGAGATATTTCCATCTTTATGCAGATAGCAATGTACACATTTCCATGTTTATACAGATAGCGGTGTAGATATTTCCAAGTTTATAGAGATAGCGGTGTCGATATTCCCATGTGTATACAGATGGCTGTGTAGATATTTCCAAGTGTATACAGATGGCAGTGTAGATATTTTCATGTTTATACAGATGCTGGTGTAGATATTTCCAAGTTTATACAGATGACTGTGAGGATATTTGCATGTTTATACAGATGGCAGTGCAGATATTTCCATGTTTACAGAGATAGCGGTGTAGATATTTCCATGTTAATACAGATAGCGGTGTAGGTATTTCCATGTTTGTAGAGATAGCGGTGTAGATATTTCCAAATTTATACAGATAGTCTTGTAGATATTTCCATGTTTATACAGACGGCGGTGTAGATATTTCCAAGTTTACACAGATAGGTGTCTAGATATTTCCATGATTACACCATTAGCGTTGTAGATATTTCCATGTTTATACAGATAGCGGTGTAGGTATTTCCCTGTTTATAGAGAGAGCGGTGTAGATATTTCCATGTTTATACAGATAGCGGTGTAAATATTTCCATATTTATATAGATAGCGGTGTAGTTATTTCCATGTTTACACAGATAGCATTGTAGATATTTCCATTTTCATACAGATAGCGGTGTAGATATTTCCATGATTATACAGATAGTGACGTAGATGTTTCGAAGTTAATAGAGGTAGCGGTGAAGATATTTCCATGTTTATACAGATAGCGATGTATACGTTTCCATGTTTATACAGATAGCGGTGTAGATATTTCCAAGTATATACAGATAGCGGTGTTGGTATTTCCATGTTTATACTGATAGCGGTATAAATCTTTCCATGTTTATACAGCTCGCGTTGTAGATATTTACATCTTTATACAGATGGCAGTGTAGATATTTCCATGTTTCTACAGATGGCTTTGTAGAGAGTCCCATGTTTATGGAGATGGCAGTGTAGCTATTTTCATGTTTATAGTGATGGAGGTGAAGATATTTCCATTTTCATACAGATCGCGGTGTAGATGTTTCCATGTTTATACAGATAGAGGTGTAGATATTTCCACGTTTATAAATATAGCGGTGTTGGTATTTCCAAGTCTATACAGATAGCGGTGTAAATATTTCCATGTTTATAGAGCTCGCCATGTAGATATTTCCACTTTTATACAGATGGTGGTGTGGATATTTCCATGTTCATACAGATGTCAGTGTAGATATTTCCATGTTTATGAAGATGACTGTGTAGATATTTCTATGTTTATACAGATGTTGGTGTAGATATTTCCCTGTTTATAGATATAGCGGTGTAGATATTTCCATGTTTATAGACAAGCGGTGTTAATATTTCCATATTTATAGAGATAGCGATGTAGATATTTCCATGTTTCTACAGATAGCGGTGTAGATATTTGCATCTTTATACAGTGAGTGCTATACATATTTCCATGTTTATAGACATGGTAGTGTAGATATTTCCATGGTTATACAGATGACTGTGTAGATATTTGCATGTTTATACAAATGGCACTGTAGATATTTCCATGTTTATAGAGACAGTGGTGTATATATTTCCATGTTTATACAGATAGCGGTGTAGATATTTCCATGTTTATAGAGATAGCAGTGTAGATATTTCCATATTTATACAGATAGCGGTGTAGATATTTCCATGTTTATACAGATAGCAGTGTAGGTATTTCCATGTTTACAGAGATAGCGGAGTAGATATTTCCATCTTTGCACAGATTGTGGTGTAGATATTTCCATCTTTACACAGATAGCGGTGTAGATATTTCCTTGTTTATACAGACGGCTGTGTAGATATTTCCATGTTTATACACATGGCGGTGTAGATATTTCCATGTTTATACAGATGACTGTCTAGCTATTTCCATGTTTATAGAGATAGCGGTGTAGATATTTCCATATTTATACAGATGGTGATGTAGATATTTCCATCTTAATACAGATGGCAGTGTAGATATTTCCATGTTTATACAGATGGCAGTGTAGATATTTCCATGTTTATAAAGATGGCTGTGCAGATACTTCCATGTTTATAGAGATGGCAGTGTAAATATTTTCATGTTTATAGAGATGGCAGTGCAGATATTTCCTTGTTAGCAGAGATAGCGATGTAGATATTTCCATGTTCATACAGATAGCGGTGTAGGTATTTCCATGTTTATAGAGATAGCGGTGTAGATATTTCCATGTTTATAGGGATGGCTTTGTAGATATTTCCTAGTGTATACAGATGGCAGTGTAGATATTTCCATGTTTCGACAGATAGCGGTGTACGTATTTCCATGTTTACAGAGATAGAGGTGTAGATATTTCCATGTTTATACAGATGGCTGTGTAGATATTTCCATGTGTATAGATATGGCTGTCTAGATATTTCCATGTTTATTGAGATGTTGGTGTAGATATTTACATGTTTATACAGATGACTGTGTAGATATTTGCATGTTCATACAGATGTCGGTGTAGATATTTCCATGATAATAGATATAGCGGTGTAGATATTTCCATGTTTATACAGATAGCGGTGTAGATATTTCCATGTTTACCGAGATAGCGGTGTAGGTATTTACATCTTTGCAAAGATTGCGGTGTAGGTATTTCCATCTTTACAGAGATAGCGGTGTAGATATTTCCAAGTTTACACAGATAGCTGTGTAGATACTTCCACGTTTGCACAGATAGTGTTGAAAGTATTTCCATGTTTATACAGATAGCGGTGTAGATATTTCCACGTTTATACAGATAGCGGTGTAGATATTTCCACGATTATACAGATAGTGGTGTAGATATTTCCATCTTTATACAGATAGCGGTGTACATATTTCCATGTTTATACAGACGGCGGTGTAGATTTTTCCATGTTATAGAGATAGCGATGTAGGTATTTCCATGTTTATAGTGATAGCGGTGCAGATATTTCCATGTTTATACAGGTAGCGGTGTAGATATTTCCATGTTTATATGGATAGCGGTGTTGATATTTCCATGTTTATGGGGATAGTGGTGTAGATGCTTCCATGTTTATACAGATAGCGGTGTAGGTATTTCCATTTTTATACAGTTAGCGGTGTAGATATTTCCATGTTCATAGATATGGCTGTGTACATATTTCCATGTTTATACAGATGGCAGTGTAGATATTTCCATGTTTATGCAGAAGG
Source organism: Pan troglodytes (assembly GCF_028858775.2). Classification (NCBI taxonomy): domain Eukaryota; kingdom Metazoa; phylum Chordata; class Mammalia; order Primates; family Hominidae; genus Pan; species Pan troglodytes. The sequence continues at coordinate 50,493,384 of NC_072420.2, forward strand.
CGGTGTAGATATTTCCATGTTTATAGAGATGTTGGTGTAGACATTTTCATGTTTATAGAGATATCAGTTTAGATATTTCCATATTTATACCGATAGCGGTGTGGACATTTCCACGTTTGTAGAGATAGCGGTGTAGATATTTCCATATTTATACAGATAGCGGTGTAGATATTTCCATGTTTATACAGATAGCGGTGTAGATATGTCCATGCTTATGCAGATATCGGTGTAGATATTTCCATGTTTGTAGAGATGGCGGTGTAGGTATTTCCATGTTTATAGAGATTGTGGTTTAGATATTTCCATGTTTATACAGACAGCGGTGTATATATTGCCACGTTTATACCCATAGCGGAGTTGATATTTCTATATTTATACAGATAGTGGTTTAGATATTTCCATGTTTATACCGCTCACGGTATAGATATTTCCATCTTTTTACAGATGGCAGTGTAGATGTTTCCATGTTTATACAGAAAGCGGTGTAGATATTTCCACTTTTATACAGATGTTGGTGTAGTTACTTCCATGTTTATGGAGATGGCGGTGTAGATATTTTCATGTTCATAGAGATGGCGGTGTAGATATTTACATGTTTATTGAGATTGCGGAGTAGATATTTCCATGTTTTTAGAGATAGCTGTGTAGGTATTTCCATGTTTGTAGAGATAGCAGTGTATGTATTTCCATGTTTATACAGATGGCTGTGTAGATATTTCCATGTGTATACAGACGGCAGTGTATATATTTCCATGTTTATAGAGATGGTGGTGTAGATATTTCCATGTTTGTAGAGATAGTGGTGTAGATATTTCCATATTTATACAGATAGCGGTTTAGATATTTCCATGTTTTTACAGATCCTGTTGTAGATATTTCCATGTTTATACAGATAGCGGTGTAGATATTTCCAAGTTTACACAGATAGCTGTGTAGATATTTACATGTTTACAGAGATACTGTTGTAGATTTTCCATGTTTATACAGATAGAGCTGTAGATATTTCCATGTTTATACAGATAGCAGTGTCGATATTTGCATGTTTATACAGACAGCGGTGGAGATATTTCCATCTTTATGCAGATAGCGATGCACACATTTCCATGTTTATACAGATAGCGGTGTAGATATTTCCATGTTTATAGAGATAGCGGTGTCGATATTTCCTTGTTTATACAGATGGCTGTGTAGATATTTCCAAGTGTATACAGATGGCAGTGTAGATATTTTCATGTTTATACAGATGCTGGTGTAGATATTTCCATGTTTATACAGATGACTGTGAGGATATTTGCATGTTTATACAGATGGCAGTGCAGATATTTCCATGTTTACAGAGATAGCGATGTAGATATTTCCATGTTAATACAGATAGCGGTGTAGGTATTTCCATATTTGTAGAGATAGCGGTGTAGATATTTCCAAATTTATACAGATAGTGTTGTAGATATTTCCATGTTTATACAGACGGCGGTGTAGATATTTCCAAGTTTACACAGATAGGTGTGTAGATAATTCCATGATTACACCATTAGCGTTGTAGATATTTCCATGTTTATACAGATAGCGGTGTAGGTATTTCCATGTTTATAGAGAGAGCGGTGTAGATATTTCCATGTTTATAGAGATAGCGGTGTAAATATTTCCATATTTATATAGATAGCGGTGTAGTTATTTCCATGTTTACACAGATAGCGTTGTAGATATTTCCATATTCATACAGATAGCGGTGTAGATATTTCCATGATTATACAGATAGTGGCATAGATGTTTCGAAGTTAATAGAGGTAGCGGTGAAGATATTTCCATGTTTATACAGATAGCGATGTATACGTTTCCATGTTTATACAGATAGCGGTGTAGATATTTCCAAGTATATACAGATAGCGGTGTTGGTATTTCCATGTTTATACTGATAGCGGTATGAATCTTTCCATGTTTATACAGCTCGCGTTGTAGATATTTACATCTTTATACAGATGGCAGTGTAGATATTTCCATGTTTATACAGATGGCTTTGTAGATAGTCCCATGTTTATGGAGATGGCAGTGTAGATATTTTCATGTTTATAGTGATGGAGGTGAAGATATTTCCACTTTCATACAGATCGCGGTGTAGATGTTTCCATGTTTATACAGATAGCGGTGTAGATATTTCCACTTTTATAGACATAGCGGTATTGGTATTTCCATGTCTATACAGATAGCGGTGTAAATATTTCCATGTTTATAGAGCTCGCCATGTAGATATTTCCACTTTTATACAGATGGTGGTGTGGATATTTCCGTGTTCATACAGATGTCAGTGTAGATATTTCCAGGTTTATGAAGATGACTGTGTAGATATTTCCATGTTTATACAGATGTTGGTGTAGATATTTCCCTGTTTATAGAAATAGCGGTGTAGATATTTCCATGTTTATAGAGATAGCAGTGTAAATATTTCCATATTTATAGAGATAGCGATGTAGATATTTCCATGTTTCTACAGATAGCGGTGTAGATATTTGCATCTTTATACAGTGAGTGCTATATATATTTCCATGTTTATAGACATGGTAGTGTAGATATTTCCATGTTTATACAGATGACTGTGTAGATATTTGCATGTTTATACAGATGGCACTGTAGATATTTCCATGTTTATAGAGACAGTGGTGTATATATTTCCATGTTTATACAGATGGCTGTGTAGATATTTCCATGTGTATACAGATGGCAGTGTAGGTATTTCCAAGTTTATACAGATGGTAGTGTAGATTCTTCCATGTTTATACAGATGACTTTGTCGATATTTCCATGCTTTTACAGATGGCGGTGTAGATATTTCTATGTTTATAGAGATAGCGTTGTAGATATTTCCATGTTTATATAGATGGCGATATAGTTATTTTCTTGTTTATGTAGATGGTGTTGTAGATAATTCCATGTTTACAGGGATGACGGTGTATATATTTCCATGTTTATAGAGCAAGCGGTGTAGATATTTCCATGTTTATAGAGAAAGCGGTGTAGATATTTCCATGTTTATACAGCTCGCAGTGTAGATATTTACATCTTTATACAGATGGCAGTGTAGATATTTCCATGTTTATACAGATGGCGGTGTAGATAGTTCCTTGTTTATGGAGATGGCATTGTAGATATTTACATGTTTATAGAGATGGCGGTGAAGATATTTCCATGCTTATAGAGATAGTAGTGTAGATATTTCCATGTTTATAGAGATAGCGGTGTAGTTAATTCCATGTTTATAGAGATAGCGGTGTAGTTATTTCCATGTGGATAAAGATGGTGGTGTAGATATTTCCATGTTTATACAGATGAATGTGTAGATATTTCCATGTTTTTAGAGATGGCGGTGTAGATATTTCCATATTTATATAGAAATCGGTGTAGATATTTCCATGTTTATGCAAATGACTGTGTAGATATTTCCATGTTTATACAGATGGCGGTGTAGATATTTCCTTGTTTATAGAGATAGCGGTGTAACTATTTCTATGTTTATACAAATGGCGATGTAGATATTTCCATGTTTATAGATAGCGGTGTAGTTATTTCCATATTTATACATATAGCGCTGTAGAAATTTCCATGTTTATACAAATAGCGGTGTAGATAATTCCATGTTTATACAGATAGCCGTGTAGATATTTCCATGTTTATATTGATAGCGGTGGAGATATTTCCATGTTTATTCAGATAGCGGTGTAGATATTTCCATGTTTATACAGATAGCGGTGTAGATATTTCCATGTTTATGGAGATAGCGGTGTAAATATTTCCATTTTTATACAGATGGCAGTGTAGATGTTTCCATGTGTATACACATGGCAGTGTAGGTATTTCCATGTTTATACAGATAGCAGTGGAGATATTTCCAAGTTTATACAGATAGCGGTGTAGATATTTCCATGTTTATACAGATAACGCTGTGCATATTTCCATGTATATACAGATAGCGGTGTAGGTATTTCCATGTTTATAGAGGTAACGGTGTAGATACTTCCATGTTTATACTGATGGAGGTGAAGATATTTCCATGTTTATACAGATGACTGTGTACATATTTCCATGTTTTTACAGATGGCGGTGAAGATATTTCCATGTTTATACGGATGGCAGTGTGGATATTTCCATGATTATACACATGACGTTATAGATATTTCCATGTTTATGCAGATGGCGGTGTAAATATTTCCAAGTTTATAGAGATAGTGGTGTAGATATTTCCATATTTATACAGAAATCGGTGTAGATATTTCCATGTTTATACAAATGACTGTGTAGATATTTCCACGTTTATACAGATGGCGGTGTAGATATTTCCATGTTTATAGAGATAGCGGTGTAGTTATTTCTATGTTTATACAGATAGCGATGCGGATATTTCCATGTTTATAGAGATATCAGTGTAGTTAATTCCATATTTATACATATAGCGGTGTAGAAATTTCCATGTTTATACAAATATCAGTGTAGATATTTCCATGTTTATACAGATACCCTTGTAGATATTTCCATGTTTATATAGATAGCGGTGTAGATATTTCCATGTTTATACAGATAGTGGTGTAGATTTTTCCATGTTTATACAGATAGCGGTGTAGATATTTCCATGTTTATAGAGATAGCGTTGTAAATATTTCCATGTTTATACAGATGGCAGTGTAGATGATTCCATGTGTATACACATGGCAGTGTAGATATTTCCATGTTTATACAGATGGAGGTGTAGTTATTTCCAAGATTATACAGATGACTGTGCAGATATATCCATGTTTTTACATATGGCGGTGTAGATATTTCATGTTTATACAGATAGCGATGTGGCTATTTCCATGTTTATAAAGATAACGGTGTAGCTATTTCCATATTTATAGAGATGGCTGTGTAGATGTTTCCATGTTTATACAGATGGCGGTGTAGGTATTTCCATGTTTATACCGATGGTGGGGTAGGTATTTCCATTTTTATACAGATGACTGTGTAGGTATTTCCATGTTTATACAGATGGCGGTGTAGATATTTCCATGTTTATACAGATAGCAGTGTAGATATTTCCACGTTTATACAGATAGCGGTGTAGGTATTTCCATGTTTATACACATATCGGTGTAGGTATTTCCACGTTTATAGAGATAGCGGTGTAGGTATTTCCATGTTTATACACATATCGGTGTAGGTATTTCCATGTTTATAGAGATAGCGGTGTAGATATTACCATCTTTATACAGATGGCGTTGTAGATATTTCCATGTTTGTACAAATGGAGGTGAAGATGTTTCCATGTTTTTACACATGACTGTGTAGATATTTTCATGTTTATATAGTTGGCGGTTTAGTTATTTCCATGTTTATACAGATAGCTTTGTAGATATTTCCATGTGTATAGAGAGAGCGGTGTAGGTATTTCCATGTAGATTCAGATGGCTGTGTAGATATTTCCATGTGTATTCAGATGGCAATAAAGTTATTTCCATGTTTATACAGGTGGTGGTGTAGATATTTAAATGTTTATAGAGACGGTGGTGTAGATATTTAAATGTTTATACAGATGGTGGTGTAGATAGTTCCACGTTTATGGAGATGGCGGTGTAGATATTTTCATGTTTATAGAGATGACGGTGTAGATGTTTCCATTGTATAGAGATTGCGGAGTAGATGCTTCCTTGTTTATACTGATGGCTGTGTAGATATTTCCATGTTTATACAGATGGCGGTGTGGATATTTCCATGTTTATAGAGATAGCCGTGTAGATATTTCCATGTTTATATAGATGGCGGTGTAGATATTTCGTTTTTTATGTAGATGGCGGTGTAGATCTTCCCATGTTTATAGTGATGGCGGTGTATATATTTCCATGTTTATAGAGATAGCGGTGTAGATATTTCCATGTTTACACAGATACCGGTGTAGATATTTCCATGTTTATATAGGTAGCGGTGTACATATATCCATATTTATACAGATCTTGGTGTAGAAATTTCCATCTTTATACAGATGGCAGTGCAGATATTTCCATGTTTATACAGATAGCGGTTTCGATATTTCCATGTTTACACAGATGGCGGTGTAGATAGATCCAAGTTTATACAGATAATGGTGTAGATAATTCCATGTTTATACAGATGGCGGTGTAGATATTTCCATGTTTATGAAGATAGCGGTGTAGGTATTTCCATGTTTATAGAGATAGCGGTGTAGATATTTCCATGTTTATACAGATGGCGGTGTAGAAATTTCCATGTTTATAAAGATAGCGGTGTAGATATTTCCATGTCTATAGAGATAGCGGTGTAGGAATATCCATGTTTATAGAGATAGGGGAGTCGATATTTCAATATTTATAGAGATAGCGGTTTAGATATTTCCATGTTTATACAGATTGTGGTGTTGGTATTTCCATGTTCATACAGATAGCAGTGTAGATATTTCCATGTATATACAGCTCACGGTGTAGATATTTACATCTTTATACAGATGGCAGTGTAGGTATTTCCATGTTTATAGAGATAGCAGTGAAGGTATTTCCATGTGGATAGAGATAGCGGTGTAGATGTTTCCATGTTTTTACTGATGGCTGTGCAGATATTTCCATGTGTATACATATGGCAGAGTAGATATTTCCAAGTTTATACAGATGGTGGTGTAGATACTTCCATGTTTATACAGATGACTTTGTAGATATATCCATGAGTCTATAGATGGTGGTGCAGATATTTCCATGTTTATAGAGATAGCGGTGTAGATATTTCCGTGTTTATATAGATGGCGATGTAGATATTTCCTTCTTTATATAGATGGCGGAGTAGATTTTCGCATGTTTATAGTGATGGCGGTGTATATATTTCCATGTTTATAGAGATAGCATTGTAGATATTTCCATGTTTATAGAGATAGCAATGTAGTTATTTCCATGTTTATAGAGATAGCGGAGTAGATATTTCCATGTTTATACAGATAGCGTTGTAGATATTTCCATGTTTATACAGATTGCGGTGTAGTTATTTCCATGTTTATACAGCTCACGGTGTAGATATTTGCATGTTTATACCGATGGTAGTGTAGATATTTCCATATTTATACAGATGACGGTGTAGATACTTCCATGTTTATGTAGATGGCAGTGTAGATGTTTTCATGTTTATAGAGATGGCGGTGTAAATATTTCCATGTTTATAGAGATAGTGGTGTAGCTATTTCCATGTTTATTGAGATAGCGGTGTAGTTATTTCCATGTTGTTACAGATGGCTGAGTAGATATTTCCATGTGTATTCAGATGGCAATGAAGGTATTTCCATGTTTATACAGGTGGTGGTGTAGATATGTCCATGTCTATAAAGACGACTGTGTAGATATTTTCATGATTTTGCAGATGGCGGTGTAGATATTTCCATGTTTATAGAGACAGTGGTGTAGATATTTAAATGTTTATACAGAAGGCGGCGTAGATATTTCCATGTTTATAGAGATAGCGGTGTAAATATTTCCATGTTTACACAGATGGTGTTGTAGATAGTTCCACGTTTATGGAGATGTTGGTGTAGTTATTTTCATGTTTATAGAGATGGTGGTGTAGATATTTCCATGTTTATAGAGATTGCGGTGTAGATGTTTCCATAGTATGGAGATAGCGGAGTAGATGCTTCCATGTTTATACTGATGGCTGTGTAGATACTTCCATGTTTATTCAGATGGCGGGGTGGATATTTCCATGTTTATAGAGATAGCTGTGTAGATATTTCCATGTTTATAGAGGTAGCGGTGCAGCTATTTCCATGTTTATAGAGATAGCGGTGTAGATATTTCCATGTTTATATAGATAGCTGTGCAGATATTTCCATATTTACACAGATTACTGTGTGGTTATTTCCATATTTATACACGTGGCGGTGTAAATATTTCCATGTTTATACAGGTAGCAGTGTAGATATTTCCATGTTTACAAAGATAGCGGTTTAGATATTTCCATCTTTGCACAGATTGCGGTGTAGAAATTTCCATTTTTCAACAGACAGCGGTGTAGATATTTCCATGTTTATGAAGATAGCGGTGTAGGTATTTCCATGTTTATAGAGATGACGGTGTATATATTTCCATGTTTATAGAGATAGCGGTGTAGGTATTTCCATGTTTATAGAGATAGCGGTGTAAGTATTTCAATATTTATACAGATAACGGTGTAGATATTTCCATGTTTATACAGATTGTGGTGGTGGTATTTCCATGTTTATACAGATAGCAGTGTAGATATTTCCATGTATATACAGCTCACGATGTAGAAATTTACATCTTTATACAGATGGCAGTTTACATATTTCCATGTTTATACAGATGGCGGTGTACATATTTCCATGTTCATAGAGATAGTGGTGTAGATACTTCCATGTTTACAGTGATAGCGGTGTATTTCCATGTTTATAGAGATAGCGGTCTAGTTATTTCCATGTTGATACAGATGGCTGTGAAGATATATCCATGTGTATATAGATGGCAGTGTAGGTATTCCCATGTTTATACAGATGGTGGTGTAGACATTTCCATGTCTATACAGATGACTGTGTAGGTATTTCCAGGTTTTTGCAGATGGCGTTGTAGATGTTTCCATGTTTATAGAGAAAGCGGTATAGAGATTCCCATGTTTATACAGATGGCAGTGTAGATATTTCCATGTTTATACAGATAGCGGTGTAGATATTTCCATGGTTACACAGATGGTGGTGTAGATAGTTCCAGGTTTATGGAGATGGCGGTGTAGGTATTTCCATGTTTATAGAGATAGCGGTGAAGGTATTTCCATGTGGATAGAGATAGCGGTGTAGATGTTTCCATGTTTTTACTGATGGCTGTGCAGATATTTCCATGTGTATACATATGGCAGAGTAGATATTTCCATGTTTATACAGATGGTGGTGTAGATACTTCCATGTTTATACAGATGACTTTGTAGATATATCCATGAGTCTACAGATGGTTGTGTAGATATTTCCATGTTTATAGAGATAGCGGTGTAGATATTTCCATGTTTATATAGATGGCGGTGTAGATATTTCCTTCTTTATGAAGATGGCGGAGTAGATCTTCACATGTTTATAGTGATGGCGGTGTATATATTTCCATGTTTATAGAGATAGCATTGTAGATATTTCCATGTTTATAGAGATAGCGGTTTAGGTATTTCCATGTTTATAGAGGTAGCGGAGAAGATATTTCCATGTTTATACAGATAGCGTTGTAGATATTTCCATGTTTATACATATGACGGTGTAGATACTTCCATGTTTATGTAGATGGCAGTGCAGATGTTTTCATGTTTATAGAGATGGCGGTGTAGATATTTCCATGTTTATAGAGATAGTGGTGTAGATATTTCCATGTTTATAGAGAGAGCGGTGTAGCTATTTCCATGTTTATTGAGATAGCGGTGTAGTTATTTCCATGTTGATACAGATGGCTGTGTAGATATTTCCATGTGTATACAGATGGCAATGAAGGTATTTCCATGTTTATACAGGTGGTGGTGTAGATATTTCCATGTCTATACAGACGACTGTGTAGATATTTTCATGTTTTTGCAGATGGCGGTGTAGATATTTCCATGTTTATAGAGACAGTGGTGTAGATATTTAAATGTTTATAGAGATGGCGGTGTAGATATTTCCATGTTTATACAGATAGCGGTGTAAATATTTCCATGTTTACACAGATGGTGGTGTAGATAGTTCCACGTTTATGGAGATGTAGGTGTAGTTATTTTCATGTTTATAGAGATGGCGGTGCAGATATTTCCATGTATATAGAGATTGCGGTGTAGATGTTTCCATAGTATAGAGATAGCGGAGTAGATGCTTCCATGTTCATACTGATGGCTGTGTAGATACTTCCATGTTTATTCAGATGGCGGGGTGGATATTTCCATGTTTATAGAGATAGCCGTGTAGATATTTCCATGTTTATAGAGGTAGTGGTGCAGCTATTTCCATTTTTATAGAGATAGCGGTGTAGATATTTCCATGTTTATATAGATAGCTGTGCAGATATTTCCATATTTACACAGATTACTGTGTGGTTATTTCCATATTTATACACGTGGCGGTGTAAATATTTCCATGTTTATACAGAGAGCAGTGTAGATATTTCCATGTTTATACAGGTAGCAGTGTAGATATTTCCATGTTTACACAGATAGCGGTTTAGATATTTCCATCTTTGCACAGATTGCGGTGTAGAAATTTCCATCTTTCAACAGGCAGAGGTGTAGATATTTCCATGTTTATGAAGATAGCGGTGTAGGTATTTCCATGTTTATAGAGATAGCGGTGTAGATATTACCATGTTCACAGCGATAGCGGTGTAGATATTTCCATCTTTGAACAGATTGCGGTGTAGATATTTCCATGTTTACACAGACAGCGGTGTAGTTATTTCCATGTTTACACAGATATCTGTGTAGATATTTCCATGTTTACACAGATAGCGTTGTAGATATTTCCATGTTTATACAGAAAGCGGTGTAGATAGTTCCATGTTTATAGAGATAGCGGTGGAGATGTTTCCATGTTTATTCAGATAGTGTTGTAGATATCTCCATGTTTATAGCGATAGCGGTGTAGATATTTCCATGTTAACAGACATAGCGGTGTAGATATTTCCATCTTTGCACAGATTGCGGTGTAGATATTTCCATGTTTACACAGATAGCTGTGTAGATATTTCCATGTTTACACAGACAGTGTTGTAGTAATTTCCATCTTTATACAGATAGCGGTGTAGATAGTTCCATGTTTATACAGATAGCGGTGGAGATGTTTCCATGTTTATAAGGATAGCGGTGTAGCTATTTCCACGTTTGCACAGATGGTGTTGTAGATATTTGCAAGTTTATAGAGATGGCGGTGTAGATATTTTCATGTTTATAGAGATGACGGTGTAGGTATTTCCCTGTTTATAGAGATTACGGTGTAGATATTTCCATGTTTATACAAATGGCGGTGTAGATATTTCCATGTTTATGCAGATGGCGGTGTAGATATTTCTAAGTTTATATAGATAGCGGTGTAGATATTTCCATGTTTATAGTGATGGCGGTGTAAGTATTTCCATATTTATAGAGATGGCGGTGTAAGTATTTCCTTGTTTATAGAGATAGCAGTGTAGATATTTCCATGTATATACACATAGCGGTGTAGATATTTCCAAGTTTACATATAGCGGTGTTGGTATTTCCATGTTTATACAGATAGTGGTGTAGATATTTCCATGTTTATACAGCTCGTGGTGTAGATATTTGCATGTTTACACAGATAGGGGTGTAGATATTTCCATCTTTGCACAGATTGCGGTGTAGGTATTTCCATTTTTACACTGATAGTGGTGTAGATATTTCCATCGTTGCACAGATTGTGCTGTAGATATTTCAATCTTTACTCAGATAGTGATGTAGATATTTCCATGTTTACACAGACAGCGGTGTAGATATTTCCATGTTTACACAGATAGCATTGTATATATTTGCATGTTTATACACATAGCGGTGTTAATATTTCCATGTTTACAGATTGGGGTGTTGGTATTTCCATATTTATACAGCTCATGGTGTAGATATTTTCATGTTTACAAAGATAGATGTGTAGATATTTCCATCTTTGCTCAGATTGCGGTGTAGATATTTCCATCTTTATACAGATTGCAGTGTACATATTTCCATGTTTACACAGATAGTTGTGCAGATAGTTCCATGTTTATACAGGTAGCGGTGTAGATATTTCCATGTGTACAGATAGCGGTGGAGATATTTCCATGTTTATACAGATAGCAATTTAGATATTTCCATGTTTACACAGATGGAGGTGTACATATTTCCATGTTTACACAGATTGCGTTGTAGATATTTCCAAGTTTATGCAGATAGCGGTGTAGATATTTAAATGTTTTTACAGATAGCTGTGTAGATATTTCCATGTTGATACAGATGGCAGTGTAGATATTTCCATATTTATACAAATGTCTGTGTAGATATTTCCATGTGTATACTGATGGTATTGTAGGTAATTCCATGTTTATACAGGTGGCGGTGTAGATATTTCCATGTTTATTCAGATGACTGTGTAGATATTTCCATGTTTTTACAGATGGAAGTGTAGATATTTCAATGTTTATAGAGATGGCGCTGTAGATATTTCCATGTTTATACAGATCGCGGTGTAGATATTTCCTTGTTTATACAGATAGCGGTGTAGATATTTCCATGTTTGTACAGATAGCGGTGTAGATGTTTCCATGTTTTTACAGATATCAGTGGAGATATTTCCATGTTCACAGAGATTGCGGTGTAGATATTTCCATCTTTCTACAGATGGCATTGTAGATATTTCCATGTTTTTACAGATGGTTGTGTAGATATTTCCATGTTTATTCAGATGACTGTGTAGATATTTCCATGTTTTTACAGATGGCAGTGTAGATATTTCAATGTTTATAGAGATGGCGCTGTAGATATTTCCATGTTTATACAGATAACGGTGGAGATATTTCCATGTTTATACAGACAGCAGTGGAGATATTTCCATGTTTATACACATAGCGGTGTACATATTTCCATGTTTATAGAGACAGCGGTGTAGTTATTTCCATGTTTATACAGATAGCGGTGCAAATATTTCCATGTTTATACAGATGCCTATGCAGATATTTCCATATTTATACAGAGGGCCGTGTAGATATTTCCATGTTTATACAGATGGCAGTGTAGATATTTCCATGTTTATACAGATAACGGTGTTGGTATTTCCATGGTTATACAGATAGCGGTGCAAATATTTCCATGTTTATACAGATGCCTATGCAGATATTTCCATATTTATACAGAGGGCCGTGTAGATATTTCCATGTTTATACAGATAGCGGTGTAGATATTTCCATGTTTACACAGATGGTGGTGTAGATAGTTCCAGGTTTATGGAGATGGCGGTGTAGATATTTCCATGTTTATAGAGATAGCGGTGAAGTTATTTCCATGTGGATAGAGATAGCGGTGTAGGTGTTTCCATGTTTTTACTGATGGCTGTGAAGTTATTTCCATGTGTATACAGATGGCAGAGTAGATATTTCCAAGTTTATACAGATGGTGGTGTAGATACTTCCATGTTTATACAGATGACTTTCTGGATATATCCATGAGTCTACAGACGGCGGTGTAGGTATGTCCATGTTTATAGAGATAGCGGTGTAGGTATTTCCGTTTTTATATAGATGGCGGTGTACATATTTCCTTGTTTATGTATATGGCGGTGTAGATCTTCCCATGTTTATAGAGATGGCGGTGTATATATTTCCATGTTTATAGAGATAGCGGTGTAGATATTTCCATGTTTATAGAGATAGCGGTGTAGGTATTTCCATGTTTATAGAGATAGCGGTGTAGATATTTCCATGTTTATACAGATAGCGTTGTAGATATTTCCATGTTTATAGAGATGGCGTTGTAGATATTTCTATGTTTATAGACGTAGTAGTGTAGAAATTTCCATGTTTATAGAGATGGCGTTGTAGGTACTTCCATTATTATGGGTATAGTGGTGTAGATATTTCCATGTTTACACAGATAGCGGTGTCAATATTTGCATGTTTATACAGGTAGCTGTGTTGGTATTTCCATGTTTATACAGATAGCGTTGTAGATGTTTAGGTGTTTATGCAGATAGCGGTGTAGATATTTCCATGTTTCTACAGATAGCGGTGCAGATATTTCCACATTTATACATAAAGCGGTGTGGATATTTCCATGTTTACAGAGATAGCGGTGTAGATTTATCCATATTTGCACAGATTGTGGTTTAGGTATTTCCATCTTTTCACAGAGAGCACTGTAAATATTTCCATGTTTACACAGATAGCTGTGTAGATATTTCCATGTTTACACAGATAGTGTTGTAGATATTTCCATGTTTATACAGACAGCGGTGTAAACATTTCCATGTTTATAAAGATAGCGATGTACATATTTCCATGTTTATAGAGATAGCGATGGAGATATTTCCATGTTTATACAGACAGCGATGGAGGTATTTCCATGTTTATACCGACAGCGGTGTTGATATTTCCATGTTTATGCAGATAGCGGTGTAGATATTTCCATGTTTATACAGATAGCGATGTAGATATTTCCATGTTTATACAGGTAGCGGTGTAGATATTTACATTTTTATACAGATAGCGGTGGAGGTATTTCCATGTTTATACAGATGGCTGTGTAGATATTTCCCTATTTATACCGATGGCAGTGAAGATATTTACAAGTTTATACAGATGGCGGTGTAGATATTTCCATGTTTATGCAGATGGCGGTGTAGATATTTCCATGTTTATAGAGATGGCGGTGTAATTATTTCCATGTTTATAGAGATAACGGTGTAGACATTTCCATGTTTACAGATAGCGGTGTTGGTATTTCCATGTTTATACAGATTGTGGTGTAGATATTTCCATATTTATACAGCTCGTGGTGTAGTTATTTGCATGTTTACACAGATAGCGGTGTAGATATTTCCGTCTTTGCACAGATTGTGGTGTAGATATTTCAATCCTTACACAGACAGCGGTGTATATATTTCCATCGTTGCACAGATTGTGCTGCAGATATTTCAATCTTTACACAGATAGTGGTGTAGATATTTCTATGTTTACACAGACAGCGGTGTAGATATTTCCATATTTACACAGATAGCATTGTATATATTTGCATATTTATACAGATATCGGTGTAGATATTTCCATATTTATACAGATAGCGGTGTAGATATTTCCATGTTCATAGAGATAACGGTGTAGATATTTAAATATTTATACAGTTGGCGATGTAGGTATTTCCATGTTTATTCAGATGTCAGTGTAGATATTTCCATGTTTATACAGATGGCAGTGTAGGTATTTCCATATTTATACAGATAGAGCTGTAGATATTTCCATGTTTATACAGATAGCGGTGTAGATATTACCAAGTTTACACAGATAGCGGTGTAGATATGTCCATATTTGGAGAGATTGCTGTGTAGATATTTCCATCTGTACGCAGATAGTGGTGTAGATATTTCCATCCTTTCACAGATTGTGCTGTAGATATTTCAATCTTTACACTGATAGTGGTGTAGATATTTCCATGTTTACAAAGATAGCGTTGTATATGTTTGCATGTTTATACATATAGTGGTGTAGATAGTTCCATGTTTATACAGGTAGTGGTGTAGATATTTCCATGTTTTTACAGATATCGGTTTAGATACTTCCATGTTTATACAGATAACAGTGTAGATATTTCCATGTTTATACAGATAGCAGTGGAAATATTTCCATGTTTATACAGATAGCGTTGTAGATATTTCCATGTTTATACAGATGGCAGTGTAGGTATTTACATGTTTATACAGATAGCGGCATAGATATTAAATATTTTTAAAGATAGCGGTGCAGACATTTCAATGTTTATACAGATAGCGGTGTAGGTATTTCCATGTTTATAGACATAGCGGTGTAGACATTTCCATGTTTATAGAGATAGCGGTGTATATATTTCCATATATTTACAGATAGCGGTGTAGATATTTCCATGTTGATACAGATGGCAGTGTAGATATTTCCATATTTATACAAATGTCTGTGTAGATATTTCCATGTGTATACTGATGGTATTGTAGGTAATTCCATGTTTATACAGGTGGCGGTGTAGATATTTCCATGTTTATTCAGATGACTGTGTAGATATTTCCATGTTTTTACAGATGGAAGTGTAGATATTTCAATGTTTATAGAGATGGCGCTGTAGATATTTCCATGTTTATACAGATCGCGGTGTAGATATTTCCTTGTTTATACAGATAGCGGTGTAGATATTTCCATGTTTGTACAGATAGCGGTGTAGATGTTTCCATGTTTTTACAGATATCAGTGGAGATATTTCCATGTTCACAGAGATTGCGGTGTAGATATTTCCATCTTTCTACAGATGGCATTGTAGATATTTCCATGTTTTTACAGATGGTTGTGTAGATATTTCCATGTTTATTCAGATGACTGTGTAGATATTTCCATGTTTTTACAGATGGCAGTGTAGATATTTCAATGTTTATAGAGATGGCGCTGTAGATATTTCCATGTTTATACAGATAACGGTGGAGATATTTCCATGTTTATACAGACAGCAGTGGAGATATTTCCATGTTTATACACATAGCGGTGTACATATTTCCATGTTTATAGAGACAGCGGTGTAGTTATTTCCATGTTTATACAGATAGCGGTGCAAATATTTCCATGTTTATACAGATGCCTATGCAGATATTTCCATATTTATACAGAGGGCCGTGTAGATATTTCCATGTTTATACAGATGGCAGTGTAGATATTTCCATGTTTATACAGATAACGGTGTTGGTATTTCCATGGTTATACAGATAGCGGTGCAAATATTTCCATGTTTATACAGATGCCTATGCAGATATTTCCATATTTATACAGAGGGCCGTGTAGATATTTCCATGTTTATACAGATAGCGGTGTAGATATTTCCATGTTTACACAGATGGTGGTGTAGATAGTTCCAGGTTTATGGAGATGGCGGTGTAGATATTTCCATGTTTATAGAGATAGCGGTGAAGTTATTTCCATGTGGATAGAGATAGCGGTGTAGGTGTTTCCATGTTTTTACTGATGGCTGTGAAGTTATTTCCATGTGTATACAGATGGCAGAGTAGATATTTCCAAGTTTATACAGATGGTGGTGTAGATACTTCCATGTTTATACAGATGACTTTCTGGATATATCCATGAGTCTACAGACGGCGGTGTAGGTATGTCCATGTTTATAGAGATAGCGGTGTAGGTATTTCCGTTTTTATATAGATGGCGGTGTACATATTTCCTTGTTTATGTATATGGCGGTGTAGATCTTCCCATGTTTATAGAGATGGCGGTGTATATATTTCCATGTTTATAGAGATAGCGGTGTAGATATTTCCATGTTTATAGAGATAGCGGTGTAGGTATTTCCATGTTTATAGAGATAGCGGTGTAGATATTTCCATGTTTATACAGATAGCGTTGTAGATATTTCCATGTTTATAGAGATGGCGTTGTAGATATTTCTATGTTTATAGACGTAGTAGTGTAGAAATTTCTATGTTTATAGAGATGGCGTTGTAGGTACTTCCATTATTATGGGTATAGTGGTGTAGATATTTCCATGTTTACACAGATAGCGGTGTCAATATTTGCATGTTTATACAGGTAGCTGTGTTGGTATTTCCATGTTTATACAGATAGCGTTGTAGATGTTTAGGTGTTTATGCAGATAGCGGTGTAGATATTTCCATGTTTCTACAGATAGCGGTGCAGATATTTCCACATTTATACATAAAGCGGTGTGGATATTTCCATGTTTACAGAGATAGCGGTGTAGATTTATCCATATTTGCACAGATTGTGGTTTAGGTATTTCCATCTTTTCACAGAGAGCACTGTAAATATTTCCATGTTTACACAGATAGCTGTGTAGATATTTCCATGTTTACACAGATAGTGTTGTAGATATTTCCATGTTTATACAGACAGCGGTGTAAACATTTCCATGTTTATAAAGATAGCGATGTACATATTTCCATGTTTATAGAGATAGCGATGGAGATATTTCCATGTTTATACAGACAGCGATGGAGGTATTTCCATGTTTATACCGACAGCGGTGTTGATATTTCCATGTTTATGCAGATAGCGGTGTAGATATTTCCATGTTTATACAGATAGCGATGTAGATATTTCCATGTTTATACAGGTAGCGGTGTAGATATTTACATTTTTATACAGATAGCGGTGGAGGTATTTCCATGTTTATACAGATGGCTGTGTAGATATTTCCCTATTTATACCGATGGCAGTGAAGATATTTACAAGTTTATACAGATGGCGGTGTAGATATTTCCATGTTTATGCAGATGGCGGTGTAGATATTTCCATGTTTATAGAGATGGCGGTGTAATTATTTCCATGTTTATAGAGATAACGGTGTAGACATTTCCATGTTTACAGATAGCGGTGTTGGTATTTCCATGTTTATACAGATTGTGGTGTAGATATTTCCATATTTATACAGCTCGTGGTGTAGTTATTTGCATGTTTACACAGATAGCGGTGTAGATATTTCCGTCTTTGCACAGATTGTGGTGTAGATATTTCAATCCTTACACAGACAGCGGTGTATATATTTCCATCGTTGCACAGATTGTGCTGCAGATATTTCAATCTTTACACAGATAGTGGTGTAGATATTTCTATGTTTACACAGACAGCGGTGTAGATATTTCCATATTTACACAGATAGCATTGTATATATTTGCATATTTATACAGATATCGGTGTAGATATTTCCATATTTATACAGATAGCGGTGTAGATATTTCCATGTTCATAGAGATAACGGTGTAGATATTTAAATATTTATACAGTTGGCGATGTAGGTATTTCCATGTTTATTCAGATGTCAGTGTAGATATTTCCATGTTTATACAGATGGCAGTGTAGGTATTTCCATATTTATACAGATAGAGCTGTAGATATTTCCATGTTTATACAGATAGCGGTGTAGATATTACCAAGTTTACACAGATAGCGGTGTAGATATGTCCATATTTGGAGAGATTGCTGTGTAGATATTTCCATCTGTACGCAGATAGTGGTGTAGATATTTCCATCCTTTCACAGATTGTGCTGTAGATATTTCAATCTTTACACTGATAGTGGTGTAGATATTTCCATGTTTACAAAGATAGCGTTGTATATGTTTGCATGTTTATACATATAGTGGTGTAGATAGTTCCATGTTTATACAGGTAGTGGTGTAGATATTTCCATGTTTATACAGATATCGGTTTAGATACTTCCATGTTTATACAGATAACAGTGTAGATATTTCCATGTTTATACAGATAGCAGTGGAAATATTTCCATGTTTATACAGATAGCGTTGTAGATATTTCCATGTTTATACAGATGGCAGTGTAGGTATTTACATGTTTATACAGATAGCGGCGTAGATATTAAATATTTTTAAAGATAGCGGTGCAGACATTTCAATGTTTATACAGATAGCGGTGTAGGTATTTCCATGTTTATAGACATAGCGGTGTAGACATTTCCATGTTTATAGAGATAGCGGTGTATATATTTCCATATATTTACAGATAGCGGTGTAGATATTTCCATGTTTATACAGATAGCGGTGTAGATATTTCCATGTTTATAGAGATGGCGGTGTAGATATTTCCATATTTATACAATTAGCGGTGTAGATATTTCCATGTTTTTACAGATGGCTGTGTAGATATTTCCATGTTTAAAGTTATGGCGGTGAAGATATTTCCATGTTTCTATAGATGACTCTGTAGGTATTTCCATGTTTTCACAGATGGCAGTGTTGATATTTACATGTTCATACAGATAGCGGTGTGGCTATTTCCATGTTTATAGAGATAGCAGTGGAGATACTTCCATGTGTATAGAGATGGCGGTGAAGATACTTCCAAGTTTATACAGATAGCAGTGTAGATATTTCCATGTGTATAGAGATAGCCGTGTAGATATTTCCATGTTTATACAGATAGCGGTGTAGATATTTCCATGTTTATAAAGATAGCAGTGTAGATATTTCCATTTTTACACAGATAGCGGTGTAGGTATTTCCATGTTTACAGATAGCGGTGTAGATATTTCCAAGTTTATACAGATAGCGGTGAAGATACTTCCATGTTTATACAGATAGCAGTGTAGATATTTCCATGTGTATAGAGATAGCGGTGTAGATATTTCCATGTTTATACAGATAGCGATGTAGATATTTCCCTATTTATACAGATGGCGGTGTAGATATTTCCATGTTTATACAGATGGTAGTGTAGATATTTCCATGTTTATGCAGATGGCGGCGTAAGTATTTCCATGTTTATAGAGATTGCTGTGTAGGTATTTCCATGTTTATACACATAGCGGTGTAGATATTTCCATGTTTACAGATAGCGGTGTTGGTATGTCCATGTCTATACAGATAGCGGTGTAGATATTTCCATGTATATACAGCTCGCGGTGTAGATATTTCCATCTTTATACAGAAGACATTGTAGATATTTCCATGTTTATTCAGATAGCGGTGTGGATATTTCCATGTTTATACAGGTGGCGATGTAGATATTTCCATGTTTTTGGAAATGACGGTTTAGATATTTTCATGTTTACAGAGATGGCGGAGTATATATTTCCATCTTTGCACAGATCGCGGTGTAGATATTTCCATTTTTACACAGATAGCGTTGTAGATATTTCCATCGTTGCTCAGATTGTGCAGTAAATATTTCCATCTTTAAACAGATAGTGGTGTAGATATTTCAATGTTTACACAGACACCCGTGTAGATATTTCCATGTTTACACAGAGAGTGTTGAATATATTTGCATGTTTATACAGATAGCAGTGTAGATATTTCCATGTTTATACAGATAGCGGTGTAGATGTTTCCAAGTTTATACAGATGGCGGTGTAGATATTTGCATGTTTATACAGATCGCAGTGTAGATATTTCCATGTTTATGAAGATGACGGTGTAGATATTTCCATGTTTATAGAGATGGCGGTGAAGATATTTCTATGTTTATAGAGATAGTGGTGTAGATATTTCCATGTTTACAGAGATGGCGGTGTAATATTTCCATGTTTATAGAGATAGCGGTGTGGATATTTCCATGTTTATACACATAGCGGTGTAGATATTTCCATGTTTACAGATAACGGTGTTGGTATTTCCATGTTTATACAGATAGCGGTGTATATATTTCCATGTTTATACAGCTTGCGTTGTAGATATTTCCATCTTTATACACATGACAGTGTAGATATTTCCATGTTTATACAGATAGTGGTGTCAATATTTCCATGTTTATAAAGATGGCGGTGTATATAGTTCCATGTTTCTGGAGATGACGGTGTAGATGTTTTCATGTTTATAGACATGGCGGGGTAGATATTTCCACGTTTATAGAGATTGTGGTGCAGATATTTACATGTTTATAGAGATAGCGGTGTTGGTATTTCCACGTTTATAGAGATAGCGGTGAAGATACTTCCATGTGTATAGAGATGGTGGTGTAGATATTTCCATGTTTACACAGCTGACGGTGTAGATATTTGCATGTTTAAATAGATGACGGTGTAGATATTTCCAAGTTTATAGAGATAACAATGTAGATATTTCCATGTTTATATAGATAGCGGTGTAGATATTTCCATGTTCATACAGATAGCGGTGTTGTTATTTCCATGTTTATACAGATAGCGGTGTAGATATTTCCATGTTTATACAGCTCACGGTGTAGATACTTCCATCTTTATACAGATGGCAGTGTAGGTATTTCCATGTGTATACAGATAGTGGTGTTGATATTTCCATCTTTATACAGATGGCGGTGTAGATAGTTCCATGTTTCTTGAGATGGCGTTGTAGATATTTTCATGTTTATAGAGTTTGCGGTGTTGATATTTCCCTGTTTATAGAGATTGCGGTGTAGATATTTCCATGTTTATAGAGATAGCAGTGTCGGTATTTCCATGTTTATGGAAGTAGCGGTGTAGATATTTCCATGTTTATACAGATGGCTCTGTAGATATTTCCAAGTGTATACCGATGGCAGTGTAGATATTTCCATGTTTATAGTGATGGTGGTGTAGATATTTCCATGTTTATACAGATAGAGGTGTAGATATTTCCATGTTTATACAGATGGCGTTGTAGATATTTCCATGTTTATACAGATGGTGGAGTAGTGATTTCCTTGATTATACACATAGCAGTGTAGATATTTCCATGATTATACATATAGCGGTGTAGATATTTCCATGTTTATACAGATAGCGGTGTAGGTATTTCCATGTTTATAGCGATAGCGGTGTTGATATTTCCATATTCATACAATTATCGGTTAAGATATTTCCATTTTTATACAGATGGGGTGTAGATATTTCCATGTATATAGAGATAGCGGAGTAGATATCTCCATGTTTATACAGATAGTGGTGTAGATATTTCCATGTGTATAAAGATGGCGGTGTAGATATTTCCCTATTTATACAGATGGCGGTGTAGATATTTGCATGTTTATAAAGATCGCAGTGTAGATATTTCCATGTTTATGAAGATGGCGGTGTAGATATTTCCATGTTTATAGAGATGGCGGTGAAGATATTTCTATGTTTATAGAGATAGTGGTGTAGATATTTCCATGTTTACAGAGATGGCGGTGTAATATTTCCATGTTTATAGAGATAGCGGTGTGGATATTTCCATGTTTATACACATAGCGGTGTAGATATTTCCATGTTTACAGATAACGGTGTTGGTATTTCCATGTTTATACAGATAGCGGTGTATATATTTCCATGTTTATACAGCTTGCGTTGTAGATATTTCCATCTTTATACACATGACAGTGTAGATATTTCCATGTTTATACAGATAGTGGTGTCAATATTTCCATGTTTATACAGATGGCGGTGTATATAGTTCCATGTTTCTGGAGATGACGGTGTAGATGTTTTCATGTTTATAGACATGGCGGGGTAGATATTTCCATGTTTATAGAGATTGTGGTGCAGATATTTACATGTTTATAGAGATAGCGGTGTTGGTATTTCCACATTTATAGAGATAGCGGTGAAGATACTTCCATGTGTATAGAGATGGTGGTGTAGATATTTCCATGTTTACACAGATGACTGTGTAGATATTTGCATGTTTAAATAGATGACGGTGTAGATATTTCCAAGTTTATAGAGATAACAATGTAGATATTTCCATGTTTATATAGATAGCGGTGTAGATATTTCCATGTTTATACAGATAGCGGTGTAGATATTTCCAGGTTTATACAGATAGCGGTGTAGATATTTCCATGTTTATACAGATCACCGTGTAGATATTTCCATGTTTATACAGATAGCGGTGTAGATATTTCCATGTTTATAGAGATGGCGGTGTAGATATTTCCATATTTATACAATTAGCGGTGTAGATATTTCCATGTTTTTACAGATGGCTGTGTAGATATTTCCATGTTTAAAGTTATGGCGGTGTAGATATTTCCATGTTTCTATAGATGACTCTGTAGGTATTTCCATGTTTTCACAGATGGCAGTGTTGATATTTACATGTTCATACAGATAGCGGTGTGGCTATTTCCATGTTTATAGAGATAGCAGTGGAGATACTTCCATGTGTATAGAGATGGCGGTGAAGATACTTCCAAGTTTATACAGATAGCAGTGTAGATATTTCCATGTGTATAGAGATAGCCGTGTAGATATTTCCATGTTTATACAGATAGCGGTGTAGATATTTCCATGTTTATAAAGATAGCAGTGTAGATATTTCCATTTTTACACAGATAGCGGTGTAGGTATTTCCATGTTTACAGATAGCGGTGTAGATATTTCCAAGTTTATACAGATAGCGGTGAAGATACTTCCATGTTTATACAGATAGCAGTGTAGATATTTCCATGTGTATAGAGATAGCGGTGTAGATATTTCCATGTTTATACAGATAGCGATGTAGATATTTCCCTATTTATACAGATGGCGGTGTAGATATTTCCATGTTTATACAGATGGTAGTGTAGATATTTCCATGTTTATGCAGATGGCGGCGTAAGTATTTCCATGTTTATAGAGATTGCTGTGTAGGTATTTCCATGTTTATACACATAGCGGTGTAGATATTTCCATGTTTACAGATAGCGGTGTTGGTATGTCCATGTCTATACAGATAGCGGTGTAGATATTTCCATGTATATACAGCTCACGGTGTAGATATTTCCATCTTTATACAGAAGACATTGTAGATATTTCCATGTTTATTCAGATAGCGGTGTGGATATTTCCATGTTTATACAGGTGGCGATGTAGATATTTCCATGTTTTTGGAAATGACGGTTTAGATATTTTCATGTTTACAGAGATGGCGGAGTATATATTTCCATCTTTGCACAGATCGCGGTGTAGATATTTCCATTTTTACACAGATAGTGGTGTAGATATTTCCATCGTTGCTCAGATTGTGCAGTAAATATTTCCATCTTTAAACAGATAGTGGTGTAGATATTTCAATGTTTACACAGACACCCGTGTAGATATTTCCATGTTTACACAGAGAGTGTTGAATATATTTGCATGTTTATACAGATAGCAGTGTAGATATTTCCATGTTTATACAGATAGCGGTATAGATGTTTCCAAGTTTATACAGATGGCGGTGTAGATATTTGCATGTTTATACAGATCGCGGTGTAGATATTTCCATGTTTATGAAGATGGCGGTGTAGATATTTCCATGTTTATAGAGATGGCGGTGAAGATATTTCTATGTTTATAGAGATAGTGGTGTAGATATTTCCATGTTTACAGAGATGGCGGTGTAATATTTCCATGTTTATAGAGATAGCGGTGTGGATATTTCCATGTTTATACACATAGCGGTGTAGATATTTCCATGTTTACAGATAACGGTGTTGGTATTTCCATGTTTATACAGATAGCGGTGTATATATTTCCATGTTTATACAGCTTGCGTTGTAGATATTTCCATCTTTATACACATGACAGTGTAGATATTTCCATGTTTATACAGATAGTGGTGTCAATATTTCCATGTTTATAAAGATGGCGGTGTATATAGTTCCATGTTTCTGGAGATGACGGTGTAGATGTTTTCATGTTTATAGACATGGCGGGGTAGATATTTCCACGTTTATAGAGATTGTGGTGCAGATATTTACATGTTTATAGAGATAGCGGTGTTGGTATTTCCACGTTTATAGAGATAGCGGTGAAGATACTTCCATGTGTATAGAGATGGTGGTGTAAAATATTTCCATGTTTACACAGCTGACGGTGTAGATATTTGCATGTTTAAATAGATGACGGTGTAGATATTTCCAAGTTTATAGAGATAACAATGTAGATATTTCCATGTTTATATAGATAGCGGTGTAGATATTTCCATGTTCATACAGATAGCGGTGTTGTTATTTCCATGTTTATACAGATAGCGGTGTAGATATTTCCATGTTTATACAGCTCACGGTGTAGATACTTCCATCTTTATACAGATGGCAGTGTAGGTATTTCCATGTGTATACAGATAGTGGTGTTGATATTTCCATCTTTATACAGATGGCGGTGTAGATAGTTCCATGTTTCTTGAGATGGCGTTGTAGATATTTTCATGTTTATAGAGTTTGCGGTGTTGATATTTCCCTGTTTATAGAGATTGCGGTGTAGATATTTCCATGTTTATAGAGATAGCAGTGTCGGTATTTCCATGTTTATGGAAGTAGCGGTGTAGATATTTCCATGTTTATACAGATGGCTCTGTAGATATTTCCAAGTGTATACCGATGGCAGTGTAGATATTTCCATGTTTATAGTGATGGTGGTGTAGATATTTCCATGTTTATACAGATAGAGGTGTAGATATTTCCATGTTTATACAGATGGCGTTGTAGATATTTCCATGTTTATACAGATGGTGGAGTAGTGATTTCCTTGATTATACACATAGCAGTGTAGATATTTCCATGATTATACATATAGCGGTGTAGATATTTCCATGTTTATACAGATAGCGGTGTAGGTATTTCCATGTTTATAGCGATAGCGGTGTTGATATTTCCATATTCATACAATTATCGGTGAAGATATTTCCATTTTTATACAGATGGGGTGTAGATATTTCCATGTATATAGAGATAGCGGTGTAGATATCTCCATGTTTATACAGATAGTGGTGTAGATATTTCCATGTGTATAAAGATGGCGGTGTAGATATTTCCCTATTTATACAGATGGCGGTGTAGATATTTGCATGTTTATACAGATCGCAGTGTAGATATTTCCATGTTTATGAAGATGGCGGTGTAGATATTTCCATGTTTATAGAGATGGCGGTGAAGATATTTCTATGTTTATAGAGATAGTGGTGTAGATATTTCCATGTTTACAGAGATGGCGGTGTAATATTTCCATGTTTATAGAGATAGCGGTGTGGATATTTCCATGTTTATACACATAGCGGTGTAGATATTTCCATGTTTACAGATAACGGTGTTGGTATTTCCATGTTTATACAGATATCGGTGTATATATTTCCATGTTTATACAGCTTGCGTTGTAGATATTTCTATCTTTATACACATGACAGTGTAGATATTTCCATGTTTATACAGATAGTGGTGTCAATATTTCCATGTTTATACAGATGGCGGTGTATATAGTTCCATGTTTCTGGAGATGACGGTGTAGATGTTTTCATGTTTATAGACATGGCGGGGTAGATATTTCCACGTTTATAGAGATTGTGGTGCAGATATTTACATGTTTATAGAGATAGCGGTGTTGGTATTTCCACATTTATAGAGATAGCGGTGAAGATACTTCCATGTGTATAGAGATGGTGGTGTAGATATTTCCATGTTTACACAGATGACTTTGTAGATATTTGCATGTTTAAATAGATGACGGTGTAGATATTTCCAAGTTTATAGAGATAACAATGTAGATATTTCCATGTTTATATAGATAGCGGTGTAGATATTTCCATGTTCATACAGATAGCGGTGTTGTTATTTCCATGTTTATACAGATAGCGGTGTAGATATTTCCATGTTTATACAGCTCACGGTGTAGATACTTCCATCTTTATACAGATGGCAGTGTAGGTATTTCCATGTTTATACAGATAGTGGTGTTGATATTTCCATCTTTATACAGATGGCGGTGTAGATAGTTCCATGTTTCTTGAGATGGCGGTGTAGATATTTTCATGTTTATAGAGATTGCGGTGTTGATATTTCCCTGTTTATAGAGATTGCGGTGTAGATATTTCCATGTTTATAGAGATAGCAGTGTAGGTATTTCCATGTTTATGGAAGTAGCGGTGTAGATATTTCCATGTTTATACAGATGGCTCTGTAGATATTTCCAAGTGTATGCCGATGGCAGTGTAGATATTTCCATGTTTATAGTGATGGTGGTGTAGATATTTCCATGTTTATACAGATAGAGGTGTAGATATTTCCATGTTTATACAGATGGCGTTGTAGATATTTCCATGTTTATACAGATGGTGGAGTAGTGATTTCCTTGATTATACACATAGCAGTGTAGATATTTCCATGATTGTACATATAGCGGTGTAGATATTTCCATGTTTATACAGATAGCGGTGTAGGTATTTCCATGTTTATAGCGATAGCGGTGTTGATATTTCCATATTCATACAATTATCGGTGAAGATATTTCCATTTTTATACAGATGGGGTGTAGATATTTCCATGTATATAGAGATAGCGGTGTAGATATCTCCATGTTTATACAGATAGTGGTGTAGATATTTCCATGTGTATAAAGATGGCGGAGTAGATATTTCCCTATTTATACAGATGGCGGTGTAGATATTTGCATGTTTATACAGATCGCGGTGTAGATATTTCCATGTTTATGAAGATGGCGGTGTAGATATTTCCATGTTTATAGAGATGGCGGTGAAGATATTTCTATGTTTATAGAGATAGTGGTGTAGATATTTCCATGTTTACAGAGATGGCGGTGTAATATTTCCATGTTTATAGAGATAGCGGTGTGGATATTTCCATGTTTATACACATAGCGGTGTAGATATTTCCATGTTTACAGATAACGGTGTTGGTATTTCCATGTTTATACAGATAGCGGTGTATATATTTCCATGTTTATACAGCTTGCGTTGTAGATATTTCCATCTTTATACACATGACAGTGTAGATATTTCCATGTTTATACAGATAGTGGTGTCAATATTTCCATGTTTATACAGATGGCGGTGTATATAGTTCCATGTTTCTGGAGATGACGGTGTAGATGTTTTCATGTTTATAGACATGGCGGGGTAGATATTTCCATGTTTATAGAGATTGTGGTGCAGATATTTACATGTTTATAGAGATAGCGGTGTTGGTATTTCCACGTTTATAGAGATAGCGGTGAAGATACTTCCATGTGTATAGAGATGGTGGTGTAGATATTTCCATGTTTACACAGCTGACGGTGTAGATATTTGCATGTTTAAATAGATGACGGTGTAGATATTTCCAAGTTTATAGAGATAACAATGTAGATATTTCCATGTTTATATAGATAGCGGTGTAGATATTTCCATGTTCATACAGATAGCGGTGTTGTTATTTCCATGTTTATACAGATAGCGGTGTAGATATTTCCATGTTTATACAGCTCACGGTGTAGATACTTCCATCTTTATACAGATGGCAGTGTAGGCATTTCCATGTGTATACAGATAGTGGTGTTGATATTTCCAACTTTATACAGATGGCGGTGTAGATAGTTCCATGTTTCTTGAGATGGCGGTGTAGATATTTTCATGTTTATAGAGTTTGCGGTGTTGATATATCCCTGTTTATAGAGATTGCGGTGTAGATATTTATATGTTTATAGAGATAGCGGTGTAGGTATTTCCATGTTTATGGAAGTAGCGGTGTAGATATTTCCATGTTTATACAGATGGCTCTGTAGATATTTCCAAGTGTATACCGATGGCAGTGTAGATATTTCCATGTTTATAGTGATGGTGGTGTAGATATTTCCATGTTTATACAGATAGAGGTGTAGATATTTCCATGTTTATACAGATGGCGTTGTAGATATTTCCATGTTTATACAGATGGTGGAGTAGTGATTTCCTTGATTATACACATAGCAGTGTAGATATTTCCATGATTATACATATAGCGGTGTAGATATTTCCATGTTTATACAGATATCGGTGTTGGTATTTCCATGTTTATACAGCTCGCGGTGTAGATATTTCAATCTTTATATAGACGGCAGTGTAGATATTTCCATGTTTATACAGATAGCGGTGTAGGTATTTTTATGTTTATACAGATTGCGGTGCAGGTATTTCCATGTTTATAGAGATAGCGGTGTAGACATTTCCATGTTTATACAGATGGCTGTGTAGATATGTCCTTGTGTATACAGATTGCAGTGTAGATATTTCCAGGTGTATACAGATGACTGTGTAGATGTTTTCATGTTTTTACACATGGCGGTGTTGATATTTCCATGTTTATAAAGATACGGTGTCGCTATTTCTATGTTTATACAGACAGCAGTGTAGATATTTCCATGTTTATAGAGATAGCTTTGTAGATTTTCCCATGTTTGTACAGATAGCGGTGTAGATATTTCCTTGTTTATACAGATGGCAGTGTAGATATTTCCATGTTTATACAGGTGGTGGTGTAGATGTTTCCATGTTTATGGAGTTAGCCATGTAGATATTTCCATCTTTATAAAGATAGCGGTGTAGGCATTTCCAAGTTTATGGAGATAGCGTTGTAGGTATTTCAATATTTATAGAGATAGCGGTGTAGATATTTTCATGTTTATGCAGATAGTGGTGTAGATATTTCAATGTTTATACAGATAGCGGTGTAGACATTTCCATGTTTATACAGATCGTGGTGTAGATATTTCCATGTTTATACAGATAGCGGTGTAGATATTTCAATGTTTATACAGATAACGGCGTAGATATTTCCATGTTTACAGAGATAGCGGTGTAGATATTTTGATATTTGCACAGATTGGGGTGTACATATTTTCATCTTTACACAGATAGCGTTGTACATATTTCCATGTCTATACAGATAGCTGTGTAGATATTTCCATGTTTACACAGATATTGTTGTAGTTATTTCCATATATATACAGGTAGCGGTGTGGTTATTTCCATATTTGTACAGATAGCTGTGTAGGTGTTTCCATGTTTATTCAGATGTTGGTGTAGGTATTTCCATGATTACACAGATAGCGGTGTGGCTATTTCCATGTTTATACAGATGTCAGTGTATATATTTCCATGATTTTACACATAGTGGTGTAGATATTTCCATGTTTATACTGATAGCGGTGTAGATATTCCCATGTTTATACAAATTGCAGTGTAGGTATTTCCATGTTTATAGAGATAGCGGTGTAGATATTTCAATGTTTATACAGATGACTGCATAGGTATTTCCATGTTTATACAGATGGCGGTGTAGATATTTCCATGTTTATAGACATAGCCATGTAGATATTTCCATGTTGATACAGATAGCTTTGTAGACATTTCCATGTTTATAGAGATAGCGGTGTAGATATATCCATATTTATACAGATAGCGGTGTAGATATTTCCATGTTTATACACATTGCGGTGTAGTTATTTCCTTGTTTATATAGATAGCTGTGTAGATATTTCCAAGTTTATAGAGATAGCCATGTAGATATTTCCATGTTTATGCTGATAGCGGTGTAAACGTTTCCATGTTTATAGAGATAGCGGTATAGATATTTCCATATTTATACATATAGCGGTGTAGGTATTTCCATGTTTATACAGATAGCGATGTAGATATTTCCATGTTTGTACAGATGGCGGTGTTGATATTTCCATCTATACACAGATTGCCGTGTAGATATTTCCATGTTTATACAGATGGCGGCGTAGATATTTCCATGGACATGCAGATGGCGGTGTAGATATTTCCATGTTTATACAGATAGCGGTGTAGATATTTCCATGTTTTCACAGATGGTGGTGTAGATATTTACGTGTTTATACACCTGGCGGAGTAGATACTTCCAACTTTATGGAGATGGCAGTGTAGATATTTTCATGTTTATAGAGATGGCGGTGTAGATATTTCTATATTTATAGAGATAGCGGTGTAGATATTTCCATCTTTCTACAGATGGCAGTGTAGATATTTCCTTGTTTATACAGATGGCAGTGTAGTTATTTCCATATTTATGCAGATGTCTGTGAAGATATTTCCATGTGTATACAAATGGTATTGTAGTTATTTCAATGTTTATACAGATGGTGGTGTAGATATTTCCATGTTTATTCAGATGACTGTGTAGATATTTCCATGTTTTTACAGATGGCAGTTTAGATATTTCAATGTTTATAGAGATGGCGCTGTAGATATTTCCATGTTTATACAGATATCGGTGGAGATATTTCCACGTTTATACAGACAGCAGTGGAGATATTTCCATGTTTATACAAATAGCGGTGTACATATTTCCATGTTTATACAGACAGCGGTGTAGGTATTTCCATGTTTATACAGATAGCGGTGCAGATATTTCCATGTTTATACAGATACCTATGCAGACAACTCCATATTTATTCAGAGGTCTGTGTAGATATTTCTATGT
Source organism: Pan troglodytes (assembly GCF_028858775.2). Taxonomy (NCBI): domain Eukaryota; kingdom Metazoa; phylum Chordata; class Mammalia; order Primates; family Hominidae; genus Pan; species Pan troglodytes. The sequence continues at coordinate 50,524,747 of NC_072420.2, forward strand.
TTATACAGATGGCACTGTAGATATTTCCATGTTCCTACACATGACTGTGTAGTTATTTTCGTGTTTATACAGATGGCTTTGTAGATATTTCCATGTCTATAGAGATAGCGGTGCAGATATTTCCATGTTTATACAGATAGCGGTGTATATATTTCCATGTTTATACAGATCGTGGTGTAGTTATTTCCATGATTATACAGATAACGGTGTAGATATTTCCATGTTTATACAGACCGCAGTGTAGATATTTCCATGTTTATAGAGATAGCATTGTAGATATTTCCAAGTTTGTACAGAGGGCGGTGTTGATGTTTCCATCTATACACAGATTGCCGTGTAGGTATTTCCATGTGTATACAGATGGCATTGTAGATATTTCCATGTTTATACAGATGGTGGTGTAGACATTTCCATGTTTACACAGATGACTGAATAGGTTTTTCCATGTTTATACACATGGCGGTGTAGATATTTCCATGTTTATAGAGATAGCGGTGTAGATATTTCCATATTTATACAGATAACGGTGTAGAAATTTCGATGTTTATACAGATAGCGGTGTAAATATTTCCATGTTTATACAGAACACGGTGTAGATATTTCCATGTTTATACAGTTAGCGGTGTAGATATTTCCATGTTTATACTGATAGCGGTTTAGATATTTCCATGTTTATACAGACCGCCGTGTAGATATTTCCATGTTTATAGAGATAGCGGTGCAGATATTTCCAAGTTTATACTGATCACGGTGTAGATATTTCCATGTTCATAGAGATAGCGGTGTTGATTTTTCCATGTTTATAGAGATAGCGGTGTGGATATTTCCATCTTTATACAGATAGGGGTGTAGATATTTCCATGTTTATAGAGATGGTGGTGTAGATATTTCCATGTTTATACAGATCACGGTGTAGATATTTCCTTGTTTATACAAATAGCGGTGTAGTTATTTCCATGTTTATACAGATAGTGGTGTAGATATTTCCATGTATATACAGATGGCTGTGTAGATATTTCCATGTTTATACTGATTACTTTGTAGGTATTTCCATGTTTATACAGATGGCGGTGTAGATATTTCCATGTTTATAGAGATAGCTGTGTAGATATTTCCATGTTTATACAGATAGCGGTGTAGATATTTCCATGTTTATACAGATAGCGGTGTAGATATTTCCATGTTTATGCAGATCACGGTGTAGATATTTCCATATTTATACAGATTGCGGTGTAGATATTTCCATGTTTATACAGATAGCGGTGTAGATATTTCCATGTTTTTACAGATAGCGGTGTAGATATTTCCATGTTTACACAGATTGCGGTGTAGATATTTCCATCTTTCTACAGATGGCATTGTAGATATTTCCATGTTTATACAGATGTTTGTGTAGATATTTCCATGTTTATATAGATGGTGTTGTAGATATTACCATGTTTATACAGATAGCGGTGTAGATATTTCCATGTTTATACTGATAGCGGTGCAGATATTTCCATGTTTGTACAGATGGCGATGTTGATATTTCAATCTATACACAGAAGAACGTGTAGATATTTCCATGTTTACAGAGATGGCACAGATATTTCCATGTATATGTAGATGGTGGTGTAGATATTTCCATGTTCATACAGATAGCGGTGTAGTTATTTCCACGTTTATATAGATAGCGGTGTAGATATTTCCATGTATGTACACATGGCTGTGTAGATATTTCCATTTTTATACAGACGGCGGTGTAGGTATTTCCATGTTTATACAGAGAACTTTGTAAGTATTTCCATGTTTATACAGATGGCGGTGTAGATATTTCGATGTTTATAGATATAGCAGTGGAGGTATTTCCATGTTTATACAGATGGCGGTGTGGATATTTCGATGTTTATAGAGATAACAGTGGAGATATTTCCATGTTTATACAGATAGCGGTGTAGATATTTCCATGTATATACTGATCGTGGTGTAGATATTTCCATGTTTATAGAGATGGCGGTGTAGATATTTCCATGTTCATAGAGATAGTGGTGTTGATTTTTGATGTTTATAGAGATAGCGGTGTGGATATTTCCATGTTAATAAAGATAGCGGTGTAGATATTTCCATGTTTATAGCGATGGCGGTGTAGATATTTCCATGTTTATACATATCACGGTGCAGATATATCCTTGTTTATACAAATAGCGGTGTAGTTATTTCCATGTTTATAGAGATAGCGGTGTAGATATTTCCATGTATATACAGATGGCTGTGTAGATATTTCCATGTTTACACAGATGGCTGTGTAGATATTTCCATGTTTATACAGATGACTTTGTAGTTATTTCCATGTTTATACAGATGGCGGTGTAGATATCTCCATGTTTATAGAGATAGCTGTGTAGATATTTCCATGTTTATCCTGATTGCGGTGTAGATATTTCCATGTTTATACAGATCGCGGTGTAGTTATTTCCACGTTTATACAGGTCGCGGTGTAGGTATTTCCATGTTTATACAGATAGCGGTGTAGATAATTCCATGTTTTTACAGATATCGGTGTAGATATTTCCATGTTTACACAGATTGCGGTGTAGATATTTCCATCTTTCTACAGATGGCATTGTAGATATTTCTATGTTTATACAGATGGCGGTGTAGTTATTTCCATGTTTATAGAGATAGTGGGGTAGATATTTCCATGTTTACACTCAGCGCTGTAGATATTTCCATGTTTATACAGATAGTGATGTTGGTATTTCCATGTTTATACACATAGCTCTGTAGATATTTCCATGTTTATAGAGCTCGCGGTGTAGATATTTCCATGTTTATACAGATGGATGTGTCGATATTTCCATGTTTATACAGAGTTCTCTGTAGATATTTCCATGTTTATATAGATGACAGTGTAGATATTTCCAGGTTTATACAGATGACTGTGTAGATATTTCCATGTTAATACACATGGCGGTGTAGATATTTCCGTGTTTATAGAGATAGCGGTGTAGATATTTCCATGTTTATTGAGATAGCGGTGTAAATATTTCCATATTTATACAGATAGTGGTGTAGATATTTCCATGTTTTTACATATAGCGGTGTAGATATTTCCATCTTTATTCAGAGAGTGCTGTACATATTTCCATGTTTATACAGATCACAGTGTAGATATTTCCATGTTTATACAGATAACGTTGTAGATATTTCCATCTTTATACAAACGGTGGTGTAGATATTTCCATGTTCCTACACATGACTGTGTAGTTATTTCCATGTTTATACAGATGGCGGTGTAGATATTTTCATATTTATAGAGATAGCAGTGTAGATATTTCCAGGTTTATACAGATAGCGGTGTAAATATTTCCATGTTTATACAGATCGTGGTGTAGATATTTCCATGTTTTTACAGATACCGGAGTAGATATTTCCATGTTTATACAGACTGCAGTGTAGGTATTTCTATGTTTATACAGATAGCGGTGTAGATATTTCCATGTTTGTACAGATGGCGGTGTTGATATTTCCATCTGTACACAGATTGCCGTGTAGATATTTCCATCTTTACACAGATGGTGTTGTGGATATTTCCATGGACAAGCAGATGGCGGTGTAGATATTTCCATGTTTATACAGATAGCGGTGTAGATATTTCCGTGTGTTTACACAGAAGTTGGTGTAGATATTTCCGTGTGTATACACATGGCGGAGTAGATACTTCCATCTTTATGGAGATGGCAGTGTAGATATTTTCATGTTTATAGAGATGGCGGTGTAGATATTTCCATATTTTTAGAGATAGCGGTGCAGTCATTTCCATCTTTCTACAGATGGCAGTATAGATATTTCCATGTTTATGCAGATGGCGGTATAGATATTTCCATATTTATACAGATGTCTGTGTAGATATTTCCATGTGTATACAGATGGTATTGTAGGTATTTCCATGTTTATACAGATGGTGGTGAAGATATTTTCACGTTTATTCAGATGACTGTGTATATATTTCCATGTTTTTACTGATTGCAGTGTAGACATTTCAATATTTATAGAGATGGTGCTGCAGATATTTCCATGTTTATACAGATAACGGTGTAGATATTTCCATGTTTATACAGATAGCAGTGTAGATATTTCCATGATTTTACAGATCTTGGTGTAGATATTTAAATGTTTACACAGATTACAGTGTAGATATTTCCATCTTTCTACAGATGGCATTGTAGATATTTCCATGTTTATACAGATGACTGTATATGTATTTCCATGTTTTTACAGATGGCAGTGCGGATATTTCCATGTTTATAGAGATAGCGGAGTAGATATTTCCATGTTTATATAGTTGGTGGTGTAGATATTACCATGTTTATACAGATAGCGGTGTAGATATTTCCATGTTTATACAGATCGTGGTGAAGATATTTCCACGTTTATACAGATCGGGGTGTAGATATTTCCATGTTTATACAGATCGCGGTGTAGATATTTCCAAGTTCATAGACATGGCGGTGTAGATATTTCCATGTTTACACTGATGACTGTATAGATATTTCCAAGTTTATACAGAGGGCGGTGTACATAGTTCCATGTTTATAGAGATAGTGGTGTAGATATTTCCATATTTATACAGATAACGGTGTAGAAGTTTCCATGTTTATACAGATAGCGGTGTAAATATTTCCATGTTTATACAGATCACGGTGTAGATATTTCCATGTTTATAGAGACAGCGGTGTAGATATTTCCATGTTTATACAGATAGCGGTGTAGATATTTCCATGTTTATACAGACCGCGGTGTAGATATTTCCAGGTTTATACAGATAGCGGTGCAGATATTTCCATGTTTGTACAGATGGCTTTGTTGATATTTCCATGCATACACAGATGACCGTGTGGATATTTCCATGTTTATATAGATGGCGGCGCAGTTATTTCCATGGATATGTATATGGCGGTGTAGATATTTCCATGTTTATACAGATAGCGGTGTAGTTATTTCCATGTTTATACAGATGTCGGTGTAGATATTTCCATGTTTATACAGATAACTTTGGAAGTATTTCCAGGTTTATACAGATGGCGGTGTAGATATTTCGATGTTTATAGAGATAGCACTGGAGATATTTCCATGCTTATACAGATAGCGGTGTAGATATTTCCATGTTTATACTGATCGTGGTGCAGATATTTCCATGTTTATAGAGATGGCGGTGTAGATATTTCCATGTTCATAGAGATAGCGGTGTTGATTTTTCCATGTTTATAGAGATAGCGGTGTGGATATTTCCATGTATATACAGATAGGGGTGTAGATATTTCCATGTTTATAGAGATGGCGGTGTAGATATTTCCATGTTTATACAGATCACAGTGTAGATATTTCCTTGTTTATACAAATTGCGGTGTAGTTATTTCCATGTTTATACAGATAGCGGTGTAGATATATCCATGTATATACAGATGGCTGTGTAGATGTTTCCATGTTTATACAGATGGCTGTGTATATATTTCCATGTTTATATAGATGACTTTGTAGGTATTTCCATGTTTATACAGACGGCTGTGTAGATATTTCCATGTTTATGGAGATAGCTGTGTAGATATTTCCATGTTTATACAGATAGCGGTGTAGACATTTCCATGTTTTTACAGATATCAGTGTAGATATTTCCATGTTTACACAGATTGCGGTGTAGTTATTTCCATCTTTCTACAGATGGCATTATAGATATTTCCATGTTTATACAGAGGGCGGTGTAGATTTTCCATGTTTATATAGATGGTGGTGTAGATATTACCATGTTTATACCGATAGCGGTGCAGATATTTCCATGTTTAAACAGATCGTGGTGAAGATATTTGCATGTTTATACAGATCGCGGTGCAGATATTTCCATGTTTATACAGATCGCGGTGTATATATTTCCATGTTTATACAGATAGCGGTGTAGATATTTCCAAGTTTATACAGATAGCGGTGTAGATATTTCCATGTTTATAGACTTAGCGGTGTAGGAATTTCCATGTTTATAGACATAGCGGTGTAGATATTTCCATGTTTATATAGATGGCGTTGTAGATATTTCCATGTTTACAGAGATAGCGGTGTAGATATTTAAATCTTTGCACAGATTGCTGTGTAGATATTTCCATTTTTAAACAGATAGCAGGGTAGATATTTCTAAGTTTACACAGATAGCTGTGTAGATATTTCCATGTTTACACAGATAGCATTGTATATATCTCCATGTTTATACAGATAGCGGTGTAGATATTTCCATGTATATACAGATAGCGGTGTAGATATTTCCATGTTTATACAGATACCGGTGTAGATATTTCCCTGTTTATACAGATAGCGATGTAGATATTTCCATGTTTATACAGATAGCGGTGTAGATATTTCCATGTTTATAGAGATAGCGGTGTAGATATTTCCATGTTTATACAGATAACGGTGTTGGTATTTCCATGTTTATACAGATAGCGGTGTAGATATTTCCATGTTTATACAGCTCGTCGTGTAGATGTTTCCATCTTTATTCAGATGGCAGGGTAGATATTTCCATGTTTATACAGATAGCGGAGTAGATATTTCCATGTCTATCAAGATAGCGGTGTAGGTATTTCCATATTTATATAGATTGCGGTGTAGATATTTCCATCTTTATACAAATGGTGGTGTAGATATTTCCATGTTTATACAGATGGCGGTGAAGATATTTCCATGTTTATACAGATAGTGGTGTAGATATTTCCATGTTCATACAGATGGCGGTGTAGATACATCCATGTTTCTGAAGATGGCGGTGTAGATATTTTCATGTTTATCGAGATGGCGGTGTAGATATTTCCATGTTTATACAGATGTCTGTGTAGGTATTTCCAGGTTTATGCAGATAGCGGTGTAGATAATTCCATGTTTATAGAGATGGCGGTCTAGTTATTTCTAAGTTTATAGAGATAGCGGTGTAAATATTTCCATGTTTATAGAGATGATGGTGTAAGTATGTTCATGTTTATAGAGATAGCGGTGTAGATATTTACATGTTTATACAGATAGCGGTGTTGGTATTTCCATGTTTATACAGATAGCGGTGTAGATATTTCCATGTTTATGCAGCTCGCGGTGTAGATATTTCCATCTTTATAAAGATGGCAGTGTACATATTTCCATGTTTATACAGACAGCGGTGTAGATATTTCCATGTCTATAGAGATAGCGGTGTAGTTATTTCCATATGTATACAGATTGCGGTGAAGATATTTCCATCTTTATACAGATGGCGGTGTAGATATTTCCATGTTTATACAGATGGCCGGCAAGATATTTCCATATTTATACAGATAGTGGTTTACATATTTCCATGTTTACACAGATAGCGGTGTAGATACATCCATGTTTCTGAAGATGGCAGTGTAGATATTTTCATGTTTATAGAGACAGAGGTGTAAATATTTCCATGTATATAGAGATAGCAGTGTAGATATTTTCATGTTTATAGAGAAAGTGGTGTAGGTATTTCCATATTTATACAGATGGCAGTGTAGGTATTTCCATGTTTATACAGATATCGGTGTAGATATTTCCATGTTTACAGAGATAGCGGTGTAGGTATTTCTGTCTTTTCACAGATTGCGGTGTAGATATTGCCAAACTTACAGAGATAGCGGTGTAGATATTTCCAAGTTTACACAGATAGCTCTGTAGATATTTCCATGTTTACAGAGATAGCATTGTACATATTTCCATGTTTATACAGATTGCGGTGTTGTTATTTCCATGTTGATACAGATAGCGGTGTAGATATTTCCATGTTTATACAAGTAGCGGTGTAGAAAATCCCATGTTTATACAGATCGCTTTGTAGACATTTCCATCTTTCCACAGATGTCAGTGTAGATATTTCCAAGTTTATACAGATGGCAGTGTAGGTATTTCCATGTTTATACAGATGGTGTTGTAGATATATCCATGTTTACACAGATGACTGCATAGGTATTTCCATGTTTATACAGAGGGAGGTGTAGATATTTCCATGTTTATAGAGATGGCGGTGTAGATATTTCCATGTTCATAAAGATAGCGGTGTTAATTTTTCCATGTTTATAGAGATAGCGGTGTGGATATTTCCATGTTTATACAGATGGCATTGTAGATATTTCCATGTTTATACAGATGGTGTTGTAGATATTTCCATGTTTACACAGATGACTGCATAGGTATTTCCATGTTTTTACAGAGGGAGGTGTAGATATTTCCATGTTTATAGATATAGCGGTGTAGATATTTCCATATTTAGACAGATAACGGTGTAGAAATTTCCTTGTTTATACAGATAGCGGTTTAAATATTTCCATGTTTATACAGATCACGGGGTAGATATTTCCATGTTTATAGAGATAGCGGTGTAGATATTTCCAAGTTTATACAGACCGCGGTGTAGATATTTCCATGTTTATACAGATAGCGGTGCAGATATTTCCATATTTACACAGACCGCGGTGTAGATATTTCCATGTTTATACAGATAGCGGTGCAGATATTTCCATGTTTGTACAGATGACGGTGTTGATATTTCCATCTATACACAGATGACCGTGTATGTATTTCCATGTTTATACAGATGGCGGCACAGATATTTCCATGGATATGTAGATGTCGGTGTAGATATTTCCATGTTTAAACATATGTCTGTGTAGATATTTCCATGTTTATACAGATGACTTTGTAGGTATTTCCATGTTTATACAGATGGCGGTGTAGATATTTCCAAGTTTATTGAAATAGCTGTGTAGATATTTCCATGTTTATACAGATAGCGGTGTAGATATTTCCATGTTTATACCAATAGCGGTGTAGATATTTCCATGCTTATACAGATCGCGGTGTAGATATTTCTATGTTTATACAGATCGTGGTGTAGATATTTCTATGTTTATACAGATGGTGGTGTAGGTATTTCGATGTTTATAGACATAGCACTGGAGATATTTCCATGTTTATACAGGTAGCGGTGTAGGTATTTCCATGTTTATACTGATCGTGGTGTAGATATTTCCATGTTTATAGAGATGGCGGTGTAGATATTTCCATGTTCATAGAGATAGCGGTGTTGATTTTTCCATGTTTATAGAGATAGCGGTGTGGATATTTCCATGTTTATACAGATAGGGGTGTAGATATTTCCATGTTTATAGAGATGGCGGTGTAGATATTTCCATGTTTATACAGATCACGGTGTAGATATTTGCTTGTTTATACAAATAGCGGTGTAGTTATTTCCATGTTTATACAGATAGCGGTGTAGATATTTCCATGTATATACAGACGGCTGTGTAGATATTTCCATGTTTATACAGATGGCTGTGTAGATATTTCCATGTATATACAGATGACTTTGCAGGTATTTCCATGTTTATACAGATGGCGGTGTAGATATTTCCATGTTTATAGAGATAGCTGTGTAGATATTTCCATGTTTATACAGATAGCGGTGTAGATATTTCCATGTTTATACAGATCGCGGTGTAGATATTTCCAAGCTTATACAGATAGCGGTGTAGTTATTTCCATGTTTATATAGAGAGATTTGTAGATATTTCCATGTTTATACACATGGCTGTGTAGATATTTCCATGCTTATACAGATGGCGGTGTAGATATTTCCATGTTTATACAGATCGTGGTGTAGATATTTCTATGTTTATACAGATGGTGGTGTAGGTATTTCGATGTTTATAGACATAGCACTGGAGATATTTCCATGTTTATACAGGTAGCGGTGTAGGTATTTCCATGTTTATACTGATCGTGGTGTAGATATTTCCATGTTTATAGAGATGGCGGTGTAGATATTTCCATGTTCATAGAGATAGCGGTGTTGATTTTTCCATGTTTATAGAGTTAGCGGTGTGGATATTTCCATGTTTATACAGATAGGGGTGTAGATATTTCCATGTTTATAGAGATGGCGGTGTAGATATTTCCATGTTTATACAGATCACGGTGTAGATATTTGCTTGTTTATACAAATAGCGGTGTAGTTATTTCCATGTTTATACAGATAGCGGTGTAGATATTTCCATGTATATACAGACGGCTGTGTAGATATTTCCATGTTTATACAGATGGCTGTGTAGATATTTCCATGTATATACAGATGACTTTGCAGGTATTTCCATGTTTATACAGATGGCGGTGTAGATATTTCCATGTTTATAGAGATAGCTGTGTAGATATTTCCATGTTTATACAGACAGCGGTGTAGATATTTCCATGTTTATACAGATCGCGGTATAGATATTTCCATGTTTATACCGATCACGGTGTAGATATTTCCATGTTTATACCGATAGCGGTGTAGATATTTCCATGTTAATACAGACCGAGGTGTAGATATTTCCATGTTTATACAGATAGCGGGGCAGATATTTCCATGTTTGTACAGATGGCTGTGTTGATATTTCCATCTATACACAGATGACCGTGTAGATATTTCCATGTTTATACAGATGGCGGCACAGATATTTCCATGGATATGTAGATGGCGGTGAAGATATTTCCATGTTTATACAGACAGCGGTGTAGGTATTTCCATGTTTATATAGATAGCGGTGTAGATATTTCCATGTATATACACATGGCTGTGTAGATATTTCCATGTTTATACAGATGGCGGTGTAGATATTTCCATGTTTAAACATATAACTTTGTAGGTATTTCCATGTTTATACAGATGGTGGTGTAGATATTTCCATGTTTATTCAGATGACTGTGTAGATATTTCTATATTTTTACTGATGGCAGTGTAGATATTTCAATGTTTATAGAGATGGTGCTATAGATATTTCCATGTTTATACAGATGACGGTGGAGATATTTCCATGTATATACAGAGAGCAGTGGAGATATTTCCATGTTTATACACATAGTGCTGTACATATTTCCGTGTTTATACAGACAGCGGTGTTGGTATTTCCATGTTTATACAGATAGCGGTCCAGATATTTCCATGTTTACACAGATGCCTATGCAGATATTTCCATATTTATACAGAAGGCTGTGTATATATTTCTGTGTTTATTCAGATGGCAGTGTAGATATTTCCAAGTTCCTACACATGACTGTGTAGGTATTTCCATGTTTATACAGATGGCTTTGTAGATATTTCCATGTTTATACAGATAGCGGTGCAGATATTTCCATGTTTGTACAGATGGCGGTGTTGATATTTCCATTTATACACAGATGACCGTGTAGATATTTCCATGTTTATACAGATAACGGTGTAGATATTTTCATGTTTATACAGTCTGCAGTGTAGATAATTTCATGTTTATAGAGATAGCAGAGTAGACATTTTCATATTTGTACAAATGGCGCTGTTGATGTTTCCATCTATACACAGATTGCCATGAAGGTATTTCCATGTGTATACAGATGGCATTGTAGATATTTCCATGTTTATACAGACGGTGGTGTAGATATTTCCATGTTTACACAGATGACTGCATAGGTATTTCCATGTTTATACAGAGGGAGGTGTAGATATTTCCATGTTTATAGAGATAGCGGTGTAGATATTTCCATATTTATACAGATAACGGTGTAGAAATTTCCATGTTTATACAGATAGCGGTGTAAATATTTCCATGTTTATACAGATCACAGTGTAGATATTTCCATGTTTATGGAGATAGCGGTGTAGATATTTCCATGTTTATACAGACCGCGTTGTAGATATTTCCATGTTTATACACATAGCGGTGCAGATATTTCCATATTTATACAGACCGCGGTGTAGATATTTCCATGTTTATACAGACAGCGGTGCAGGTATTTACATGTTTGTACAGATGGCGGTGTTGATATTTCCATCTATACACAGATGACCGTGTAGATATTTCCATGTTTATAGAGATGGCGGCACAGATATTTCCATGGATATGTAGATGGCGGTGTAGCTATTTCCATGTTTATACAGATAGCGGTGTAGTTATTTCCATGTTTATATAGATAGCGGTGTAGATATTTCCATGTATGTACACATGGCTGTGTAGATATTTCCATGTTTATACAGAAGGCGGTGTAGATATTTCCATGTTTATACAGATAACTTTGTAAGTATTTCCATGTTAATACAGATGGCGGTGTAGTTATCTCGATATTTATAGAGATAGCAGTGGAGATATTTCTATGTTCATACAGATCGCCGTGTAGATATTTCCATGTTTATACAGATAGCAGTGTAGATATTTCCATGTTTATACAGATCGCGGTGTAGATATTTCCATGTTTATAGAGATAGCGGTGTAGATATTTTCATGTTTATAGACATAGCATTGTAGATATTTCCATGTTTATATAGATGGCGTTGTAGATATTTCCATGTATATACCGATAGCGGTGTTGGTATTTCCATGTTTATACAGATAGCGATGTAGATATTTCCATGTTTATACAGCTCGCGGTGCAGATATTTTTATCTTTATACAGATGGCATTGTAGACATTTCCTTATTCACACAGATGTCGGTGTAGATGTTTCCATGCTTATACAGATGGCGAAGTAGTTAGTTCCATGTTTATGGAGATGGCAGTGTAGATATTTTCATGTTTATAGAGATGGCTGTGTAGATATTTCCATGTTTATAGAGATGGCGTTGTAGATATTTCCATGTTTATAGAGATAGCAGTGTAGATATTTACATGTTTATACAGATGGCTGTGCAGATATTTCCATGTGTATACAGATGGCATTTTAGATATTTCCATGTTTATACAGATGACTGTATAGGTATTTCCATGTTTTTACAGATAGCAGTGCAGGGATTTCCATGTTTACAGAGATAGCGTTGTAGATATTTCCTTGTTTGTACGGATGGCGGTGTTGATATTTCCATCTATACACAGATGGCCGTGTAGATATTTCTATGTTTATACAGATGGCGGTGTAGATATTTCCATGGACATGCAGATGGCGGTGCAGGTATTTCCATGTTTATAGATATAGCGGTGTAGATATTTCCATGTTTACACAGATGGTGGTGTAGATATTTCCGTGTTTATACACATGGCGGAGTAGATACTTCCAACTCTATGGAGATGGCAGTGTAAATATTTCTATGGTTATACAGATGGCCGTGTAGATATTTCCATATTTATACAGATGTCTGTGTAGATATTTCCATGTGTATACAGATGGTATTGTAGATATTTCCATGTTTATATATATGGTGGTGTAGATATTTCCATGTTTATAGAGATAGCTGTGTAGATATTTCCATGTTTATACTGATAGCGGTGTAGATATTTCCATGTTTACACAGATGGTGGTGTAGATATTTCCGTGTTTATAGACATGGCGGTGTAGATACTTCCATCTTTATGGAAATGGCAGTGTAGATATTTTCATGTTTATAGAGATGGCGGTGTAGATATTTCCATATTTATAGAGATAGCGGTGTAGATATTTCCATCTTTCTACAGATGGCAGTGTAGATATTTCCATGTTTATACAGATGACTTTGTAGGTATTTCCATGTTTATACAGATGGCGGTGTAGATATTTCCATGTTTATACACATCGTGGTGTAGATATTTCCATGTTTATACAGATCACGGTGTAGATATTTCCATGTTTATACTGATAGCGGTGTAGATATTTCCATGTTTATACAGATCGCGGTGTAGATATTTCCATGTTTATACAGATCGTGCTGTAGATATTTCCATGTTTATACAGATAGCGGTGTACATATTTCCATGTTTTTACAAATATCGGTGTAGATATTTCCATGATTACACACTTTGCGGTGTCGATATTTCCATCTTTCTACAGATGGCATTGTAGATATTTCCATGTTTATACAGATGGCGGTGTAGATATTTCCATGTTTATATAGATGGTGGTGTAGATATTACCATGTTTATACAGATAGCGGTGTAGATATTTCCATGTTTATACAGTTCTTGGTGAAGATATTTCCATGTTTATACAGATCGCGGTGTAGATATTTCTATGTTTATACAGACCGTGGTGTAGATATTTCCATGTTTATACAGATAGCGGTGTAGATATTTCCAAGTTTATACACATCGTGGTGTAGATATTTCCATGTTTATACAGATCGCGGTTTAGATATTTCGTTTATACAGATAGCGTTGTAGATATTTCCATGTTTATACAGATAACGGTGGAGATATTTCCATGTTTATACAGAGAGCAGTGGAGATATTTCCATGTTTATACACATAGCGGTGAACATATTTCCATATTATAGAGACAGCGGTGTAGGTTTTTCCATGTTTATACAGATAGCGGTGCAGATATTTCCATGTTTACACAGATGCCTAGGCAGATATTTCCATATTTATACAGACGGCTGTGTAGATATTTCTATGTTTATACAGATGGCAGTGTAGATATTTAAATGTTCCTACACATGACTGTGTAGGTATCTCCATGTTTATACAGATGTCTTTGTAGATATTTCCATGTTTATAGAGATAGCGGTGCAGATATTTCCCTGTTTATACAATTAGCGGTGTAAATATTTCCATGTTTATACAGATCACGGTGTAGATATTTCCATGTTTAGAGAGATAGCGGTGTAGATATTTCCATGTTTATGCAGATAGCGGTGTAGATATTTCCATGTTTATACAGACCGCGATGTAGATATTTCCATGTTTATACAGATAGCGGTGCAGATATTTCCATGTTTGTACAGATGGCGGTGTTGATATTTCCATCTATACACAGATGACCGTGTAGATATGTCCATGTTTATACAGATGGCGGCGCAGATATTTCCATGGGTATGTAGATGGCGGTGTAGATATTTCCATGTTTATACAGATAGCGGTGTAGTTATTTCCATGTGTAGATAGCGGTGTAGATATTTCCATGTATATACACATGGCAGTGTAGATATTTCCATGTTTATACAGATGGCGGTGTAGATATTTCCATGTTTATACAGATAACTGTGTAAGTATTTCCATGTTTATAAAGATGGCGGTGTAGATATTTCGATGTTTATAGAGATAGCAGTGGAGGTATTTCCATGTTTATACAGATAGCGGTGTAGATATTTCCATGTTTATACTGATCGCGGTGTAGATATTTTCATGTTTATAGAGATGGCGGTGTAGATATTTCCATGTTCATAGAGATAGCGGTGTTGATTTTTCCATGATTATAGAGATAGCTGTGTGGATATTTCCATGTTTATACAGATAGCGGTGTAGATATTTCCATGTTTATACAGATCGCGGTGTAGATATTTCCATGTTTATACAGATCATGGTGTACATATTTCCATGTTTATACGGATCGCGGTGTTGATATTACCATGTTTATAGGGATAGCGGTGGGAATATTTCCACATTTATACAGATAGCGGTGTAGTTATTAGCATGTTTATACAGATAGCGGTGTAGATATTTCCATGTATAAACAGATGTCTGTGTATATATTTCCATGTTTAAACAGATAGCGGTGTAGATATTTCCTTGTTTATACAAATAGCGGTGTAGATATTTCCATGTTTATACAGATAGCGGTGTACATATTTCCATGTATATACAGATGGCTGTGAGGATATATCCATGTTTATACAGATGGCTGTGTAGATATTTCCATGTTTATACAGATGACTTTGTAGGTATTTCCATATTTATACAGATGTCAGTGTAGATATTTCCATGTTTATAGAGATAGCTGTGTAGATATTTCCATGTTTAAACAGATAGTGGTCTAGATATTTCCACGTTTATGCAGATCGCGGTGTAGATATTTCCATGTTTATACAGATCGCGGTGTAGATATTTCCATGTTTATACAGATGGCGGTGTAGATATTTCCATGTTTATAGAGATGGCGGTTTAGATATTTCCATGTTGATAGAGATAGCGGTGGAGATACATCCATGTTCATAGAGATATCAGTGAGGATATTTCCATGTTTATACAGATAGCAGTGTAGATATTTCCACTTTTATAGAGATAGCGGTTTAGATATTTCTTATTTATACAGATAGCTGTGTAGATATTTCCATGTTTATACAGATTGCGGTGTAGATATTTCCATGTTTATTCAGATAGCGGTGTAGATATTTCCACGTTTATACAGATGGCAGTGTAGATATTTCCATCTTTCTACAAATGGCATTGTAGATATTTCCATGTTTATAGAGATGGCGGTGTAGATATTTCCATGTTTATATAGATGGCAGTGTAGATATTTTCTTGTTTATGTAGATGGCGTGGTAGATACCTCCATGTTTAAAGAGATGGCAGTTTGTGTATTTCCATTTTGATGGAGATAGCGGTGTAGATATTTCCATGTTTATAGAGATAGTGATGCAGTTATTTCCATGTTTATAGAGATAGCGGAATAGATATTTCCATGTTTCTACAGATGACTGTGTAGATATTTCCTTGTTTGTACAGATGGCAGTGAACATATTTCCATGTTTATAGAGATAGCGGTGTAGATATTTTCAAGTTTATACAGATTGCGGTGGAGATATGTCCATGTTTATACAGATAGCAGTGGAGATATTTCCACATTAATACACACAGCGGTGTAGATATTTCCATGTTTATACAGATAGCGGTGTAGATATTTCCATGTTTATACCGATGGCTGTGCCGATATTTCCATGTTTATACAGAGTTCTCTGTAGTTATTTCCATGTTTATGTAGATGACAGTGTAGATATTTCCATTTTAATACAGATGGCGGTGTAGATATTTCCATGTTTATAGAGATAGCGGTGTAGATATTTCCATGTTTATAGAGATAGCGGTTTAAATATTTCCATCTTTATACAGATAGTGATGTAGATATTTCCATGTTTATACAGATGGCGGTGTAGATACAGCCGTGTTTCTGAATATGGCAGTGTAGATATTTTCATGTTTACATAGATGGCGGTGTAGATATTTCCATGTTTACAGAGATTGCGGTGTAGATATTTCCATGTTTATAATGCAAGTGATGTAGGTATTTCCATGTTTATAGAGATAGCGGTGTAGACATTTCCATATTTATACAGGTAGCGGTGTAGGTATTTCCATGTTTATACAGATAGCGGTGTAGATATTTCCATGTTTATAGAGATAGCGGTGTAGATATTTCCATGTTTACAGATGGCTGTGTAGATATTTCCATGTGTATACAGATGGCAGTGTAGATATTTCCTTGTTTATACATATAGCGGTTTAGATATTTCCATGTTTACAGATATAGCGGTAAAGATATTTCCATCTTTGCACAGATTGCGGTGTAGACATTGCAAACTTTACACAGACAGCGGTGTAGATATTTCCAAGTTTACACAGATACCTGTGTCGATATTTCCATGTTTATAGAGATATCATTGTAGATATTTCCATGTTTATACAGATGGCGGTGTAGTTATTTACATGTTGATACAGATAGCGGTGTAGATATTTTCAGGGTTATACCGATAGTGGTGTACATATTTCCACGTTTTACAGATAGCTGTGTAGATATTTCCCTGTTTACACAGATAGCGTTGTAAATATTTCCATGTTTACACAGATAGCGTTGTAGATATTTCCATGCTTACACAGATTGCGGTGTAGATATTTCCAAGTTTACAGAGATAGCTGTGTAGATATTTCCATGTTTACACCGATAGCATTGTAGATATTTCATTGTTTATAGAGATAGCGGTGTAGGTATTTCCATGTTTTTAAAGATACTGGTGAGGATATTTCCGTGTTTATACAGATGTCTGTGTAGATATTTACATGTGTATACAGATGGTATTGATGCTATTTCCATGTTTATTCAGATGACTGTGTAGATATTTCCATGTTTTTAGAGATGGCAGTGTAGATACTTCAATGTTTATATAGATGGCGCTGTAGATATTTCCATGTTTATACAGATCGCGGTGTAGGTATTTCCATGTTTATACAGATATCGGTGTAGATATTTCCATGTTTACACAGATTGCGGTGTAGATATTTCCATCTTTCTATAGATGGCATTGTAGATATTTCCATGTTTATACAGTTGGCGGTGTAGATATTTATATGTTTATATAGATGGTGGTGTAGATAATACCATGTTTATACAGATAGCGTTGTAGATATTTCCATGTTTATAGAGATCGCGGTGAAGTTATTTCCATGTTTATACAGATAGCGGTGTAGATATTTCCATGTTTATACAGATCGCGGTGTAGATATTTCCATGTTTATACAGATAGCGGTGTAGATATTTCCATGTTTATGCAGATATCGGTGTAGATATTTCCATTTTTATAGAGATAGCGGTGTAGGTATTTCCATGTTTATATACATAGCGGTGTAGATATTTCCATGTTTATATAGATGGCGTTGTAGATATTTGCATATTTATACCGATAGCGGTGTTGGTATTTCCACGTTTATACAGATAGCGATGTAGATATTTCCATGTTTATACAGCTCACGGTGCAGATATTTATATCTTTATACAGATGGCATTGTAGATATTTCCTTATTCACACTGATGGCGGTGTAGATGTTTCCATGTTTATACAGATGGCGGAGTATTTAGTTCCATGTTTATAGAGATGCCAGTGTAGATATTTTCATGTTTATAGAGATGGCGGTGTAGATATTTCGATGTTTATAGAGATAGCATTGTAGACATTTACATGTTTATACAGATGGCTGTGTAGATATTTCCATGTGTGTACAGACGGTATTGTAGATATTTCCATGTTTATACATATGACTGTATAGGTATTTCCATGTTTTTACAGATGGCAGTGCAGATATTTCCATGTTTATAGAGATATCAGTGTAGATATTTCCATGTTTGTACAGATGGCGGTGTTGGTACTTCCATCTATACACAGATGGCCGTGTAGATATTTCCATGTTTATACAGATGGCGGCGTAGATATTTCCATGTCTACACAGATGGTGGTGTAGATATTTCCGTGTTTATACCCATGGCGGTGTAGATACTTCCATCTTTATGGAGATGGCAGTGTAGATATTTTCATGTTTATAGAAATGGCGGTGTAGATATTTCCATATTTATAGAGATAGCGGTGTAGATATTTCCATCTTTCTAGAGATGGCAGTGTAGAAATTTCCATGTTTACAGATGGCGGTGTAGATATTTCCATATTTATACAGATGTGTGTGTAGATATTTCCATGTTTATACAGATAGCATTGTAGGTATTTCCCTGTTTATACAGATGGTGGTGTAGATATTTCCATGTTTATTTAGATGACTGTGTAGATATTTCCATGTTTTTACAGATGGCAGTGTAGATATTTCAATGTTTATGGAGATGGCGCTGTAGATATTTCCATGTTTATACAGATAACGGTGGAGTTATTTCCATGTTTATACACATTGTGGTGTACATATTTCCATGTTTATACAGACAGCGGTGTAGGTATTTCCATGTTTATACAGATAGCAGTGCAGATATTTCCATGTTTATACAGATGTCTATGCAGATATTTCCATATTTATACAGAGGGCTGTGTAGATATTTCTATATTTATACAGATGGCAGTGTAGATATTTAAATGTTCCTACACATGATTGTGTAGGTATTTCCATGTTTATACAGATGTCTCTGTAGTTATTTCCATGTTTATAGAGATAGCGGTGCAGATATTTCCATGTTTATACAGATAGCGGTGTATATATTCCCATGTTTATACAGATCATGGTGTAGATATTTCCATGTTTATACAGATACCGGTGTAGATATTTCCATGTTTATACAGACCGCTGTGTAGGTATTTCCATGTTTATAGAGATAGCAGTGTAGATATTTCCATGTTTGTACAGATGGCGGTGTTGATGTTTCCATCTATACACTGATTGCCGTGTAGGTATTTCCATGTGTATACAGATGGCATTGTAGATATTTCCATGTTTATACAGATGGTGGTGTAGATATTTCCATGTTTACACAGATGACTGTATAGGTATTTCCATGTTTATACAGATGGCGGTGTAGATATTTCCAAGTTTATAGAGATAGCGGTGTAGATATTTCCATGTTTTCACAGATGGTGGTGTAGATATTTCCGTGTTTATACACATGGCGGAGTAGATACTTCCATCTTTATGGGGATGGCAGTGTAGATATTGTCATGTTTATAGAGATGGCGGTGTAGATATTTCCATATTTAAAGAGATAGCGGTGTAGATATTTCCATCTTTCTACAGATGGCAGTGTAGATACTTCCATGTTTATACAGAAGGCGGTGTAGATATTTCCATATTTATACAGATGTCTATGTAGATATATCCATGTGTATACAGATGGCATTGTAGTTATTTCCATGTTTATACAGATGGTGGTGTAGATATTTCCATGTTTATTCAGATGACTGTGTAGATATTTCCATGTTTTTACAGATGGCAGTGTAGATATTTCAATGTTTATAGAGATGGCGCTGTAGATATTTCCATGTTTATACAGATCGCGGTGTAGATATTTCCATTATTATACAGATAGCGGTGTAGATATTTCCATGTTTTTACAGATATCGGTGTAGATATTTCCATTTTTACACAGATTGTGGTGTAGATATTTCCATCTTTCTACAGATGGCATTGTAAATATTTCAATGTTTATACAGATGGCGGTGTAGATATTTCCATGTTTATATGGATGGTGGTGTAGATATTACCATGTTTTTACAGATAGCGGTGTATATATTACCATGCTTATACAGATCGTGGTGAAGATATTTCCATGTTTATACAGATCGCGGTGTAGATTTTCCATGTTTATACAGATAGTGGTGTAGATATTTCCATGTTTATACAGATAGCGCTGTAGATATTTGCATGTTTATTGAGATAGCGGTGTAGGTATTTCCATGTTTATACACATTGTGGTGTAGATATTTCCATGTTTATATAGATGGCGTTGTAGATATTTCCATGGTTATACCGAAAGCGGTGTTGGTAATTCCACGTTTATACAGATAGCGATGTAGATATTTCCATGTTTATACAGCTCGCGGTGCAGGTATTTATATCTTTATACAGATGGCATTGTAGATATTTCCTTATTCACACAGATGGCGGTGTAGATGTTTCCATGTTTATACAGATGGCGGAGTAGTTAGTTCCATGTTTATGGAGATGGCAGTGTAGATATTTTCATGTTTATAGAGATGGCGGTGTAGATATTTCCATGTTTGTACAGATGGCTGTGTTGATATTTCCATCTATACACAGATGGCAGTGTAGATATTTCCATGTTTACACCGATAGCAGCGTAGATATTTCCATGGACATGCAGATGGTGGTGTAGATATTTCCATGTTTATACAGATAGCGGTGTAGATATCTCCATGTTTTCACAGATGGTGGTGTAGATATTTCCGTGTTTATACACATGGCGGAGTAGATACTTCCATCTTTATGTGGATGGCAGTGTAGATATTTTCATGTTTATAGAGATGGCGGCGTAGATATTTCCATGTTTATAGAGATAGCAGTGTAGATATTTACATGTTTATACAGATGGCTGTGTAGATATTTCCATGTGTATACAGATGGCATTGTAGATATTTCCATGTTTATACAGATGACTCTATAGGTATTTCCATGTTTTTACAGATGGCAGTGCAGGTATTTCCATGCTTATAGAGATAGTGGTGTAGATATTTCCCTGTTTGTACAGATGGCGGTGTTGATATTTCCATCTATACACAGATGTCCGTGTAGATATTTCCATGTTTATACAGATGGCAGCGTAGATATTTCCATGGACATGCAGATGGTGGTGTAGATATTTCCATGTTTATACAGATAGCGTTGTAGATATTTCCATGTTTTCACAGATGGTGGTGTAGATATTTCCGTGTTTATACACATGGCGGAGTAGATACTTCCATCTTTATGGGGATGGCAGTGTAGATATTGTCATGTTTATAGAGATGGCGGTGTAGATATTTCCATATTTAAAGAGATAGCGGTGTAGATATTTCCATCTTTCTACAGATGGCAGTGTAGATACTTCCATGTTTATACAGAAGGCGGTGTAGATATTTCCATATTTATACAGATGTCTATGTAGATATATCCATGTGTATACAGATGGCATTGTAGTTATTTCCATGTTTATACAGATGGTGGTGTAGATATTTCCATGTTTATTCAGATGACTGTGTAGATATTTCCATGTTTTTACAGATGGCAGTGTAGATATTTCAATGTTTATAGAGATGGCGCTGTAGATATTTCCATGTTTATACAGATCGCGGTGTAGATATTTCCATTATTATACAGATAGCGGTGTAGATATTTCCATGTTTTTACAGATATCGGTGTAGATATTTCCATTTTTACACAGATTGTGGTGTAGATATTTCCATCTTTCTACAGATGGCATTGTAAATATTTCAATGTTTATACAGATGGCGGTGTAGATATTTCCATGTTTATATGGATGGTGGTGTAGATATTACCATGTTTTTACAGATAGCGGTGTATATATTACCATGCTTATACAGATCGTGGTGAAGATATTTCCATGTTTATACAGATCGCGGTGTAGATTTTCCATGTTTATACAGATAGTGGTGTAGATATTTCCATGTTTATACAGATAGCGCTGTAGATATTTGCATGTTTATTGAGATAGCGGTGTAGGTATTTCCATGTTTATACACATTGTGGTGTAGATATTTCCATGTTTATATAGATGGCGTTGTAGATATTTCCATGGTTATACCGAAAGCGGTGTTGGTAATTCCACGTTTATACAGATAGCGATGTAGATATTTCCATGTTTATACAGCTCGCGGTGCAGGTATTTATATCTTTATACAGATGGCATTGTAGATATTTCCTTATTCACACAGATGGCGGTGTAGATGTTTCCATGTTTATACAGATGGCGGAGTAGTTAGTTCCATGTTTATGGAGATGGCAGTGTAGATATTTTCATGTTTATAGAGATGGCGGTGTAGATATTTCCATGTTTGTACAGATGGCTGTGTTGATATTTCCATCTATACACAGATGGCAGTGTAGATATTTCCATGTTTACACCGATAGCAGCGTAGATATTTCCATGGACATGCAGATGGTGGTGTAGATATTTCCATGTTTATACAGATCGCGGTGTAGATATCTCCATGTTTTCACAGATGGTGGTGTAGATATTTCCGTGTTTATACACATGGCGGAGTAGATACTTCCATCTTTATGTGGATGGCAGTGTAGATATTTTCATGTTTATAGAGATGGCGGCGTAGATATTTCCATGTTTATAGAGATAGCAGTGTAGATATTTACATGTTTATACAGATGGCTGTGTAGATACTTCCATGTGTATACAGATGGCATTGTAGATATTTCCATGTTTATACAGATGACTCTATAGGTATTTCCATGTTTTTACAGATGGCAGTGCAGATATTTCCATGTTTATAGAGATAGCGGTGTAGATATTTCCATCTTTATACAGATAGCGGTGTAGATATTTCCATGTTTATACAGATAGCGTTGTAGATATTTCCATGATTATACAGATGGCTGTGCCGATATTTCCATGTTTACACAGAGTTCTCTGTAGATATTTCCATGTTTATATAGATGACAGTGCAGATATTTCCATGTTTTTACAGATGGCAGTGTAGTTATTTCAATGCTTATAGAGATGGCGCTGTAGATATTTCCATGTTTATACAGACCGCGGTGTAGATATTTCCATGTTTATACAGATAGCGGTGTAGATAGTTCCATGTTTTTACAGATATCTGTGTAGATAATTCCATTTTTACACAGATTGCGGTGTAGAAATTTCCATCTTTCTACAGATGGCATTGTAGATATTTACAGGTTTATACAGATGGCAGTGTAGATATTTCCATGTTTATATGGATGGTGGTGTAGATATTACCATGTTTTTACAGATAGCGGTGTAGATATTAACATGCTTATACAGATCGTGGTGAAGATATTTCCATGTTTATACAGATCGCGGTGTAGATATTTCCATGTTTATACAGATCGCGGTGTAGATATTTCCATGTTTATACAGATAGCGGTGTAGATATTTCCATGTTTATACAGATAACGGTGTAGATATTTCCATGTTTATTGAGATAGCGGTGTAGGTATTTCCATGTTTATAGACATTGTGGTGAAGATATTTCCATGTTTATAGAGATGGCGTTGTAGATATTTCCATGTTTATACCGATAGCGGTGTTGGTATTTCCACGTTTATACAGATAGCGATGTAGATATTTCCATGTTTATACAGCTCGTGCTGCAGGTATTCATATCTTTATACAGATGGCATTATAGATATTTCCTTATTCACACAGATGGCTGTGTAGATGTTTCCATGTTTATACAGATGGCGGAGTAGTTAGTTCCATGTTTATGGAGATGGCAGTGTAGATATTTTCATGTTTATAGAGATGGCGGTGTAGATATTTCCATGTTTATAGAGATAGCAGTGTAGATATTTACATGCTTATACGGATGGCTGTGTAGATATTTCCATGTGTATACAGATGGCATTGTAGATATGTCCATGTTTATACAGATGACTCTATAGGTATTTCCATGTTTTTACAGATGGCAGTGCAGATATTTCCATGTTTATAGAGATAGCGGTGTAGATATTTCCTTGTTTGTACAGATGGCTGTGTTGATATTTCCATCTATACACAGATGGCAGCGTAGATATTTCCATGTTTACACAGATGGCAGCGTAGATATTTCCATGGACATGCAGATGGCGGTGTAGATATTTCCATGTTTATAAAGATAGCGATGTAGATATTTCCATGTTTATAAAGATAGCGGTGTAGATATTTCCATGTTTTCACAGATGTTGGTGTAGATATTTCCGTGTTTATACACATGGCGGAGTAGATACTTCCATCTTTATGGGGATGGCAGTGTAGATATTTTCATGTTTATAGAGATGGCGGTGTAGATATTTCCATATTTATAGAGATAGCGGTGTAGATATTTCCATCTTTCTACAGATGGCAGTGTAGATATTTCCATGTTTATACAGACGGCGGTGTAGATATTTCCATATTTATACAGATGTCTGTGTAGATATTTCCATGTGTATACAGATGGTATTGTAGGTATTTCCATGTTTATTCAGATGGTGGTGTAGATATTTCCATGTTTTTTCAGATGACTGTGAAGATATTTCCATGTTTTTACAGATGGCAGTGTAGATATTTCAATGTTTATAGAGATGGCGCTGTAGATATTTCCATGTTTATACGGATCGCGGTGTAGATATTTCCATGTTTATACAGATAGCGTTGTAGATATTTCCATGTTTTTACAGATATTGGTGTAGATAATCCCATGTTTGCACAGATTGCGGTGTAGATATTTCCATCTTTGCAGATGGCATTGTAGATATTTCCATGTTTATACAGATGGCGGTGTAGATATGTCCATGTTTATATAGATGGTGGTGTAGATATTACCATGTTTATACAGACGTCAGTGTATACATTTCCATGTTCATGCAGATTGCAATGTAGATATTTCCATGTTTTTACAGATAGCGGTGTAGATATTTCCATGTTTATACAGATCGCGGTGGTGATACTTCCGTGTTTATACAGATAGCGGTGTAGATATTTCCATGTTTATTCAGATGGCGGTGTAGATGTTTCCATGTTTATACAGATAGCGGTGTAGATATTTACATGTTTATACAGACAGCAGTGTAGATATTTCCATGTTTATTGAGATAGCGGTGGAGATATGTCCATGTTTATAGAGATGGCTGTGTTGATATATCCATGTGTATACAGATGACAGTGTAGATATTTCCATGTTTATACAGATGGAGGTGTAAATATTTCCATGTTTCTACAGATGACTATGTAGGTATTTCCATATTTTTACAGATGGCGGTGGAGATATTTACATGTTTATTCAGATAACGGTGTGGCTATTTCCATGTTTATACAGATAGCGATGTAGGTATTTCCATTTTTATACAGATAGCGGTGTAGATATTTCCATGTTTATACAGACAGCGGTGGAGACATTTCCATGTTTATACAGATAACGGTGTAGATATTTCCATGTTTATACAGATGGCTGTGTAGATATTTCCATGTGTATACAGATGGCATTGTAGATATTTCCATGTTTATACTGATGGAGGTGTAGATATTTCCATGTGTATAAAGATGACTCTGTAGATATTTCCTTGTTTTTACAGATGGCGGTGTACATATTTCCAAGTTTATAAAGATATCTCTGTAGATATTTCCATGTTTTTACAGATGGCGATGTAGATATTTCCATGTTTATAAACACAGCGGTGTGGCTATTTCCATGTTTATACAGATAGCGATGTAGATATTTCCATGTTTATGCAGATAGCAGTGTAGATATTTCCATGTTTATACAGATACCGGTGGAGATATTTCCATGTTTATACAGATGGCGTTGTAGGTATTTCCATGTTTATAGAGATGGCGGTGTAGATATTTCCATGTTTATACTGATTGCGGTGTAGTGATTTCCATGATTACACAGATAGTGGAGTAGATATTTCCATGTTTATACAGGGAGCGTTGTAGATATTTCCATGTTTATGCAGATAGCGGTGAATTTATTTCCATGTTTATACAGATAGCGGAGTTGATATTTCCATTTTTATAGGGATAGTGATGTAGGTATTTCCATGTTTATACTGACAGCGTTGTAGATATTTTCATGTTTATACAGATGGCTGTGAAGATATATCCATGTTTATACAGATGGCCGTGTAGATATTTCCATGTTTATACAGATTGAGGTGTAGATATTTCCATGTTTATACATACGACTTTGTAGATATTTCCATGTTTATACAGATGGCGGTGTAGATATTTCCATGTTTATACAGATGGCGGTATATATATTTCCATGTTTATAGAGATAGATATCGGTGTAGATATTTCCATGTTTAGACAGATAGCGGTGTAGATATTTCCATGTTTATACCTATAGCGGTGTAGATATTTCCAGGTTTATACAGATAGTGGTGTTGGTAATTCAATGTTTATACAGATAGCTGTGTAGATATTTCCATATTTACACAGCTTGCGGTTTAGATATTTCCATCTTTATACAGATGGCAGTGTAGATATTTCCATGTTTATACTGATAGCGGTGTAGATATTTCCATGTTTACACAGATGGAGGTGTAGATAGTTCCATGTTTATGGAGATGGCGGTATGGGTATTTCCATGTGTATAGAGATAGCGGTGTAGGTTTTTCCATGTTTATACTGATGGCTGTGTAGATATTTCCATGTGTATACAGATGGCAGTGTAGATATTTCCATGTTTATAGAGATGTTGGTGTAGATATTTCCATGTTTATACAGATGGCACTGTTGATATTTCCATCTTTATAGAGATGGTGGTGTAGATATTTTCATGTTTATACAGATGACTGTGTAGATAGTTCCATGTTTATACAGATGGCGGTGTAGATATTTCCATGTTTGTGGAGATAGCAGTGTAGATATTTCCATGTTTATACTGACAGCGGTGCAGATATTTCCATGTTTATAGAGATAGCGCTGTAGATATTTCCATGTTTATACAGACGACTGTGTTGATACTTCCATGTTTATACAGATGGCAGTGATGATATTTCCGTGTTAATAGAGATAGCGGTGTAGATATTTGCATGTTTATACTGATAGCGGTGCAGATATTTCCATGTTTATGGAGATAGCAGTGTAGATATTTCCATGTTTATACAGACAGCGGTGATATATTTCCATGTTTATACAGATGGCGGTGTAGATATTTCGATGTTGATACAGATATTGGTGTTGGTATTTCCCTGTTTAAACAGATAGCGTTGTAGATATTTCCATGGTTATACAGCTCGCGGTGTAGATATTTCCATCTTTATACAGATGGCAGTGTAGATATTTCCATGTTTATACAGATAGCGGTGTAGATATTTCCATGTTTACACAGATGACTGTGTAGATAGATCCATGTTTATGGAGATGGCGTTTGTAGATATTTTCATGTTTATAGAGATGGCGGTGTCGATATTTCCCTGTTTATAGAGATTGCAGTGAAGTTATTTTCGTGTTTATAGAATTTGCGGTGTACTTATTTCCATGTGTATAGAGATAGCGGTGCAGATGTTCCCATGTTTATACTGATGGCGGTGTAGATATTTCCATGTATGTACGGATGGCAGTGTAGACATTTCCATGTTTATAGAGATGGTGGTGAATATATTTCCATGTACATACAGAAAACTGTGTAGATATTTCCATGTTTATACAGATGGCGGTGTGGATATTTCCATGTTTACAGAGATAGCCATCTAGATATTTCCCTATATATACTGATAGCGGTGTAGACATTTCCATGTTTATAGAGATAGCGGTGTACATATTTCCATGTTTATACAGGTAGAGGTGTAGATATTTCCATGTGTATGCAGATGGCGGTGTAAATATTTCCATCTTTCTACAGATAGCAGTGTAGATATTTCTATGTTTATACATATGGCGTTGTAGACATTTCCATGTTTATACAGATGGCAGTATAGCTATTTCATGTTTGTGCAGATACCGGTGTAGATATTTCCAAGTTTACAGAGATGGCGGTGTAGGTATTTCCATGTTTTCAGAGATAGCGATGTAGATATTACGATGTTTACACAGATAGCGGTGTAGATATTTCCATCTTTGCGCAGATTGCGGTGTAGATATTTCCATTATATCACAGATAGTGTTGTAGATATTTCCATCTTTACACAGATTACAGTATAGATATTTCCATCTTTACACAGATAGCAGTGTAGATATTACCATGTTTACACAGATATCGTGGTAGATAATTGCATGTTTATACAGATAGCGATGTAGATATTTCCATGTTTATACAGATAGCGATGTAGATGTTTGCATGTTTATACAGATAGCGTTGTAGATATTTCCATGTTTCTACAGATAGCGGTTTAGCTATTTCCATGTATACAGATAGCGGTGTAGATATTTCCATGTTTATACTGATAACGGTGTAGATATTTCCATATTTATAAAGATAGCGGTGGAGATATTTCCATGTTTATATAGATAGCGGTGGAGATATTTCCATGTTTATACATATACCGGTGTAGATATATCCATGTTTATACAGATTGTGGTGTAGGTATTTCCATGTTTATAGAGATAGCGGTATAGATATTTCCATGTTTATACAGATGGCTTTGTAGATATTTCCACGTGTATATAGATGGCACTGTAGTTATTTCCATGTTTATAAAGATGGAGGTGTCTATATTTCCATGTTTATACAGATGACTGTGTAGATATTTCCATGTTTTACAGATGGCGGTGTAGATATTTCCATGTTTATACAGATAGCGGTGTGGATATTTCCATGTTTATACAGATAGCGGTGGAGATATTTCCATGTTTATACAGATAGCGGTGGAGATGTTTCCATGTTTATATTGATGGCGGTGTATATATGCCAAGTTTATACGGATAGCGGTGTAGATATTTACATGTTTATACAGATAGCGGTGTAGATATTTCCATGTTTATACAGATAGCGGTGGAGGTATTTCCATGTTTATACAGATATCACTGTAGTTATTTACATGTTTATACAGATAGCAGTGTAGATATTTCCATGTTTTTACAGATAGCGGTGGAGATATTTCTGTGTTTATACAGATACCGGTGTAGATATTTCCATGTTTATACAGATAGCCGTGGAGATATTTCCATGTTTATACATATGGCGCTGTAGATATTTCCAAGATTATGCAGATAGCTGTGTAGATATTTCCATATTTATACAGATAACGGTGTAGATATTTCCATGTGTATTCAGATGGCGGTGTAGATATTTCCCTGTTTATACAGGTAGCGGTGTGGCTATTTCCATGTTTATACAGATGGCATTGTAGATATTTCCATGTTTATACAGATAGTGTTGTAGATATTTCCATGTTTATAAAGTTAGCGGTGTAGATATTTCCATGTTTATAGGGATAGCGGTGGAGATATTTCCATGTTTATACAGATAATGATGTACTTATATCCATGTTTACACAGATAGCGGTTGAGATATTTCCATGTTTATACAGATTGCTGTGGAGATATTTCCATGTTTATACAGATGCCCGTGTAGATATTTCCAAGTTTATGCAGATAGCGGTGTAGATATTTCCATGTTTAGACAGATAGCGGTGTGGCTATTTCCATGTTTATACAGATGGCAGTGTAGATATCTCCATGTTTATACAGATAGTGGTGTAGATATTTCCATGTTTATAAAGATAGCTGTGTAGATATTTCCATGTTTATAAAGATAGCGGTGTAGATATTTCCATGTTTACAGAGATAGCAGTGGAGATATTTCCATGTTTATATAGATAGCGATGAAGATATTTCCATGTTCATACAGGCAGCGGTGTACATATTTCCATGTTTATACAGATAGCGGTGTAGGTATTTCCATGTTTATAGTGATAGCGGTGTAGGTATTTCCATGTTTATACAGATGGCTGTGTGGATATTTCCATATGTATACAGATGGCAGTGTAGGTATTTCCATGTGTACACAGATGGAGGTGTAATTATTTCCATGTTTATATTCATGACTGTTTAGATATTTCCGTGTTTTTACGGATGGTGGTGTAGATACTTCCATGTTTATACAAATGGCAGTGTAGATGTTTCCATGTTTATTCAGATAGTGGTGTAGATATTCCAATGTTCATACAGATTACTGTGTAGTTATTTCCATGTTTATAGAGATGGCGGTGTAGATATTTCCATGTTTATAGAGATAGCCATGTAGATATTTCAACGTTTATACAGATAGCGGTGTAGACATTTCCATGTTTACAGAGATAGCGGTGTAGGTATTTCCATATTTATACAGATAGCGGTGTAGGTATTTCCTTGTTTATACAGATAGCGGTGTAGATATTTCCATGTTTATACAGATAGCGGTGTAGATATTTCCATGTTTAGACCGATGACTGAGTAGATATTTGCATGTTTTACAGATGGCGGTGTATATATATCCATGCTTATACAGATAGCGGTGTGGCTATTTCCATGTTTATGCAGATATCGATGTAAATATTACCGTCCATATACAGATGGCAGTGTAGGTATTTCCATGTTTCTACAGATGACTGTGTCGGTATTTCCATGTTTATACAGATGGTGGTGTAGATATTTCCATGTTTATAGAGATACCCATGTAGACACTTCCATGTTTATACAGACAGCGGTGTAGACATTTCCATGTTTATAGAGATAGCAGTGTTGATATTTCCATATTTATACAGATAGCGTTGTAGATATTTCAATGTTTATACAGATGGCTGTGTAGATATTAACATGTATATACAGATGGCAGTTTAGATATTTCCATGTTTATACAGATAGCGGTATAGATATTTCCATGTTTATACAGATAGCAGTGTAGATATTTCTATGTTTATACAGATAGCGGTGGAGATATTTCCATGTTTATACAGATAGCGTTGGAGATATTTCCATGTTTATAGAGATGGCGCTGTAGATATTTCCAAGTTTTTCAGGTGGCGGTGTAGATATTTCCACGTTTATACAGATGGCGGTGTAGATATCTGCATGTTTATACAGATGGCAGTGTAGATATTTCCATGTTTATACAGATAGCGATGTAGATATTTCCAGGTTTATAGAGATGGCTGTGTAGATATTTCCTTGTTTATACAGATGGCAGTGTAGATATTTCCATTTTTATACAGATAGTGGTGTAGATATTTCCATGTTTATACAAACGACTGTGTAGGTATTTCCATGTTTAAACAGATGGCGGTGTAGATATTTCTATGTATATACAGATAACCATGTAGATATTTCCATGTTTATACAGATGGAGGAGTAGATACATCCATGTTTATACAGATGACGGTGTAGATATTTCCATGTTTTTACAGATGGCGGTGTAGATATTTCCATGTTTATACAGATAGCAGTATACACATTTCCATGTTTATACAGATAGCGGTGTAGATATATCCATATTTATACAGATAGCGTTGCAGATATTTCCATGTTTATACAGATAGCGGTGTAGATATTTCCAGGTTTATACAGATAGTGGTGTACATATTTCCATGTTTATACAGATGGTGGTGTATATATTTCCATGTTTATACAGATGGTGGTGTACATATTCCCATGTTTATACAAATTGTTGTGTAGATATTTCCATGTTTATAGAGATAGTTGTGTAGATATTTCCATGTTTATAGAGATATTGGTGTAGATATTTCCATATTTATACAGATAGCCGTGTAGCTATTCCCATGTTTATTCAGATGGCGGTGTAGATACTTCCATGTTTATACAGATAGCGGTGTGGCTATTTCCATGTTTATACAGATTGCAGTGTAGGTATTTCCGTGTTTATGCAGATAGTGATGTAGATATTTCCATGTTTATACAGATAGCGGTGTAGTTATTTCCATGTTTATACAGAAAGCTTTGGAGATATTTCTATGTTTATACAGATAGCGGTGTAGTTATTTCCATGTTTATAAAGATAGCGGTGTAGATATTTCCAGGTTCATACAGATGGCTGTGTAGATTTTTCCAAGTGTATACAGATGGCAGTGTAGATATTTCCATGTTTATACAGATTGAGGGGTAAATACTTCCATGTTTATACAGATGACTGTGTAGATATTTCCATTTTTTTACAAATTGCGGTGTAGATATTTCCAGGTTTATACAGATAGCGGTGTGGCTATTTCCATGTTTATACAGATAACGATGTAGATATTTCCAGGTTTATAAAGACGGCTGTGTAGATATTTCCATGTTTATACAGTTGGCAGTGTAGATATTTCCATGTTTATAAAGATAGTGGTGTAGATGTTTCCATGTTTATACAGACGGCTGTGTAGGTATTTCCATGTTTAAACAGATGGCGGTGTAGATATTTCCATGTATATAGAGATAGCCATGTAGATATTTCCATGTTTATACAGATAGCAGTGTAGACATATCCATGTTTATAGAGATGGCGGTGTAGATATTTCCATATGTATATAGATAGTGGTGTAGATATTTGCAAGATTATACAGATAGCGGTGTAGATATTTCCATGTTTATACAGGTAACGGTGGATATATTTCCATGTTTATAGAGATGGCAGTGTAGATATTTCCAAGTTCATTTAGATGGCGGTGTAGATACTTCCATGTTTATAGAGATAACGTTGTAGATAATTCCATGTTTACACTGATAGCGGTGTAGGTATTTCCATATTTATAGAGATACCGGTGTAGATATTTCTATGTTTATACCGATGGCTGTGTAGATATTTCCATGTGTATGCAGATGTCAGTTTAGATATTTCCATGTTTATACAGATGGAGGTGTAGATATTTCCATGTTTATACAGATGACTGAGAAGATATTTCCATTTTTTTACAGATGGCGACGTAGATAATTCCATGTTTATACAGATAGCGGTGTGGATATTTCCATGTTTACACAGATAGCGATGTAGATATTTTGATGTTTATAGAGATAGAGGTGGAGATATTTCCATGTTTACAGATAGTGGTGGAGATATTTCCATGTTTGTAGAGATTGCGGGGTACATATTTCCAAGTTCATACAGATGGTGGTGTAGATATTTCCATGTTTATACACATAGCGGAGTAGATATATCTATGTTTATACTAATAGCGGTGTAGGTATTCCCATGTTTACAGAGATAGCAGTGTAGATATTTCCATGTTTATACAGATAGTGTTGTAGGTATTACCATGTATATAGAGATAGCCATGTAGATATTTCCATGTTTATATAGATAGCGGTGTAGATATTTCCATGTTTATAGAGATGGCGGTTTAGATATTTCCATATGTATACAGATAGCAGTGTAGATATTTTCAAGTTCATGCAGATAGCGGTGTATATATTTCCATGTTTATACAGATAGCTGGGTAGATATTTCCATGTTTATAGAGATAACGGTGTAGTTATTTCAATATTTATACATAAAACCGTGTAGATATTTCCATGCTTTTTCAGATGGTGGTGTAGATATTTCCATGTTTACACAAATAGCGGTGTGGCTATTTCCATGTTTATACAGATGGCAGTGTAGATATTTCCATGTTCATACAGATAGCGATTTAGGTATTTCCATGTTAATACAGGTAGCCGTTTAATTATTTCTATGTTTATACAGATACCGATGGAGATATTTACAGGTTTATACAGATGGCGGTGTAGAGATTTCCAAGTTCATACAGATTGCGGTGTAGATATTTCCATGTTTATACAGATAGCGGTGTAGATATTTCCATGTTTATGCAGAGATCGGTGTAGGTATTTCCAAATATATATAGGTAGCGTTGTAGATATTTCCATGTCTATACAGATGGCAGGGTACATATTTCCATGTGTATACAGATGGCGGTGTAGGTATTCCCATGATTATACAGATGGAGGTGTACATGTTTCCATGTGTATACAGATGGCAGTTTAGTTATTTCCATGTTTATACAGATGGAGGTGTAGATATTTCCATATTTATACAGATGACTGTGTAGATATAACCATGTTTTTACAGATGGCGGTGTAGATATTTTCATGTTTATACAGATAGCGGTGTGGCTATTTCCATGTCTATACAGATAGCGATGTAGATATTTCCAGGTTTATAGTGATGGCTGTGTAGATATTTCCATGTCTATACAGATAGCGATGTAGATATTTCCAGGTATATAGTGATGGCTGTGTAGATATTTCCATGTTTATACAGATGGCAGTGTAGATATTTCCATGTTTATACAGATAGTGGTGTAGATATTTCCATGTTTATAGAGCGACTGTGTAGATATTTCCATGTTTATACAGATGGCGGTGTAGATATTTCCATGTATATAGAGATAGCCATGTAGATAATTCCATGTTTATACAGATGGAGGTGTAGATACTTCCATGTTTATACAGATGACTGTGTAGATATTTCCATGTTTTTACAGATGTCGGTGTAGATATTTCCAGGTTTATACAGATAGCGGTGTGGCTATTTCCATGTTTATACAGATAGCGATGTAGATATTTCCAGGTTTATAGAGATGGCTGTGTAGATATTTCCAAGTTTATACAGATGACAGTGTAGATATTTTCATGTTTATACAGATAGTGTTGTACATATTTCCATGTTTATACAGACGACTGTGTAGGTATTTCCATGTTTAAACTGATGGCGGTGTAGATATTTCCATGTATATAGAGATAGCCCTGTAGATATTTCCATGTTTATACAGATAGCGGTGTACACTTTTCCATGTTTATAGTGATGGCGGTGTAGATATTTCCATATGTTTACAGATAACAGTGTAGATATTTCCATGTTTTTATAGATGGCGGTGTAGGTATTTCCATGTTTATACAGATAGTGGTGTGGCTATTTCCATGTTTTTACAGATAGCGATGTAGATATTTCCAGGTTTATAGAGATGGCTGTATAGATATTTCCATGTATACACAGATGGCAGTGTAGATATTTCCATGTTTATACAGATAGTGGTGTAGATATTTCCATGTTTATACAGATGACTGTGTAGGTATTTCCATGTTTATACAGTTGGCGGTGTAGATATTTCCATGTATATAGAGATAGCCCTGTAGATATTTCCATGTTTATATAGATAGCGATTGTAGATATTTCCATGTTTATGCAGATAGCGGTGTAGATATTTCCATGTTTATACAGATAGCGGTGGATATATTTCCATGTTTATACAGATAGCGGTGGATATATTTCCATGTATATAGAGATGGCGGTGTAGATATTTCCACGTTTATACAGATAGTGGTGCAGATATTTCCATGTTTGTACAGATAGCTGTGTAGATATTTCCATGTTTATACAGATAGCGGTGTAGTTATTTCCATGTTCATAGAGATAGCGTTGTAGATATTTCCAGGTTTATACAGTTGGCTGTGTAGATAATTCCGTGTGTATACAGATGGCAGTGTAGGTAGTTCCATGATTATACAGATAGTGGTGTAGATAATTCCATGTTTATACAGATAGCGATGGAGATATTTCCATGTTTATACAGATGGCGGTGTAGATATTTCCATGTTTATAGAGATAGCTGTGTAGATATTTCCATGTTTATAGAGATAGCGGTATAGATATTTCCATATTTATATAGATTGCCTTTTAGGTATTTCCATGTTTATTCAGATGGCCGTGTAGATACTTCCATGTTTGTACAGATAGCGGTGTGGCTATTTCCATCTTTATACAGACGGCTGTGTAGATATTTCCACGTTAATGCAGATAGCAATGTAGATATTTCCATGTTTTTACAGATAGCGGTGTAGATATTTCCATGTTTATATAGATAGCGGTGGAGATACTTCCATGTTTATACAGATAGCGGTGGAGATATTTCCATGTTTATACAGATAGCGGTGGATATATTTCTGTGTTTATAGAGATGGCGGTGTAGATATTTCCAAGTTCATACATATAGAGGTGTAGATATTTCCATGTTTATGCAGATATCGTTGGAGTTATTTCCATGTTTATAGAGATAGCGGTGTAGATATTTCTATATTTTTACAGATAGCCGTGTAGATATTTCCATGTTTATTCAGATGGCGGTGTAGATGTTTCCATGTTTATACAGAGAGCGGTGTAGATATTTACATGTTTATACAGATAGCGGTGTAGGTATTTCCATGTTTATATTGATAGCGGTGGAGATATTACCATGTTTGCACACATAGCGATGTAGATATTTCCATGTTCATTCAGATAGCGGTGTAGAGATTTCCATGTTTATACAGATAGCGGTGTAGTTATTTCCATGTTTATACAGATGACTGTGTATATATTTCCATGTATATACAGATGACGGTGCAGATATTTCCATGTTTATAGAGATTGCGGTGTACTTATTTCCATGTTTATACAGATAGCTCTGTAGATATTTCCATGTTTATAGAGATAGCGGTGTAGATATTTCCATGTTTATACAGATAGCGGTGAGTCTGTTTCCATGTTTATACAGATGGCAGTGTAGATATTTCCATGTTTTTACACATAGTGGTGTAGATATTTCCATGTTTATAAAGATAGCGGTGTAGATATTTCCAAGTTTATAGAGATAGCGGTGGAGATATTTCCATGTTTATAGATATAGCGGTCGAGATATCTCCATGTTTATGCAGATAAGGGTGTAGATATTTCCATGTTTATACAGATAGTGGTGGAGATATTTCCATGTTTACACAGATAGCGGTGGAGATATTTCCATGTTTATACGGATGGCGGTGTAGATATTTCCAAGTTTATGCAGATATCGGTGTAGATATTTCCATGTTTATTGAGATAACGGTGTAGTTATTTCCATGTTTATACAGATAGCGGTGTAGTTATTTCCATGTTTGAAAAGATAGCGGGGTAGATATTTCCATGATTATAGAGATAGCGGTGGAGATATTTCCATGTTTATAGAGAGAGCGGTCGTGATATTTCCATGTTTATACAGATAACGATATAGATATTTCCATGTTTATACAGATAGCACTGTAGATATTTCCATGTTTATACAGACAGCGTTTTAGATATTTACATGTTTATACAGGTAGCGGTATAGGTATTTCCATGTTTATACTGATTGCGCTGGAGATACTTCCATGTTTATACAGATAGCGGTGCAGATAATTCCATGTTTATAGAGACTGCGGTGGAGATATTTCCATGTTTGTACAGATAGTGATGTAGATATTTCCAAGTTCATACAGATAGTGGTGGGGATATTTCCATGTATATACAGATAGCAGTGGAGATATTTCCATGTTAATACAGATAGCGTTGGAGATATTTCCATGTTTATAGAGATGGCGTTGTAGATATTTCCATATTTATACAGATAGCCATGTAGATATTTCGATGTTTATTCCGATGGTGGTGTAGGTATTTCCATGTTTATACAGATAGCGTTGTGGCTACTTCCATGTTTACATAGATGGCAGTGTAGATATTTCCATGTTTATAGAGATAGCTATGTAGATATTTCCATGTTTATAGAGATAGCGGTGTAGATATTTCCATGGTTATACAGATGGCTGTTTGGATATATCCATGTGTATACAGTTGGTAATTTAGACATTTCCATGTTTAGTCAAATGGAGGTATAGATATTTCCATGTTTTTACAGATGGCGGTGTAGATGTTTCCATGTTTATATAGAACTCGGTGTGGCTATTTCCATGTTTATACAGATAACGATGTAGATATTTCCATGTTTATAGAGATGGCGGTGTAGATATTTCCATGTTTATACTGATAGCGGTGTGGCTATTTCCATGTTTATACAGATAGCGATGTAGATATTTCCATGTTTATAGAGATGGCTGTGTAGATATTTCCATGTTTATACAGATCGCGGTGTAGATATTTCCATATTTATACAGATAGTGCTGTAGATATTTCCGTGTTTGTGCAGATGACTGTGTAGGTATTTCTATGTTTATACAGATGTCGGTGTAGATATTTCCATGTTTATACAGAAAACGGTGTGGCTATTTCCATGTTTATGCAGATAGCGATGCAGATATTTCCATGTTTATAGAGATGGCTGTGTAGATATTTCCATGTTTTACAGATCGCAGTGTAGACATTTCCATGTTTATATGGATAGTGGTGAAGATATCTCCATGTTTATACAGATGACTGTGTAGGTATTTCTATGTTTATGCAGATGGCGGTGCAGATATTTGCAAGTTTATACAGATAGCGGTGTAGATATTTCCATGTTTATACAGATAGCGGTGTACATATTTCCATGAATGTACAGACAGCGGTGTAGGTATTTCCATGTTTACACAGATAGCGGTGTAGATATTTCCATGTTTACACAGATGGCTGTGTTGATATTTTCATGTGAATACAGATGGCTGTGCAGATGTTTCCATGTTTACACAGATGGAGGTTTAGATAGTTCCATGTTTCTACAGATGACTGTGTAGCTATTTCCATGATTTTACAGATGGCGGTGTATATATTTCCATGTTTATACAGATAACGGTGTTGCTATTTCCATGTTTATAGAGTTAGTGATGTAGATATTTCCAAGTTTACACAGATAGCATTGTAGATATTTCCATGTTTATACAGAAAGCGGTGGAGATATTTCCATGTTTATACAGATAGCAGTGGAGATATTTCCATGTTTATACAGATGGCAGTGTAGACATTTCCAAGTTTATGCAGATAGCGGTGTAGATATTTCCATATTTATAGAGATAGCGGTGTAGATATTTCCTTGTTTATTCAGATGGCGGTGTAGGTATTTATATGTTTATACAGATAGCGGTGTGGCTGTTCCATGTTTATACAGATGGCAGTGTAGATATTTCCATGTTTATACAGATAGTGGTGTAGATATTTCCATCTTTATAAAGATAGAGGTGTAGGTGTTTCCGTATTTATAGAGATGGCGGTGGAGATATTTCCATGTTTATAGAGATAGCGGTCGAGATATTTCCATGTTTATACAGAAAACGATGTAGACATTTCCATGTTTATACAGATAGCAGTGTAGATATTTCCATGTTTATAGAGATGTCTGTGTAGATATTTCCATTTTTATGCAGATGGCAGTGTAGATATTTCCATGTTTATACAGATAGTGTTGTAGGTATTTCCAAGTTTATACAGATGACTGCGTAGTTATTTCCATGTTCATAGAAATGGCGGTGTAGTTATTTCCATGTTTCTAGAGATAGCCTTGTAGATATTTCCATGTTTAAACAGATAGCGGAGTAGACATTTCAATGTTTATAGAGATAGCAGTGTAGGTATTTCCATATTTATACAGTTGGCGGTGTAGATATTTCCATGTTTATAGAGATAGCCGTGTAGATATTTCCATGTTTTTACAGATAGCGGTGTAGAAATTTCCATGTTTATAGATATAGCGGTGTAGTTATTTCCATATTTATACAGATAGCCATGTAGATATTTCCAAGTTTATTCAGATGGTGGTGAAGCTATTTCCGTGTTTATACAGATGGCAGTGTAGATATTTCCATGTTAATACAGATAGCGATGTAGATATTTCCATATTTATACAGATAGCGGTGCAGTTATTTCCATGTTTATACAGATAGCATTGTAGATATTTCCATGTATATACAGATAGCGGTGTAGATGTTTCCATGTTTATACAGATAGCGGTGGAGGTATTTCCATGTTTATACAGATAGCTGTGGGGATATCTCTAGGTTTATAATGATAGCGGTGTGGATTTTTCCATGTTTATACAGATAGCGGTGTAGATATTTCCAGGTTTATACAGATAGCAGTGTAGGTATTTCCATGTTTATAGAGATAGCCATGTAGATATTTACATGTTTATACAGATGGCGGTGTAGATATTTCCATTTGTATACAGATGGCAGTGTAGATATTTCCATGTATATACAGATGGAGGTGTAGATATTTCCATGTTTATACAGATGACTGTGTAGATATTTCCATGTTTTTACAGATGGCGGTGTAGATATTTCCATGTTTATACAGATGACTGTGTAGATATTTCCATGTTTTTACAGATGGCAGTGTAGATATTTCCATGTTTATACAGATAGCGGTGTGGCTATTTCCATGTTTATACAGATAGCGATGTAGATATTTCCATGTTTATAGAGATGGCTGTGTAGATACATCCATGTTTATACAGATCGCGGTGTAGATATTTCCATATTTATACACATAGTGGTGTAGATATTTCCGTGTTTGTGCAGATGACTGTGTAGGTATTTCAATGTTTATACAGATAGTGGTGTAGATATTTCCGTGTTTGTACAGATGAATGTGTAGGTATTTCTATGTTTACACAGATTGCGGTGTAGATATTTCCATGTTTATACAGATAGCGGTGTAGATATTTCCATGTTTATACAGATAGCGGTGTAGATATTTCCATGTATATACAGATAGCGGTGTGGCTATTTCCATGTTTATACAGATAGTGATGTAGATATTTCCATGTTTATAGAGATGGCTGTGTAGATATTTCCATGTTTATACACATCGCATTGTAGATATTTCCATGTTTATACAGATAGCCTTGTAGGTATTTCCATGTTTATACAGATAGCAGTGTAGGTATTTGCATGTTTATAGAGATATCGGTGTAGATATTTCCATGTGTATACAGATGGCAGTGTAGATATTTGCATGTTTACACAGATGGAGGTGTAGATACTTCCGTGTTTCTACAGATGACTGTGTAGATATTTCCATGTTTTTACACGTGGCGGGTAGATATTTCCATGTTTATAAAGATAGCGGTGTGGCTATTTCCATGTTTATACAGATAGCTATGTAGATATTTCCATGTTTATAGAGATGGCTGTGTAGATATTTCCATGTTTATACACATCGCATTGTAGATATTTCCATGTTTATACAGATAGAGGTGTAGATATTTCCATGCTTATACAGATGACTGTGTAGGTATTTCTATGTTTATACAGATGGCGGTGTAGATATTTCCAAGTTTATAGGGATAGCCATGTAGATATTTCCATGTATATACAGAGAGCGGTGTAGATATTTCCATGTTTATAGAGATAGTGGTGTAGATTTTCCATATTTATAGAGATAGCGGTGTCGATATTTCCAAGTTTATACAGATAGCGTTGTAGATATTTCCATGTTTATACAGATAGCGGTGTAGATATTACCATGTTTATACAGATAGCAGTGGAGATATTTCCCTGTTTATACAGAAAGCTGTAGAGATATTTCCATGTTTATAGAGATGGCGGTGTAGATTTTTCCAAGTTCATACAGATAGTGGTGTAGATATTTCCATGTTTATACAGGTAGCG
The DNA here is from genome assembly GCF_028858775.2 of Pan troglodytes. NCBI lineage: Eukaryota > Metazoa > Chordata > Mammalia > Primates > Hominidae > Pan > Pan troglodytes. Next base: position 50,566,681 of record NC_072420.2, read on the forward strand.
GTGTAGGTATTTCCATGTTTAGAGAGATAGTGTTGTAGGTATTTCCATGTTTATACAGATGGCTGTGTAGATATTTCCTCGTGTATACAGATGACAGTGTAGATATTGCCATGTTTATACAGATAGCGGTGTGGCTATTTCCATGTTTATACAGATAGCGATGAGTATATTTCCATGTTAATAGAGATGGCTGTGTAGATATTTCCATATTTATACAGATAGCGGTGCAGATAATTCCATGTTTATTCAGATGGCGTTGTAGATATTTCCAGGTTTATATACACATCAGTGTGGCTGTTTCCATGTTTATACTGATGGCAGTGTAGGTATTTCCATGTTTATACAGATAGTGGTGTAGATATTTCCATGTTTATAAAGATAGCGGTGTTGATATTTCCATGTTTATAAAGATAGTGGTGTAGATATTTCCATGTTTATTGAGATAGCGGTGGAGATATTTCCATGTTTATTCAGATGGCGTTGTAGATATTTCCAGGTTTATACACACAGCAGTGTGGCTGTTTCCATGTTTATACTGATGGCAGTGTAGGTATTTCCATGTTTATACAGATAGTGGTGTAGATATTTCCATGTTTATAAAGATAGCGGTGTTGATATTTCCATGTTTATAAAGATAGTGGTGTAGATATTTCCATGTTTATTGAGATAGCGGTGGAGATATTTCCATGTTTGTAGAGATAGCGGTCGAGATATTTCCATGTTTATACATATAAGGATTTAGATATTTCCATGTTTATACAGATAGCGGTGTAGATATTTCCATGTTTATACAGATAGCGGCGTAGATATTTCCATGTTTATACAGATAGCGGTGTAGATAATTCCGTGTTTATAGAGATAGCGGTGGAGATATTTCCATGTTTGTACATATAGCGATGTAGATATTTCCATGTTCAAACAGATAGCAGTGCAGATATTTCCATGTTTATACCGATAGCGGTGGAGATATTTCCATGTTTACAGAGATGGCGGTGTAGATATTTCCATATTTATACAGATAGTCGTGTAGATATTTCGATGTTTATTCAGATGGTGGTGTAGATATTTCCATGTTTATACAGAAAGCGGTGTGGCTAATTCCATGTTTATACAGATGGCAGTTTAGATATTTCCATGTTTATACAGATAGCGATGTAGATATTTCCATGTATATCGAGATATCGGTGTAGGTATTTCCATGTTTATACAGATGGCTGTGTGGATATTTCCATGTGTATACAGATGGCAGTGTAGATATTTCCATGTTTACACAGATGGAGGTGCACATATTTCCATGTTTATACAGATGACTGTGTAGATATTTCCATGTTTTCACAGATGGCGGTGTAGATATTTCCATGTATATACAGATAGCGGTGTGGCTATTTCCATGTTTATACTGATGGCAGTGTAGATATTTCCGTGTTAATACAGTTAGCGTTGTAGATATTTCCATGTTTATACAGAGAGCATTGTATATATTTCCATGTTTATACAGATAGCGGTGTAAATGTTTCCGTGTTTATACAGATAGCGTTGGAGATATTTCCATGTTTATACAGATAGCTGTGGTGATATTTCTAGGTTTATAAATATAGCGTTGGAGATATTTCCATGTTTATAGAGATGGCGGTGTAGATACTTCCAAGTTTATACAGATATCGGTGCAGCTATTTCCATGTTTATACAGATAGCGGTGAAGATATTCCCATGTTTATACAGATAGCGATGTAGATATTTCCATGTATATCGAGATAGTGGTGTAGATATTTCCATATTTAAACTGATGGCGGTGCAGATATTTCCATGTTTATTCAAAAAGTGGTGTAGATATTTCCATGTTTATACAGATAGCGGTGTAGTTATTTCCATGTTTATACAGATGAATGTGAATATATTTCCATGTTTATACAGATGATGGTGGAGATATTTCCATGTTTATAGAGATTGCGGTGTAGATATCTCCATGTTTATACAGATAGCTGTGTAGATATTTCCATGTTTATAGAGATGGCGGTGTAGATATTTCCATATTTATGCAGATAGCCATGTAGATATTTCCATGTTTATTCACATGGTGTTGTATATATTTCCACATTTATACAGATAGCGGTGTGGCTACTTCCATGTTTATACAGTTGGCAGTGTAGATATTTCCATGTTTATACACATAGCGATGGAGATATTTCCATGTTTATACAGATGGTGGTGTAGATATTTCAAGGTTTATGCAGATAGCGGTGCAGATATTTCCATATTCATACAGATAGCGGTGTAGATATTTCCATGTTTATTCAAATGGTGGTGTAGATACGTCCATGTTTATACAGATAGCGGTGTGGCTGTTTCCATGTTTATACACATGGCAGTGTAGATATTTCCATGTTTATACAGATAGTGGTGTAGATATTTCCATGTTTTTAAAGATAGCGGTGTAGATGATTCTATGTTTATAGAGATAGCGGTGGAGATATTTCCATGGGTATAGAGATAGAGGTCGAGATATTTCCATGTTTCTACAGATAACGATGTGGATATTTCCATCTTTATACAGATAGCGGTGTAGATATTTCCATGTTTATACAGATAACGGTGTAGATATTTCCATGTTTATACAAATGGCTGTGTAGATATTTCCATGTTTATAAAGATAGCGGTGTAGATATTTCCAAGTTTATACAGATGGCAGTGTAGATATTTCCATGTTTATACAGATAGTGGTGTAGGTATTTCCATGTTTATAGAGATAGCGGTGTAGATAATTCCATTTTTATACAGATTGCTGTGTAGATATTTCCATGTGTATACAGATGGCAGTGTAGATATTTCCATGTTTATACAGATGGAGGTGTAGATACTTCCATGTTTCTACAGATGAGTGTGTAGATATTTCCGTATTTTTACACATGGCGTTGTAGATATTTCCATGTTTATACAGATAGCGGTGTGGCTCTTTCCATGTTTATACAGATAGCGATGAATATATTTCCATGTTAATAGAGATGGCTGTGTAGATATTTCCATGTTTATACAGATAGCGGTGTAGTTATTTCCACGTTTATAGAGATATCGGTGTAGATATTTCCATATTTATACAGATAGCGGTGTAGATAATTCCATGTTTATTCAGATGGCGGTGTAGATATTTCCAGGTTTATACACATAGCAGTGTGGCTGTTTCCATGTTTATACAGAAGGCAGTGTAGATATTTCCATGTTCATAAAGATAGCGGTGTAGATATTTCCATGTTTATAAAGATAGCGGTGTAGATATTTCCATGTTTATAGAGATAGCGTTGGAGATATTTCCATGTTTATAGAGATAGCGGTCGAGATATTTTTATGTTTATACATATAAGGATTTAGATATTTCCATGTTTATACAAATAGCGGTGTAGATATTTCCATGTTTATACAGATAGCGGCATAGATATTTCCATGTTTATACAGATAGCGGTGTAGATAATTCCGTGTTTATAGAGATATCGGTGGAGATATTTCCATGTTTGTACATATAGTGATGTAGATATTTCCATGTTCATACAGATAGCGGTGGAGATATTTCCATGTTTATAACGATAGCGGTGGACATATTTCCATGTTTATACAGATAGCGTTGGAGATATTTCCATGTTTATAGAGATGGCGGTGTAGATATTTCCATATTTATAGAGATAGCCGCGTTGATATTTCGATGTTTATTCAGATGGTGGTGTAGATATTTCCATGTTTATACTGATAGCGGTGTGGCTATTTCCATGTTTATACAGATGGCAGTGTAGATATTTCCATGTTTATACAGATAGCGATGTAGATATTTCCATGTATATCGAGATAGCGGTGTAGATATTTCCATGTTTATACAGATGGCTGTGTGGATATTTCCATGTGTTTACAGAAGGCAGTGTAGATATTTCCATGTTTACACAGATGGAGGTGTAGGTATTTCCATGTTTATACAGATGACTGTGTAGATATTTCCATGTTTTTACAGATGGCGGTGTAGATATTTCCATGTATATACAGATATCATTGTGGCTATTTCCATGTTTATACAGATGGTAGTGTAGGTATTTCCATGTTAATACAGATAGCGTTGTAGGTATTTCCATGTTTATACAGATAGCATTGTATATATTTCCATGTTTATACAGATAGTGGTGGAGATGTTTCCATGTTTATACAGATAGCGTTATAGATATTTCCATGTTTATACAGATAGCGGTGTAGGTATATCCATATTTACACCGATGAATGTGTAGGTATTTCCAAGTTTATAGAGATGGTGGTGTTGATATTTCTATGTTTATAGAGATAGCCATGTAGATATTTCCATGATTAAACAGATAGCGGTGTAGACATTTCAATGTTTATAGAGATAGCACTGTTGGTATTTCCAAATTAATACAGATGGCTGTGTAGATATTTCCGAGTTTATAGAGATAGCCATGTAGATATTTCCATGTTCATACAGATAGCGGTGTAGATATTTCCATGTTTATTCAGATAGCGGTTTAGATATTTCCATGATTATGCAGATAGCGTTGTAGTTATTTTCATATTTATACAGATGACTGTGTATATATTTCCATGTTTATACAGATGACGGTGGAGGTATTTCCATGTTTATAGAGATTGCGGTGTAGATATTTCCGTGTTTTTACTGATAGCTGTCTAGATATTTCCATGTTTATTGAGATAGACTTGTAGATATTTCCATATTTATGCAGATAGCCGTGTAGAAATTTCCATGTTTATTCACATGGGGGTGTATATATTTCCATGTTTGTACAGATAGCGGTGTGGCTACTTCCATGTTTATACAGATGGCCGTGAAGATATTTCCATGTTTATACAGATAGTGGTGTAGATATATCCATGTTTATACAGATGGCTTTGTAGATATTTCCATGTGTATACAGATAGCAGTGAAGATATTTCCATGTTTATACAGATTGAGGTGTAGATATTTCCATGTTTACACAGATGACTGTGAAGATATTTCCATGTTTTTACAGATGGCGGTGTAGATATTTCCATGTTTATACAGAAAACGGTGTGGCTATTTCCATGTTCATGCAGATAGCGATGTAGATATTTCGATGTTTATACAGATAGTTGTGTAGATATTTCCATGTGTATACAGATAGCATTGTAGATATTTCCATGCTTATACAGATAGCGGTGTAGAATTTTCCGTGTTTATACCGATTGCGGTGGAGATATTTCCATGTTTATACAGATAGCTGTGTTGATATTTCTAGGTTTATAATGATAGCGTTGGAGATATTTCCATGTTTATAGAGATGGCGGTGTAGATATTTCCAAGTTTATACAGACAGCGGTGTAGATATTTCCATGTTTATACAGATAGCGATGTAGATATTTCCATGTATATCGAGATAGTTTTGTAGATATTTCCAAGTTTTTACAGATGACGGTGTAGATATTTCCATGTTTCTACAGATAGTGGTGTAGATATTTCCATGTTTATACAGATAGTGGTGTAGGTATTTCCATGTTAATACAGATAGCGGTGCAGGAATTTCCATGTTTATAGAGATGGCGGTGTAGATATTTCCAAGTTTATACAGATGGCGGTGTAGATATTTCCATGTTTATACAGATAGCGGTGTAGATATTTCCATGTTTATACAGATAGCCTTGTAGGTATTTCCATGTTTATACAGATAGCGGTGTAGGTATTTGCATGTTTATAGAGATAGCGGTGTAGATATTTCCATGTGTATACAGATGGCGGTGTAGATATTTCCATGTTTATACAGATGGAGGTGTAGATACTTCCGTGTTTCCACAGATGACTGTGTAGATATTTCCATGCTTTTACACGTGGCGGGTAGATATTTCCATGTTTATACAGATAGCGGTGTGGCTGTTTCCATGTTTATACAGATAGCGATGAAGATATTTCCAAGTTTATAGAGATGGCTGTGTAGATTTTCCAAGTTTATACAGATAGCGGTGTACACATTTCCATATTTATAGAGATAGCGGTGTAGATATTTCCTTTTTTATACTGATACCGGTGTAGATATTTCCATGTTTATACAGATGGCTGTGTAGATATTTCCATGTGGATGCAGATTGCAGTGTAGATATTTCCACGTTTATACGGATGGAGGTATAGATATTTCCAAGTTTACACAGATGACTGTGTAGATATTTCCATGTTTTTACAGATGGCGGTGTAGATTTTTCCATGTTTATACAGAAAACGGTGTGGCTATCTCCATGTTTATACAGAGAGTGATGTAGGTATTTCCAGGTGTATAGAGATGGCTGTATAGATATTTCCATGTTTATACAGATCGCAGTGTAGATATTTCCATGTTTATACGGATAGTGGTGTAGATATCTCCATGTTTATACAGATGACTGTGTAGGTATTTCTATGTTTATACAGATGGCGGTGTAGATATTTCCATGTTTATACAGATAGCGGTGTGACTATTTCCATGTTTATAGAGATAGCGATGTAGTTATTTCCATGTTTATTCAGATAGCAGTGCAGATATTTCCATGTTTATAGAGATAGCGTTGGAGACATTTCCTTGATTATACAGATAGCGGTGGAGATATTTCCATGTTTATACAGATGGCGGTGTAGATATTTCCAAGTTTATGCAGATAGCGGTGTAGTTATTTCCATATTTATATAGATAGCGGTGTAGATATTTCCATGTTTATTCAGATGGCAGTGTAGATATTTCCATGTTTATGCAGATAGCGGTGTGGCTGTTCCATGTTTATACAGATGGCAGTGTAGATATTTCCATGTTTATACAGATGGCAGTGGAGATATTTCGATGTTTATACAGATAGCGGTAAAGATATTTCCATGTTTATACAGAAAACGATGTAGATATTTCCATGTTTATACAGATAGCGGTGTAGATATTTCCCTGTTTATAGAGATGGCTGTGTAGATATTTCCATGTTTATGCAGATGGCAGAGTAGATATTTCCATGTTTATACAGATAGTGGTGTAGGTATTTCCATGTTTCCACAGATGAATGTGTAGGTATTTCCATGTTTATAGAGATGGCGGTGTAGATATTTCCATGTTTATAGAGATAGCCATGTAGATATTTCCATGTTTAAACAGATAGCGGTGTAGACATTTCAATGTTTATAGAGATAGCAGTGTAGGTATTTCCAAATTAATACAGATGGCTGTGTAGATATTTCCATGTTTATAGAGATAGCCATGTAGATGTTTCCATGTTCATACAGATAGCGGTGTAGACATTTCCATCTTTACAGAGATAGCGGTGTATGTATTTCTAAATTTATAACAATAGCCGTGTAGATATTTCAATGTTTATTCAGATGCCAGTGTAGATATTTCCATGTTTACACAGATAGCGGTGTGTCTATTTCCATGTTTATACAGATGGCTGTGTAAATATTTCCATGTTAATACAGATAGCAATGTAGATATTTCCATGTTTATACAGATAGTGGCGCAGATATTTCCATGTTTATATAGATAGCCTTGTAGATATTTCCATGTTCATACAGATAGCGGTGTAGATATTTCGATGTTTATACAGATAGCGGTGGAGATATTTCCATGTTTATACAGATGGCGGTGGAGATATTTCTACGTTTATAACGATAGCGTTGGAGATATTTCCATTTTTACAGAGATGGCGGTGTAGATATTTCCAAGTTTATACAGATAGCGGTGTAGGTATTTCCATGTTTATACAGATAGCAGTGTAGATATTTCCATGTGTATACAGATGACAGGGTAGATATTTCCATGTTTATACAGATGGAGGTGTAGATATTTCCACGTTTATACAGATGACTGTGTAGGTATTTCCATGTTTTTACAGATGGCGGTGTAGATTTTTCCATGTTTATACAGATAGCGGTGTGGCTATTTTCATGTTTATACAGATAGCGATGTAGATATTTCCATGTTTATACAGACAGTGGGGTAGATATTTCCATGTTTATACATATAGCGGTGGAGATATTTCCATGTTTATACAGATAATGGTGGAGATATTTCCTTGTTTATACAGATGACAGTGTAGATATTTCCAATTTTATGCAGATAGCGGTGTAGTTATTTCCATGTTTATGGAGATAGTGGTGTAGTTATTTCCATGTTTATACTGGTAGTGGTGTATTTATTTCCATGTTTATAGAGATAGCTGTGTAGATATTTCCATATTTATACAGACAACGGTGTAGATAATTCCATGTTTATTCAGATGGCGGTGTAGATATTTGCAGGTTTATACACATAGCGGTGTGGCTGTTTCCATGGTTATACAGCGGGCAGTGTAGATATTACCATGTTTATACGGATAGCGGTGTAGATATTTCCATGTTTATAAAGATAGCGGTGCAGATATTTCCATGTTTATAAAGATAGCGGTGTAGATATTTCCATGTTTACAGAGATAGCAGTGGTGATCTTTCCATGTTTATAGAGATAGCGGTCGAGATATTTCCATGTTTATACATATAATGATTTAGATATTTCCATATTTCTACAGATAGCTGTGGAGATATTTCCATGCTAATACAGATAGCGTTGGAGATATTTCCATGTTAATAGAAATGGCGGTGTAGATATTTCCATATTTATACAGATAGCCGTGTAGATATTTCGATGTTTATTCAGATGGTGGTGTAGATATTTCCATGTTTATACAGATAGCGGTGTGAATACTACCATGTTTACACAGATGGCAGTGTAGATATTTCCATGTTTATGCAGTTAGCGATGTAGATATTTCCATGTATATCGAGATAGCGGTGTAGTTATTTCCATTTTTATACAGATGGCTCTGTGGATAGTTCCATGTGTAAACAGATGGCAGTGTAGCTATTTCCATGTTTACACAGATGGAGGTGTAGGTATTTCCATGTTTATACAGATGACTGTGTAGATATTTCCATGTTTTTACAGATGGCGGTGTAGATATTTCCATGTATATACAGATAGAAATGTGGCTATTTCCATATTTATACAGATGGCAGTGTAGATATTTCCATGTTAATACAGATAGCATTGTAGATATTTCAATCTTTATACAGATAGCGTTGTATATATTACCATGTTTATACAGAGAGCGGTGGAGATATTTCCCTGTTTATAGAGGTGGCTGTGTAGATATTTCCATGTTTATGCAGATGGCAGAGTAGATATTTCCATGTTTATACAGATAGTGGTGTAGGTATTTCCATGTTTACACAGATGAAAGTGTAGGTATTTCCATGTTTATAGAGATGGCGGTGTAGATATTTCCATGTTTATAGAGATAGCCATGTAGATATTTCCATGTTTAAACAGATAGCGGTGTAGACATTTCAATGTTTATAGAGATAGCAGTGTAGGTATTTCCAAATTAATACAGATAGCGGTGTAGATATTTCCATGTTTATACAGACAGCATTGGAGATATTTCCATGTTTATACACATATCGGTGTACATATTTCCATGTTAATAGAGACAGCAGTGTAGGTATTTCCATGTTTATACAGATAGCGGTGCAGATATTTCCATGTTTATACAGATGCCTATGCAGATATTTCCATATTTATACAGAGGGCTGTGTAGATATTTCCATGTTTACACAGATGGCAGTGTAGATATTTCCATGTTTATACATATCGCGGTGTAGATATTTCCATGTTTATACAGATCGCGGTGTAGATATTTCCATGTTTATACAGATACCGGTATAGATATTAACATGTTTATACAGACCGAAGTGTAGATATTTCCATGTTTATAGAGATAGCGGTGTAGATATTTCCATATTTACACAGACAGCGGTGTAGTTATTTCGAAGTTTATAGAGATGGCTGTGTAGAGATTTCCATGTTTATGCAGATGGCAGTGTAGATATTTCCATGTTTATACAGATAGTGGTGTAGGTATTTCCATATTTATACAGATGAGTGTGTAGGTATTTCCATGTTTATTGAGATAGCCTTGTACATATTTCCATGTTTATACAGATAGCGGTGTAGACGTTTCTATGTTTATAGAGATAGCATTGTAGGTATATCCATATTTTTACACATGGTGGTGTAGATATTTCCATGTTTATAGAGATAGCCATGTAGATATTTCCATGTTTATTCAGATGGCGGTGTAGATATTTCCATGTTTATACAGATGACTGTGTAGATATTTCCATGTTTTTCACATAGTGGTGCAGTTATTTCCATTTTTATAGAGATAGTGGTGTAGATATTTCCATATTTATACAGATAGCGGTGTAGATAATTCCATGTTTATTCAGATGGCGGTGTAGATATTTCCAGGTTTATACACATAGCGGTGTGGCTGTTTCCATGTTTATACAGATGGCAGTGTAGATATTTCCATGTTAATACAGATAGTGGTGTAGATATTTCCGTGTTTATAAAGATAGCGGTGTAGATATTTCCATGTTTATAAAGATAGCCGTGTAGATATTTCCATGTTTATTGAGATAGCGGTGGAGATATGTCCATGTTTATAGAGATGGCTGTGTTGATAATTCCATGTGTATTCAGATGGCGGTGTGGATATTTCCATGTTTATACAGATGGAGGTGTAGATATTTCCATGTTTCTACAGATGACTGTGTATATATTTCCATGTTTAAACAGAGGGCGGTGTAGGTATTTCCATGTTTATACAGATAGCGGTGTAGATATTTCCATGTTTATACAGATAGCGGTGGAGATATTTCCATGTTTATACAGATGGCGGTGTAGATATTTCCAATTTTATGCAGATAGCGGTGTAGATATTTCTATGTTTATGGAGACAGCGGTGTAGATATTTCCAAGTTTAGACAGATGGCTGTGTAGATATTTGCATGTGTATACAGATGGCAGTGTAGATATTTCCATGTTTATACTGATGGAGGTGTAGATATATCCATGTTTATAAAGATGACTCTGTAGATATTTCCATGTTTTTACAGATGGCGGTGTAGATATTTCCATGTTTATAAAGATGACTGTGTAGCTATTTCCATGTTTTTACAGATGGCGGTGTAGATATTTCCATGTTTATAAAGATAGCGGTGTGGCTATTTTCATGTTTATACAGATAGCGATGTAGATATTTCCATGTTTATAGAGATAGCAGTGTAGGTATTTCCGTGTTTATACAGATAGCGGTGTAGTTATTTCAATGTTTATAGAGATAGCGGTGTAGATATTTCCATATTTATACAGATAGCGGTGTAGATATTTCCATGTTTATAAAGATAGCGGTGTGGCTATTTTCATGTTTATACAGATAGCGATGTAGATATTTCCATGTTTATAGAGATAGCAGTGTAGGTATTTCCGTGTTTATACAGATAGCGGTGTAGTTATTTCAATGTTTATAGAGATAGCGGTGTAGATATTTCCATATTTATACAGATAGCGGTGTAGATATTTCCATGTTTATTCAGATGGCAGTGTAGATATTTCCATGTTTATACAGATAGCGGTGTGGCTATTTCCACGTTTATACAGAAGGCAGTGTAGGTATTTCCATGTTAATACTGATAGCGATGTAGATATTTCCATGCTTACACAGATAGCAGAGCAGATATTTCCATGTTTATACACATAGCGTTGTAGATATTTCCATGTTTATACAGATAGCGGAGTAGATATTTCCATGTTTATACAGATAGCGGTGGAGATATTTCCAAGTTTATAAAGATAGCGGTGGAGATATTTCTAGGTTTATAACGATAGCGTTGGAGATATTTCCATGTTAATAGAGAGGGCGGTGTAGATATTTCCATATTTATACAGATAGCCGAGTAGATATTTCGATGTTTATTCAGATGGTGGTGTTTATATTTCCATGTTTATAGAGATACCGGTGTGGCTAACTCCATGTTTATACAGTTGGCAGTGTAGATATTTCCATGTTTATACAGACAGTGATGTAGATATTTTCATGTATGTCGAGATAGCAGTGTAGATATTTCCATGTTTTTAGAGATGGCGGTGTTGATATTTCCATGTATATACAGATAGCGGTGTCGCTATTTCCATGTTTATACAGATGGCAGTGTAGATATTTCCATGTTAATACAGATAGCATTGTAGATATTTCCATGTTTATACAGATAGCGTTGTATATATTTCCATGTTTATACAGATAGCGGTGTGGCTATTTCCATGTTTATACAGATAGCGATGTAGATATTTCCATGTTTATAGATATGGCCTTGTACATACCTCCATGTTTATACAGATAGCGGTGTATTTATTTCCATTTTTATAGAGATAGAGGTGTAGATATTTCCATATTTATACAGATGGCGGTGTAGATAATTCCATGTTTATTCAGATGGTGGTGTAGATATTTCCAGTTTTATACACATAGTGGTGTGGCTGTTTCCATGTTTATAGAGATGGCAGTGTAGATATTTCCATGTTTATACAGATAGTGATTTAGATATTTCCATGTTTATAAAGATAGCGGTGTAGATATTTCCACGTTTATAAAGATAGCGGTGTAGATATTTCCATGTTTATTGAGATAGCGGTGTAGATATTTCCAGGTTTTTACAGATTTCGGTGTAGATATTTCCATGTTTATAGACATAGCGGTGTAGATATTTCCAGGTTTATTCAGATTGCGGTGTAGATATTTCCATGTTTATATAGATAGTAATGTAGATATATGAATGTTTATTCTGATAGCGGTCTAGATATTTCCATGTTTATACAGATAATGGTGTAAATATTTCCATGTTTATACAGATAGCGGTGTAGATAATTCCATCTTTATACAGATAGCGGTGGAGGTATTTCCAAGTTTATACAGATAGCGGTTGACATATTTTCATGTTTATAGAGATGGCAGTGTAGATATATCCAAGTTTATACAGATAGCGGTGCCGAAATTTCCGTGTTTATACAGATAGCGGTGCAGGTATTTCCATCTGTGTAGAGACAGCGGTGTAGATATTTCCATGTTTTTACAGATGGGGGTGTACATATTTCCATGTTTATACTGATGACTGTGTAGATATTTCCATGTTTTTTACAGATGGCGGTGTAAATATTTCCATGTTACACAGATAGCGGTGTGGATATTTCCATGTTTATACAGATAGCAATGTAGATATTTCCATGTTTATAGAGATGCCTGTGTAGTTATTTCCATGTTTATACAGATTGCAGTGTAGATATTTCCATGTTTATACAGATAGGGGTTAGATATTTCCATGTTTATACAGATGACTGTGTAGGTATTTCCATTTTTAAACATATGGCGTTGTAGATATTTCCATGTTTAGAGAGATAGCCATGAAGGTATTTCCATGTTTATACAGACAGCGGTGTAGACTTTTCCATGTTTATAGAAATAGCGATGTAGATATTTCCATAGTTATACAGATAGCGGTGTAGATATTTCTATGTTTATACAGATAGCGGTGTAGATGTTTCCATGCTTATACAGATAGCGGGGTAGATATATCCATGTTTATACAGATCGTGGTGTATATATTTCCATGTTTATACAGATAGCGGTGTAGATATTTCCATGTTTATACAGATAGCGGTGTAGATATTTCCATATTTACAGAGATAGAGGTGTAGATATTTCCATATTTGCACATATTGCGGTGTACATATTTCCACGTTTATACAGATAGCGGTGTCGATATTTCCGTGTTTATACAGATAGCGGTGCTGGTATTTCCATGTTTGTAGAGACAGCAGTGTAGATATTTCCATGTTTTTGCAGATGGGGGTCTAGATATTTCCATGTTTATACAGATGACTGTGTAGGTATTTCCAAGTTTTTTACAGATGGCTGTGAAAATATTTCCATGTTACGCAGATAGCGGTGTGGATATTTCCATGCTTATACAAATAGAGATGTAGATATTTCCATGTTTATAGAGATGGCTGTGTAGTTATTTCCATGTTTCTACAGATTGCAGTGTAGATATTTCCATGTTTATACAGATAGTGGCGTAGATGTTTCCATGTTTTTACAGATGACTGTGTAGGTATTTCCATGTTTATACATATGGCGGTGTAGATATTTCCATGTTTAGAGAGATAGCCATGAAGATATTTCCATGTTTATACAGACAGCGGTGTAGACATTTCCATGTTTATAGAGATAGCGGTGTAGATATTTCCATAGTTATACAGATAGCGGTGTAGATATTTCCATGTTTATACAGATAGCGTTGTAGATGTTTCCAAGTTTATACAGATAGCGGTGTAGATATATCTATGTTTATACAGATCGTGGTGTATATATTTCCATGTTTATACAGATAGCGGTGTAGATATTTCCATGTTTATACAGACAGCGGTGTAGATATTTCCATATTTACAGAGATAGAGGTGTAGATATTTCCATATTTGCACAGATTGCGGTGTACATATTTCCACGTTTTTGCAGATAGCGGAGTAGATATTTCCATGTTTATACAGATAGCGGTGTAGACATTTCCATGTTTATACAGATCGCGGTGTAGATATTTCCATGTTTATACAGATAGCGGTGTAGATATATCCATGTTTATACAGATTGCGGTGTGGATATTTCCATGTTTATAAAGATAGCGGTGTAGATATTTCTATGTTCACACAGATTGCGGTGGAAATATTTCCATGTTTATTCAGATCGCGATGTAAATATTTCCATGTTTATACAGATAGCGGAGTAGATATATCCATGTTTATACAGATAGCGGTGTAGACATTTCCATGTTTATACAGATAGTGGTGTAGATATTTCCATGTTTATACAGATGACTGTGTAGATAATTCCATGTGTATACAGATGGCAGTGTAGATATTTCCATGTTTATACAGATGACAGTGTAGATATTTCCATGTTTATACAGATTGCGGTGTGGCTATTTTCATGTTTATAGAAATAGCGGTGTAGGTATTTCCATGTTTATAGAGATGGCTGTGTAGATATTTCCATGTTTACACAGATGACTGTGTAGGTATTTCCATGTATATCCAGAAGGCAGTGTTGATATTTCAATGTTTATAGAGATAGCGGTTTAGTTATTTCCATCTTTCTACAGAAGGCATTGTAGATATTTCCATGTTTACACAGATGGCGGTGTAGATATTTCCATGTTTATATAGATGGTGGTGTAGATATTACCATGTTTATACAGATAGCGGTGAAGATATTTCCATGATTATACAGATCGTGGTGAAGATATTTCCATGTTTATACAGATCGCGGTGTAGATATTGCCATGTTTATACAGATCGCGGTGTAGATATTTCCATGTTTATACAGATAGCTTGGGGTAGATATTTCCATGTTTATACAGATAGCAGTGTAGAAATTTCCATGTTTATAGAGATAGCGGTGTAGGTATTTCCATATTTATAGACATAACAGTGTAGATATTTCCATGTTTATACAGATGGCAGTGTAGATATTTCCATGTTTATACAGATGCCGCTGTAGATATTTCCATGTGTATACAGATGGCGGTGTAGATATTTCCATGTTTATAGAGATGGCGGTGTAGATATTTCCATGTTTATAGAGATAGCGGTGTAGATATATCCATGTTCATAGAGATAGCAGTGAGGATATTTCCAACTTTATACAGATAGCAGTGTAGATATTTCCATTTTTATAGAGATAGCGGTTTAGATATTTCATATTTATACAGATAGCGGTGTAGATATTTCCATGTTTATACAGATTACGGTGTAGATATTTCCATGTTTATTCAGATGACTGTGTTGATATTTCCATGTTTTTACAGATGGCAGTGCAGATATTTCAATGTTTATTGAGATGGGCCTGTAGATATTTCCATATTTATACAGATAACGGTGGAGATATTTCCATGTTTATACAGATAGCGGTGCAGATATTTCCATGTTTGTACTGATGGCGGTGTTGATATTTCCATCTATACACAGATGACCGTGTAGATATTTCCATGTTTATGCAGATGGCGGCGCAGATATTTCCATGGATATGTAGATGGCGGTGTAGATATTTCCATGTTTATACAAATAGCGGTGTAGTTATTTCCATGTTTATATAGATAGTGGTGTAGGTATTTCCATGAATATACACATGACTGTGTAGATATTTCCATGTTTATACAGATGGCGGTGTAGATATTTCCATGTTTATGCAGATAACTTTGTAAGTATTTCCATGTTTATACCGATGGCGGTGTAGATATTTCGATGTATATAGAGATAGCAGTGGAGATATTTCCATGTTTATACTGATCGTGGTGTAGATATTTCCATGTTATAGAGATGGCGGTGTAGATATTTCCATGTTCATAGAGATAGCGGTGTTGATTTTTCCATGTTTATAGAGATAGCGGTATGTATATTTCCATGTTTATACAGAGAGGGTGTACATATTTCCATGTTTATAGAGATGGCGGTGTAGATATTTCCATGTTTATACAGATCACATTGTAGATATTTCCTTGTTTATACAAATAGCGGTGTAGTTATTTCCATGTTCATACAGATAGCAATGTAGATATTTCCATGTATATACAGACGGCTGTGTAGATATTTCCATGTTTATACAGATGGCTGTGTAGATATTTCCATGTTTATACAGATGCCTTTGTAGGTATTTCCATGTTTATGCAGATGGCGGTGTAGATATTTCCATGTTTATAGAGATAGCTGTGTAGATATTTCCATGTATTTTCAGATAGCGGTGTAGATATTTCCATGTTTCTACAGATCGCGGTGTAGATATTTCCATGTTTACACAGATGGTGGTGTAGCTATTTCCATGTTTATTCAGATGACTGTGTAGATATTTCCATGTTTTTACAGATGGCAGTGTAGATATTTCAACGTTTATAGAGATGGTGCTGTAGATATTTCCATGTTTATACAGATAACGGTGGAGATATTTCCATGTTTATACAGAGAGCAGTGGAGATATTTCCATATTTATACACATAGTGGTGTACATATTTCCATGTTTATAGAGACAGCGGTGTAGATATCTCCAAGTTTACACAGATGCCTATGCAGATATTTCCATATTTATACAAAGGGCTGTGTAGATATTTCTATGTTTATACAGATGGCAGTGTAGATATTTAAATGTTCCTACACATGACTGTGTAGGTATTTCCATCTTTATACAGATGCCTTTGTAGATATTTCCATGTTTATAGAGATAGCGGTGCAGATATTTCCATGTTTATACAGATAGCGGTGTATATATTTCCATGTTTATACAGATCATGGTGTAGATATTTCCTTGTTTATACAGATACCTGTGTAGATATTTCCATGTTTATACAGACCGCAGTGTAGATATTTCCATGTTTATAGAGATAGCAGTGTAGATATTTCCATGTTTGTACAGATGGCGGTGTTGATGTTTCCATTTATACAAAGATTTCCGTGTAGGTATTTCCATGTGTATACAGATGGCATTGTAGTTATTTCCATGTTTATACACATAGAGGTGTAGATATTTCCATGTTTATACAGATGACTGTATAGGTATTTCCATGTTTATACAGATGGCGGTGTAGATATTTCCATGTTTATAGAGATAGCAGTATAGATATTTCCATACTTATACAGATAACGGTGTAGAAATTTCCATGTTTATACAGATAGCGGTGTAAATATTTCCATGTTTATACAGATCACGGGGTAGATATTTCCATGTTTATAGAGATAGCGGTGTAGATATTTCCATGTTTATACAGATGGCGGTGTAGATATTTCCATGTTTATAGAGATAGCAGTATAGATATTTCCATACTTATACAGATAACGGTGTAGAAATTTCCATGTTTATAAAGATAGCGGTGTAAATATTTCCATGTTTATACAGATCACGGTGTAGATATTTCCATGTTTATACAGATAGCGGTGTAGATATTTCCATGTTTATACAGATAGCGGTGTAGATATTTCCATGTTTATACAGATAGCGGTGCAGATATTTCCATGTTTCTACAGATGGCGGCGCAGATATTTCCATGGATATGTAGATGGCGTTGTAGATATTTCCATGTTTATACAGATAGCGGTGTAGTTATTTCCATGTTTATATAGATAGAGGTGTAGATATTTCCATGTATATACACATGGCTGTGTAGATATTTCCATGTTTATACAGGTAGCGGTGTAGATATTTCCATGTTTATACAGATCGTGGTGAAAATATTTCCATGTTTATACAGATCGCGGTGTAGATATTTCCATGTTTATACAGATCGCAGTGTAGATATTTCCATATTTATACAGATAGCAGTGTAGATATTTCCACGTTTATACAGATAGCGGTGTAGATATTTCCATGTTTATAGAGATAGCGGTGTAGGTAGTTCCATGTTTATAGACATAGCGGTGTAGATATTTCCATGTTTATATAGATGGCGTTGTAGATATTTCCATGTTTATACCGATAGCGATGTTGATATTTCCACGTTTATACAGATAGCGATGTAGATATTTCCATGTTTACACAGCTCGCGGTGCAGATATTTATATCTTTATACAGATGGCATTGTAGATATTTCCTTATTCACACAGATGGCGGTGTAGATGTTTCCATGTTTATACAGATGGCAGAGTAGTTAGTTCCATGTTTATGGAGATGGCAGTGTACATATTTTCATGTTTATAGAGTTTGCGGTGTAGATATTTCCATGTTTATAGAGATAGCAGTGTAGATATTTGCATGTTTATACTGATGGCTTTGTAGATATTTCCATGTGTATAGAGATGGCATTGTAGATTTTTCCATGTTTATACAGATGACTGTATAGGTATTTCCATGGTTTTACAGATGGCAGTGCAGATATTTCCATGTTTATAAAGATAGTGATGTAGATATTTCCATGTTTGCACAGATGGCGGTGTTGATATTTCCATCTATACACAGATGGCCGTGTAGATATTTCCATGTTTATACAGATGGCGGGGTAGATATTTCCATGGACATGCAGATGGCGGTGTATGTATTTCCATGTTTATACAGATAGCGGTGTAGATATTTCCATGTTTACACAGATGGTGGTGTAGATATTTCCGTGTTTATACACATGGCGGAGTAGATACTTCCATCTTTATGGCGATGACAGTGTAGATATTTTCATGTTTGTAGAGATGGCGGTGTAGATATTTCCATATTTATAGAGATAGTGGTGTACATATTTCCATCTTTCTACAGATGGCAGTGTAGATATTTCCATGTTTATACAGATGGCCGTGAAGATACTTCCATATTTATACAGATGTCTCTGTAGATGTTTCCATGTGTATACAGATGGTATTGTAGGTATTTCCATGTTTATACAGATGGTGGTGTAGATATTTCCATGTTTATTCAGATGACTGTGTAGATATTTCCATGTTTTTACACATGGCGGTGTAGATATTTCAATGTTTATAGAGATGGCGCTGTAGATATATCCATGTTTAAACAGTTAACGGTGGAGATATTTCCATGTTTATACAGACAGCAGTGGAGATATTTCCATGTTTATACACATAGCGGTGTACATATTTCCATGTTTATAGAGACAGCGGTGTCGGTATTTCCATGTTTATACAGATAGCGGTGCAGATATTTTCATGTTTACACAGATGCCTATGCAGATATTTCCATATTTATACAGAGGTCTGTGAAGATATTTCTATGTTTATACAGATGGCAGTGTAGATATTTCCATATTCCTACACATGACTGTGTAGGTATCTCCATGTTTATGCAGATGGTTTTGTAGATATTTCCATGTTTATAGACATAGCGGTGCAGATATTTCCATGTTTATACAGATAGCGGTGTATATATTTCCATGGTTACACAGATCATGGTGTAGATATTTCCATGTTTATACAGACACCGGTGTAGATACTTCCATGTTTATACAGACCACAGTGTAGACATTTGCATGTTTATAGAGATAGCAGTGTAGATATTTCCATGTTTGTACAGATGGCGGTGTAGGTGTTTCCATCTATACACAGATTGCCGTATAGGTATTTCCATGTGTATACAGATGGCATTGTAGATATTTCCATGTTTATACAGATGGTGGTGTAGATATTTCCATGTTTACACAGATGACTGTATAGGTATTTCCATGTTTCTACAGATGGCGGTGTAGATATTTCCATGTTTATAGAGATAGCGGTGTAGATATTTCCATATTTATACAGATAACGGTATAGAAATTTCCATGTTTATACAGATACCGGTGTAAATATTTCCATGTTTATACAGATCACGGTGTAGATATTTCCATGTTTATAGAGATAGCGGTGTATATATTTCCATGTTTATACAGATAGCGGTGTAGATATTTCCATGTTTATACAGACCGCGGTGTAGATATTTCCATGTTTGTACAGATGGCGGTGTTGATATTTCCATGTATATAGAGATAGCGGTGTAGTTATTTCCATGTTTATATAGAGAGCGGTGTAGATATTCCCATGTATGTACATATGGCTGTGTAGATATTTCCATATTTATACAGATGGCGGTGTAGATATTTCCATGTTTATACAGATAAATTTGTATGTATTTCCATGTTTATGCAGATGGCGTGTAGATATTTCGATGTTTATAGAGATAGCAGTGGAAATATTTCCATGTTTATACATATAGCGGTGTAGTTATTTCCATGTTTATATAGATAGCGGTGTAGATATTTCCATGTATGTACACATGGCTGTGTAGAAATTTCCATGTTTATACAGATGGCGGTGTAGATATTTCCATGTTTATACAGATAACGGTGTTGGTATTTCCATGTTTGTACAGATAGCGGTGTAGATATTTCCATGTTTATACAGCTCGTGGTGTAGATATTTCCATCTTTATACAGATGGCAGTGTAGATATTTCCATGTTTATACAGATATCGGTGTAGATATATCCATCTCTATAGAGATAGCGGTGTAGGTATTTCCATATTTATACAGATTGCGGTGTAGATATTTCCAACTTTATACAGATGGCAGTGTAGATATTTCCATGTTTATACAGATGGCAGTGAAGTTATTTCCATATTTATACAGATCGTGGTGTAGATATTTCCATGTTTATACATATGGCGGTGTAGATACATCCATGTTTCTGAAGAAGGCGGTGTAGATATTTTCATGTTTATAGAGATGGCGGTTTAGATATTTCCATGTTTATACAGATGTCTGTGTAGATATTTCCATGTTTATGCAGATAGCGGTGTAGATATTTCCATGTTCATAGAGATGGCGGTATAGTTATTTCTAAGTTTATAGAGATAGCTGTGCGAATATTTCCATGTTTATCGAGATGGTGGTGTAAGTATTTTCAGGTTTATAGAGATAGCGCTGTAGATATTTCCAAGTTTGTACAGATAGGGGTGTTGTTATTTCCAAGTTTATACAGATAGCGGTGTAGATATTTCCACGTTTATACAGCTCGCGGTGTAGAGATTTACATGTTTATACAGATGGCAGTGTAGATATTTCCATGTTTATACAGATAGCGGTGTAGATATCTCCAAGTCTACAGAGATAGCGGTGTAGATATTTTCATATTTATACAGATTGCGGTGTAGATATTTCCATTTTTATACAGATGGCGGTGTAGATATTTCCATGTTTATACAGATGTCAGAGAAGATATTTCCATGCTTATACAGATAGTGCTGTAGTTATTTCCATGTTTATACAGATGGTGGTGTAGATACATCCATGTTTCTGAAGATGGCGGTGAAGATATTTTCATGTTTATAGAGATGGAGGTGTAGATATTACCATGTATATAGAGATAGCAGTGTAGATATTTTCATGTTTATAGAGAAAGCGTGGTAGGTATTTCCATGTTTATAGAGATAGCGGTGTAGATATTTCCATATTTATACAGATAGCGGTGTAGGTATTTCCATTTTTATACAGATTGCGGTTTAGATATTTCCATGTTTCTACAGATGGCGCTGTAGATATTGCCTTGTTTATACAGACAGCGGTGTAGATATTTCCATGTTTATACAGGTAGCGGTGTAGATATTTCCAAGTTTACAGAGATAGCGGTGTAGTTATTTCCATCTTTGCACAGATTGCCGTGTAGATATTTCCATGTTTACGCAGATAGCTGTGTAGATATTTCCAAGTTTACAGAGATAGCTGTGTAGATATTTCCATGTTTACACCCATACCGTGGTAAATATTTCCATGTTTATACAGATTGCGGTTTAGATATGTCCATGATTATACAGATAGTGGTGTAGATATTTTCATGTTTATACAGATAGCGGTGGAAATATTTCCATGTTTATAGAGACTGCGGTATAGATATTTCCATGTTTATACAGATAGCGGTGTAGATATTTCCATGTTTACAGAGATAGCAGTGTAGATATTTCCATCTTTGCACAGATTGCTGTGTAGATATTTCCATTTTTACACAGATAGCTGTGTAGATATTTCCAAGTTTACACAGATAGCTGTGTAGATATTTCCATGTTTACACAGATAGCATTGTATATATTTCCATGTTTATACAGATAGCGGTGTAGATATTTCCATGTTTATACAGATAGCGGTGTAGATATTTCCATATTTATACAGATAGCGGTGGAGATACTTCCCTGTTTATACAGATAGCGATGTTGATATTTCCATGTGTATACAGATAGCAGTGTAGATATTTCCATGTTTATAGAGATAGCGGTGTAGATATTTCCATGTTTATACAGATGGCTGTGTAGATATTTCCATGTTTGTACAGATGGCAGTGTAGATATTTCCATGATTGTACAGATGGCGCTGTAGATATTTCCATGTTTATACAGATGGCAGTGTAGATATTTCCATGTTTATACAGAGAGCGGTGTACATATTTCCATGTTTACAGAGATAACGGTGGAGATATTTCCATCTTTGCACAGATTGCGGTGTAGGTATTGCCAAATTTACACAGATTGCGGTGTAGATATTTCCAAGTTTACACAGATAGTTGTGTAGTTATTTCCATGCTTACAGAGACATCATTGTAGATATTTCCATGTTTATACAGATTGCGGTGTAGTTATTTCCATGTTGTTACAGATAGTGGTGTAGATATTTCCATGTTTATACTGCTCGTGGTGTAGATATTTCCATGTCATAGAGATGGCGGTGTAGATATTTCCCTGTTCATAGAGATAGCGGTGTTGATTTTTCCATGTTTATACAGATAGCGGTGTGGATATATCCATGTTTATACAGATAGGGGTGTAGATATTTCTATGTTTATAGAGATGGCGGTGTAGATATTTCCATGTTTATAGATATCACGGTGTAGATATTTCCTTGTTTATACAAATAGCGGTGTAGCTATTTCCATGTTTATACAGATAGCCGTGTAGATATTTCCATGTATATACAGATGGCTGTGTAGATATTTCCATGTTTATACAGATGGCTATGTAGATATTTCCATGTTTATACAGATGACTTTGTAGGTATTTCCATGTTTATACAGATGGTGTTGTAGATATTACCATGTTTATACAGGTAGCGGTGTAGATATTTCCATGTTTATACAGATCGCGGTGAAGATATTTCCATGTTTATACAGATCGCGGTGTAGATATTTCCATGTTTATACAGATCGCGGTGTAGATATTTCCATGTTTATATAGATAGCGGTGTAGATATTTCCATGTTTATACAGATAGCGGTGTAGATATTTCCATGTTTATAGAGATAGCGTTGTAGGTATTTCCATGGTTATAGACATAGCGGTGTAGATATTTCCATGTTTATATAGATGGCATTGTAGATATTTCCATGTTTATACCGATAGCGGTGTTGGTGTTTCCACGTTTATACAGATTGCGATGTAGATATTTCCATGATTATACAGCTCGCGGTGCAGTTATTTATATCTTTATACAGATGGCATTGTAGATATTTCCTTATTCACACAGATGGCGGTGTAGATGTTTCCATGTTTATACAGATTGCGGAGTAGTTAGTTCCATGTTTATGGAGATGGTAGTGTAGATATTTTCATGTTTATACAGATGGCTGTGTAGATATTTCCATGTGTATACAGATGGCATTGTAGATATTTCCATGTTTATACAGATGACTGTATAGGTATTTCCATGTTTTTACAGATGGCAGTGCAGATATTTCCATGTTTATAGAGATAGCGATGTAGAAATTTCCATGTTTGCACAGATGGCGGTGTTGATATTTCCATCTATACAAAGATGGCCGTGTAGATATTTCCATGTTTATACAGATGGCGGCGTAGATATTTCCAGGGACATGCAGATGGCGGTGTAGGTATTTCCATGTTTATACAGGTAGCAGTGTAGATATTTCCATGTTTACACAGATGGTGATGTAGATATTTCTCTGTTTATACACATGGCGGAGTAGATACTTCCATCTTTATGGAGATGGCAGTGTAGATATTTTCATGTTTATAGAGATGGCGTTGTAGATATTTCCATGTTTATAGAGATAGCGGTGTAGATATTTCCATGTTCATAGAGATAGCGGTGTTGATTTTTCCATGTTTATAGAGATAGCGCTGTGGATATTTCCATGTTTATACAGATCGCGGTGTAGATATTTCCATGTTTATACAGATCGCGGTGTAGATATTTCCATGTTTATACAGATCGCAGTGTTGATATTACCATGTTTATAGGGATAGCGGTGCAAAAATTTCCATATTTATACAGATAGCGTTTAGTTATTATCGTGTTTATACAGATAGCGGTGTAGATATTTCCATGTATAAACAGATGTCTGTGTATATATTTCCATGTTTAAACAGATGGCGGTGTAGATATTTCCTTGTTTATAAAGATGACTTTGTAGGTATTTCCATGTTTTTACAGATGGAAGTGTAGATATTTCCATGTTTATAGAGATAGCTGTGTAGATATTTCCATGTTTATACGGATAGCGGTGTACATATTTCCGAGTTTATACAGATCGCGGTGTAGATATTTCCATGTTTATAGAGATCGCGGTGTAGATATTTTCATCTTTATACAGATCGTATTGTAGATATTTCCATGTTTATACAGATAGCGGTGTAGATATTTCCATCTTTATACAGATAGCGCTGTAGATATTTCCATGTTTATACAGATGGCGGTGTAGATATTTCCATGTTTATACATATGGCGGTGTAGATATTTCCATGTTTTTAGAGATAGCGGTGTAGATATGTCCGTGTTCATAGAGATAGCAGTGAGGATATTTCCATGTTTATACAGATAGCAGTGTAGATATTTGCATTTTTATAGAGATAGCGGTTTAGATATTTCATATTTATACAGATAGCTGTATAGATATTTCCATGTTTATACAGATAGCGGTGTAGATATTTCCATGTTTATTCAGATGACTGTGTAGATATTTCCATGTTTTTACAGATGGCAGTGTAGATATTTCAATGTTTATAGTGATGGGGCTGTAGATATTTCCATGTTTATACAGACAACGGTGGAGATATTTCCATGTTAATACAGGCAGCAGTGGAGATATTTCCATGTTTATACACCTAGCATTGTACATGTTTCCATGTTTATAGAGACAGCGGTGTAGGTATTTCCATGGTTATACAGATAGCGGTGCATATATTTCCATGTTTATACAGATGCCTATGCAGATATTTCTATATTTATACAGAGGGCTGTGCAGATATTTCCATGTTTATACAGATGGCAGTGTAGATATTTCCATGTTCCTACACATGACTGTGCAGGTATTTCCATGTTTATACAGATTGCTTTGTAGATATTTCCATGTTTATAGAGATAGCGGTGCAGATATTTCCATGTTTATACAGATAGCGGTGTATATATTTCCATGTTTTTACAGATCGTGGTGTATATATTTACATGTTTATACAGATATCAGTGTAGACATTTCCATGTTTATACAGACCGCAGTGTAGATATTTCCAAGTTTATAGAGATAGCAGTGTAGATATTTCCATGTTTGTACAGATTGCAGTGTTGATGTTTCCATCTATACACAGATTGCCGTGTAGGTATTTCCATGTGTATACACATGGCATTGTAGATATTTGCATGTTTATACAGATGGTGGTGTAGATATATCCATGTTTACACAGATGACTGTATAGGTATTTCCATGTTTATACAGATGGCGGTGTAGATATTTCCATGTTTATAGAAATAGCGGTGTAGATATTTCCATATTTATACAGATAACGGTGTAGAAGTTTCCATGTTTATACAGATAGCGGTGTAAATATTTTCATGTTTTTACAGATCATGGTGTAGATATTTCCATGTTTATAGAGATAGCGGTGTAGATATTTCGATGTTTATACAGATAGCGGTGTAGATATTTCCATGTTTATATAGACCGCGGTGTAGATATTTCCATGTTCATACAGATAGCAATGCAGATATTTCCATGTTTGTACGGATGGCGGTGTTGATATTTCCATCTATACACAGATGACCGTGTAGATATTTCCATGTTTATACAGATGGCGGCGCAGATATTTCCATGGATATGTAGATGGTGGTGTAGATATTTCCATGTTTATACAGATTGCGGTGTAGTTATTTCCATGTTTATATAGATATCGGTGTAGATATTTCCAAGTATATACACATGGCTGTGTAGATATTTCCTTGTTTATACAGATGGCAGTGTAGATATTTCGATGTGTATAGAGATAGCAGTGGACATATTTCCATGTTTATACCGATAGCGGAGTAGATATTTCCATGTTTATATTGATCGTGGTGTAGATATTTCCATGTTATAGAGATGGCGGTGTAGATATTTCCATGTTCATAGAGATAGCGGTGTTGATTTTTCCATGTTTATAGAGATAGCGATGCGGATATTTCCATGTTAATGCAGGTAGGGGTGTAGATATTTGCATGTTTATAGAGATGGCAGTGTAGATATTTCCATGTTTATAAAGATCACGGTGTAGATATTTCCTTGTTTATACAAATAGCGGTGAAGTTATTTCCATGTTTATACAGATAGCGGTGTAGATATTTCCATGTATATACAGATGGCTGTGTAGATATTTCCATGTTTATACAGATGGCTGTGTAGATATTTCCATGTTTAAAGATGATTTTGTATGTATTCCAATGTTTATACAGATGGCGGTGTAGATATTTCCATGTTTATAGAGATAGCTGTGTAGATATTTCCATGTTTATACAGATAGCGTTGTGGATATTTCCATGTTTATACAGATCGCGGTGTAGATATTTCCATGTTTATACAGATCGCGGTGTAGATATTTCCATGTTTATACAGATAGCGGTGTAGATGTTTCCAAGTTTTTACAGATAGCGGTGTAGATATTTCCATATTTACACAGATTGCGGTGTAGATATTTCCATCTTTCTACAGATGGCATTGTAGATATTTCCATGTTTATACAGATGGCGGTGTAGATATTTCCATGTTTATATAGATGGTGGTGTAGATATTACCATGTGTATACAAGTAGCGATGTAGATATTTCCATATTTATACAGATCGGGGTGAAGGTATTTCCATGTTTATACATATCACGTTGTAGATATTTCTATGTTTATACAGATCGCGGTGTAGATATTTCCATGTTTATACAGATAGCGGTGTAGATATTTCCATGTTTATACGGATTGTGGTGTAGATATTTCCATGTTTATACAGATAGCGGTGTAGATATTTCCATGTTTATACAGATAGCGGTGTAGATATTTCCATGTTTATAGTGATAGCGGTGTAGGTATTTCCATGTTTATAGACATAGCGGTGTAGATATTTCCATGTTTATAAAGATGGCGTTGTAGATATTTCCATGTATTTACCGATAGCAGTGGTGGTATTTCCACATTTATACAGATAGCAATGTAGATATTTCCATGTTTATACAGCTCGCGGTGCAGATATTTATATCTTTATACAGATGGCATTGTAGATATTTCCTTATTCACACAGAAGGCGTTGTAGATGTTTCCATGTTTATACAGATGGTGGAGTAGTTAGTTCCATGTATATGGAGATGGCAGTGTAGAAATTTTCATGTTCATAGAGATGGCGGTGTTGATATTTCCATGTTTATAGAGATAGAAATGTAGATATTTACATGTTTATACAGATGGCTGTGTAGATATTTCCATGTGTATACAGATGGCATTGTAGATATTTCCATGTTTATACAGATGACTGTATATGTATTTCCATGTTTTTACAGATGGCAGTGCAGATATTTCCATGTTTATAGAGATAGCGATGTAGAAATTTCCATGTTTGCACAGTTGGCGGTGTTGATATTTCCATCTATGCACAGATGGCCGTGTAGATATTTCCGTGTTTATACAGATGGCAGTGTAGATATTTCCATGTTTATGCAGATGGTGGTGTTGATATTTCTGTGCTTACAGAGATAGCGGTGTAGATATTTCCATCTTTGCACAGATTGCGGTATAGGTATTTCCATGTTTACACAGATAGTAGTGTAGATATTTGCGAGTTTACAAATATACCTGTGTAGATATTTCCATGTTTACACAGATGGCGTTGTAGATATTTCCATGTTTACACAGATGGCGTTGTAGATATTTCCATGTTTACACAGATGGCGTTGTAGATATTTCCATGTTTATGCAGATAGCGGTCTAGTTATTTCCATGTTTATACAGATAGCGGTGTAGATATTTCCATGTTTATAGAGATAGCGGTGTAGATATTTCCATCTTTCTACAGATGGCATTGTAGATATTTCCATGTTTATACAGATGGCGGTGTAGATATTTCCATGTTTATATAGATGGTGGTGTAGATATTACCATGTGTATACAAGTAGCGATGTAGATATTTCCATATTTATACAGATCGGGGTGAAGGTATTTCCATGTTTATACATATCACGGTGTAGATATTTCTATGTTTATACAGATCGCCGTGTAGATATTTCCATGTTTATACAGATAGCGGTGTAGATATTTCCATGTTTATACGGATTGTGGTGTAGATATTTCCATGTTTATACAGATAGCGGTGTAGATATTTCCATGTTTATACAGATAGCGGTGTAGATATTTCCATGTTTATAGTGATAGCGGTGTAGGTATTTCCATGTTTATAGACATAGCGGTGTAGATATTTCCATGTTTATAAAGATGGCGTTGTAGATATTTCCATGTATTTACCGATAGCAGTGGTGGTATTTCCACATTTATACAGATAGCAATGTAGATATTTCCATGTTTATACAGCTCGCGGTGCAGATATTTATATCTTTATACAGATGGCATTGTAGATATTTCCTTATTCACACAGAAGGCGTTGTAGATGTTTCCATGTTTATACAGATGGTGGAGTAGTTAGTTCCATGTATATGGAGATGGCAGTGTAGAAATTTTCATGTTCATAGAGATGGCGGTGTTGATATTTCCATGTTTATAGAGATAGAAATGTAGATATTTACATGTTTATACAGATGGCTGTGTAGATATTTCCATGTGTATACAGATGGCATTGTAGATATTTCCATGTTTATACAGATGACTGTATATGTATTTCCATGTTTTTACAGATGGCAGTGCAGATATTTCCATGTTTATAGAGATAGCGATGTAGAAATTTCCATGTTTGCACAGTTGGCGGTGTTGATATTTCCATCTATGCACAGATGGCCGTGTAGATATTTCCGTGTTTATACAGATGGCAGTGTAGATATTTCCATGTTTATGCAGATGGTGGTGTTGATATTTCTGTGCTTACAGAGATAGCGGTGTAGATATTTCCATCTTTGCACAGATTGCGGTATAGGTATTTCCATGTTTACACAGATAGTAGTGTAGATATTTGCGAGTTTACAAATATACCTGTGTAGATATTTCCATGTTTACACAGATGGCGTTGTAGATATTTCCATGTTTACACAGATGGCGTTGTAGATATTTCCATGTTTACACAGATGGCGTTGTAGATATTTCCATGTTTATGCAGATAGCGGTCTAGTTATTTCCATGTTTATACAGATAGCGGTGTAGATATTTCCATGTTTATAGAGATAGCGGTGTAGATATTTCCATATTTACACAGACAGCGGTGTAGTTATTTCGAAGTTTATAGAGATGGCTGTGTAGAGATTTCCATGTTTATGCAGATGGCAGTGTAGATATTTCCATGTTTATACAGATAGTGGTGTAGGTATTTCCATATTTATACAGATGAGTGTGTAGGTATTTCCATGTTTATTGAGATAGCCTTGTACATATTTCCATGTTTATACAGATAGCGGTGTAGACGTTTCTATGTTTATAGAGATAGCATTGTAGGTATATCCATATTTTTACACATGGTGGTGTAGATATTTCCATGTTTATAGAGATAGCCATGTAGATATTTCCATGTTTATTCAGATGGCGGTGTAGATATTTCCATGTTTATACAGATGACTGTGTAAATATTTCCATGTTTTTCACATAGTGGTGCAGTTATTTCCATTTTTATAGAGATAGTGGTGTAGATATTTCCATATTTATACAGATAGCGGTGTAGATAATTCCATGTTTATTCAGATGGCGGTGTAGATATTTCCAGGTTTATACACATAGCGGTGTGGCTGTTTCCATGTTTATACAGATGGCAGTGTAGATATTTCCATGTTAATACAGATAGTGGTGTAGATATTTCCGTGTTTATAAAGATAGCGGTGTAGATATTTCCATGTTTATAAAGATAGCCGTGTAGATATTTCCATGTTTATTGAGATAGCGGTGGAGATATGTCCATGTTTATAGAGATGGCTGTGTTGATAATTCCATGTGTATTCAGATGGCGGTGTGGATATTTCCATGTTTATACAGATGGAGGTGTAGATATTTCCATGTTTCTACAGATGACTGTGTATATATTTCCATGTTTAAACAGAGGGCGGTGTAGGTATTTCCATGTTTATACAGATAGCGGTGTAGATATTTCCATGTTTATACAGATAGCGGTGGAGATATTTCCATGTTTATACAGATGGCGGTGTAGATATTTCCAATTTTATGCAGATAGCGGTGTAGATATTTCTATGTTTATGGAGACAGCGGTGTAGATATTTCCAAGTTTAGACAGATGGCTGTGTAGATATTTGCATGTGTATACAGATGGCAGTGTAGATATTTCCATGTTTATACTGATGGAGGTGTAGATATATCCATGTTTATAAAGATGACTCTGTAGATATTTCCATGTTTTTACAGATGGCGGTGTAGATATTTCCATGTTTATAAAGATGACTGTGTAGCTATTTCCATGTTTTTACAGATGGCGGTGTAGATATTTCCATGTTTATAAAGATAGCGGTGTGGCTATTTTCATGTTTATACAGATAGCGATGTAGATATTTCCATGTTTATAGAGATAGCAGTGTAGGTATTTCCGTGTTTATACAGATAGCGGTGTAGTTATTTCAATGTTTATAGAGATAGCGGTGTAGATATTTCCATATTTATACAGATAGCGGTGTAGATATTTCCATGTTTATAAAGATAGCGGTGTGGCTATTTTCATGTTTATACAGATAGCGATGTAGATATTTCCATGTTTATAGAGATAGCAGTGTAGGTATTTCCGTGTTTATACAGATAGCGGTGTAGTTATTTCAATGTTTATAGAGATAGCGGTGTAGATATTTCCATATTTATACAGATAGCGGAGTAGATATTTCCATGTTTATTCAGATGGCAGTGTAGATATTTCCATGTTTATACAGATAGCGGTGTGGCTATTTCCACGTTTATACAGAAGGCAGTGTAGGTATTTCCATGTTAATACTGATAGCGATGTAGATATTTCCATGCTTACACAGATAGCAGAGCAGATATTTCCATGTTTATACACATAGCGTTGTAGATATTTCCATGTTTATACAGATAGCGGAGTAGATATTTCCATGTTTATACAGATAGCGGTGGAGATATTTCCAAGTTTATAAAGATAGCGGTGGAGATATTTCTAGGTTTATAACGATAGCGTTGGAGATATTTCCATGTTAATAGAGAGGGCGGTGTAGATATTTCCATATTTATACAGATAGCCGAGTAGATATTTCGATGTTTATTCAGATGGTGGTGTTTATATTTCCATGTTTATAGAGATACCGGTGTGGCTAACTCCATGTTTATACAGTTGGCAGTGTAGATATTTCCATGTTTATACAGACAGTGATGTAGATATTTTCATGTATGTCGAGATAGCAGTGTAGATATTTCCATGTTTTTAGAGATGGCGGTGTTGATATTTCCATGTATATACAGATAGCGGTGTCGCTATTTCCATGTTTATACAGATGGCAGTGTAGATATTTCCATGTTAATACAGATAGCATTGTAGATATTTCCATGTTTATACAGATAGCGTTGTATATATTTCCATGTTTATACAGATAGCGGTGTGGCTATTTCCATGTTTATACAGATAGCGATGTAGATATTTCCATGTTTATAGATATGGCCTTGTACATACCTCCATGTTTATACAGATAGCGGTGTATTTATTTCCATTTTTATAGAGATAGAGGTGTAGATATTTCCATATTTATACAGATGGCGGTGTAGATAATTCCATGTTTATTCAGATGGTGGTGTAGATATTTCCAGTTTTATACACATAGTGGTGTGGCTGTTTCCATGTTTATAGAGATGGCAGTGTAGATATTTCCATGTTTATACAGATAGTGATTTAGATATTTCCATGTTTATAAAGATAGCGGTGTAGATATTTCCACGTTTATAAAGATAGCGGTGTAGATATTTCCATGTTTATTGAGATAGCGGTGTAGATATTTCCAGGTTTTTACAGATTTCGGTGTAGATATTTCCATGTTTATAGACATAGCGGTGTAGATATTTCCAGGTTTATTCAGATTGCGGTGTAGATATTTCCATGTTTATATAGATAGTAATGTAGATATATGAATGTTTATTCTGATAGCGGTCTAGATATTTCCATGTTTATACAGATAATGGTGTAAATATTTCCATGTTTATACAGATAGCGGTGTAGATAATTCCATCTTTATACAGATAGCGGTGGAGGTATTTCCAAGTTTATACAGATAGCGGTTGACATATTTTCATGTTTATAGAGATGGCAGTGTAGATATATCCAAGTTTATACAGATAGCGGTGCCGAAATTTCCGTGTTTATACAGATAGCGGTGCAGGTATTTCCATCTGTGTAGAGACAGCGGTGTAGATATTTCCATGTTTTTACAGATGGGGGTGTACATATTTCCATGTTTATACTGATGACTGTGTAGATATTTCCATGTTTTTTACAGATGGCGGTGTAAATATTTCCATGTTACACAGATAGCGGTGTGGATATTTCCATGTTTATACAGATAGCAATGTAGATATTTCCATGTTTATAGAGATGCCTGTGTAGTTATTTCCATGTTTATACAGATTGCAGTGTAGATATTTCCATGTTTATACAGATAGGGGTTAGATATTTCCATGTTTATACAGATGACTGTGTAGGTATTTCCATTTTTAAACATATGGCGTTGTAGATATTTCCATGTTTAGAGAGATAGCCATGAAGGTATTTCCATGTTTATACAGACAGCGGTGTAGACTTTTCCATGTTTATAGAAATAGCGATGTAGATATTTCCATAGTTATACAGATAGCGGTGTAGATATTTCTATGTTTATACAGATAGCGGTGTAGATGTTTCCATGCTTATACAGATAGCGGGGTAGATATATCCATGTTTATACAGATCGTGGTGTATATATTTCCATGTTTATACAGATAGCGGTGTAGATATTTCCATGTTTATACAGATAGCGGTGTAGATATTTCCATATTTACAGAGATAGAGGTGTAGATATTTCCATATTTGCACATATTGCGGTGTACATATTTCCACGTTTATACAGATAGCGGTGTCGATATTTCCGTGTTTATACAGATAGCGGTGCTGGTATTTCCATGTTTGTAGAGACAGCAGTGTAGATATTTCCATGTTTTTGCAGATGGGGGTCTAGATATTTCCATGTTTATACAGATGACTGTGTAGGTATTTCCAAGTTTTTTACAGATGGCTGTGAAAATATTTCCATGTTACGCAGATAGCGGTGTGGATATTTCCATGCTTATACAAATAGAGATGTAGATATTTCCATGTTTATAGAGATGGCTGTGTAGTTATTTCCATGTTTCTACAGATTGCAGTGTAGATATTTCCATGTTTATACAGATAGTGGCGTAGATGTTTCCATGTTTTTACAGATGACTGTGTAGGTATTTCCATGTTTATACATATGGCGGTGTAGATATTTCCATGTTTAGAGAGATAGCCATGAAGATATTTCCATGTTTATACAGACAGCGGTGTAGACATTTCCATGTTTATAGAGATAGCGGTGTAGATATTTCCATAGTTATACAGATAGCGGTGTAGATATTTCCATGTTTATACAGATAGCGTTGTAGATGTTTCCAAGTTTATACAGATAGCGGTGTAGATATATCTATGTTTATACAGATCGTGGTGTATATATTTCCATGTTTATACAGATAGCGGTGTAGATATTTCCATGTTTATACAGACAGCGGTGTAGATATTTCCATATTTACAGAGATAGAGGTGTAGATATTTCCATATTTGCACAGATTGCGGTGTACATATTTCCACGTTTTTGCAGATAGCGGAGTAGATATTTCCATGTTTATACAGATAGCGGTGTAGATATTTCCATGTTTATACAGATAGCGGTGTAGATATCTCCAAGTCTACAGAGATAGCGGTGTAGATATTTTCATATTTATACAGATTGCGGTGTAGATATTTCCATTTTTATACAGATGGCGGTGTAGATATTTCCATGTTTATACAGATGTCAGAGAAGATATTTCCATGCTTATACAGATAGTGCTGTAGTTATTTCCATGTTTATACAGATGGTGGTGTAGATACATCCATGTTTCTGAAGATGGCGGTGAAGATATTTTCATGTTTATAGAGATGGAGGTGTAGATATTACCATGTATATAGAGATAGCAGTGTAGATATTTTCATGTTTATAGAGAAAGCGTGGTAGGTATTTCCATGTTTATAGAGATAGCGGTGTAGATATTTCCATATTTATACAGATAGCGGTGTAGGTATTTCCATTTTTATACAGATTGCGGTTTAGATATTTCCATGTTTCTACAGATGGCGCTGTAGATATTGCCTTGTTTATACAGACAGCGGTGTAGATATTTCCATGTTTATACAGGTAGCGGTGTAGATATTTCCAAGTTTACAGAGATAGCGGTGTAGTTATTTCCATCTTTGCACAGATTGCCGTGTAGATATTTCCATGTTTACGCAGATAGCTGTGTAGATATTTCCAAGTTTACAGAGATAGCTGTGTAGATATTTCCATGTTTACACGCATACCGTGGTAAATATTTCCATGTTTATACAGATTGCGGTTTAGATATGTCCATGATTATACAGATAGTGGTGTAGATATTTTCATGTTTATACAGATAGCGGTGGAAATATTTCCATGTTTATAGAGACTGCGGTATAGATATTTCCATGTTTATACAGATAGCGGTGTAGATATTTCCATGTTTACAGAGATAGCAGTGTAGATATTTCCATCTTTGCACAGATTGCTGTGTAGATATTTCCATTTTTACACAGATAGCTGTGTAGATATTTCCAAGTTTACACAGATAGCTGTGTAGATATTTCCATGTTTACACAGATAGCATTGTATATATTTCCATGTTTATACAGATAGCGGTGTAGATATTTCCATGTTTATACAGATAGCGGTGTAGATATTTCCATATTTATACAGATAGCGGTGGAGATACTTCCCTGTTTATACAGATAGCGATGTTGATATTTCCATGTGTATACAGATAGCAGTGTAGATATTTCCATGTTTATAGAGATAGCGGTGTAGATATTTCCATGTTTATACAGATGGCTGTGTAGATATTTCCATGTTTGTACAGATGGCAGTGTAGATATTTCCATGATTGTACAGATGGCGCTGTAGATATTTCCATGTTTATACAGATGGCAGTGTAGATATTTCCATGTTTATACAGAGAGCGGTGTACATATTTCCATGTTTACAGAGATAACGGTGGAGATATTTCCATCTTTGCACAGATTGCGGTGTAGGTATTGCCAAATTTACACAGATTGCGGTGTAGATATTTCCAAGTTTACACAGATAGTTGTGTAGTTATTTCCATGCTTACAGAGACATCATTGTAGATATTTCCATGTTTATACAGATTGCGGTGTAGTTATTTCCATGTTGTTACAGATAGTGGTGTAGATATTTCCATGTTTATACTGCTCGTGGTGTAGATATTTCCATGTCATAGAGATGGCGGTGTAGATATTTCCCTGTTCATAGAGATAGCGGTGTTGATTTTTCCATGTTTATACAGATAGCGGTGTGGATATATCCATGTTTATACAGATAGGGGTGTAGATATTTCTATGTTTATAGAGATGGCGGTGTAGATATTTCCATGTTTATAGATATCACGGTGTAGATATTTCCTTGTTTATACAAATAGCGGTGTAGCTATTTCCATGTTTATACAGATAGCCGTGTAGATATTTCCATGTATATACAGATGGCTGTGTAGATATTTCCATGTTTATACAGATGGCTATGTAGATATTTCCATGTTTATACAGATGACTTTGTAGGTATTTCCATGTTTATACAGATGGTGTTGTAGATATTACCATGTTTATACAGGTAGCGGTGTAGATATTTCCATGTTTATACAGATCGCGGTGAAGATATTTCCATGTTTATACAGATCGCGGTGTAGATATTTCCATGTTTATACAGATCGCGGTGTAGATATTTCCATGTTTATATAGATAGCGGTGTAGATATTTCCATGTTTATACAGATAGCGGTGTAGATATTTCCATGTTTATAGAGATAGCGTTGTAGGTATTTCCATGGTTATAGACATAGCGGTGTAGATATTTCCATGTTTATATAGATGGCATTGTAGATATTTCCATGTTTATACCGATAGCGGTGTTGGTGTTTCCACGTTTATACAGATTGCGATGTAGATATTTCCATGATTATACAGCTCGCGGTGCAGTTATTTATATCTTTATACAGATGGCATTGTAGATATTTCCTTATTCACACAGATGGCGGTGTAGATGTTTCCATGTTTATACAGATTGCGGAGTAGTTAGTTCCATGTTTATGGAGATGGTAGTGTAGATATTTTCATGTTTATACAGATGGCTGTGTAGATATTTCCATGTGTATACAGATGGCATTGTAGATATTTCCATGTTTATACAGATGACTGTATAGGTATTTCCATGTTTTTACAGATGGCAGTGCAGATATTTCCATGTTTATAGAGATAGCGATGTAGAAATTTCCATGTTTGCACAGATGGCGGTGTTGATATTTCCATCTATACAAAGATGGCCGTGTAGATATTTCCATGTTTATACAGATGGCGGCGTAGATATTTCCAGGGACATGCAGATGGCGGTGTAGGTATTTCCATGTTTATACAGGTAGCAGTGTAGATATTTCCATGTTTACACAGATGGTGATGTAGATATTTCTCTGTTTATACACATGGCGGAGTAGATACTTCCATCTTTATGGAGATGGCAGTGTAGATATTTTCATGTTTATAGAGATGGCGTTGTAGATATTTCCATGTTTATAGAGATAGCGGTGTAGATATTTCCATGTTCATAGAGATAGCGGTGTTGATTTTTCCATGTTTATAGAGATAGCGCTGTGGATATTTCCATGTTTATACAGATCGCGGTGTAGCTATTTCCATGTTTATACAGATCGCGGTGTAGATATTTCCATGTTTATACAGATCGCAGTGTTGATATTACCATGTTTATAGGGATAGCGGTGCAAAAATTTCCATATTTATACAGATAGCGTTTAGTTATTATCGTGTTTATACAGATAGCGGTGTAGATATTTCCATGTATAAACAGATGTCTGTGTATATATTTCCATGTTTAAACAGATGGCGGTGTAGATATTTCCTTGTTTATAAAGATGACTTTGTAGGTATTTCCATGTTTTTACAGATGGAAGTGTAGATATTTCCATGTTTATAGAGATAGCTGTGTAGATATTTCCATGTTTATACGGATAGCGGTGTACATATTTCCGAGTTTATACAGATCGCGGTGTAGATATTTCCATGTTTATAGAGATCGCGGTGTAGATATTTTCATCTTTATACAGATCGTATTGTAGATATTTCCATGTTTATACAGATAGCGGTGTAGATATTTCCATCTTTATACAGATAGCGCTGTAGATATTTCCATGTTTATACAGATGGCGGTGTAGATATTTCCATGTTTATACATATGGCGGTGTAGATATTTCCATGTTTTTAGAGATAGCGGTGTAGATATGTCCGTGTTCATAGAGATAGCAGTGAGGATATTTCCATGTTTATACAGATAGCAGTGTAGATATTTGCATTTTTATAGAGATAGCGGTTTAGATATTTCATATTTATACAGATAGCTGTATAGATATTTCCATGTTTATACAGATAGCGGTGTAGATATTTCCATGTTTATTCAGATGACTGTGTAGATATTTCCATGTTTTTACAGATGGCAGTGTAGATATTTCAATGTTTATAGTGATGGGGCTGTAGATATTTCCATGTTTATACAGACAACGGTGGAGATATTTCCATGTTAATACAGGCAGCAGTGGAGATATTTCCATGTTTATACACCTAGCATTGTACATGTTTCCATGTTTATAGAGACAGCGGTGTAGGTATTTCCATGGTTATACAGATAGCGGTGCATATATTTCCATGTTTATACAGATGCCTATGCAGATATTTCTATATTTATACAGAGGGCTGTGCAGATATTTCCATGTTTATACAGATGGCAGTGTAGATATTTCCATGTTCCTACACATGACTGTGCAGGTATTTCCATGTTTATACAGATTGCTTTGTAGATATTTCCATGTTTATAGAGATAGCGGTGCAGATATTTCCATGTTTATACAGATAGCGGTGTATATATTTCCATGTTTTTACAGATCGTGGTGTATATATTTACATGTTTATACAGATATCAGTGTAGACATTTCCATGTTTATACAGACCGCAGTGTAGATATTTCCAAGTTTATAGAGATAGCAGTGTAGATATTTCCATGTTTGTACAGATTGCAGTGTTGATGTTTCCATCTATACACAGATTGCCGTGTAGGTATTTCCATGTGTATACACATGGCATTGTAGATATTTGCATGTTTATACAGATGGTGGTGTAGATATATCCATGTTTACACAGATGACTGTATAGGTATTTCCATGTTTATACAGATGGCGGTGTAGATATTTCCATGTTTATAGAAATAGCGGTGTAGATATTTCCATATTTATACAGATAACGGTGTAGAAGTTTCCATGTTTATACAGATAGCGGTGTAAATATTTTCATGTTTTTACAGATCATGGTGTAGATATTTCCATGTTTATAGAGATAGCGGTGTAGATATTTCGATGTTTATACAGATAGCGGTGTAGATATTTCCATGTTTATATAGACCGCGGTGTAGATATTTCCATGTTCATACAGATAGCAATGCAGATATTTCCATGTTTGTACGGATGGCGGTGTTGATATTTCCATCTATACACAGATGACCGTGTAGATATTTCCATGTTTATACAGATGGCGGCGCAGATATTTCCATGGATATGTAGATGGTGGTGTAGATATTTCCATGTTTATACAGATTGCGGTGTAGTTATTTCCATGTTTATATAGATATCGGTGTAGATATTTCCAAGTATATACACATGGCTGTGTAGATATTTCCTTGTTTATACAGATGGCAGTGTAGATATTTCGATGTGTATAGAGATAGCAGTGGACATATTTCCATGTTTATACCGATAGCGGAGTAGATATTTCCATGTTTATATTGATCGTGGTGTAGATATTTCCATGTTATAGAGATGGCGGTGTAGATATTTCCATGTTCATAGAGATAGCGGTGTTGATTTTTCCATGTTTATAGAGATAGCGATGCGGATATTTCCATGTTAATGCAGGTAGGGGTGTAGATATTTGCATGTTTATAGAGATGGCAGTGTAGATATTTCCATGTTTATAAAGATCACGGTGTAGATATTTCCTTGTTTATACAAATAGCGGTGAAGTTATTTCCATGTTTATACAGATAGCGGTGTAGATATTTCCATGTATATACAGATGGCTGTGTAGATATTTCCATGTTTATACAGATGGCTGTGTAGATATTTCCATGTTTAAAGATGATTTTGTATGTATTCCAATGTTTATACAGATGGCGGTGTAGATATTTCCATGTTTATAGAGATAGCTGTGTAGATATTTCCATGTTTATACAGATAGCGTTGTGGATATTTCCATGTTTATACAGATCGCGGTGTAGATATTTCCATGTTTATACAGATCGCGGTGTAGATATTTCCATGTTTATACAGATAGCGGTGTAGATGTTTCCAAGTTTTTACAGATAGCGGTGTAGATATTTCCATATTTACACAGATTGCGG
Organism: Pan troglodytes; assembly: GCF_028858775.2. Taxonomy (NCBI): domain Eukaryota; kingdom Metazoa; phylum Chordata; class Mammalia; order Primates; family Hominidae; genus Pan; species Pan troglodytes. The sequence continues at coordinate 50,607,269 of NC_072420.2, forward strand.
TGTAGATATTTCCATCTTTCTACAGATGGCATTGTAGATATTTCCATGTTTATACAGATGGCGGTGTAGATATTTCCATGTTTATATAGATGGTGGTGTAGATATTACCATGTGTATACAAGTAGCGATGTAGATATTTCCATATTTATACAGATCGGGGTGAAGGTATTTCCATGTTTATACATATCACGTTGTAGATATTTCTATGTTTATACAGATCGCGGTGTAGATATTTCCATGTTTATACAGATAGCGGTGTAGATATTTCCATGTTTATACGGATTGTGGTGTAGATATTTCCATGTTTATACAGATAGCGGTGTAGATATTTCCATGTTTATACAGATAGCGGTGTAGATATTTCCATGTTTATAGTGATAGCGGTGTAGGTATTTCCATGTTTATAGACATAGCGGTGTAGATATTTCCATGTTTATAAAGATGGCGTTGTAGATATTTCCATGTATTTACCGATAGCAGTGGTGGTATTTCCACATTTATACAGATAGCAATGTAGATATTTCCATGTTTATACAGCTCGCGGTGCAGATATTTATATCTTTATACAGATGGCATTGTAGATATTTCCTTATTCACACAGAAGGCGTTGTAGATGTTTCCATGTTTATACAGATGGTGGAGTAGTTAGTTCCATGTATATGGAGATGGCAGTGTAGAAATTTTCATGTTCATAGAGATGGCGGTGTTGATATTTCCATGTTTATAGAGATAGAAATGTAGATATTTACATGTTTATACAGATGGCTGTGTAGATATTTCCATGTGTATACAGATGGCATTGTAGATATTTCCATGTTTATACAGATGACTGTATATGTATTTCCATGTTTTTACAGATGGCAGTGCAGATATTTCCATGTTTATAGAGATAGCGATGTAGAAATTTCCATGTTTGCACAGTTGGCGGTGTTGATATTTCCATCTATGCACAGATGGCCGTGTAGATATTTCCGTGTTTATACAGATGGCAGTGTAGATATTTCCATGTTTATGCAGATGGTGGTGTTGATATTTCTGTGCTTACAGAGATAGCGGTGTAGATATTTCCATCTTTGCACAGATTGCGGTATAGGTATTTCCATGTTTACACAGATAGTAGTGTAGATATTTGCGAGTTTACAAATATACCTGTGTAGATATTTCCATGTTTACACAGATGGCGTTGTAGATATTTCCATGTTTACACAGATGGCGTTGTAGATATTTCCATGTTTACACAGATGGCGTTGTAGATATTTCCATGTTTATGCAGATAGCGGTCTAGTTATTTCCATGTTTATACAGATAGCGGTGTAGATATTTCCATGTTTATAGAGATAGCGGTGTAGATATTTCCATCTTTCTACAGATGGCATTGTAGATATTTCCATGTTTATACAGATGGCGGTGTAGATATTTCCATGTTTATATAGATGGTGGTGTAGATATTACCATGTGTATACAAGTAGCGATGTAGATATTTCCATATTTATACAGATCGGGGTGAAGGTATTTCCATGTTTATACATATCACGGTGTAGATATTTCTATGTTTATACAGATCGCCGTGTAGATATTTCCATGTTTATACAGATAGCGGTGTAGATATTTCCATGTTTATACGGATTGTGGTGTAGATATTTCCATGTTTATACAGATAGCGGTGTAGATATTTCCATGTTTATACAGATAGCGGTGTAGATATTTCCATGTTTATAGTGATAGCGGTGTAGGTATTTCCATGTTTATAGACATAGCGGTGTAGATATTTCCATGTTTATAAAGATGGCGTTGTAGATATTTCCATGTATTTACCGATAGCAGTGGTGGTATTTCCACATTTATACAGATAGCAATGTAGATATTTCCATGTTTATACAGCTCGCGGTGCAGATATTTATATCTTTATACAGATGGCATTGTAGATATTTCCTTATTCACACAGAAGGCGTTGTAGATGTTTCCATGTTTATACAGATGGTGGAGTAGTTAGTTCCATGTATATGGAGATGGCAGTGTAGAAATTTTCATGTTCATAGAGATGGCGGTGTTGATATTTCCATGTTTATAGAGATAGAAATGTAGATATTTACATGTTTATACAGATGGCTGTGTAGATATTTCCATGTGTATACAGATGGCATTGTAGATATTTCCATGTTTATACAGATGACTGTATATGTATTTCCATGTTTTTACAGATGGCAGTGCAGATATTTCCATGTTTATAGAGATAGCGATGTAGAAATTTCCATGTTTGCACAGTTGGCGGTGTTGATATTTCCATCTATGCACAGATGGCCGTGTAGATATTTCCGTGTTTATACAGATGGCAGTGTAGATATTTCCATGTTTATGCAGATGGTGGTGTTGATATTTCTGTGCTTACAGAGATAGCGGTGTAGATATTTCCATCTTTGCACAGATTGCGGTATAGGTATTTCCATGTTTACACAGATAGTAGTGTAGATATTTGCGAGTTTACAAATATACCTGTGTAGATATTTCCATGTTTACACAGATGGCGTTGTAGATATTTCCATGTTTACACAGATGGCGTTGTAGATATTTCCATGTTTACACAGATGGCGTTGTAGATATTTCCATGTTTATGCAGATAGCGGTCTAGTTATTTCCATGTTTATACAGATAGCGGTGTAGATATTTCCATGTTTATAGAGATAGCGGTGTAGATATTTCCATATTTACACAGACAGCGGTGTAGTTATTTCGAAGTTTATAGAGATGGCTGTGTAGAGATTTCCATGTTTATGCAGATGGCAGTGTAGATATTTCCATGTTTATACAGATAGTGGTGTAGGTATTTCCATATTTATACAGATGAGTGTGTAGGTATTTCCATGTTTATTGAGATAGCCTTGTACATATTTCCATGTTTATACAGATAGCGGTGTAGACGTTTCTATGTTTATAGAGATAGCATTGTAGGTATATCCATATTTTTACACATGGTGGTGTAGATATTTCCATGTTTATAGAGATAGCCATGTAGATATTTCCATGTTTATTCAGATGGCGGTGTAGATATTTCCATGTTTATACAGATGACTGTGTAAATATTTCCATGTTTTTCACATAGTGGTGCAGTTATTTCCATTTTTATAGAGATAGTGGTGTAGATATTTCCATATTTATACAGATAGCGGTGTAGATAATTCCATGTTTATTCAGATGGCGGTGTAGATATTTCCAGGTTTATACACATAGCGGTGTGGCTGTTTCCATGTTTATACAGATGGCAGTGTAGATATTTCCATGTTAATACAGATAGTGGTGTAGATATTTCCGTGTTTATAAAGATAGCGGTGTAGATATTTCCATGTTTATAAAGATAGCCGTGTAGATATTTCCATGTTTATTGAGATAGCGGTGGAGATATGTCCATGTTTATAGAGATGGCTGTGTTGATAATTCCATGTGTATTCAGATGGCGGTGTGGATATTTCCATGTTTATACAGATGGAGGTGTAGATATTTCCATGTTTCTACAGATGACTGTGTATATATTTCCATGTTTAAACAGAGGGCGGTGTAGGTATTTCCATGTTTATACAGATAGCGGTGTAGATATTTCCATGTTTATACAGATAGCGGTGGAGATATTTCCATGTTTATACAGATGGCGGTGTAGATATTTCCAATTTTATGCAGATAGCGGTGTAGATATTTCTATGTTTATGGAGACAGCGGTGTAGATATTTCCAAGTTTAGACAGATGGCTGTGTAGATATTTGCATGTGTATACAGATGGCAGTGTAGATATTTCCATGTTTATACTGATGGAGGTGTAGATATATCCATGTTTATAAAGATGACTCTGTAGATATTTCCATGTTTTTACAGATGGCGGTGTAGATATTTCCATGTTTATAAAGATGACTGTGTAGCTATTTCCATGTTTTTACAGATGGCGGTGTAGATATTTCCATGTTTATAAAGATAGCGGTGTGGCTATTTTCATGTTTATACAGATAGCGATGTAGATATTTCCATGTTTATAGAGATAGCAGTGTAGGTATTTCCGTGTTTATACAGATAGCGGTGTAGTTATTTCAATGTTTATAGAGATAGCGGTGTAGATATTTCCATATTTATACAGATAGCGGTGTAGATATTTCCATGTTTATAAAGATAGCGGTGTGGCTATTTTCATGTTTATACAGATAGCGATGTAGATATTTCCATGTTTATAGAGATAGCAGTGTAGGTATTTCCGTGTTTATACAGATAGCGGTGTAGTTATTTCAATGTTTATAGAGATAGCGGTGTAGATATTTCCATATTTATACAGATAGCGGAGTAGATATTTCCATGTTTATTCAGATGGCAGTGTAGATATTTCCATGTTTATACAGATAGCGGTGTGGCTATTTCCACGTTTATACAGAAGGCAGTGTAGGTATTTCCATGTTAATACTGATAGCGATGTAGATATTTCCATGCTTACACAGATAGCAGAGCAGATATTTCCATGTTTATACACATAGCGTTGTAGATATTTCCATGTTTATACAGATAGCGGAGTAGATATTTCCATGTTTATACAGATAGCGGTGGAGATATTTCCAAGTTTATAAAGATAGCGGTGGAGATATTTCTAGGTTTATAACGATAGCGTTGGAGATATTTCCATGTTAATAGAGAGGGCGGTGTAGATATTTCCATATTTATACAGATAGCCGAGTAGATATTTCGATGTTTATTCAGATGGTGGTGTTTATATTTCCATGTTTATAGAGATACCGGTGTGGCTAACTCCATGTTTATACAGTTGGCAGTGTAGATATTTCCATGTTTATACAGACAGTGATGTAGATATTTTCATGTATGTCGAGATAGCAGTGTAGATATTTCCATGTTTTTAGAGATGGCGGTGTTGATATTTCCATGTATATACAGATAGCGGTGTCGCTATTTCCATGTTTATACAGATGGCAGTGTAGATATTTCCATGTTAATACAGATAGCATTGTAGATATTTCCATGTTTATACAGATAGCGTTGTATATATTTCCATGTTTATACAGATAGCGGTGTGGCTATTTCCATGTTTATACAGATAGCGATGTAGATATTTCCATGTTTATAGATATGGCCTTGTACATACCTCCATGTTTATACAGATAGCGGTGTATTTATTTCCATTTTTATAGAGATAGAGGTGTAGATATTTCCATATTTATACAGATGGCGGTGTAGATAATTCCATGTTTATTCAGATGGTGGTGTAGATATTTCCAGTTTTATACACATAGTGGTGTGGCTGTTTCCATGTTTATAGAGATGGCAGTGTAGATATTTCCATGTTTATACAGATAGTGATTTAGATATTTCCATGTTTATAAAGATAGCGGTGTAGATATTTCCACGTTTATAAAGATAGCGGTGTAGATATTTCCATGTTTATTGAGATAGCGGTGTAGATATTTCCAGGTTTTTACAGATTTCGGTGTAGATATTTCCATGTTTATAGACATAGCGGTGTAGATATTTCCAGGTTTATTCAGATTGCGGTGTAGATATTTCCATGTTTATATAGATAGTAATGTAGATATATGAATGTTTATTCTGATAGCGGTCTAGATATTTCCATGTTTATACAGATAATGGTGTAAATATTTCCATGTTTATACAGATAGCGGTGTAGATAATTCCATCTTTATACAGATAGCGGTGGAGGTATTTCCAAGTTTATACAGATAGCGGTTGACATATTTTCATGTTTATAGAGATGGCAGTGTAGATATATCCAAGTTTATACAGATAGCGGTGCCGAAATTTCCGTGTTTATACAGATAGCGGTGCAGGTATTTCCATCTGTGTAGAGACAGCGGTGTAGATATTTCCATGTTTTTACAGATGGGGGTGTACATATTTCCATGTTTATACTGATGACTGTGTAGATATTTCCATGTTTTTTACAGATGGCGGTGTAAATATTTCCATGTTACACAGATAGCGGTGTGGATATTTCCATGTTTATACAGATAGCAATGTAGATATTTCCATGTTTATAGAGATGCCTGTGTAGTTATTTCCATGTTTATACAGATTGCAGTGTAGATATTTCCATGTTTATACAGATAGGGGTTAGATATTTCCATGTTTATACAGATGACTGTGTAGGTATTTCCATTTTTAAACATATGGCGTTGTAGATATTTCCATGTTTAGAGAGATAGCCATGAAGGTATTTCCATGTTTATACAGACAGCGGTGTAGACTTTTCCATGTTTATAGAAATAGCGATGTAGATATTTCCATAGTTATACAGATAGCGGTGTAGATATTTCTATGTTTATACAGATAGCGGTGTAGATGTTTCCATGCTTATACAGATAGCGGGGTAGATATATCCATGTTTATACAGATCGTGGTGTATATATTTCCATGTTTATACAGATAGCGGTGTAGATATTTCCATGTTTATACAGATAGCGGTGTAGATATTTCCATATTTACAGAGATAGAGGTGTAGATATTTCCATATTTGCACATATTGCGGTGTACATATTTCCACGTTTATACAGATAGCGGTGTCGATATTTCCGTGTTTATACAGATAGCGGTGCTGGTATTTCCATGTTTGTAGAGACAGCAGTGTAGATATTTCCATGTTTTTGCAGATGGGGGTCTAGATATTTCCATGTTTATACAGATGACTGTGTAGGTATTTCCAAGTTTTTTACAGATGGCTGTGAAAATATTTCCATGTTACGCAGATAGCGGTGTGGATATTTCCATGCTTATACAAATAGAGATGTAGATATTTCCATGTTTATAGAGATGGCTGTGTAGTTATTTCCATGTTTCTACAGATTGCAGTGTAGATATTTCCATGTTTATACAGATAGTGGCGTAGATGTTTCCATGTTTTTACAGATGACTGTGTAGGTATTTCCATGTTTATACATATGGCGGTGTAGATATTTCCATGTTTAGAGAGATAGCCATGAAGATATTTCCATGTTTATACAGACAGCGGTGTAGACATTTCCATGTTTATAGAGATAGCGGTGTAGATATTTCCATAGTTATACAGATAGCGGTGTAGATATTTCCATGTTTATACAGATAGCGTTGTAGATGTTTCCAAGTTTATACAGATAGCGGTGTAGATATATCTATGTTTATACAGATCGTGGTGTATATATTTCCATGTTTATACAGATAGCGGTGTAGATATTTCCATGTTTATACAGACAGCGGTGTAGATATTTCCATATTTACAGAGATAGAGGTGTAGATATTTCCATATTTGCACAGATTGCGGTGTACATATTTCCACGTTTTTGCAGATAGCGGAGTAGATATTTCCATGTTTATACAGATAGCGGTGTAGACATTTCCATGTTTATACAGATCGCGGTGTAGATATTTCCATGTTTATACAGATAGCGGTGTAGATATATCCATGTTTATACAGATTGCGGTGTGGATATTTCCATGTTTATAAAGATAGCGGTGTAGATATTTCTATGTTCACACAGATTGCGGTGGAAATATTTCCATGTTTATTCAGATCGCGATGTAAATATTTCCATGTTTATACAGATAGCGGAGTAGATATATCCATGTTTATACAGATAGCGGTGTAGACATTTCCATGTTTATACAGATAGTGGTGTAGATATTTCCATGTTTATACAGATGACTGTGTAGATAATTCCATGTGTATACAGATGGCAGTGTAGATATTTCCATGTTTATACAGATGACAGTGTAGATATTTCCATGTTTATACAGATTGCGGTGTGGCTATTTTCATGTTTATAGAAATAGCGGTGTAGGTATTTCCATGTTTATAGAGATGGCTGTGTAGATATTTCCATGTTTACACAGATGACTGTGTAGGTATTTCCATGTATATCCAGAAGGCAGTGTTGATATTTCAATGTTTATAGAGATAGCGGTTTAGTTATTTCCATCTTTCTACAGAAGGCATTGTAGATATTTCCATGTTTACACAGATGGCGGTGTAGATATTTCCATGTTTATATAGATGGTGGTGTAGATATTACCATGTTTATACAGATAGCGGTGAAGATATTTCCATGATTATACAGATCGTGGTGAAGATATTTCCATGTTTATACAGATCGCGGTGTAGATATTGCCATGTTTATACAGATCGCGGTGTAGATATTTCCATGTTTATACAGATAGCTTGGGGTAGATATTTCCATGTTTATACAGATAGCAGTGTAGAAATTTCCATGTTTATAGAGATAGCGGTGTAGGTATTTCCATATTTATAGACATAACAGTGTAGATATTTCCATGTTTATACAGATGGCAGTGTAGATATTTCCATGTTTATACAGATGCCGCTGTAGATATTTCCATGTGTATACAGATGGCGGTGTAGATATTTCCATGTTTATAGAGATGGCGGTGTAGATATTTCCATGTTTATAGAGATAGCGGTGTAGATATATCCATGTTCATAGAGATAGCAGTGAGGATATTTCCAACTTTATACAGATAGCAGTGTAGATATTTCCATTTTTATAGAGATAGCGGTTTAGATATTTCATATTTATACAGATAGCGGTGTAGATATTTCCATGTTTATACAGATTACGGTGTAGATATTTCCATGTTTATTCAGATGACTGTGTTGATATTTCCATGTTTTTACAGATGGCAGTGCAGATATTTCAATGTTTATTGAGATGGGCCTGTAGATATTTCCATATTTATACAGATAACGGTGGAGATATTTCCATGTTTATACAGATAGCGGTGCAGATATTTCCATGTTTGTACTGATGGCGGTGTTGATATTTCCATCTATACACAGATGACCGTGTAGATATTTCCATGTTTATGCAGATGGCGGCGCAGATATTTCCATGGATATGTAGATGGCGGTGTAGATATTTCCATGTTTATACAAATAGCGGTGTAGTTATTTCCATGTTTATATAGAAAGTGGTGTAGGTATTTCCATGAATATACACATGACTGTGTAGATATTTCCATGTTTATACAGATGGCGGTGTAGATATTTCCATGTTTATGCAGATAACTTTGTAAGTATTTCCATGTTTATACCGATGGCGGTGTAGATATTTCGATGTATATAGAGATAGCAGTGGAGATATTTCCATGTTTATACTGATCGTGGTGTAGATATTTCCATGTTATAGAGATGGCGGTGTAGATATTTCCATGTTCATAGAGATAGCGGTGTTGATTTTTCCATGTTTATAGAGATAGCGGTATGTATATTTCCATGTTTATACAGAGAGGGTGTACATATTTCCATGTTTATAGAGATGGCGGTGTAGATATTTCCATGTTTATACAGATCACATTGTAGATATTTCCTTGTTTATACAAATAGCGGTGTAGTTATTTCCATGTTCATACAGATAGCAATGTAGATATTTCCATGTATATACAGACGGCTGTGTAGATATTTCCATGTTTATACAGATGGCTGTGTAGATATTTCCATGTTTATACAGATGCCTTTGTAGGTATTTCCATGTTTATGCAGATGGCGGTGTAGATATTTCCATGTTTATAGAGATAGCTGTGTAGATATTTCCATGTATTTTCAGATAGCGGTGTAGATATTTCCATGTTTCTACAGATCGCGGTGTAGATATTTCCATGTTTACACAGATGGTGGTGTAGCTATTTCCATGTTTATTCAGATGACTGTGTAGATATTTCCATGTTTTTACAGATGGCAGTGTAGATATTTCAACGTTTATAGAGATGGTGCTGTAGATATTTCCATGTTTATACAGATAACGGTGGAGATATTTCCATGTTTATACAGAGAGCAGTGGAGATATTTCCATATTTATACACATAGTGGTGTACATATTTCCATGTTTATAGAGACAGCGGTGTAGATATCTCCAAGTTTACACAGATGCCTATGCAGATATTTCCATATTTATACAAAGGGCTGTGTAGATATTTCTATGTTTATACAGATGGCAGTGTAGATATTTAAATGTTCCTACACATGACTGTGTAGGTATTTCCATCTTTATACAGATGCCTTTGTAGATATTTCCATGTTTATAGAGATAGCGGTGCAGATATTTCCATGTTTATACAGATAGCGGTGTATATATTTCCATGTTTATACAGATCATGGTGTAGATATTTCCTTGTTTATACAGATACCTGTGTAGATATTTCCATGTTTATACAGACCGCAGTGTAGATATTTCCATGTTTATAGAGATAGCAGTGTAGATATTTCCATGTTTGTACAGATGGCGGTGTTGATGTTTCCATTTATACAAAGATTTCCGTGTAGGTATTTCCATGTGTATACAGATGGCATTGTAGTTATTTCCATGTTTATACACATAGAGGTGTAGATATTTCCATGTTTATACAGATGACTGTATAGGTATTTCCATGTTTATACAGATGGCGGTGTAGATATTTCCATGTTTATAGAGATAGCAGTATAGATATTTCCATACTTATACAGATAACGGTGTAGAAATTTCCATGTTTATACAGATAGCGGTGTAAATATTTCCATGTTTATACAGATCACGGGGTAGATATTTCCATGTTTATAGAGATAGCGGTGTAGATATTTCCATGTTTATACAGATGGCGGTGTAGATATTTCCATGTTTATAGAGATAGCAGTATAGATATTTCCATACTTATACAGATAACGGTGTAGAAATTTCCATGTTTATAAAGATAGCGGTGTAAATATTTCCATGTTTATACAGATCACGGTGTAGATATTTCCATGTTTATACAGATAGCGGTGTAGATATTTCCATGTTTATACAGATAGCGGTGTAGATATTTCCATGTTTATACAGATAGCGGTGCAGATATTTCCATGTTTCTACAGATGGCGGCGCAGATATTTCCATGGATATGTAGATGGCGTTGTAGATATTTCCATGTTTATACAGATAGCGGTGTAGTTATTTCCATGTTTATATAGATAGAGGTGTAGATATTTCCATGTATATACACATGGCTGTGTAGATATTTCCATGTTTATACAGGTAGCGGTGTAGATATTTCCATGTTTATACAGATCGTGGTGAAAATATTTCCATGTTTATACAGATCGCGGTGTAGATATTTCCATGTTTATACAGATCGCAGTGTAGATATTTCCATATTTATACAGATAGCAGTGTAGATATTTCCACGTTTATACAGATAGCGGTGTAGATATTTCCATGTTTATAGAGATAGCGGTGTAGGTAGTTCCATGTTTATAGACATAGCGGTGTAGATATTTCCATGTTTATATAGATGGCGTTGTAGATATTTCCATGTTTATACCGATAGCGATGTTGATATTTCCACGTTTATACAGATAGCGATGTAGATATTTCCATGTTTACACAGCTCGCGGTGCAGATATTTATATCTTTATACAGATGGCATTGTAGATATTTCCTTATTCACACAGATGGCGGTGTAGATGTTTCCATGTTTATACAGATGGCAGAGTAGTTAGTTCCATGTTTATGGAGATGGCAGTGTACATATTTTCATGTTTATAGAGTTTGCGGTGTAGATATTTCCATGTTTATAGAGATAGCAGTGTAGATATTTGCATGTTTATACTGATGGCTTTGTAGATATTTCCATGTGTATAGAGATGGCATTGTAGATTTTTCCATGTTTATACAGATGACTGTATAGGTATTTCCATGGTTTTACAGATGGCAGTGCAGATATTTCCATGTTTATAAAGATAGTGATGTAGATATTTCCATGTTTGCACAGATGGCGGTGTTGATATTTCCATCTATACACAGATGGCCGTGTAGATATTTCCATGTTTATACAGATGGCGGGGTAGATATTTCCATGGACATGCAGATGGCGGTGTATGTATTTCCATGTTTATACAGATAGCGGTGTAGATATTTCCATGTTTACACAGATGGTGGTGTAGATATTTCCGTGTTTATACACATGGCGGAGTAGATACTTCCATCTTTATGGCGATGACAGTGTAGATATTTTCATGTTTGTAGAGATGGCGGTGTAGATATTTCCATATTTATAGAGATAGTGGTGTACATATTTCCATCTTTCTACAGATGGCAGTGTAGATATTTCCATGTTTATACAGATGGCCGTGAAGATACTTCCATATTTATACAGATGTCTCTGTAGATGTTTCCATGTGTATACAGATGGTATTGTAGGTATTTCCATGTTTATACAGATGGTGGTGTAGATATTTCCATGTTTATTCAGATGACTGTGTAGATATTTCCATGTTTTTACACATGGCGGTGTAGATATTTCAATGTTTATAGAGATGGCGCTGTAGATATATCCATGTTTAAACAGTTAACGGTGGAGATATTTCCATGTTTATACAGACAGCAGTGGAGATATTTCCATGTTTATACACATAGCGGTGTACATATTTCCATGTTTATAGAGACAGCGGTGTCGGTATTTCCATGTTTATACAGATAGCGGTGCAGATATTTTCATGTTTACACAGATGCCTATGCAGATATTTCCATATTTATACAGAGGTCTGTGAAGATATTTCTATGTTTATACAGATGGCAGTGTAGATATTTCCATATTCCTACACATGACTGTGTAGGTATCTCCATGTTTATGCAGATGGTTTTGTAGATATTTCCATGTTTATAGACATAGCGGTGCAGATATTTCCATGTTTATACAGATAGCGGTGTATATATTTCCATGGTTACACAGATCATGGTGTAGATATTTCCATGTTTATACAGACACCGGTGTAGATACTTCCATGTTTATACAGACCACAGTGTAGACATTTGCATGTTTATAGAGATAGCAGTGTAGATATTTCCATGTTTGTACAGATGGCGGTGTAGGTGTTTCCATCTATACACAGATTGCCGTATAGGTATTTCCATGTGTATACAGATGGCATTGTAGATATTTCCATGTTTATACAGATGGTGGTGTAGATATTTCCATGTTTACACAGATGACTGTATAGGTATTTCCATGTTTCTACAGATGGCGGGGTAGATATTTCCATGGACATGCAGATGGCGGTGTATGTATTTCCATGTTTATACAGATAGCGGTGTAGATATTTCCATATTTATACAGATAACGGTATAGAAATTTCCATGTTTATACAGATACCGGTGTAAATATTTCCATGTTTATACAGATCACGGTGTAGATATTTCCATGTTTATAGAGATAGCGGTGTATATATTTCCATGTTTATACAGATAGCGGTGTAGATATTTCCATGTTTATACAGACCGCGGTGTAGATATTTCCATGTTTGTACAGATGGCGGTGTTGATATTTCCATGTATATAGAGATAGCGGTGTAGTTATTTCCATGTTTATATAGAGAGCGGTGTAGATATTCCCATGTATGTACATATGGCTGTGTAGATATTTCCATATTTATACAGATGGCGGTGTAGATATTTCCATGTTTATACAGATAAATTTGTATGTATTTCCATGTTTATGCAGATGGCGTGTAGATATTTCGATGTTTATAGAGATAGCAGTGGAAATATTTCCATGTTTATACATATAGCGGTGTAGTTATTTCCATGTTTATATAGATAGCGGTGTAGATATTTCCATGTATGTACACATGGCTGTGTAGAAATTTCCATGTTTATACAGATGGCGGTGTAGATATTTCCATGTTTATACAGATAACGGTGTTGGTATTTCCATGTTTGTACAGATAGCGGTGTAGATATTTCCATGTTTATACAGCTCGTGGTGTAGATATTTCCATCTTTATACAGATGGCAGTGTAGATATTTCCATGTTTATACAGATATCGGTGTAGATATTTCCATCTCTATAGAGATAGCGGTGTAGGTATTTCCATATTTATACAGATTGCGGTGTAGATATTTCCAACTTTATACAGATGGCAGTGTAGATATTTCCATGTTTATACAGATGGCAGTGAAGTTATTTCCATATTTATACAGATCGTGGTGTAGATATTTCCATGTTTATACATATGGCGGTGTAGATACATCCATGTTTCTGAAGAAGGCGGTGTAGATATTTTCATGTTTATAGAGATGGCGGTTTAGATATTTCCATGTTTATACAGATGTCTGTGTAGATATTTCCATGTTTATGCAGATAGCGGTGTAGATATTTCCATGTTCATAGAGATGGCGGTATAGTTATTTCTAAGTTTATAGAGATAGCTGTGCGAATATTTCCATGTTTATCGAGATGGTGGTGTAAGTATTTTCAGGTTTATAGAGATAGCGCTGTAGATATTTCCAAGTTTGTACAGATAGGGGTGTTGTTATTTCCAAGTTTATACAGATAGCGGTGTAGATATTTCCACGTTTATACAGCTCGCGGTGTAGAGATTTACATGTTTATACAGATGGCAGTGTAGATATTTCCATGTTTATACAGATAGCGGTGTAGATATCTCCAAGTCTACAGAGATAGCGGTGTAGATATTTTCATATTTATACAGATTGCGGTGTAGATATTTCCATTTTTATACAGATGGCGGTGTAGATATTTCCATGTTTATACAGATGTCAGAGAAGATATTTCCATGCTTATACAGATAGTGCTGTAGTTATTTCCATGTTTATACAGATGGTGGTGTAGATACATCCATGTTTCTGAAGATGGCGGTGAAGATATTTTCATGTTTATAGAGATGGAGGTGTAGATATTACCATGTATATAGAGATAGCAGTGTAGATATTTTCATGTTTATAGAGAAAGCGTGGTAGGTATTTCCATGTTTATAGAGATAGCGGTGTAGATATTTCCATATTTATACAGATAGCGGTGTAGGTATTTCCATTTTTATACAGATTGCGGTTTAGATATTTCCATGTTTCTACAGATGGCGCTGTAGATATTGCCTTGTTTATACAGACAGCGGTGTAGATATTTCCATGTTTATACAGGTAGCGGTGTAGATATTTCCAAGTTTACAGAGATAGCGGTGTAGTTATTTCCATCTTTGCACAGATTGCCGTGTAGATATTTCCATGTTTACGCAGATAGCTGTGTAGATATTTCCAAGTTTACAGAGATAGCTGTGTAGATATTTCCATGTTTACACCCATACCGTGGTAAATATTTCCATGTTTATACAGATTGCGGTTTAGATATGTCCATGATTATACAGATAGTGGTGTAGATATTTTCATGTTTATACAGATAGCGGTGGAAATATTTCCATGTTTATAGAGACTGCGGTATAGATATTTCCATGTTTATACAGATAGCGGTGTAGATATTTCCATGTTTACAGAGATAGCAGTGTAGATATTTCCATCTTTGCACAGATTGCTGTGTAGATATTTCCATTTTTACACAGATAGCTGTGTAGATATTTCCAAGTTTACACAGATAGCTGTGTAGATATTTCCATGTTTACACAGATAGCATTGTATATATTTCCATGTTTATACAGATAGCGGTGTAGATATTTCCATGTTTATACAGATAGCGGTGTAGATATTTCCATATTTATACAGATAGCGGTGGAGATACTTCCCTGTTTATACAGATAGCGATGTTGATATTTCCATGTGTATACAGATAGCAGTGTAGATATTTCCATGTTTATAGAGATAGCGGTGTAGATATTTCCATGTTTATACAGATGGCTGTGTAGATATTTCCATGTTTGTACAGATGGCAGTGTAGATATTTCCATGATTGTACAGATGGCGCTGTAGATATTTCCATGTTTATACAGATGGCAGTGTAGATATTTCCATGTTTATACAGAGAGCGGTGTACATATTTCCATGTTTACAGAGATAACGGTGGAGATATTTCCATCTTTGCACAGATTGCGGTGTAGGTATTGCCAAATTTACACAGATTGCGGTGTAGATATTTCCAAGTTTACACAGATAGTTGTGTAGTTATTTCCATGCTTACAGAGACATCATTGTAGATATTTCCATGTTTATACAGATTGCGGTGTAGTTATTTCCATGTTGTTACAGATAGTGGTGTAGATATTTCCATGTTTATACTGCTCGTGGTGTAGATATTTCCATGTCATAGAGATGGCGGTGTAGATATTTCCCTGTTCATAGAGATAGCGGTGTTGATTTTTCCATGTTTATACAGATAGCGGTGTGGATATATCCATGTTTATACAGATAGGGGTGTAGATATTTCTATGTTTATAGAGATGGCGGTGTAGATATTTCCATGTTTATAGATATCACGGTGTAGATATTTCCTTGTTTATACAAATAGCGGTGTAGCTATTTCCATGTTTATACAGATAGCCGTGTAGATATTTCCATGTATATACAGATGGCTGTGTAGATATTTCCATGTTTATACAGATGGCTATGTAGATATTTCCATGTTTATACAGATGACTTTGTAGGTATTTCCATGTTTATACAGATGGTGTTGTAGATATTACCATGTTTATACAGGTAGCGGTGTAGATATTTCCATGTTTATACAGATCGCGGTGAAGATATTTCCATGTTTATACAGATCGCGGTGTAGATATTTCCATGTTTATACAGATCGCGGTGTAGATATTTCCATGTTTATATAGATAGCGGTGTAGATATTTCCATGTTTATACAGATAGCGGTGTAGATATTTCCATGTTTATAGAGATAGCGTTGTAGGTATTTCCATGGTTATAGACATAGCGGTGTAGATATTTCCATGTTTATATAGATGGCATTGTAGATATTTCCATGTTTATACCGATAGCGGTGTTGGTGTTTCCACGTTTATACAGATTGCGATGTAGATATTTCCATGATTATACAGCTCGCGGTGCAGTTATTTATATCTTTATACAGATGGCATTGTAGATATTTCCTTATTCACACAGATGGCGGTGTAGATGTTTCCATGTTTATACAGATTGCGGAGTAGTTAGTTCCATGTTTATGGAGATGGTAGTGTAGATATTTTCATGTTTATACAGATGGCTGTGTAGATATTTCCATGTGTATACAGATGGCATTGTAGATATTTCCATGTTTATACAGATGACTGTATAGGTATTTCCATGTTTTTACAGATGGCAGTGCAGATATTTCCATGTTTATAGAGATAGCGATGTAGAAATTTCCATGTTTGCACAGATGGCGGTGTTGATATTTCCATCTATACAAAGATGGCCGTGTAGATATTTCCATGTTTATACAGATGGCGGCGTAGATATTTCCAGGGACATGCAGATGGCGGTGTAGGTATTTCCATGTTTATACAGGTAGCAGTGTAGATATTTCCATGTTTACACAGATGGTGATGTAGATATTTCTCTGTTTATACACATGGCGGAGTAGATACTTCCATCTTTATGGAGATGGCAGTGTAGATATTTTCATGTTTATAGAGATGGCGTTGTAGATATTTCCATGTTTATAGAGATAGCGGTGTAGATATTTCCATGTTCATAGAGATAGCGGTGTTGATTTTTCCATGTTTATAGAGATAGCGCTGTGGATATTTCCATGTTTATACAGATCGCGGTGTAGATATTTCCATGTTTATACAGATCGCGGTGTAGATATTTCCATGTTTATACAGATCGCAGTGTTGATATTACCATGTTTATAGGGATAGCGGTGCAAAAATTTCCATATTTATACAGATAGCGTTTAGTTATTATCGTGTTTATACAGATAGCGGTGTAGATATTTCCATGTATAAACAGATGTCTGTGTATATATTTCCATGTTTAAACAGATGGCGGTGTAGATATTTCCTTGTTTATAAAGATGACTTTGTAGGTATTTCCATGTTTTTACAGATGGAAGTGTAGATATTTCCATGTTTATAGAGATAGCTGTGTAGATATTTCCATGTTTATACGGATAGCGGTGTACATATTTCCGAGTTTATACAGATCGCGGTGTAGATATTTCCATGTTTATAGAGATCGCGGTGTAGATATTTTCATCTTTATACAGATCGTATTGTAGATATTTCCATGTTTATACAGATAGCGGTGTAGATATTTCCATCTTTATACAGATAGCGCTGTAGATATTTCCATGTTTATACAGATGGCGGTGTAGATATTTCCATGTTTATACATATGGCGGTGTAGATATTTCCATGTTTTTAGAGATAGCGGTGTAGATATGTCCGTGTTCATAGAGATAGCAGTGAGGATATTTCCATGTTTATACAGATAGCAGTGTAGATATTTGCATTTTTATAGAGATAGCGGTTTAGATATTTCATATTTATACAGATAGCTGTATAGATATTTCCATGTTTATACAGATAGCGGTGTAGATATTTCCATGTTTATTCAGATGACTGTGTAGATATTTCCATGTTTTTACAGATGGCAGTGCAGATATTTCAATGTTTATAGTGATGGGGCTGTAGATATTTCCATGTTTATACAGACAACGGTGGAGATATTTCCATGTTAATACAGACAGCAGTGGAGATATTTCCATGTTTATACACCTAGCATTGTACATGTTTCCATGTTTATAGAGACAGCGGTGTAGGTATTTCCATGGTTATACAGATAGCGGTGCATATATTTCCATGTTTATACAGATGCCTATGCAGATATTTCTATATTTATACAGAGGGCTGTGCAGATATTTCCATGTTTATACAGATGGCAGTGTAGATATTTCCATGTTCCTACACATGACTGTGCAGGTATTTCCATGTTTATACAGATTGCTTTGTAGATATTTCCATGTTTATAGAGATAGCGGTGCAGATATTTCCATGTTTATACAGATAGCGGTGTATATATTTCCATGTTTTTACAGATCGTGGTGTATATATTTACATGTTTATACAGATATCAGTGTAGACATTTCCATGCTTATACAGACCGCAGTGTAGATATTTCCAAGTTTATAGAGATAGCAGTGTAGATATTTCCATGTTTGTACAGATTGCAGTGTTGATGTTTCCATCTATACACAGATTGCCGTGTAGGTATTTCCATGTGTATACACATGGCATTGTAGATATTTGCATGTTTATACAGATGGTGGTGTAGATATATCCATGTTTACACAGATGACTGTATAGGTATTTCCATGTTTATACAGATGGCGGTGTAGATATTTCCATGTTTATAGAAATAGCGGTGTAGATATTTCCATATTTATACAGATAACGGTGTAGAAGTTTCCATGTTTATACAGATAGCGGTGTAAATATTTTCATGTTTTTACAGATCATGGTGTAGATATTTCCATGTTTATAGAGATAGCGGTGTAGATATTTCGATGTTTATACAGATAGCGGTGTAGATATTTCCATGTTTATATAGACCGCGGTGTAGATATTTCCATGTTTATACAGATAGCAATGCAGATATTTCCATGTTTGTACGGATGGCGGTGTTGATATTTCCATCTATACACAGATGACCGTGTAGATATTTCCATGTTTATACAGATGGCGGCGCAGATATTTCCATGGATATGTAGATGGTGGTGTAGATATTTCCATGTTTATACAGATTGCGGTGTAGTTATTTCCATGTTTATATAGATATCGGTGTAGATATTTCCAAGTATATACACATGGCTGTGTAGATATTTCCTTGTTTATACAGATGGCAGTGTAGATATTTCGATGTTTATAGAGATAGCAGTGGACATATTTCCATGTTTATACCGATAGCGGAGTAGATATTTCCATGTTTATATTGATCGTGGTGTAGATATTTCCATGTTATAGAGATGGCGGTGTAGATATTTCCATGTTCATAGAGATAGCGGTGTTGATTTTTCCATGTTTATAGAGATAGCGATGCGGATATTTCCATGTTAATGCAGGTAGGGGTGTAGATATTTGCATGTTTATAGAGATGGCAGTGTAGATATTTCCATGTTTATAAAGATCACGGTGTAGATATTTCCTTGTTTATACAAATAGCGGTGAAGTTATTTCCATGTTTATACAGATAGCGGTGTAGATATTTCCATGTATATACAGATGGCTGTGTAGATATTTCCATGTTTATACAGATGGCTGTGTAGATATTTCCATGTTTAAAGATGATTTTGTATGTATTCCAATGTTTATACAGATGGCGGTGTAGATATTTCCATGTTTATAGAGATAGCTGTGTAGATATTTCCATGTTTATACAGATAGCGTTGTGGATATTTCCATGTTTATACAGATCGCGGTGTAGATATTTCCATGTTTATACAGATCGCGGTGTAGATATTTCCATGTTTATACAGATAGCGGTGTAGATGTTTCCAAGTTTTTACAGATAGCGGTGTAGATATTTCCATATTTACACAGATTGCGGTGTAGATATTTCCATCTTTCTACAGATGGCATTGTAGATATTTCCATGTTTATACAGATGGCGGTGTAGATATTTCCATGTTTATATAGATGGTGGTGTAGATATTACCATGTGTATACAAGTAGCGATGTAGATATTTCCATATTTATACAGATCGGGGTGAAGGTATTTCCATGTTTATACATATCACGGTGTAGATATTTCTATGTTTATACAGATCGCGGTGTAGATATTTCCATGTTTATACAGATAGCGGTGTAGATATTTCCATGTTTATACGGATTGTGGTGTAGATATTTCCATGTTTATACAGATAGCGGTGTAGATATTTCCATGTTTATACAGATAGCGGTGTAGATATTTCCATGTTTATAGTGATAGCGGTGTAGGTATTTCCATGTTTATAGACATAGCGGTGTAGATATTTCCATGTTTATAAAGATGGCGTTGTAGATATTTCCATGTATTTACCGATAGCAGTGGTGGTATTTCCACATTTATACAGATAGCAATGTAGATATTTCCATGTTTATACAGCTCGCGGTGCAGATATTTATATCTTTATACAGATGGCATTGTAGATATTTCCTTATTCACACAGATGGCGGTGTAGATGTTTCCATGTTTATACCGATGGCGGAGTAGTTAGTTCCAAGTTTATGGAGATGGCATTGTAGATATTTTCATGTTCATAGAGATGGCGGTGTAGACATTTCCATGTTTATAGAGATAGAAGTGTAGATATTTACATGTTTATACAGATTGCTGTGTAGATATTTCCATGTGTATACAGATGGCATTGTAGATATTTCCAGGTTTATACAGGTGACTGTATATGTATTTCTATGTTTTTACAGATGGCAGTGCAGATATTTCCATGTTTATAGAGATAGCGATGTAGTTATTTCCATGTTTGTACAGATGGCGCTGTTGATATTTCCATCTATACACAGATGGCCGTGTAGATATTTCCATGTTTATACAGATGGTGGCGTAGATATTTCCATGTTTATACAGATAGCCGTGTAGATATTTCCATGTTTATAGTGATAGAGGTGTAGATATTTCAATGTTTATACAGCTCGCCGTGCAGATATTTATATCTTTATACAGATGGCAATGTAGATATTTCCTTATTCACACAGAAGGCGTTGTAGATGTTTCCATGTTTATACAGATGGTGGAGTAGTTAGTTCCATGTATATGGAGATGGCAGTGTAGAAATTTTCATGTTCATAGAGATGGCGGTGTTGATATTTCCATGTTTATAGAGATAGAAATGTAGATATTTACATGTTTATACAGATGGCTGTGTAGATATTCCCATGTGTATACAGATGGCATTGTAGATATTTCCATGTTTATACAGATGACTGTATATGTATTTCCATGTTTTTACAGATGGCAGTGCAGATATTTCCATGTTTATAGAGATAGCGATGTAGAAATTTCCATGTTTGCACAGTTGGCGGTGTTGATATTTCCATCTATGCACAGATGGCCGTGTAGATATTTCCGTGTTTATACAGATGGCAGTGTAGATATTTCCATGTTTATGCAGATGGTGGTGTTGATATTTCTGTGCTTACAGAGATAGCGGTGTAGATATTTCCATCTTTGCACAGATTGCGGTATAGGTATTTCCATGTTTACACAGATAGTAGTGTAGATATTTGCGAGTTTACAAATATACCTGTGTAGATATTTCCATGTTTACACAGATGGCGTTGTAGATATTTCCATGTTTACACAGATGGCGTTGTAGATATTTCCATGTTTACACAGATGGCGTTGTAGATATTTCCATGTTTATGCAGATAGCGGTCCAGTTATTTCCATGTTTATACAGATAGCGGTGTAGATATTTCCATGTTTATAGAGATAGCAATGTAGATATTTCCATGTTTGTACAGATGGCGGTGATGATGTTTCCGTCTATACACAGATTGCCGTGTAGGTATTTCCATGTGTATACAGATGGCATTGTAGATATTTCCATGTTTATACAGATGGTGGTGTAGACATTTCCATATTTACACAGATGACTGTATAGGTATTTCCATGTTTATACAGATGGCGTTGTACATATTTCCATGTTTATAGAGATAGCGGTGTAGATATTTCCATATTTATACAGATAATGGTGTAGAAATTTCCATGTTTATACAGATATCGGTGTAAATATTTCCTTGTTTATACAGATCACGGTGAAGATATTTGCATGTTTATAGAGATAGCGGTGTATATATTTCCATGTTTATACAGATCACGGTGAAGATATTTGCATGTTTATAGAGATAGCGGTGTATATATTTCCATGTTTATACAGATAGCGGTGTAGATATTTCCATGTTTATACAGACCGCGGTGTAGATATTTCTATGTTTATACAGATAGCGGTGCAGATATCTCCATGTTTATACAAATAGCGGTGTAGTTATTTCCATGTTTATATAGATAGCGGTGTAGATATTTCCATGTATATATACATGGCTGTGTAGATATTTCCATGTTTATACAGATGGCGGTGTAGATATTTCCATATTTATACTGATCACGGTGAAGATATTTCCATGTTTATAGAGATGGCGGTGTAGATATTTCCATGTTCATAGAGATAGCGGTGTTGATATTTCCATGTTTATAGAGATAGCTGTGTGGATATTTCCATTTTTATACAAATAGTGGTGTAGATATTTCCATGTTTACAGAGATGGCGGTGTAGATATTTCCATGTTTATACAGATCACGGTTTAGTTATTTCCATGTTTATACAGATCGCGGTGTAGATATTTTCATGTTTATACAGATCATTGTGGAGATATTTCCATGTTTATTCAGATCGCGTTGCTGATATTACCATGTTTATAGGGATAGCGGTGCAAATATTTCCACATTTATACAGATAGCGGTGTAGTTCTCAGCATGTTTATACAGATAGCGGTGTAGATATCTCCATGTATCAACAGATGTCTGTGTATATATTCCATGTTTAAACAGATGGCGGTGTAGATATTTCCTTCTTTATACAAATAGCGGTGTAGTTATTTCCATGTTTATACAGATAGCGGTGTAGATATTTCCATGTATATACAGATGGCTGTGTAGATATTTCCATGTTTATACAGATGGCTGTGTAGATATTTCCATGTTTATACAGATGACTTTGTTGGTATTTCCATGTTTATACAGATGGCGGTGTAGGTATTTCTATGTTTATAGAGATAGCTGTGTAGATATTTCCATGTTTATACAGATAGCGGTGTAGACATTTTCATGTTTATATAGATTGCGGTGAAGATATTTGCATATTTATACAGAGGGCTCTGTAGATATTTCCATGTTTATACAGATGGCAGTGTAGATTTTTCCATGTTCCTACACATGACTGTGTAGGTATTTCGATGTTTATACAGATAGAGGTGTAAATATTTCCATGTTTATACAGATCGTCGTGTAGATATTTCCATGTTTATACAGATACCGGTGTAGAAATTTCCATGTTTATACAGATATCGGTGTAAATATTTCCATGTTTATACAGATCACGGTGCAGATATTTCCATGTTTATACAGATAGCAGTGTAGATATTTCCATGTTTATACAGATAGCGGTGTAGATATTTCCATGTTTATACAGACCGAGGTGTAGATATTTCCATGTTTATACAGATAGCGGCGCAGCTATTTCCATGATTGTAGAGATGACGTTGTTGATATTTCCATCTATACACAGATGACCGTGTAGATATTTCCATGTTTATACAGATGGCGGCACAGATATTTCTATGGATATGTAGATGGCGGTGTAGATATTTCCATGTTTATACAGACAGCGGTGTAGTTATTTCCATGTTTATATAGATAGCGGTGTAGATATTTCCATGTATATACACATGGCTGTGTAGATATTTTCATGTTTATACAGATGGCGATGTAGATATTTCCATGTTTATACAGATAACTTTGTAAGTATTTCCATGTTTACAGATGGCGGTGTAGATATTTCGATGTTTATAGAGATTGCAGTGGAGATATTTACATGTTCATACAGTTAGCGGTGTAGATATTTCTATGTTTATACTGATCGTGGTGTAGATATTTCCATGTTTATACAGATGGCGGTGTAGATATTTCCATGTTCATAGAGATCGCGGTGTTGAATTTTCCATGTTTGTAGAGATAGCGGTGTGGATATTTCCATGTTTATACAGATAGTGGTGTAGATATTTCCATGTTTATAGAGATGGCGGTGTAGATATTTCCATGTTTATACAGATCACGGTGTGCATATTTACTTGTTTATACAAATAGCAGTGTAGTTTTTTCCATGTTTATACACATAGCGGTGTAGATATTTCCATGTATATACAGATGGCTGTGTAGATATTTCCATGTTTATACAGATGGCTGTGTAGATATTTCCATGTTTTACAAATGACTTTGTAGGTATTTCCATGTTTATACAGATGGCGGTGTAGATATTTCCATCTTTATATAGATAGCTGTGTAGATATTTCCATGTTTATACAGATAGCGGTGTAGATATTTCCATGTTTAAACTGATCGTGGTGTTGATATTTCCATGTTTATACAGATCACGGTGTAGATATTTCCATGTTTATACAGATAGCGGTGTAGATATTTCCATGTATTTACAGATATCGGTGTTGATATTTCCATGTTTACACTGATTGCGGTGTAGATATTTCCATCTTTCTACAGATGGCATTGTAGATATTTCCATGTTTATACAGATGGCGGTGTAGATATTTCCATGTTTATATAGATGGTGGTGTAGATATTACCATGTTTATACAGATAGCGGTGTACATATTTCAATGTATCTACAGATCGTGCAGAAGATATTTCCATGTTTATACAGATCGCAGTGTAGCTATTTCCATGTTTATACAGATCACGGTGTAGATATTTCCATGTTTATACAGATAGCGGTGTAGATATTTCCATGTTTATACTGATCGCGGTGTAGGTATTTCCATGTTTATAGAGATGGCGGTGTAGATATTTCCATGTTCATAGAGATAGGGTTGTTGATTTTTCCATGTTTATAGACATAGCGCTGTGATTATTTCCTTGTTTATACAGATAACTTTGTAAGTATTTCCATGTTAATACAGATCACGTTGTAGCTATTTCCATGTTTATACAGATCATGGTGTAGATATTTCCATGTTTATACAGATCGCGGTGTTGATATTACCATGTTTATAGGTATAGCGGTGCAAATATTTCCACATTTATGCAGATAGCGGTGTAGTTATTTTCATGTTTATACAGATAATGATGTAGATATTTCCATGTATACACAGATGTCTGTGTATATATTTCCATGTTTAAACAGATGGCGGTGTAGATATTTCCTTGTTTATACAAATATCGGTGTAGATATTTCCATGTTTATACAGATAGCGGTGTAGATATTTCCATGTATTTACAGATGGCTGTATAGATATTTCCATGTTTATACAGATGGATGTGTAGGTATTTCCATGCTTATGCAGATGACTTTGTAGGTATTTCCATGTTTATACAGATGGTGGTGTAGATATTTCCATGTTTATAGAAATAGCTGTGTAGATATTTCCATGTTTATACAGATAGCGGTGTAGTTATTTCCATGTCTATACAGATCGCGGTGTAGATATTTCCATGTTTATACAGATCGCGGTGTAGATATTTCCATGTTTATAGAGATAGCGGTGTATATATATCCATGTTCATATAGATAGCAGTGAGGATATTTCCATGTTTATACAGACCGCGGTGTAGATATTTCCATGTTTATAGAGATAGCAGTGTAGATATTTCCATGTTTGTACAGATGGTGGTGTTGATGTTTCCATTTATACACAGATTGCCGTGTAGGTATTTCCATGTGTATACAGATGGCATTGCAGATATTTCCATGTTTACACAGATGACTGTATAGGTATTTCCATGTTTATACAGATGGCTGTGTATATATTTCCAAGTTTATAGAGATAGCGGTGTAGATATTTCCATATTTATACAGATAACGGTGAAGAAGTTTCCATGTTTATACAGATAGCGGTGTAAATATATCCATGTTTATACAGATCACGGTGTAGATATTTCCATGTTTATAGAGATAGCGGTGTAGATATTTTCATGTTTATACAGATAGCGGTGTAGATATTTCCATGTTTATACAGACCGCGGTGTAGATATTTCCATGTTTACACAGATAGCGTTGCAGATATTTCCATGTTTGTACAGATGGCGGTGTTGATATTTCCATCTATACACAGATGACCGTTTAGATATTTCCATGCTTATACAGATGGCGGCGCAGATATTTCTATGGTTATGTAGATGGTGGTGTAGATATTTCCATGAATATACAGATAGCGCTGTACTTATTTCCATGTTTATTTAGAGAGCGGTGTAGTTATTTCCATGGATGTACACATGGCTGTGTAGATATTTCCATGTTTATACAGACGGCAGTGTAGATATTTCCATGTTTATACAGATAACTTTGTAAGTATTTCCATCTTTATACAGAAGGCGGTGTAGGTATTTCGATGTTTATAGAGATAGCAGTGGAGATATTTCCATGTTTATACAGATAGCGGTGTACATATTTCCATGTTTATACAGACCGCGGTGTAGATATTTCCATGTTTATACAGATGGCAGCGCAGATATTTCCATGTTTGTAGAGATGACGGTGTTGATATTTCCATCTATACACAGATGAGCGTGTAGATATTTCCATGTTTATACAGATGGCGGCACAGATATTTCTATGGATATGTAGATGGCGGTGTAGATATTTCCATGTTTATACAGATAGCGGTGTAGTTATTTCCATGTTTATATAGATAGCGGGGAAGATATTTCCATGTATATGCACATAGCTCTGTAGATATTTCCATGTTTATACAGATAGCGGAGCAGATATTTCCATGTTTGTACAGATGGCGGTGTTGATATTTCCATCTATACACAGATGACCGTGTAGATATTTCCATGTTTATACAGATGGCGGCGCAGATATTTCTATGGTTATGTAGATGGTGGTGTAGATATTTCCATGAATATACAGATAGCGCTGTACTTATTTCCATTATTTATTTAGAGAGCGGTGTAGATATTTCCATGGATGTACACATGGCTGTGTAGATATTTCCATGTTTATACAGACGGCAGTGTAGATATTTCCATGTTTATACAGATAACTTTGTAAGTATTTCCATGTTTATACAGAAGGCGGTGTAGATATTTCGATGTTTATAGAGATAGCAGTGGAGATATTTCCATGTTTATACAGATAGCGGTGTAGATATTTCCATGTTTATACTGATCGCGGTGTAGATATTTCCATGTTTATAGAGATGGCGGTGTAGATATTTCCATGTTCATAGAGATAGCGGTGTTGATTTTTCCATGTTTATAGAGATAGCTGTGTGGATATTTCCATGTTTATAGAGATAGGGGTGTAGATATTTCCATGTTTATAGAGACGGTGATGTAGATATTTCCATGTTTATACAGATCACTGTGTAGATATTTCCATGTTTATACAGATCGCGGTGTTGATATTACCATGTTTATAGGGATAGCGGGGCAAATATTTCCACATTTATACACATAGCAGTGTAGTTATTAGCATGTTTATACAGATAGCAGTGTAGATATTTCCATGTACAAACAGATGTCTGTGTATATATTTCCATGTTTAAACAGGTGGCGGTGTAGATATTTCCTTGTTTATACAAATAGCGGTGTAGTTATTTCCATGTTTATACAGATAGCTGTGTCGATATTTCCATTTATATACAGATGGCTGTGTAGATATTTCCATGTTTATACACATGGCTGTGTAGATATTTCCATGTTTATACAGATGACTTTGTAGGTATTTCCATGTTTATACAGATGGCGGTGTACGTATTTCCATGTTTATAGAGATAGCTGTGTAGATATTTCCATGTTTATAGAGATAGCGGTGTAGATATTTCCATGTTTATACAGATCGCGGTGTAGATTTTTCCATGTTTATACAGACAGCAGTAGAGATATTTCCATGTTTATACACATAGCGGTGTACATATTTCCATGTTTATAGAGAAAGCGGTGTAGGTATTTCCATGTTTATACAGATAGCGGTGCAGATATTTCCATGTTTATACAGATGCCTATGCAGATATTTCCATATTTATACAGAGGGCTGTGTAGATATTTCCATGTTTATACAGATGGCAGTGTAGATATTTCCAAGTTCCTACACATGACTTTGTAGGTATTTCCATGTTTATACAGAGGGCCTTGTAGATATTTCCATGTTTATAGAGATAGCGGTGTAGATATTTCCATGTTTATACAGATAGCGGCGTAGATATTTCCATGTTTATACAGACTGCGGTGTAGATATTTCCATCTTTATACAGATAGCGGCACACCTATTTCCATGTTTGTAGAGATGACGGTGTTGATATATCCATCTATACACAGATGACCGTGTAGATATTTCCATGTTTATACAGATGGCGGCACAGATATTTCTATGGATATGTAGATGGCGGTGTAGATATTTCCATTTATATGCACATAGCTGTGTAGATATTTCCATGTTTATACAGATGGCTGTGTAGATATTTCCATGTTTATATAGATGACTCTGTAGGTATTTCCATATTTATACAGATAGCGGTGTAGATATTTCTATGTTTATAGAGATAGCTGGGTAGATGTTTCCTGGTTTATACAGATAGCGGTCTAGATATTTCCATGTTTATACTGATCGCGGTGTATATATTTCCATGTTTATACAGATCGCGGGGTGTAGATATTGCCATGTTTATACAGATAGCGTTGTAGATATTTCCATGTTTATACAGATGGCGTTGTAGATATTTCCATGTTTATAGAGATGGCGGTGTAGATATTTCCATGTTTATAGAGATAGCGGTGTAGATATATCCATGTTCATAGAGATAGCAGTGAGGATATTTCCATGTTTATACAGATAGCAGTGTAGATATTTCCACTTTTATAGAGATAACTGTTTAGATATTTCATATTTATACAGATAGCGGTGTAGATATTTCCATGTTTATACAGACTGTGGTGTAGATATTTCCATGTTTAGACAGAGTTCTCTGTAGATATTTCCATGTTTATACAGATGGCGGTGTAGATATTTCCATCTTTCTACAAATGGCAGTGTAGGTATTTCCATGTTTATAGAGATGGCAGTGTAGATATTTCCATGTTTATATAGATGAGAGTGTAGATATTTTCTTGTTTATGTAGATGACGTTGTAGATACCTCCATGTTTAAAGAGATGGCCGTGTGTATATTTCCATGTTGATGGAGATAGCGGTGTAGATATTTCCATGTTTATAGAGATAACGTTGTAGTTATTTCCATGTTTATAGAGATAGCGGTGTAGATATTTCCATGTTTCTACAGATGACTGTGTAGATATTTCCATGTTTGTACAGATGGCAGTGTAGATATATCCATGTTTATACAAATAGCAGTGTAGATATTTTCATGTTTATACAGATTGCGGTGGAGATATGTCCGTTTTTATACAGATAGCAATGGAGATATTTCCACGTTAATACACATAGCGGTGTAGATATTTCTATGTTTATACAGATAGCGGTGTAGATATTTCCATGTTTATACAGATGGCTGTACCGATATTTCCATGTTTATACAGAGTTCTCTGTAGTTATTTCCATGTTTATATAGATGACAGTGTAGATATTTCCAGGTTTATACAGATGACTGTGTAGATATTTCCATGTTAATACAGATGGCGGTGTAGATATTTCCATGTTTATAGAGATAGCGGCTTAAATATTTCCATCTTTATACAGATAGTGGAGTAGATATTTCCATGTTTATACAGATGGCGTTGTAGATACAGCCATGTTTCTGAATATGGCAGTGTAGATATTTTCATGTTTACACAGATGGCGGTGTAGATATTTCCATATTTACAGAGATTGCGGTGTAGATATTTCCATCTTTGTAGTGCAAGTGGTGTAGGTATGTCTATGTTTATAGAGATAGCGGTGTAGACATTTCCATATTTATACAGGTAGCGGTGTAGGTATTTCCATGTTTAAACAGATGGCTGTGTAGATAGTTCCATGTTTCTAAAGATAGCGGTGTAGATATTTCCATGTATATACAGATAGCGGTGTAGATATTTCCATGTTTACACAGATAGCGGTGGAGATATTTCCCTGTTTATACAGATAGCGATGTAGATATTTCCATGTTTATACAGATAGCTGTGTAGATATTTCCATGTTTATAGAGATTGCGGTGTAGATATTTCCATGTTTATACAGATGGCTGTGTAGATATTTCCATGTTTATACAGATGGCGGTGTAGATATTTCCATGTTTATACATATAGCAGTGTAGATATTTCCATGTTTACAGATATAGCGGTAAAAATATTTCCATCTTTGCACAGATTGCGGTGTAGACATTGCAAATTTTACACAGATAGCGGTGTAGATATTTCCATGTTCATACATATAGCAGTGTAGATATTTCGATATTTACAGATATAGCGGTAAAAATATTTCCATCTTTGCACAGATTGCGGTGTAGACATTGCAAACTTTACACAGATAGCGGTGTAGATATTTCCAAGTTTACACAGATACCTGTGTCGATATTTCCATGTTTACAGAGATATCATTGTAGATATTTAAATGTTTATACAGATAGCGGTGTAATTATTTACATGTTGATACAGATGGCGGTGTAGACATTTTCAGGGTTATACAGATAGTGGTGTAGATATTTCCACGTTTTACAGATAGCTGTGTAGATATTTCCCTCTTTACACAGATAGCGTTGTAAATCTTTCCGTGTTTACACAGATAGTGTTGTAGATATTTCCATGCTTACACAGATTGCGGTTTAGATATTTCCAAGTTTACACAGATAGCTGTGTAGATATTTCCGTGTTTACACAGATAGCGTTGTAGATATTTCATTGTTTATAGAGATAGCGGTGTAGGTATTTCCGTGTTTAAAAGGTAGCGGTGGAAATATTTCCATGTTTATACAGATAGCGGTGTAAAAATTTCCATGCTTATACAGATAGCGGTGTAGATATTTCCATATTTATAGAGACTGCGGTGTAGATATTTCCATCTTTGCACAGATTGCTGTGTAGATATTTCCATGTTTATACAGATTGCGGTGTAGTTATTTCCATGTTGATACAGATAGCGGTGTAGATATTTCCATGTTTATACAGGTAGCGGTTTAGAAATTCCCAAGTTTATACAGATCGCTTTGTAGATATTTCCATCTTTCTACAGATGTCAGTGTACATATTTCCAAGTTTATACAGATGTCTGTGTAGATATTTCCATGTTTATGCAGATGGTGATTTAGATATTTCCATGTTTTTAGAGATGGCGGTCTAGTTATTTCTATGTTTATAGAGATATCGGTATAAATATTTCCATGTTTATAGAGATGGTGGTGTAAGTATTTTCATGTTTATAGAGATAGCGGTGTAGATATTTCCATGTTTATACAGATAACGGTGTTACAACTTCCATGTTTATACAAATAGCCATGTAGATATTTCCATGTTTATACAGCTCGCGGTGTAGATATTTCCATCTTTACACAAAAGGCAGTGGAGATATTTCCATGTTTATACAGATAGCGGTGTAGATATTTCCATGTCTATGGAGATAGCGGTGTAGTTATTTCCATATTTATACAGATTGCGGTGTAGATATTTCCATCTTTATACAGATGTCGGTGTAGATATTTCCATGTTTACACAGATTGCAGTGAAGTTATTTCCATGTTTATACAGATAGTGGTGTAGATATTTCTATGTTTATACAGATGGCGGTGTAGATACTTCCATGTTTCTGAAGATGGCAGAGTAGATATTTTCATGTTTATAGAGATGGAGGTGTAGAAATTTTCCATGTATAAAGAGATAGCAGTGTAGATATTTTCATGTTTATAGAGAAAGCGGTGTAGCTATTTCCATGTTTATACAGATGGCAGTGTAGATATTTCCATGTTTATACAGATATCGGTGTATATATTTCCATGTTTACAGAGATAGCGGTGTAGGTATTTCCATCTTTGCACAGATTGCGGTGTAGGTATTGCCAAATTTATACAGATAGCGGTGTAGATATTTCCAAGTTTATACAGATAGCTGTGTAAATATTTCCATGTTTACAGAGATAGCATTGTAGATATTTCCATGTTTATACAGATTGCGGTGTAGTTATTTCCATGTTGATACAGATAGTGGTGTAGATATTTCCATGTTTATACAGGTAGCGATGTAGAAATTCCCATGTTGATACACATCGCTTTGTAGACATTTCTATCTTTCTACAGATATCAGTGTAGATATTTCCAAGTTTATACAGATGGCAGTGTAGATATTTCCATGTTTATACAGATGTCTGTGTAGATACTTCCATGTTTATGCAGATGGCGGTGTTGATATTTCCATGTTTATAGAGATGGCGGTGTAGTTATTTCTATGTTTATAGAGATAGCGGTGTAAATATCTCCATGTTTATAGAGATGGTGGTGTAAGTATTTTCATGTTTATAGAGATAGCGGTGTAGATATTTCCATGTTTATACAGATAGCGGTGTAGGTATTTCCATGTTTATACAGATTGCGGTGTAGGTATTTCCATGTTTCTACAGATGGCGGTGTAGATATTTCCTTGTTTATACAGACAGCGGTGTAGATATTTCCATGTTTATACAGGTAGCGGTGTAGATATTTCCAAGTTTACAGACATAGCGGTGTAGTTATTTCCATCTTTGCACAGATTGCCGTGTAGATATTTCCATGTTTACGCAGATAGCTGTGTATATATTTCCAAGTTTACACAGATAGCTGTGTAGATATTTCCATGTTTACACACATACCGTGGTAGATATTTCCATGTTTATACAGATTGCGGTGTAGATATGTCCATGAATATACAGATAGCGGTGTAGATATTTTCATGTTTATACAGATAGCGGTGGAGATATTTCCATGTTTATAGAGGCTGCGGTATAGATATTTCCACGTTTATACAGATAGCATTGTAGATATTTCCATGTTTACAGAGATAGCAGTGTAGATATTTCCATCTTTGCACAGATTGCTGTGTAGATATTTCCATTTTTACACAGATAGCTGTGTAGATATTTCCAAGTTTACACAGATAACTGTGTAGATATTTCCATGTTTACACAGATAGCATTGTATATACTTTCATGTTTATACAGATCGTGGTGTAGATATTTCCATGTTTATACAGATACCGGTGTAGATATTTCCATGTTTATACAGACCGCAGTGTAGATATTTCCATGTTTATAGAGATAGCAGTGTAGATATTTCCATGTTTGTAAAGATGGCGGTGTTGATGATTCCATCTATACACAGATTGCCGTGTAGGTATTTCCATGTGTACACACATGGCATTGTAGATATTTCCATGTTGATACAGATGGTGGTGTAGATATTTCCATGTTTACACAGATGACTGTATAGGTATTTCCATGTTTATACAGATGGTGGTGTAGATATTTCCATGTTTATAGAGATAGCTGTGTAGATATTTCCATATTTATAAAGATAACGGTGTAGAAATTTCCATGTTTATACAGATAGCGGTGTAAATGTTTCCATGTTTATACAGATCACTGTGTAGATATTTCCATGTTTATAGAGATGGCGGTGTAGATATTTCCATGTTTATACAGATAGCGGTGTAGGTATTTCCATGTTTATACAGAGAGCGGTGCAGATATTTCCATCTTTATACAGATAGCGGTGTGTGTATATCCATGTCTATACAAATAGCGGTGTGGGTATTTCCATGTTTATACAGATAGCGGTATAGATATTTCCATGTTTATAGAGATAACTGTCTAGATATTTCCATGTTTATACAGCTTTCCGTGTAGATATTTCCATGTTTATACAGCTTTCCGTGTAGATATTTCCATGTTTATACAGATAGCTGTGTAGATATTTCCATGTTTATACAGACAGCAATGTAGATATTTCTATGTTTATAGAGATAGCGGTGTAGATATTTTCATGTTCATACAAACAACAGTGTGGATATTTTCATGTTTATGGAGATTGCGGTGTAGATATTTCCAATTTTATAGACATAGCGGTGTAAATATTTCCAAGTTTTTACAGATAGCGGTGTAAATATTTCCATGATTATACAGATAGCGGTGTAAATATTTTCATGTTTATAGACATAGCGGTGTAGATATTTCCACGTTTATACTGATAGCGGTGTAGATATTTCCCCGTGTATACAGACAGCGGTGTAGATATTTCCACGTTTATTCAGATAGCGGTGAAGATATTTCCACTTTTATACAGATTGCGGTGTAGAAATTTCCAAGTTTATACACATAGCGGTGCAGATATTTCCACGTTTATACACATACCGGTGTAGATATTTCCATGTTTATACAGATAGCGGTGTAGATATTTCCACGTTTGTAGAAATAGCGATGTAGATATTTCCACGTCTATACAGATAGCG
Organism: Pan troglodytes; assembly: GCF_028858775.2. NCBI lineage: Eukaryota > Metazoa > Chordata > Mammalia > Primates > Hominidae > Pan > Pan troglodytes. The sequence goes on from NC_072420.2 coordinate 50,642,135, forward strand.
GTGTAGGTATTTCCACATCAATACAGATAACGGTGTAGATATTTCCAGGTTTATAGAGACAGCGGTGTAGATATTTCCATGTTTCTACATTTAGCGGTGTAGATATTTCCATGTTTATAGAGACAGCGGTGTAGATATTTCCATGTTTATACAGATAGCGGTGTAGATATTTCCATGTTTATACAGTCAGTGGTGTAGATATTTCCATGTTTAAATAGATAGCCGTGTATATATTTCCATGTTTATACAGACAGCGGTGTAGATATTTCCATGTTTTACAGATAGTGGTGTAGATATTTCCATGTTTATAGAGATAGCGGTGTAGATATTTACATGTTTATAGAGATAGCTTTGTAAATATTTCCATGTTTATACAGATAGCGGTGTAAGTATTTCCATGTTTATAGAGATAGCGGTGTAGATATTTCCATGTTTATACAGATAGCGGTGTAGATATTTCCACATTTATACTTATAGCCGTGTAGATATTTCCAGGTTTATAGAGTTAGCCGTGTAGATGTTCCCACGTTTGTAGAGATAGCGGTGTAGATATTTCCATGTTTTTAGAGATAGCGGTGTATATATTTCCACATTTATAGAGATAGCGGTGTAGATATTTCCATGTTTCTAGAGACAGTGGTGTAGATATTTCCATGTTCATAGAGATAGCGGTGTAGATATTTCCATGTTTATAGAGACAGTAATGTAGATATTTGCGTGTTTATAGATATAGCATTGTAGATATTTCCATGTTTATAGAGACAGCGGTGTAGATATTTCCATGTTTATACAGATAGAGGTGTAGATATTTCCATGTTTATAGAGACAGCAGTGTAGATATTTCCATGTTTATACAGATAGCGGTGTAGATATTTCCATGTTTATAGAGATAGCGGTGTAGATATTTCCATGTTTATAGAGATAGCGGTGTAGATATTTCCATGTTTATAGAGACGGCGGTGTAAATAGTTTCATGTTGATACAGATATCGTTGGAAATGTTTACACATTTACAGAGATAGCGGTGTAGATATTTCCACGTTTACAGAGATTTTATGAAAAGTTATTTTATGAAGACCAAACAAGTCATTGCGGTACCTCCCTTATGGCATTTTTTACATTGAGAGTGTTAAAAATACCCCTACCCTAACCAAAACCCTGACATATAGAGCCAGGAAAGGCCATGCAATAAAGGATTCTTGGGCTTGTATGCCTGATAACAAAAACTTATCACAGAAGACTGCAAAAAACACAATCTTGCACAAAGCCCATTGCAACTTTGCACACAACAATGCTTTTGAAGGATATTTGCCCAACAACTGCCTGTCCAACCTGTGCCTGGCATCACCTTTGTTATTGATCTTTGTAGCCAAGGATAGTCATTTCCAAATGATCATAAAATCTTCCTCATTTTTTCTTTTGTCTTCCTTTACCTCCTTGAATATGCATATAGTTTACTCTGGCTTGCCTGTTTCTATTGCAATGCTCTGTTTCCAAACGAATATCTTTTTCTTGTGGAGAGCCTCTCTCTGTTTGTTATTTAGGTTGATAAGAGAAATGTGAACATTTGTGAGCTCAGGTAAAAGGACTTAGTCTACAGTGAAACTTTTTTGCACCCTTAGATGCTTACTTCCACCACAACTTGCAGGTGGGCCTTGAAAAGTTCTTGGAATAAGTTTGAGCTTTGGTCTTCTCCGAATCATTTAGCATAGATTCTCAAAATGTGGTCCCTGGACCCACAGCATCAGCATCACCTGGAGATTGTTAGAAATGCAAATCATCGGGCCTCATTCCAGACCCTCAGCTGGAAACTCTAGGGGCATGGCCAGACCCTCTGTAGCTGAACAAGCCATCCAGGTGGTTTTGATGCAGCTAAAGTTCTGGAACAACTAATGTAGCCCCATTTGGAAAACTTGCCTCTACAGGCCTCCCTAGCTGGTAAGCTGCTAGCATTTTTTGTTTGTTTGTTTCTTTGTTTTGATACAGGGTCTTGCTCTGTTGACCAGATCGTGACCTCCTGGGTTCAAGCGAGGACTCAGCCTCCTGAGTAGCCGGGACTACAGGTATGTGCCACCACCATGCCCAACTACTTTTTGTATTTTTTTTTTGTAGGGATGGGGTTTTAGCCCAGGCTAATCTCAAACTCCTGGACTCAAGCAATCTGCCCACTTTGGCCTCACGAAATGCTGGGATTATAGGCATTGGCCACCACTCCTGGCCCAAAGTTCATATTTTAACTACTAACCTAAATTATTTTAAAAACAAAATTCTCCTTAGACTCAAACCAGGTCAGAGTGACATGATCATGTGCCTGTTTTGTGCAGGGTGAAGTGAGATTATTATCTAGGAAATAGCTGAAATGTCCTGAGGGTGACAAAGAGGAGCTGTGTTTTCAGCCAAATATCAGAACCAGGGCCACTGCCTGCCGCTGAACCCCAGCGGGGACACCTACTTTGTGTTTATCTGTGGTGGCTACACTTGCCCACCTGGGTGGGAACCCCGAGAATGACTCCAGACTTTTCCAGGGACTGCATGCCAGGGTATTTTTACAATTTATGTGTAGACTTTGTTCGGGTGGAAAAGTTATTTTATGAAGACGAAACAAGCAATTGGGGTACCTACCTTATGGCATTTTTTACATTGAGAGTGTTAAAAATACCCCTCCCCTAACCAAAACCCTGACAAATAGAGCCAGGGAAGGCCATGCAATAAAGGATTCTTGGGCTTGTATGCCTGATAACAAAAACTTATCACAGAAGCCTGCAAAAAACACAATCTTGCACAAAGCCCATTGCAACTTTGCACACAACAATGCTTCTGAAGGATATTTGCCCAACAACTGCCTGTCTAACCTGGGCCTGGCATCACCTTTGTTATTGATCTTTGTAGCCAAGGATAATCATTTCCAAATGATCATATAATCTTCCTCATTTTTTCTTTTGTCTTCCTTTACCTCCTTGAATATGCATATAGTTTACTCTGGCTTGCCTGTTTCTATTGCAAGGCTCTGTTTCCAAACGAATATCTTTTTCTTGTGGAGAGCCTCTCTCTGTTTGTTATTTAGGTTGATAAGAGAAATGTGAACATTTGAGAGCTCAGGTAAAAGGCCTTAGTCTACAGTGAAACTTTTTTGCACCCTTAGATGCTTACTTCCACTACAACTTGCAGGTGGGCCTTGAAAAGTTCTTGGAATAAGTTTGAGCTTTGGTCTTCTCCGATTCATTTAGCATAGATTATCAAAATGTGGTCCCTGGACCCACAGCATCAGCATCACCTGGAGATTGTTAGAAATGCAAATCATCGGGCCTCATTCCAGACCCTCAGCTGGAAACTCTAGGGGCATGGCCAGACCCTCTGTAGCTGAACAAGCCATCCAGGTGGTTTTGATGCAGCTAAAGTTCTGGAACAACTAATGTAGCCCCATTTGGAAAACTTGGCTCTACAGGCCTCCCTAGCTGGTAAGCTGCTAGCATTTTTTGTTTGCTTGTTTGTTTGTTTTGATACAGGGTCTTGCTCTGTTGACCAGACCGTGACCTCCTGGGTTGAAGTGAGGACTCAGCCTCCTGAGTAGCCGGGACTACAGGTATGTGCCACCACCATGCCTAACTACTTTTTGTATTTTTTTTTTTTTTTTGTAGAGATGGGGTTTTAGCCCAGGCTAAACTCAAACTCCTGGACTCAAGCAATCTGCCCACTTTGGCCTCACGAACTGCTGGGATTATAGGCATGAGCCACTGTGCCCGGCCCTGCCAGCTTTGTATAAGCTGAGGAGTTTTTAAAAATACCTAGACTCAGGGCAAACCCCAGACACTTAAGTCAGATTCTCTGGGAGGTGAAGCCTAGGCACTGGTATTTTTAAAGTCTCTACAGATGGTTCTAATGTGCTGCTAAGTTAGAGAACCGCTGATCTATACCAGGCCTTTTCAAACTTAATGTGCACGTGAATTACCTGGACCTTGTTAAAATGCAGATTCAGTCTGCATAGGCCTGGGGTGGAGCCTGAGCTTCTGCATTTTTAACAAGTCTCTAGAGGATGCTGCTGCATCTGGGCTGCTAACTACACTTGGAGATAGGAGGTTCTGGAGAGCAGAGGAAAGAGCATGAACCATAACCTAGGGGCTGGTAGTCCTGACTTCCGAGCCAAGGTTTGCCTTTATGTGGCTGGCAACTTGCTTGGACTCCTACCTCAATTCTTTGGGCCCAAGGTTTGTCCTGCCTCACAAGGATGTCAAGAAAATTGAGTGAGTAATGCAGAATTGTTTCTTAAAGTGTGTGCAGATGCTCCATGAATTTAGAGAGTATGTGGATGCACATTAGTAAATTTTAATAGTTGTGACCATCTTGTTATGAGTACTTAGAACAAGTAATAATGGCTTTTGATGTATAGTAGTAAGAAAGCTTCCTTTTAAAAGGCGTGTATTTAAGTTTCAAAAGTGGGTCTATTTAAAAATATATGAAATAAATAATAGTAGAGGTAATTGACAGATCAAAATTAGGAAGGCAGGATGAGAATGACTCAAGTTTGGGAAATGCTGAGAAAGCGGATGCCCAAGGGCTATGAAAACTTAAAAAAATAGGTAGCACTTGATTTTGATTGGCTGAATGAGATGATGTGTTTGATTATTTATGGGGTTGGCATTTGGCAACATGCACTGGGTGGCTGGGATCACTGTTTATTAAAAAATATTTGAGTCTCCACTTTGCACTAGATACTCTTTTAGTCTCTTGGAAAAGGGATTGGGGGGCAGGCAGGATAAAAACAAATCATTTATGCCCACAAGAAAATTGCAGGAAGATAAAAGTCATGAAATAAACTCTATGCTTCTAATTTAATATTTTTTATAGATTATGAGAAAAAAGTTTTGCTCACTATCAGCTAGGAAAGCTGTCTTAGCACAACCATTCATTCTTGCACAAATCAAAATCAAGACGAGCCAGATTTAATTTAATATTTTTTCACAGATTATGAGAAAAAAGTTCTAATTTAATTTTTTTATAGATTATGAGAAAAAAGTTTCGCTCTCTATCAGCTAGGAAAGCTGTCTTAGCACAACCATTCATTCTTGCACAAATCAAAATCAAGATGAGCCAGAAGGCTCCATTCTGACAGCTTCTAATGGAGAAGCTACATTTACTGGACATGGGGAAAGTTGCTGGGCTCTAAGGACTGTGCATTTCTTGAACTAGATAAATGGTCTTGGTGTAGCATAATACCAAAACTTCTTGTCGCAGCCTGTAAGGACAGAACTCAATCAGCCTGAAAAGGAAGTCAGTGACTCCGACTCAACACAGGAATGTTCTGTGATTCCTAAAGAAGGATGTAGGAGTGTGGCACAATTCAACCACAGTCTGTGGCCCTGTGCCTCTGCCTTGACATGAGTGGGATTTCCCAGCTGGTCATTTTCTTCTTATCTAAGACATTGGGAACAAATTACTTGACCTCCTCTGGGCTTCAGTACTCCCACTCATCAAATTAGAGGACTGGGCAGTCGCTAGGCTCTCTTTAGGCATCATATTTTAGTTTCTGTGATTTTAAATTTGAGAAGGGGTGTCTAAGGGAGAATACATAGGGGAGGGGGAAAGGCTTATTAAAAGTGTAGTTAGACACTGAATGTTTAAGAATTGCATTTTGTAATAATACCTTTACCTAATCAGGACTGACAATCTTACCTGATGACAGCACGTGGAGGAATGGCTGCATTCAAAAATAAAAATGAAATAAAACAAGACCTTATTTGAACTTAGCAATAATGCTGATTCCTCTTTTTGATTTGAGGAGGTTATAGCTGTTGTAAATGCTGGAATTGGGTCTGCCCAGGCAAAACAGAGTCAAGAGTCCATGTCGGATGAATTTTAACAATGTAGACAATAGAAAGGGTTGCTTAAACTGCCCCTCTTTTACCAAAACACATTTACAAATGAAAGAACAACACTTCCATTTTTTAAAAACATTTTTTGAGATGAAGTCTTGCTTTGTCACCCAGAGTGGAGTGCAGTGGTGCGATCTTGGCTCACTGCAAACTTTGCCTCCCGGGTTCAAGTGATTCTCCTGCCTCATCCTCCTGAGTAGCTGGGACTACAGGCGCCCACCACCATTCCTAGCTAATTTTTGTATTTTTAGTAGAGACAGGGTTTCACCATGTTGGCCAGGCTGGTCTCGAACTCCTGACCCCAGGTGATCTGCCGACCTCGGCCTCTGAAAGTGCTGGGATTACAGGCGTGAGCCAACAGGCGTGGCCAAAAAATTTCCATTTTTAATTGCAGGGTCTGGGGAATTAAAATGCATCCGTAATTTCTTGCATCTCTCCGCTCGGGCTTGCATGAATGCAGAGGGATGGGGAGGACTTCTTGAGGCAAGCATCCACCTCTTGTCGCCTGCCATCTGGAGAGAGAGGGCTGTGATTTATCTCACTTTAATCAGGAAGGACCCGATGGGTGGATGGAGAGGTCTGACGGCTTTGTTGCTCCATGTGGGAAAGAAACGGACAGAGTGAATTTGTGTATGATCCCTAAGGAGAAAGCGTCTTTGTGCTCTATTTCATTTTGACCTGGAGCCCCTGAAAGCAAGCTAGTTACAAGTTGAAATAGGCCATTTCTAAAGTGTGATTTTGTTTGTGTATGAGCCTTGATTACAAAGGGGAAAAAACCCGCTTAATTTACATACACCACATGTAGTGCAGGATCCCCTGGGCTGTCTTTTCAGGTATCAGGAAACTTTGATGAAAGTCGCTAGCCTCATCTAGGACTCATTTGATATTGTTTAGCAGAGCCTGGTATTAACATTTCCTTCCAACTGTTTACTGGAATCTGTGTGTTCCCTTCAAGTGATGCATTCTAGGTGCACAGACTTCCTGCCACTGTCATCCTAATCTTTCCATGCAGACAGGAGCAGAGGGGAGAGCGCTGAGCCAGGCCCCAGCTTGCTTTTCTTTCCTGACACAGCCCGGCTCCGCTGCACTTCTCAGCTCTTGCTCTAGGTGGTGCTGTTTGACCATTTTCTTCATGTGACCCTCCACTCGGTAATATAAATTCATTCGGAGGATGACCTGATATCAAAAAAAATTCCTTTTGATTAGTAGAATCAACTTGTTCCTTCACACGATACTCTTTCCACTGAGACACATGGAGACAATTCTGACTCCAGGTTTGCAACCTTGAGATTTCTCTCAGATGCAATAAAAAAAAAAACAAAAAAGCATTTTGAGTGGCACAGTGATGCCTAGTGCATGATCATGTTTGTCTGCTCAAACATTAAAGGGAAACTTGTGGGTTTGAGGATGCCCAGCAGCACGACAGCTGCCAATGTAAATGAGCCGTATAGAGAGAGAGAGGGGGCGGGAGGGGACTACAAGCTTCAGAATATGAGCTGTTCGTTTATAAGTTAAAAAAAAAAAAGTCAAAAGGGAGCCCAGGATGGTGCAAGAAAGAGGAGAAAGGAAGATTTTCCTTGCAGCTAATCAGGAGAGTTCATAAGGGCTGATTACATGAGTGGAAGCCTTAAGTTCTTTTTTTTAAAAAATGTGAAAGTTTGCATGTATGTATGTATGTATGTATGTATGTATGTATGTATGTATAGCTTCGTGTATTACCATTATTATTGCAATCAGCAAATGGATTTACTTCCTTTATCTCATGGGCTCCTTCCCACTCACTTCTGGCAGCACATTTTCCTTTCTCCTTCATCCCAGAACATCAAAGAACAGATGCGCTTCCTAACCCTGGCTCCAGGGGACTTTATACATTGTAAACAGTGCACCTCTAACGTGGTTCACCGCTTAGAGAACGTGTGTCCCATTTTAAAACTGTGACTCCTTTATATTTTGCAGTGCTTATTTTAATAAGAGACATTGGACTTGTGACATATTTTTCATGGAGGAGTGAGCTTAATGGTTGAAAGTAATCGATAAACTTGTTTTTCGTCTGATGCCATCAGCCAAGATCCTATGGCAATAGTAAGAGGATGACACTGGGCTGGCACCCCCTCCATAACATATTTGGACCATGTTTTCCCCCCAGAATGCACATGCAATAGCTTTGGTTTGGTAAGAGAGAGATGGTGTACTTGGTTTCCTTCTGTCACACTTTTGGTGAAATGAATTAGACTTTTAAATCAGGAAATTCAGTGAGATGAGTTAGATTTTTACACAAGAGCAGTGGAGGACTTCCAGCTGGTTGGGGGAATGATATGGAAATATCTTGCTAAATCAGGGTCTGGTGGAATGCTGCTCCCCTTGCAGGCTCCTCTTCACAGGGAGCAATCTGTGGGTTGCTTATAGAACAGAGCGAGCAGGAGGCATAGCATGGTCTTGCTCAGGGGAAGACCCGGTGTTCAGATGTTTGTCATTAGGAACTGGGTGTGGGCTTTTTCAAGTTAAACTGAAGCAGCAGTTCTATTAGGAAGAGCCTCCCAGATCAGCATCTTCTGTTTCTGGATACTCTCCCTTTGAAAAGCCAGATTTCAGCAAAAAGCTTTGCTAATGGTGAAATTGCACAACTGAAACCCTATGGGAGCAATGGGAAAGATGGAGAAAGAGGTGGTTATATCATGTACTTCAACAGTTTATTTAGAGGCTGTTGACGTTAGAATAACAAGCCAAGACAAACAAAAATACTCATTTTGGATGAAAATATTGTCTTTTCATGTTATTATAGATAGCTGAGTCCTAAGACTTCTACAGAAACACATTTTCCTAATGAGTGGCTGATTTTTCTGGTTGTGCAAGTAATGTCCAAATTATTGTACAAATTTTTGGCTCAGGAGCAAACATTGTATTGCATATTGAGCTAATCACTTGCCCTTTCTAAGGTAAGCCCTTACCTCTGCTTTCCCTTCATCTTGTCATTTCTGTTTGTTGGGTACAGGTTTCCTGTTGGTTCTTTCTGTTGGCTCTGATGTAACATGAATGAAGTTCTTAACATCCTTTCAGACATGTTTCAAACACAACTTAGCTCATTGTTTCTGAGTTCATATAGAGGTTTTCTTGCCCCTGAGACTTTCGTGTCAGACAGCTGGATGTTGCTGTGTTCAAGGCTCTATCTGTTGATTTTGTATCCTACAACTTTACTGATTTCACCTATCAGTTCAGTTCTAACAATTTTCAAATTTTATTTATTTGTTTTTGTTTTTTAAATATTGTATGTTTCATTTTAGAGTCAGGAGGGTAGATGTACAGGTTTCTTAAACAGGTATATTGCATGGTGCTGAGGTTTGGGCTTCTAATGATCCCACCACCCAAGCAGTGAGCATAGTAATCGATAGGTAGTTTTTCAACCCTTGCTCCCACCATCCTTCCCTCCCACCTTTGGAGTCCCCCAGTGTCTATTGTTCCCTTCTTTGTGTTGAGTTCTAACCTTTTTTTAGTGAAGTTTGTAGGGTTTTCTATATATAACAAGATCATGCCGTCAGTAGAGACAGTTTCACTTCTTCCTTTCCTATTAGGATGCCTTTTATTTCTTTCTTTTGCCTAATTACCCTGAGAAGTGGTGTCTGTGGGCATCCTTGTCTTGTTCCTGATGGTAGAGGAAAAGTTTCAACTTTTCACCATTGATCATGGTGTTAGCTATGGGTTTGTCATATATGGCCTTTATTTTGTTGGGATACAGTCCCTCAATACGTGATCTGTTGGGTGTTTTTTTTTTTTCACCATGAAAGGGTTTCGAATTTTGTCAAAAACTTTTTCTATATCTATTGTGATGGCCATATAGTTTCTAACCTTTATTTTTCTAATATGGTATATTATATGTATTGATTTGCTTATGTTGAACCATGACATGATCATGGTGAATGATTCTTTCAATGTGCTATTGAATTTGGTTTGCTAGGATTTTGTTGAGGATTTTTGCATCTATGTAGATCAAGGATATTGGCCTGTCATTTTCCTTTCTTGTAGTGTTCTTGTCTGGCTTTGGAATCAGGGTAATGCTGGCCCTGTAAGATGAGTTTGGAAGTATTCCCTCCACTTCAGCTTTTTGGAAGAGTTTGAGAAGGACTGGTATTAGTTCTTCTTAAAATATTTGGTAGAATTAATCTGGGAAGCCATCTGGTTTTGGGTTTTTCATTGATAGGAGACATTTTCTTACGGATTCAACCTCCTTGCTTGCTATTAGTCTGTTCAGATTTTTAAATTTCTTCATGAGTCAATCTTGGTAGGTTTTATGTGTCTGGGAATTTATCCATTTCTTCTAGATGATCCAATTAGTTAGTGTATAATTATACCTAGCAGTTTCTTAGGATCCTTTGTATTTCTGTGATATTGGCTATGATGTTTCATCTTTCATTTCTGATTTTATACTCTATTGAAAACATGAGGCATAGCAGGTAGGGGGCACTGGTCAGGACTTGGGGTATAAACTGGCAGATGTTAAGGTGGGTGATTCTGGTTAACTCAGAAACTCCGAAGTCCCGTGTGGTAGAATTAACTGCCTGTACTCACCTAGTAATGTATATCCTTGGTCAAAAAAGATCCAGCTGAGAATGTTGGATGAAGGGACCAAATCAATATTCATCATTATATTGAAAACAAGTCAGATTGGCTGTGGTCTTTTGACAGCAGGTCAGTGGCTAAGTCTATTTGAACAAAGTTAGGGCAGGTTCAAGGGAGAATCCTGAGATTGGTATTCTTTGTTCCATACAAACTTGCCTTTCAGTTTCTTCTCCCCATGCCTCCAGGATGTCCCTGCACGGCCCGTAGGGCCCCCTCCTTCAGTACCTTGCCTTACGAAGGGGAGAAAATGAGTTTTCCAATGTTAGCATATATTTAGCCTTCCAAAATTTTCTATTTCTATTTTAGGGGAGCTCTAGGAAAACAGCAGATTACTCTAAATCCCCAGGTAAAAATCTGAAATGGTGGAATTTCATATGACCAGGAGACATATTTTGGGGCAAGTGGGCTTTTCACAATCACTTGGACATGAAGGCATCTGCTTCTTCTATGCCTAAAATAGTCCTTCAATTTAGTAGTTTAATTCCTCTTCCTCTTTTTCAAATTTCAAGACAATACATGTAGTGACTGAACAATTTGGATCCAAGTTTCACTATTTAACTGCCAGTGTGACCTTGGGCGAGTCACTTAATCTTTTCAAGGCTCAATTTCATCATGTAAAGTAGAAGTACAAACAATCCCTGACTTAGAATATTTTGACTTATGATTTTTCAACTTTAAGATAGTTTGAAAGCAATACACATTCAGCAGAAGCTGTACTTTGAGTACTCATACAACCATTCTGTTTTCCACTTTCAGTACAGTATTCATTATATTACATGAGATATTCAAAGCCCACTTTATTATAAAATGGGCTTTCTGTTAGATGATTTTGCCTAACTGTAGGTTAATGTGAGTGTTTAAGGTAGGCCGAGCTAAGCTATGATGTTTAGTAGGTTAAGTGTATTAAATGCATTTTCAGCTTACAATATTTTCATAAGTTTATTGGAATATAACCCCATTGTAAATTGAGGGGTATTTGTAATAATGATATCTCTTCAAGGAGACTTTGTGAGCCTCTCATAGGAAAATGCATACACAGATGCATATAAATATATAATCTTTCTTTTCCATACATATGATATTCTTTAAGGATATTCAAAAATCTGGAAACAGTTGCCTCCAGGGAGATAAATGGTAGTGGGTTGGGAAACTTTTAACTGTATACGCTTTTGTACCTTTTGCATTTTGAATCAGATGAATGTATAATCTACATAAAATATTAAGATTAAAACATCACCGAATAACTTATCAGGAGTTTGGTGAACATAAGGGAAGGCCTCCTATGGTGGCTGTATTTTATTCAGTGTTGGTCACTGTTGGGCACTTCATAGAGCTTATTTCATTTCATCCTCACAAGCGCCGTAGGAGGAAGGGGCCCCAGAGGGATTCATGGTTAGAATAGCAGAGTAGGAGCATTTGGCAGCTATATTCTGTGTAGGTGATAACTTTAAAGATATTTCTGTTATAAAATGTTTCAAACATACAAAAAATATAGAGAAGCAGTTTTCTATAGTTATTAAATATTCTTAATGGGTAGTCACAGAAATTATCATCCAAAGTGGGATATTCTTGAGAGAAAAAGGAGGTTCTATTTATAATTATGGTGGGATAACAAACTTAAGATGAACAGCTCTGGACAAACTGGGTTGTATGGTTCCTGGAAAACAAGGATTACTGTAAATGTGAGTCTCGCCTTGTGCTTCTCTCTGTCCCACCAAGAAAATATGATCTTGATACAGATGTTCATTGTGTCAAGGCAACCGTGGCAACCATGATCTAGATACACTGTTCAAGTTTTATGCTGATCCTACATATATATGTCTCAGGAACTTTCCAGAGTTTCCTTTGAGTGCTTCTAAATTTTGCATAAATGGTATGTTGTCCCTTGTCTCTTTTTAAAACCAGTAAGCCATTTTCCCTTCTTTTCCTGGAAAATTAAAGGAACAAAGACCAGGAAATAACAATGTATTAGCTAAGGTTCTGTTGATTGAAAGCAACAGAACCTAATTCTGGCTAGCTTAAACCATGCTAGGATTTAATGAAGAATACTGCAGAATCTTAGATATCTTATGACTGGGAAAGAGGAGGTTCAGGCAGTTCCTGGGATGTCAGCAACAGGTAGCTGTCAATTAACTGCCCCCACACCACCCACTGCTGCCGTCATCAATATAGCACACCACGATGGCTCCCAGCCTTTGTATGTCTGGGTTCCGGTGTTCAAATTCTAGAGACAGCAAGAGAAATCCCATTGAGTCAGGGATCCTTCCCTGGGTCACACTCCCTGCATATGGTCAGAAATGCAGGATTATGTACTAAAGACACAGCTAAAGAGGACCCACTTCACTGTTTTGGGACCATTTGCAGGGGAGGCAAAATTGTGAGCTACTCACTTAAAGAGGTGATAACCATAAGTTTGCAGGAAAAAAAAATTGGAGAAGAGAAGGATAACACTATCCTACGGTTTCTTCTGAAAATGGACGAAGGGAACAGCATTTCCATTTGGAAATTCTCTCCTGGCATTTCAATATTTATGGATTCTGAATTCTGAGAAAAATCAGTTGAGAAATTAGGAAAATGGGAAGGAACATTCTAATTTTCCTGTGAAAATTACAGCTTAATAGTCAGTATAGAGAACTTACTGGCTTGAAGAAATGCACTGACTTCAAGTCAAGCAAGATGAGGAAGCACTGACATGTGGAGATGAAAGTTAAGGTGAACAGGACAGGAGCGGTAAAGGAGCCTCAGTCAGACTTTCTTGTATCTGTTGCTGTGTTACAAGTGTGTGTTCATGGCCTTGTCCACTGCTAACAGTGAACCATTTCTGCAAATAAATATTAATGTGTTCCTAGGCATAGTATATGTTTTACAAATCCTATGAGAGGTTTTCTAAGAAATGCCAAGTTTTAGAAACAAAATATACCCTTAAATCGGCAATTTTGACAGTTGCTTCTTTCTAGTGCTATTCATCTTGCCAGGAGATCAGAATGTTATGTTATTTAAATGGTATTGGAGGGGATGATTGATGCCTTGTATAACAATGTCATGTAAACAACGATTAAAGCATTAAGTATTTGTGGTGTTACCTTTCAATCTTTAAAGGACTTTTCTTTAGCATTTATTTTGTGATAACATTCATTTCTTTTTAATGTTTTCTCTATTAATGCTATTGGATTTTATAATCTTGTTACAATATGTTGGCTCCTAATAATAAGAAATCATCATTTGTTTTCATATCTCTTTAAAACAGAAGACTACTAAAACTTTTCATATAATCCTGTTACAGAAAAAAACGACTATTTGCTTGTTATTATAGTCATTTATTATTTTTCAAAAACTTGTAAGTGAAGTGTTATGAAAATCATATGAATTTGGGAATTCCCAAGCATTCTCAGAAATTCTATTTCCTTGTTCCCAAATCCCAATGATTAATATCTGCCAGGAGTCGGAAAACAGTGAAAGGAAGTAACATCCTATGTTGGGTACCTGGTAGGGTTAGTGAAGAAACGTTATTGCTGAGCTCTGTGTTACGCTCACGAATGATGCCATTGAGGAAGTCACGCTTGTTGAAAGGAACGCAGATACACAAAGAGTTTTGCTGCTGTCTGTTGGATAAGAACCCCCTGGTCGATTTCAGCTCCTACTGCAAGTTACAAAAATCAATCCAATGATAAATGAAAAGTGCCCAGTGTGCTGGGAAATAACTTATTTTTTGGCTTCAGAGGAAATTTTAGAAACAGTGCCAAGTGAAACGTAAAAACAAACTACGAAGACGTTCATGAATTTCCCTCTGAAGCTGACAGCCGTATTTTAGCAGATGGAACTCCTACTATTAGCCCAACTCTTGGGTTGAAACAGTGTGTCCAGGAAACCCTATGTTAAAATGCAATGTGTTGGGGATATTGTTCCTCTATTTGCTTGAGTTAATTTTCAAATTAGTGTACTCTTGCTTAGCTGTGCTCTGAGGGAATGAACAAAAGATTGGTAAACTCTGATGGAGAACACTGGTCAGGCAGGGCACATAGAATCCCTGGGGATGGTGGTTCCTGGCAAATGGGGGAGGAGGCCCTGAGCCAGGCTTGGGCTGGGCTGGAGGAACATGAAGATGGGATCTACTCACAACCCCCAAAACTGAGGGGTCCTGGTAACATATTATTTCACCCTCAGCCATGCAAATTCATTATTTTTATGGATAAAATAGTTTTAAAAAACTAATTTACATTGAAATGTTAAAATATTTATATAGAGATTAGAAATATTTATATAGAGATTATTGGGAATCCCCTCCTAAAGCCAAACATAAAAACTACCAAAAAAAAAAAAAATTCTGTGTAGGCTAAGATTGCAAATGACTGATGGAATGTCATTTAAATTAAACATGGAAAATATATTTCCTCTTTAATAAAGATCTAAATTCTATTCTTTTTAGGAGCCTTCAGAAATGAAATTCAACTATTAAGAAAAGTATAGAGAAGCCTTTAGAAAAGAAACTTTTCTTTTGCTGTATTATATATTAAAGAACTTTGATGAGAATAGTTCTAAAGTGTTTAATACTCGATTCCACTGATGTTTCTAGGTATTGTGGGGAACACCTAGAAATTAAATCTTCATCTTTGGCAGATCAGAGGCCTATTATTTTTAGGTAAAACAATTAAAATCTGCTTTTAATAAATCACAAATTTTGCAAGTTAGCCATTGATAGTAAGTGCTTTTCAAAGTTTGGCCCAATACATGAAAAAGCCAGAAAAACATACCTGCATTAGTTTTGCCCATCACCTTCTTATGCTGGCCTCAGGAGATTTATTAACAGCATTCAATATTTTAGGTAGGCTGGATGTGGTGGCTCATGCATGTAATCCCAGCACTTTGGGAGGCTGAGGTGGGAGGATGGCTTGAGACCAGGAGTTCAAGACCAGCCTGGTCAACCTAGTGAGCCCCTCGGTCTCTCTGAAAAGAAAAAAAATTTAGGTATCCTGTGGCTACCTCCAAAAACAAACTCCAGAGGAACTGAATTTTCTTTTTTATTTCATGTGTTGGGATAATGGCTTCTTTTGCAGTTACTTACGAAGAATTTAAGGGTCAATAAAAATATTTTTTCATCCTTAATAACATGAATTCTCTAATTTGTGTGTGATATATTGCTAGATATTGTGCCAAAAGTGTTACATAGACATAACCCATGCCCATTTTCAAAGATAATACTAATATAGAGAATAAGAATCATTATTATTGTAGTAATTATTATTTTAGTAATAGTAGTAATAATCAAAACAATTACATCAAACACTTATTAAACCCTTATTATGTGATAGGTACTGTGTAAGCAATTTCCACATATTAGCTCCTTAAATGTGATCACTAACCCCATGAGGTAGGTAGCATTATGTCCATTTTATAGATGCAGAAACTGAGCTTTGAAGAGGGAAAGCAACTTGCCCAAGGCCATGCAGGCAGTCATTGATAAGGGTGGGGAGCGAGAAGTTGAAGTCTGAGATGTAAGTTCACAGACACGAGTACACAAACACGTACAAGATACTCGTATGACATGTGGGGTTGCTTGAAATATGTAATTGACTTTCCCCAGCACAAGAAAGTGTTTGGACAGATTTCAAAGGGATCTAACACTTCCTCAGAGGACTGCCCTACGACATTTTTCCGTGTGCTTTTCTGCCTCTTGTCCTATACTTTTGGCATTTCTTCTGCTCTTAGAGGCAATGAGTCAACAGCATATTTTTAGCACCTCCTGTGTGCATAGAAGTGGCCCCTGACTCAATGGGAGTGTATAACTACCATGGGCCAAATCAGTGTGCTTTCCTGTTAGCCAGGGGATTATAGAAGAACACGCTCCCCTGATTCCAACAGAACTTGCTGCCACTCTGATGTCTTCATTGTAAGGCCTCTAAATGAATGTTCAAGAAATTCATGTTGGCCGGGCGCGGTGGCTCACGCCTGTAATCCTAGCACTTTGGGAGGCCGAGACGGGTGGATCACGAGGTCAGGAGATCGAGACCATCTTGGCTAACACGGTGAAACCCCGTTTCTACTAAAAATACAAAAAATTAGCCGGGCGTGTTGGCGGGCGCCTGTAGTCCCAGCTACTTGGGAGGCTGAGGCAGGAGAATGGCGTGAACCCGGGAGGCGGAGCTTGCAGTGAGCCGAGATTGCGCCACTGCACTCCAACCTGGGAGACAGAGCAAGACTCCGTCTCAAAAAAAAAAAAAAAAAAAAAAAAAAAAAAAAAAAAAAAAAAAAAAAAAAAAAAAGAAATTCATGTTAAAGGCACGTGTCATATGTGTAACTTGTAAACATTTGTGTACTTGTCTCTGTGTCCTTACACCTCAGGCTTCAACTCTTGTTTTTACCTTTATCAATGACTACCTGTGTGCTGTGTGGCTTTGGACCAATTGCTCACCCCCTCTAAAGCTCAGTTTCTGCATCTGTAAAATGGATATAATGCCATATATACATAGATATAGATATACATACACCAATATATATACACACATATAGATGTGTGTATATACATATATATATAATATACAAACTGAAATATATAGTTATATAAATATTTCAGTTTAAGTTTCAAAAATCACTGGAGGGTATTTTTATAATACCCTTCAGCAATTTTACCTGCTGCCTTTGCACATTCTGGTGAATTTCTAAATGGAAGTCTGATAGAGATTAATCTTTTAATGCATCATAAATAAAAAAGAAAATCACAGAATGATGTAGCTGGAGAGGACCTTGGGGATCTAGTGTTTCATGAAAGATTAATATCCTTGATCTGTTTGTAAGTGTTTTGGAAAAATCTTCCATGGTTAAATAAAACTTGGCAATGTTGGATTAAAGTTAAATAGGTTTTTTTTTCCTGCAGAACTTCATAGTCTTTAATATGCTAATATGTTTTGTGAATCTACAAGGAATGAAGTGTTTCAATGCTTATTTTACCCAGATTCTCATTTTGGTACAGGCTGGTCAAGCTGAGTCAGCTAGTATATTCTCTAGATGGAGATGATGGCTGATGCCTTTTTGAGAGCAAGAGAGTCCCCAGGGGAAGCAAGGGTATATCAGTTGCTCCATTTCATGCCAAGGATCCTCAGTCTTTAGAGGCTCAGAGAAGGCTGAAAGGCTACTCTAGGCTATCAGGGCTACCATTCATTGTGACCCATGCTACAGAGAAGCTTTGAGCTCAGTGCAAAGGAGTGACCAGCCCTTGAGAATCAGGAAAATTTATTTATTCCTGACCTAGTCCACTGAGGACATACAAGGAATGGGGCAGGGGAGTGTCACCAGCTATGGTTACAAGCTAGTCTGATTCTCTTTCATTAAGAAAACTGGTCCCTGTGAGTTTAGATTGGGAAGCACCAGGTTAAAAAATTTTTAGGCCAGGAGTGGTGGCCACTGTACTCCAGCCTGGGTGACAGAGTGAGAATCTGTCTTAAAAAAAAAAAAAAAAAAGTTAAGTGATGTCTTCTGTTGAGGACCTCTCAGAACTTTTAATATGAAAGTGTGCATTGTGAAGAATGGGAGTAGAGTGTACAGGAGTTTTAAAAGCTACTTGGTCATGAAACTCTTGCTTTGTGCAGGATTCGAGGGGCACTAACATTCTGAGGAAAATATTTTGGGAAACATTGATCTAATCCAAACTTCTCATTTTACCAGCAAACAACTGTGGGGCCCTCTAAGTTTCCTTTCTCCATCATTGTGACAAATTCATTGGAATTAATTCAATCAAACCTGGGGTCAGCTTTGAAGAGATTTATTTAGCAGGTAAATCTGTTTTGTACATTTTGAGGGAGTTCTGAGTTTCCATAGTCAAAAACCACAGATCAATTTAACCAACCTTTATGGAATATCACCTATGGCCCAAAGACCCTTTAGCTACAGTGATGGTCTACAAAAATATAAACTGTAATTCTTGCAATACAGGAGATTAGTAATAATGGTAAATATAATGATGATGACACCATGAATAGCTAACATTTATTGAATGCCTTTCTATTAGTCAGGCACTTTACTAAGTATTTTAATCCTCCCAACAATTTATGAGGTAGGGATTATAATAATTCCCATCTTATAGTGAGGACACTGAGGTTAGGAAATTATCCTAGCCTAAACGTTAAGTGTAAGCATGAATAGAAAGGTGTTATCAGCCTATAAGACATTCCTTTATGAGTGATACAAAATCCTATATAAATTCAGAGAAAAGAAAAGTGGTTTTAGAAGTCCTTGATCAGTGAGTGTGAAGCATGTGGTGGCCCGGTTACTGTTTGTTTGCCCATCTGTCCTCCCTCTGGGGATCAGCACCCCCTTACTTTGGAAGAATTGTTTTCCTTTTCACTGTAAGGTTCTTTCTGGCTATGCGATGGGGCACATTGCCTCAAACTAGCCCTGTTCCAGTCTTTGAGAACCTTGAAATTGGAACCAAGGGAAGAGGATTGCCTCTTGAATGGTAATTCTCTAAAATCTAGTCTGAGGTGCTGGTGCCTAATCCCTGGGTCTGTGGAAGGAGCTGGGCTGTGAGAGGGGAGAATGATGTTGATGTCAAGAGAGAGGCAGGTGCTAGGAGCAGAGAGATGGAGGCCTGGAGGGTTTCTGGGCTTCTCTGAGGCTTAGGGTTTGGATCATTGTCTTCATTACTGGAACAAAGGATTTACCATACCTGCTCTTCTGGGAATGAAACTGTCCTGCTTTGCAAAATAAAGTGTCATTAGAAAGAGATCTTAAAAACCCCACACCATAGACAGGTGCACAGATCCGTAGAAGTGTTAAAGTTCTGTCTGTTGGATGCTAAGCCAAGACTCTTAAGTATGTTCTAAAGAGAAACTGGTGTGTGTAGGCTGTGCACTCCCAGGGAGATAAAAAGTTAGGAACTTTATGGGTTGGGCTTGGTGGCTCCCACCTGTAATCCCAGCACTGTGGGAGGCTAAAGTGGGCAGATTGATTGAGCTGAGGAGTTCGAGACCAGCCTAGGCAACATGGTGAAACCCCGTGTCTACAAAAGCTACAAAAATTAGCTGGGCTTGGTGGCATGTACCTGTAGGCGGGAGGATCGCTTGAGCCCAAGAGGGACAGGGTGCAGTGAGCCATGATTGTGCCACTGCACTCCACCTGGGTGACAGGAATTTTATGGGGAATGGGATCTTGGAGACTGAGTAGAGACTAGAGGAAAAAAAAAAAAAACTACCTCCCCAACTGGCCACACTATTCTTTTAAAAAAATGTTAATTGACAAATTAAAATTGTATGTATTTACGGAGGTATAATGTGATGTTATGATATATGTATACATTGTGGAATAATTAAATCCAGAGAATTAATAGATTCATCACCTCAAAACCTATCTTTTTTGTGGTGAGAACATTTGAAATTTATTGTCTTAGCAATTTTGAAATACACAATACTTCACTGTAAACTACAGTCACCATGCTGTGCTGTAGATCTCAACAAAATGTATTCTTCCTGTCTCAACTAAAACATTGTACTCTTTGACAACATTTCCCCATTCCTCTCACCCCCTCCAAAAACACCCATTCTTTATGTTGAAGAGAATGGCTAAAAAGTCCCAGCAGGTTTTAACTGACAGCTTCAGTGGTTGTCCCATCACACTTCAATGTTATTAATAGAAAGGGGAGGGGCAATACATAATTCGGACAGGCAGAAATTACCATTGTAACCACTTTCCTGACTTCACAGAAAAAGTCCTCTTGTTTTCATCTGTAAAATGGGAACTGCGTGAATACCATTCTTCTTTTCTTCAGCCTCCAAAGAAAAAACAGATGCAAAGCCTTTTATCAATTGCAAAACAGTATACAATGTGTGTTATTACTCACAGTTGTCTTACTGTGACCAAACACTTTATAAGCCTGTGGCAAGTCAGCCTTACTCTCAGGAAGTGGACAATATTTGGGGAAGGAGAAGCAGCAGGATCTTTCAGGACAGTAGCCTTGGTGGGTCCAAAAATTCCTTGAGCGAAATGGGAGACAAAACTTTCTTCCTGCTTTGCGGTTTATCCTGTTAGTCTTGTCTCTCTTCACTCCTATTTTCTATGGAGAATTTCCTGGTTTTGGAGTTTGGGTGCGTTTTATGGAGAGGAGGCAGAACATCTTTAGCTCCAGCAGAATGAAAGGATACATGCAAAGGAACCTAGCACAGTATGTGGTACCCAGTTCCCCTTTAACTTGGCTTTATTCATTCACTCCTGGTAGGGCATTAATAAGGGATTTAGCCCCCTCCTATTGAAAACGATTAATTCAGGGAAGAGTTCAGGCAGTGTGGACAGATACAGTGTAGGCCAAGCCTGTTTCTAAGGCAGGAGCTGGGTAGGGAGGGTGAGAAGGGCGAGAAGAATAGGGAAATATGTGTCGTCTGTGTTGCTGCTGTTGCAACCACCACAACAAACAAACAAGTGAAAAAAAAAAAAAAAAGAATTGTCCATACCGGAAAGTGTGCTGTTTTGGAGGAGGCTGGGGAAAGTGTGGATGGCTTGAGTGGGTCCTGTTGGATTGAAGACTGACAGTGGTGATTCCCTTCAACAAATGGTCGGGGTGGGAGGGTACACACACACACACACACACACACACACACACCCCACATGCAGCGCCCAGCCTCCGATTTCAGCGCTGGCAGGAGATAACCATTCTTAGCTCGCCTTTCCAGGGTTATTTTTGGCTGAGGCTGTTCGCTGATGGCAAAAGGTTTCAGCCCCCTCCCAAATCCCTCCCCATGCTTGTTCTAAAGAGAAACTGGTGCGTGTAGGCTGCGCACTCCCAGGGAGACAGGGAGACGGGCCTGGCGCCGGAGAGGAACCCGGACTCTGCCCAAAGTCTCGCAGCCCGCCGGCTGTTTTCTGGCAGAGGGTGTGCCCCGGAGGGCGGCGATCGCGCGTGAAGGCTGGGGCCAGGCGCGGGTGCAGGCGTCACCGGGATCGGGCTAGCAGGCCCTGGAATCAGGCTTTTGGGACACCCCGAAAGTGAGTCCAACTTGGGGAGAAACTGAGGACACCTCAGGCGGTCTGGCAGCGGAGAAGGTGGGTGGGAGAAAACTTTACAGGAAGGCAGAAGCAATCCCCGCCGAGGGAGTCAGCGAGCAGCCGCACGGAGAGGAGGGGCGGGCAGTCCCCAGGCGGGCGGGTGCAGGGCGCAGGGCGCCGACCTGCCGGAGAGGGGGCCTGGGCGCGAGGCGGAGTCCCGGTGCGCGGCCAGGTTGGCGGAGGCCCCCGGCAGGCTGCAGATTGCCTCCGGCCCCGGAAGCCTCAGCAGGACCGGCCAGGAGGCGCCACGGAGGGGAGCCCCATCCCAGTGCTGACAGTGCCCACCGCGCCCTACGAGGACCGGCGGCCGGCCGGCGGCGGGGGTCTGCGGCGACCTACCGGCCTCTTCGAGGGCCAGCGCAACTACCTGCCCAAATTCATCCAGAGCGTGCTATCGTCCATCGACCTGCGCGACCGCCGGGGCTGCACCACGGTGGTGGGCAGCGACGGCAGGTACTTTAGCAGGACGGCCATCGAGATCGTGGGGCAGATGGCTGCGGCCAATGGGGTGAGTGTCCGGATGCCCCTCGCTTCCCGCCACGCTGCCGCCATGCCCTCTCCTAGCCCTTGTCCCCCTGCTGCCTCCGGGCCCAGCTGGGAGGCCCCTGCCCGGCCCAGGCTTTGCTTCCTCACTCCCGCGTCCTCACCCTCCAGCGCCCCACTCCCGCCGCGCTCGCAGCCTCCCCGGCGCACCCCGGACACTGGGTTCTATTAGTACCCACCGCCCCCAAAAGCCTTGAGGGGTGTCCGTCGTTCCTGGAGCCACTCCGGGTGCCCTGGACTCTTCTCCGACTCTGCACACATCCCGCACCTGCTCATTTTTCTTTCGGACATTCTCTTACCCGGCCCTGTAGATTCCAAGGCAGCTCCCAGTTTTCCATATTGTTCCCAACGCGTTCACTGCCCACAGTCCCCACACAAACTTCTTTCCCAGGCTCACAACATAGTCCCTCTGCCCCGTGCCCTTTTTGCAATAATCTGCCAGTCCCCTAAGTCTTAGCTCTGCCTATTTAACAGTAGTGGTGTCTCAGAACACACACACACACACACACACACACACACACACACACACACACACACACACGATCCCTGACATATTTGGCAAGAGTAGGTCCTGAAGGTTTTTAATATTTTGATTCTTTAACCCAGTGGAATTACTGAATGATTTATTTAATTAGGGTAGGGATGGAGTGGATCCATTTGTTTGATGCTAAACAGCCTGAGCTCGCAGTTCCCAGGGGGCATATCTCTAAATGGTCTGAAATGAGATTTGCAGTGGTTTTCTTAATGCAATTCCCAACTTCTCTCCAAATGCCTTTTGACATTTGACAACATTTCATGCCTCTTCCCCTTTCGCTTTTCATCCTTGTTTTCTCTCCCTTCTCCCACGACCTCGGTAGTCTTCTGCAATCCAGATTCTCAGACTTCGGGTTTTTCTCCCTCTGCCCCTTTCCTCTCTGTCCTATAACTAGAAGCACCTTTTGGCATAGACCTGTATCCCAGTTTCCTCTTTCCCAGGTCCAGCAGCATCTCAAGGACATCTACAAGAGGGATACCTAACTTCAGGGGTCTCTGAATGATATGTGGGAATCATCGTCTAAAAAGGTAATTTTATCCTTATTCATGCAACCAGACCCACACTCATAGAACTTGTCTTTAAGGGGAGTGTCTTGCAGATGTATAAATGAGTGTTAACATCTTTAAAAGCAAAACTGAACATTTCCCTGGCATTTGTATTCCCTCCTTCCTTCCCAACCCTTTCCTTTTCATTTTCTCATTTATTATTAAATATATTTTTAAAGGATCTCCATGCTTCATATTTATCTACTATAATTCCTCCTTCTCGGAGTTGCAGGGATAGGGAAAGAGGATTTTTTAAAAAACACAATAAAAAGCAATTGGGAGAAACAGGGCCAGTGGTGTTGGGGTGGGTAGTGGAATTGTGATTTTTGACTCCAGTAGACAATGATGCTGGATATATGGGGTTTGATTTCTCTCTGGCTCCTCACTTGAGATTGATGAAGTTTGGCTAGAATCAGGGAGTTGAAGAGAGGTTGACAAATGGTCTTTCACTCTTCTCTGACAGGCTGTTCCTGTGGAGTGATGGAGAATAATGAGCCTTGGGAGAGCTATGGGAGCTCTCATACTCCTTCCCGAGCCAATTTTTTAGGGAGTGAGAGAAACATGGCCTGTCCAATACTTGTTGTGGGTCAGGATATTTTTGAAGCTACGGTTGTTGATTTGCATGGGAAAATTATTATGTCTTATTATTTCTTGTCCCACTTTACCATAAGGGCTCCTCAGCTTCTTACTTCAATGGGTCTTCCATGACAAACACACTTTATTAACTCTAAGAGTGGAATTTATTTTAACAGATAATTAGCATAGGTCAATATATGCTTAAAATGGAGTCAAATTAAACGCACTAGCTGTTATAAAGGACAGCTGACAAAATCCACATAGAAGCATCGACTCTTAAATAATCTGAAAGTACTACTTCTAAGAGGGGCGGGCATGGGTGAAGGGAATGGTGGACATGTTTCAGAATTTCAAATGCCAACTTTAACCAATCGTTTCCTCATTTTGTTCACCTTCTTGGGGGCTTATGCTAAAGTGAAGTGAATAGCCATAAGGCTGGCTTCAGGAGAAAGGTGGTCTAAAAGAACTGGATAATTATAAGCAAAATTGGTCTCGAATCATTGAAAATTGATGAGAATGTGCTTGTCTCCTGATTTGGCATCCTGAGTTAGACTCAGGAATACTGAACATGGATCCCAAAGGCTTTGGTCTTTTTTGATATCCTATTGGATAATCATAAGCAGGCTAGAAAAATAGGAAACTAGAATTTTTTCTCTTTGAACTGACAAATCTGACCAGTGGGCTGCATTCTCTATATCTGAAAAATCTTGGTTTTGATTGAAAAATTTAATTTTACAAAGCAATTTTCTTTTTTTAAATTAAATTTCATTTTTTTTTGACACAGGGTCTCACTTTGTTGCCCAGGCTGGAGTGCAATGGTACAGTCTTGGCTCACTGTAGCCTTGACCTCCCCAGATTCAGGTGATCTTCCCACCTCAGCCTCCTGAGTAGCTGGGGCTATAGGTGCACGCCACTACGCACAGCTGATTTTTGTGTTTTTACTACTCATAGGGTTTCTCTGTGTTGCCCAGTCTAGTCTCAAACTCCTGATCTCAAGAGATCTGCCTGCCTTGGCCTCCTAAAGTGTCATGAACCACCATGCCCAGCCTACAAAGCAATGTTCTAGGAAAAACTACAGTTACTCTTTGATTATGTAATTGCTGGAGAAGAAAAGCATGGCATTTCTAAAATGATGAACTATATTACTTATATTTTAATATCTCATAAAGTTTGAAATAGACATTTCAAACATAAACATGTATAAAAATTTTTATAAATTATAAAATCAAAAACATTTTACAATTATTTTATTATAAAATTATTATAGAATCAAAAACATTATAAATTTAAACAACTTTTTAAAAAATTTATTTTGGGATTTCCCATGGAGTGATGGAGAATAATGAGCCTTGGGAGAGCTATGGCAGCTCTCATACTCCTTCCTGGGCCAACTTTTTTAGGAAATGGGAGAAATATACCCTGTTCAATGTTTATTGTGGGTCAGGATATTTTTGAAGCTATAGTTGTTGATTTGCTTCAAACTTTAAAAAAATTATTATAAAATTATGGGATGTAAAAAAATTTATTATAAAACTTTGAAATTTTCAAACTTTCAGAAAAGCAGAGAGATGAGATTAATGGCACTCACAGGCAAGCATAGAACATAGATTGTAAACATTTTGCTATATTTGTGTCATGACTATTTTTTGCTTGTGTTTGAAAGTCTATTAAAGAAAATGATATTTTACCCCTAAATTCTTTAGTACAGATTTCTAAAAAAATAAGAACATTTTCCTGTATAGTTACAAAATCATCTTTTCAAACAAAATAAAAAATGGCTTTTTTATATCATTTATTACCCAGTCCACATTCAGATTTCCTCAATTATTATGAAATGTCCTTTTATTTTTTGAGACAAAGTCTTGCTCTTTCACACAGCCTGAAGTGCAGTGAAACAATCATAGCTCATTGCAGCCTCAAACTCCTGGGCTCAAGTGATCTTCCTGCCTCAGCTTCCTGAGTAGCTAGGACTAGAGGTGCACACCACCATGCCCAGCTAATTTATTGTTTTTGTAGAGATGGAGGTCTTACTACGTTGCCCAGGCTGGTCTCAAACTCCTGGCCTCAAGTGATCCTTCCAGCTTGGTCTCCCTGAAATATCTTTTGTGGCTGGTTTGTTCAAATTAGTTTCTTCTAATCAAGGGACACACATTGCATTTGATTATTTAGCTCAAGACTGTTTTAACCTGGAAAATACCCATACTCTTTGTTTATGTATTTATTTAGTGAAATTGACTTGTTGAAAAACTAGTCAGTTGTCCTGTAGAATATTTCCCCTTCTGGAATTTTCTGGTTGCTTTTTATGGTGTCATTTAACTTTTCACTCTGTTTTTTCCTGGTTAACTGGAAGTTAGTTCTAAAGGCTTTTAGGCCTGCTATAACAAAATACCAAAAACTGGATGACTTATAAAGAACAGAAATTTATTTCTCACAGTCCTAGAGGTTAGCAAGTTTAAAATCAGGGAGCATGTGGTTTTGATATCTGGTTAGGACCAACTTTCTGGTCCATAGATTGGCCTTCTTGCTGGGCCCTCACATAGTGGGAGAGACTAGCTAGCTCTCTGGGGCCTCTTTTATAAGGGCACTAATTCCAATCATGAAGCCTCTGTCCTTATGATCAAATGACCCCCTAAAGGCCCCACCTTTTAATACCAGCACCTTTGGGGTTAGGATGTCAACATATTAATTTTGGGAAGACATACACGTTCAGCCCATTGCAAGGTTTAGTTAGATTCAGGTTCAACTTCTTTTTTTAAAGACTATTTCATAGGCAATAATGTGTATTCACATCCCATCATTAGTGATGGTGAGATGATCGCAAGGTTAGGGTGATCACTGCCTATCTCCTCTGCTATATTCCCCCTTGGGTCAAGCCAGTAGTCTGTGACGTGAACTTTGTACCATGTGTATATTCAGTTATATTCTGTATCAATAGTTACTTGATTGTTTTAGCATTTATTAATGATCCTTGCTTGAGTTGATTATTTCATTAGGGGTTTCAAAATGGTGAATTTCTAATTCTCTAATTCTATCTACATGTTTTAGCTGGCATTTTTCTATAAGCAGACCATTTTCTTCACAACTGGGTTATTTGGCTACCCTGAAACATAGTTCCTTCCGGGAAGGCAGAACATATGTTTATTTCTGTCTTTTAAAAATTACTGGTGTTTGGAGTGAAGATTAGGTGAGCTAACTACCTCCACAGGTGACAAATGAATTTTGTTTTGTCTCACTTTTGCTTTTTTGAATATCACTGTGGCTGCTTGGATTTTTATATTTAATTTGAATGGATTAGGGAATAAATGAGAAGATAGGTTTTATCTGTTTCTGTAGTTTTTATGTGGCTGTGTGAACTTACTTTTAAAAATTCCCAGAAATATTTTAATTCCCCTTTAAAGATATAAACTATGTCATACTATAAAGCAAAAGAAAAACCAATCATGTGAAGAGTAAATAGTATCGTTTAAACGAATTGTGGTTAAGCTTAGTTTGTAACTAATTAGTTTTTTATTTTCTTTCTACTTTTATCTGCTTCAGAGCCTCTTCAGTGGTTTAGATCTTCTATGTGTCAAATTATTCTAATCTCTTAAAAAGTTTAAGAGCTAAAATACAACACAATGACTACAGGAATGCCCTTGTCCTTTTCTGGGTAGGTACACCTAAGGCAACTTCTTTTTCTCTTCTTTGTTCTCTTCTTCTTTCTTATTCTTAAATCATCTTCAATATTGGACAGATGACAGCACTATGCCTGCCTCAAGATGTTTCTGACTTTTTCTTTTTCCTTTTTTTTTTTTTTTTGAGATGGAGTCTTGCTCTGTCACCCAGGCTAGAGTGCAGTGGCACAATCTTGGCTCACTACAACTTCTGTCTCCTGGGTTCCAGTGATTCTCCCAACTCAGCCTCCTGAGTAGCTGTGGTTACAGGCATGCACCACCACGCCTAGCTAATTTTTTGTATTTTTACTAGAGACGGGGTTTCACCATGTCGGCCAGGCTGGTCTTGAACTCCTGACCTCAAGGGATCTGCCTGCCTTGGCCTCCCAAAGTGCTGGGATTACACGTGTGAGCCACTGCACCCGGCCGTTTCTGACTTTTTCTAAAGTCTTCTTTCTCTGGAGATGACATTATATAATAGCACTGTTCAATAGAAGTTTCTTTGATGATGGAACTGTTCTATAATCTGCATTGTCCCAGCCACTAGCCATATGTGACTACTGTAACACTTGAAATGTGGCTAGAGCAACTGAAGAACTGAATTTTGCATTTTACTGAATTGTAATTAATTAAAATAGAAATGCAAATAACCATAAGTGGTTAGTAGCTACCATACTGGACAGCAAAGATCTATAATTCAGCATTTAAAATCGATTTTGTTTTGTTTTCAAAAATGGAGTCAGACTGTTACAACCCAAAAGAACTGTAGGTTAAATTAAGGTAAATCCCCAAATACTACATACACATTTGGGAAATCCAAACCAGATTTTTTCATGTGATAACCACACCCTCTTTTGACTTTAGCCTTGGAGGTAATGGAGTATGGCAGAAAAAACCGTGTATCAGCAGCTGGAAGACTCACCTTCTTTTCTTAGCTCTGCCATATATTGACCAAAAGAGTCAAAGTCCATTCAGATGGTTGAAGGGCCTTGGAATTTTGTTTTTGGTTTTCACATACAAGTTGGAGGGCAGATGCGTTAGCCTCTTGAAATACCCAGAAACCACTTGTTTCCTCATCTAAAAATCAGGTATGACAGGATCATTTAATTATCCTGGAAATCAGATGAAGCACTGCATATGAAAGCACTTTGTAACATCGATAGCACTGGGAAATGTAAAGACCTTTTACTGAAATATAAAGGTGTATGGTCAACTGAATATATCTCAGATAGTTAGGATTTGACTGTATATATTGAATATAACCTGTAGCGGGCCCCTTGGTAAACAGCTTACAGTTTTGTTGCAAGTTTTAGCCAAGAGAAAATTTATTTGTTGACTAGTCATGCCCTTTATTGGCCACATGATGAGCAGCCAAGATATTAACACACAGTGCACCTTGCAGAATTCAAGAATGTCTCAGTGTCTTGTGAACTAGGAAGCTGAAATGCAGTGGTATGCAGAAGGCTGGCTCAGTAGGAGCCTTGGGAGTGTCCTCCAGATAGATGTTTGTGCAGGTTGTGTTTGATTCCAGTTGGCCATGAAAAGCTGGTTGCTCTAAAGAATGAGAATATACTTGGTTTTGCATTTACTAGAACTATCTGGGGAACAAATCTTGGGGTGGAAGAAAGAAGGGAGGGAGGGAAAGCTGTGCTTCAATACCTAGGGCTTCTTTCCTGGAATGGATCTGAGAATCTGGGATTGGGTGGCTAATATCTCATCTCTAGGAGGGAGAAAGAACTGGGTGGTGATGGCTTTGTATTTTCTATTGGAGTTCACTAGAGAATAGGTGAATGGAATGGGCTGCTATGATCCAGACATTAGGGAGGACAGGTTTGTGATACATTAGAAAACTTGAATGAGCCCTTCTATGATTCTCTCTTCCCTCTTTCTGCTTCCCGTTCTTAATCACCATCCGCAGGTTGTGGAATTAGCAAATCTATTATGTGAGCAATAGCAAACTTACAGGAGCCCTTGGCTCCATCTATCTCCCTGTTTGTGTCAGTTCCTTCTGGATGCTTTTAGTCTGTGGTCTTCATTCACTCTTTTTCTGGGGAAGTAAAAGGAGTGGGACAGATTATGAGAACAGCTGGGTCCTCCCAGTTGCTGGGGTGGTTATTTTAAGCTTTGTTTAATGTGTCCAGAGACCCAGATGGCATTTTTAACTAAGCTGCTTTATTAAATCTTGTGATAAAGCATAGTGATGTTTATTGAAAAGGCAGACACGCATCAGCAACATTATGCGTGAAACTTGCTCTAAGAATTTTCTATAAAACATCTGTTCTCTTTGAGCCTTTTGTGAACTCTGGAAGTTTGCTAGTTTCCATACAGACTTGAGGACAAGAAGTTGGAACCCACTTTTGGAGATGTCCAAGCATAGGTATTGGAATCATTAATCCTAACCCTCTCAGTTTTAAGGCCCCGGATACCCTTCTGTTAGACAACAGTAACATGAGCAAGCACTGTAATAACCTTTAAACAAGATTATTTGGAAATAATGGACAAGAAAAATTAGTATAAATTGTTTGGGGATTTTAAAATTAAAGATAAAAAGCTAGGGCTTCAATGACCTGTGCCAGCCTATAGCCTTAAGAGTCAATTTGCAAACACTCAAGATTTGGCCAATATGCCTCTACTACTTCTACTTAACACAGTCAAAGGGAAATTTTTAGATTCTTTCATCTGATTTGACTCTCTTAGTTACGAATAAGAGGATATCTAGAATATATATGTGACTTGTTAAAATGAAAATCCACCTTCTCTGAGTCTTCAAATATCTTTCATATCTTACATTTTTTAGTCACATCAACTTTTGAAGTCATGTCCGTAGTTGTGTAAAAAGAAAAATTTCAGGAACATTCAACCTCAAAAGTTCTTTTTCTTAGTCTGAAGTCGTAGAAGCATTTGACTTTTACTTTCTCTTTTTAAGTTTGTACTAGTAGGTATTTTGTATAAATATAATATTTAATTATTGCCTTTGTATTCTTTTTCTCTAGTAAACATCCTGGTTTTTAGCTATCAATATGTAGTTTTACATTTAGGGATTTCTAATGGAAAGAGAAAGGAATCTGAAATCAGAGGACGAGAGTTTATTCTACTTGACCAAACACATACACAATACTGGAAGGAGAGTTTTACAACAAATATTTAATATCTATGACATGTAAAACGTTTTTTGAAATCAAGAAAATTCAAACAATTCAATACAAATATCATCAATAATAACACATGAACAGGTGGCCAACCTTATTAATAAC
This sequence comes from Pan troglodytes, assembly GCF_028858775.2. NCBI lineage: Eukaryota > Metazoa > Chordata > Mammalia > Primates > Hominidae > Pan > Pan troglodytes. Next base: position 50,672,752 of record NC_072420.2, read on the forward strand.
CAGAGAAATATAAATTAAAACAATCCATCAACTTGTAAAAAAGATGAAATTACCCAGAGTTGGTGTAGGTGATGGAAAATTGTCATGTTTGTATACTGTTCATAGAAGTTAAATTGACATAACTTTTTGGTCAGGCAATTTGGAAGTATATATCTAAATTAATAGAGTAGTTTTCTAATAACCTGGGAATCTCTTAATCTAAGAATCTTTGCTGTAGATTTTTCTAGAACAAATGTACAAACATCTGTGTACAAGGGTACTCACTGCAGCATTTTGCTAAGGAAAAACTCAGAAAAAATCTATATGTTCAACAGAGAACAGGTACATAATTTATGACACAACTGCACAATATACACCACTAAAATAAAGGATATAAATTTATATGTAGTATGAAAAAGATGTGAATGATAGCTTGTTGGTGAAAAACAGCAATGACTGGAATATTGTGTGTAACGTAATCCTGCTTTTCTGTATATAATGTAGGCATAGAAAATAGGATTGAAAGGACATACTCTAGTCAACAGTGTATATAGCTTGGGTGGAGGGGGTGTATAATGGGGAAGGAGAGTCCCTTTTCCTATCTATTCCATATACATCTCTGGATTTAAAAGATCATACATGCATATGCATTACCTTCAAAATTAAAATGATAAAGACAAAAGGAGAAGCTTTGGATTTGAATCATGATACTACTGTTTGCAACTTCTATGACCGTGGGGAAGTCGCCTAGCCTCCTGGGGTTTATTTCCTCATTTATAAAAATAGGGAAAGTAATAATACTTGTCTACATATCTTCTAGGTTTGTTGGGAGGATTGAATGTGATAATGGGTTACAGCATTATGAATTATTTATTCATAGAACACAATTATTATAAAAATATTTTGCTCTGATTTAAATAAAAGAAGGATGAGATCGTGTGTGTTTTTCAGTCCCAGTAGCTTTACTAACCAGAAAGCGCCTGCTGATGTGGTGATCACAGTTGCTTTGGTGCAGCTTCCTCTTGACTTTTGGCAATTCTCCACGCTGCTAGCTAAGGCTGAGGTGGCGACTGTGGAAGGTGTGATCTCCTCCCCCTCCCAGCACACATTTGTGTGCATACTCACACTCATGCACACACAAACACACACATGCACACTCTATCACAGTACATGAGGTGGCAGCAGCTGCTCCGGCATAGACTTTCACACAACATAAAGGGCTTTTTTGGTGTGGTCTGTGCATTATTTCCTGTTAAGCATGAGCTGAGTCAGTGCCATGCTTTTCCATCTGAAACCTTTCTGAGGCTCAGGCTGTGTTAAGAGCAAACTCTCTCCCCTCCATGCCCACCCCATGGCCCTCTACTGAAGCCAGATCATAATCTGCTCATTTCATGAGGATTTTCAAACCGAATGGACTGGGCCATGTGAGAGATCACTGAAAGGAACAGACCAAGCAGAGGCTAAGAGACTCCACGCTAATCTGCTGAGTCATCTGAAAATGCACAGCTGTGGCAGCTCACGGTGCTTTAAAGTACTTTGGCAGGATGTTTGTTCAGGGGGCCTGTTCCTGCAGCCCTGCTGAATGTTTGGTTAGGAGGCATAATCATTTTTTGGACAGGATCTCCCAAATGTAAGGTGATAGATGCTAATGTGGAATATAATACAGAAGATACAGCTTGGATGTCATAAATAACAATAAATTGTTTAATCTTTCTGAGTTGTAAATCTATGATTGCCAGAGGTCTTTAGTTCACTGGAACATAGTATGGGGGCAGGGGCACTTAGCAAATAGGCAGTTATTATTTTCCAACCAGACAGAAACTGGTCTGATGAAATTTATCTAAAAAGGCATACACATGTATTTTAATTAATTGTGACAATTACTCAGAGAAAACACATGGCCCTAAAGAGGCTGAGGGTTTTTCTGTTCTACCTATAAATGTATATGTATATTCACCTATATTCTACCTATGTAAAAGTAAGAGAATGAGTTTTTGTTTGGGGGATATATATTTATACGTATCTATACAGACAGATATACACATACTTAATTTCTGTGTACCTATTAAGGTGCAGTGACAGATGGAAAGTATTTTTAAGGATTTAGATAGCTTATTCTATAGCATATGTGTGCATATAGCCCCCCCATAAAGCTTTGTCTCTTTTCTGGATATATTTAACAAGAGGCTAGAACAGAGTCTAAAATGTCAGAAATGTTGGAACATTCCATAGAAATGAAGGAGGTGTTTCCAAATGACCTATGTTTCTATGGCAATAAATAGAACTTGTGCTGCATTGGATGGGTCAGGAGTAAGGAATATAAACAGTGTAAGTATGGCTATTCCAGGCAGAAATCTACCTTGTAAGAACAGCTTTGTGCAGTGAGCTCGACAACATTGATCAGTTAGCAGTCCGGTTCAGTACAACATTGATCAGGTAGCAAGACGGTTCGGCAGTGCCAGTCAGAGACACAGACGGGGACAATCAAAGAAGACGCAGGTCAGGACAAGGATGCAGACATGTACCTGTCACTACCATGGACTTCAGCAGCTTCTTAGTGAGCAGGTTTATGATCAAAGAAGAAAGACATCGTTGATATGTAAGCATGTTACAATTAATTTGCTGTTTAGTTACTAGCAAACTACATCCAGTTTATAGTTTTTATGTTTTTTTTTTTTTCCTTTTTTGAAACAAGTTCTTGTTCTGTCATCCAGGCTGGAGTGCAGTCGTTATCCAAGCTCACTGCAGCCTTAAACTCCTGGGCTCTGTGGATCCTCCCACCTCAGCCTCCCAAGAAGCTGGGACTACAGGTGCACACCACCATGGCCAGCTAATATTTCTTATTTTTTTGTAGAGATGAGGCCTTGCTGTATTGCCCAGGCTGCTCTTGAGCTCCTGGCAGCGTAGATATTTCCATGTTTATACAGATGAGTGTGTAGATATTTCCATGTTTTTAAAGATGGCGGTGTAGATATTTCCATGTTTATAGAGATAGTGGTGTAGATAATTCCATGTTTATAGAGACAGAGGTGTAGATATTTCGATGTTTATACAGATAGCGGTGTAGGTATTTCCATGTTTATACAGATCGCGGTGTAGATATTTCCATGTTTTTAAAGATAGCGGTGCAGATGTTTCCATTTTTATACAGGTAGCGGTGTAGATATTTCCACGTTTATACAGATGGCGGTGTAGATATTTCCATGTTTATTGAGATAGCGGTGTAGACATTTCCATGTTTATACAGATAGTGGTGAAGATATTTCCATGTTTATAGAGATAGCGGTGTAGATATTTCCATATTTATAAATATAGCATTGTAGATATTTTCATGTTTATACAGATAGCGGTGTAGCTATTTCCATGTTTATACACATACTGGTGTAGATATTTTCATGTTAATACAGATGGCTGTGTAGATATTTCCATGTTTATAGAGATGGCTGTGTAGATATTTCCATGTTTATAAAGATGGCAGTGTAGATATTTCCATGTTTATGCAGATGGTGGTGTTGATATTTCCATGTTTACAGAGATAGCGGTGTAGATATTTCCATCTTTTCACAGACTGCGGTGTAGGTATTTCCATCTTTACACAGATAGTGGTGTAGATATTTCCCAGTTTACACAGATAGCTGTGTAGATATTTCCATGATTACACAGATAGCATTGTAGATATTTCCATGTTTACACAGATTGCGTTGTAGATATTTCCATATTTATACAGATAGCGGTGTAGGTATTTCCATGATTATACAGATAGCTGTGTAGATATTTCCATGTTTATACAGATAGCGGTGTAGATATTTCCATATTTATAGAGATAGCGGTGGAGATATTTCCATGTTTATACAGATAGTGATATAGATATTCCATATTTATACAGATAGCCATGTAGATATTTCCATGTTTATAGAGATAGCGGTGTAGATATTTCCATGTTTATACAGATGGCTGTGTAGATATTTCCATGTGTATAGAGATGGCAGTCTTGATATTTCCATGTTTATAGAGATGGTGGTGTAGATAATTCCATGTTTATACAGATGACTGTGTAGCTATTTGCATGTTTATACAGATGGCGGTGTAGATATTTCCATCTTTATAGAGATAGCAGTGTAGATATTTCCATGTTTATACAGATAGCGGTGTAGATATTTCCATGTTTATAGAGATAGCGGTGTAGATAATTCCATGTTTATAGAGATAACGGTGTAGATATTTCCATGTTTATACAGATAGTGATGTAGATATTTCCATGTTTCCACATATAGCAGTGCAGATATTTCCATGTTTACACAGATAGCGTTGCAGATATTTCCATGTTTATACAGATGTCGGTGTAGATTTTTCCATGTTTATGCAGACAGCGGGGTAGATATTTCCATGGTTGTGCCGATGGCGGTGAAGATATTTCCAAGTTTACAGACATGGCGGTATAGATGTTTCCATGTTTATAGAGATGGCGGTGTAGGTATTTCCATGTTTATAGTGATAGTGGTGTAGATATTTCCATGTTGAAGCAGATAGCGGTGTAGATATTTCCATGTTTATTTGGATAGCGTTGTTGATATTTCCATGGTTATAGGGATAGTGGTGTAGATGTTTCCATATTTATACAGATAGCGGTTTAGGTATTTCCATGTTTATACAGATGGCAGTATAGATATTTCCATGTTTATACAGATGGTGGTGTAGATATTTCCATGTTTATACAGATGACTGTGTAGATATTTCCATGTTTATAGAGATAGCGGTGAGGATATTTCCATGTTTATACAGATAGGTTTGTAGATATTTCCATGTTTATAGAGATGGCGATGTAGATATTTCCATGTTTATACAGATCACGGTGTAGATATTTCCATGTTTATACAGATCGCGGTGTAGATATTTCCATGTTTATACAGATCATGGTGTAGATATTTCCATGTTTATACAGATCGCCGTGATGATATTACCATGTTTATAGGGATAGCGGTGCAAATATTTCCACATTGATACAGATAGCGGTGTAGTTATTAGCATGTTTACACAGATAGCAGTGTAGATATTTCCATGTATAAACAGATGTCTGTGTAGATATTTCCATGTTTAAAAAGATGGTGGTGTAGATATTTCCTTGTTTATACAAACAGCGGTGTATTTATTTCCATGTTTATACAGATAGCGGTGTAGATATTTCCATGTATACACAGACGGCTGTGTAGATATTTCCATGTTTATAGAGATGGCTGTGTAGATATTTCCATGTTTATACAGATGACTTTGTAGGTATTTCCATGTTTATACACACTGCGGTGTAGATATTTCCTTGCTTATAGAGATAGCTGTGTAGATATTTCCACGTTTATACAGATAGCGGTGTAGATATTTCCATGTTTATACAGATCGCGGTGTAGATATTTCCATGTATATACAAATTGCGGTGTAGATATTTCCATGTTCCTACACATGACTGTGTTGGTATTTCCATGTTTATACAGATGGCTTTGTAGATATTTCCATGTTTATAGAGATAGCGGTGTAGATATTTAAATGTTTATACAGATAGCGGTGTAAATATTTCCATGTTTATACAGATCATGGTGTAGATATTGCCATGTTTATACAGATACCGGTGTAGAAATTTCCATGTTTATACAGACCGCAGTGTAGATATTTCCATGTTTATACAGATAGCGGTGTAGATATTTCCATGTTTGTACAGATGGCGGTGTTGATGTGTCCATCTATACACAGATTGCCGTGTAGGTATTTCCATGTTTACACAGAAGGCATTGTAGATATTTCCATGTTTATACAGATGGTGGTGTAGATATTTCCATGTTTACACAGATGACTGTATAGGTATTTCCATGTTTTTACATATGGAATTGTAGATATTTCCATGTTTGTAGAGATAGCGTTGTAGATATTTCCACGTTTATACTGATCGCGGTGTAGATATTTCCATGTTTATAGAGATAGCGGTGTGGATATTTCCGTGTTTATACAGATAGGGGTGTAGATATTTCCATGTTTATAGAGATGGCGGTGTAGGTATTTCCATGTTTATAGAGATGGCGGTGTAAATATTTCCATGTTTATAGAGATAGCTGTGTAGATATTTCCATGTTTATACAGATAGCGGTGTAGATATTTCCATGTTTATACAGATCACGGTGTAGATATTTCCATGTTTATGCAGATCGCGGTGAAGATATTTCCATGTTTATACAGACAGCGGTGTAGATATTTCCATGTTTTTACAGATATTGGTGTAGATATTTCCATGTTTAAACAGATTGCGGTGTAGATATTTCCATGTTTCTACAGATGGCATTGTAGATATTTCCATGTTTATACAGATGGCGGTGTAGATATTTCCATGTTTATATAGATGGTGGTGTAGATATTACCATGTTTATACAGATAGCGGTGTAGATATTTCCATGTTTATACAGATCGCGGTGAAGATATTTCCATGTTTATACAGATCGCGGTGTAGATATTTCCATGTTTATACAGATCGTGGTGTAGATATTTCCATGTTTATACAGATAGCGGTGTAGATATTTCCATGTTTATACAGATGGCGGTGTAGATATTTCCATGTTGATAGAGATGCCGGTGTAGATATTTCCATTTCCATTGAAATAACGGTGTAGATATATCCATGTTCATAGAGATAGCAGTGAGGATATTTCCATGTTTTTACAGATAGCAGTGTATATATTTCCATTTTTATAGAGATAGCGGTTTTGATATTTCATACTTATACAGATAGCGGTGTAGATATTTCCATGTTTATACAGATTGCGGTGTAGATATTTCCATGTTTATACAGATAGGGGTGTAGATATTTCCACGTTTATACAGATGGCGGTGTAGATATTTCCATCTTTCTACAAATGGCAGTGTAGATATTTCCATGTTTATAGAGATGGCGGTGTAGATATTCCCAAGTTTATATAGATGGCAATGTAGATATTTTCTTGTTTATGTAGATGGCGTTGTAGATATCTCCATGTTTAAAGAGATGGCGGTTTATATCTTTCCATATTGATGGAGATAACGGTGTAGATATTTCCATGTTTATAGAGATAGCGGAGTAGTTATTTCCATGTTTATAGAGATAGCGCTGTAGATATTTCCATATTTCTACAGATGACTGTGTAGATATTTCCATGTTTGTACAGATGTCAGTGTAGATATTTCCATGTTTATAGAGATAGCGGTGTAGATATTTTCATGTTTATACAGATTGCGGTGGAGATATGTCCATGTTTATGCAGATAGCAATGGAGATATTTCCACGTTTATACACATAGCGGTGTAGATATTTCCATGTTTATACAGATAGCAGTGTAGATATTTCCATGTTTACACAGATGGTGGTGTAGATATTTCCGTGTTTATACACATGGAGGAGTAGATATTTCCATCTTTATGGAGATGGCAGTGTAGATATTTTCATGTTTATAGAGATGGCGGTGTAGATATTTCCATATTTATAGAGATAGCGGTGTAGATATTTCCATCTTTCTACAGATGGCAGTGTAGATATTTCCATGTTTATACAGATGGCAGTGTAGATATTTCCATATTTATACAGATGTCTGTGTAGATATTTCCATGTGTATACAGATGGTATTGTAGCTATTTCCATGTTTATACAGATGGTGGTGTAGATATTTCCATGTTTATTCAGATTCCTGTGTAGATATTTCCATGTTTTTACAGATGGCAGTGTAGATATATCAATGTTTATAGAGATGGCGCTGTAGATATTTCCATGTTTATGCAGATAACGGTGGATATATTTCCATGTTTATACAGGCAGCAGTGGAGATATTTCCATGTTTATACACATAGCGGTGTACATATTTCCATGTTTATAGAGACAGCGCTGTAGGTATTTCCATGTTTATACAGATAGCGGAGCAGATATTTCCATGTTTATACAGATTACTATGCAGATATTTCCATATTTATACAGAGGGCTGTGTAGATATTTCTATGTTTATACAGATGGCAGGGTAGATATTTCCATGTTCCTACACATGACTGTGTAGCTATTTCCATGTTTATACAGATGGCTTTGTAGATATTTCCATGTTTATAGAGATAGCGTTGCAGATGTTTCCATGTTTATACAGTTAGCGGTGTATATATTTCCATGTTTATACAGATCGTGGTGTAGATATTTCCATGTTTATACAGATGCCGGTGTAGATATTTCAATGTTTATACAGACCGCAGTGTAGATATTTCAATGTTTATACAGACCGCAGTGTAGATATTTCCATGTTTGTACAGATGGCGCTGTTGATGTTCCCATCTATACACAGATTGCCGTGTAGGTATTTCCATGTGTATACAGATGGCAATGTAGATATTTCCATGTTTATACAGATGATGGTGTAGATATTTCCATGTTTACACAGATGACTGTATAGATATTTCCATGTTTAAACAGATGGCATTGTAGATATTTCCATATTTACAGAGATAGCGGTGTAGATATTTCCAAATTTATACATATAACGGTGTAGAAATTTCCATGTTTATACAGATATCGGTGTAAATATTTCCATGTTTATACAGATCACGGTGTAGAGATTTCCATGTTTATAGAGATAGCTGTGTAGATATTTCCATGTTTATACAGATAGCGGTGTAGATATTTCCATGTTTATACAGACCGCGGTGTAGATATTTCCATGTTTATACAGATAGCGGTGCAGATATTTCCATGTTTGTACAGATGGCGGTGTAGATATTTCCATCTATACACAGATGACCGTGTAGATATTTCCATGTTTATACAGATTTCGGCGCAGATATTTCTATGGATATGTAGATGGCGGTGTAGATATTTCCATGTATATACAGATAGCAGTGTAGTTATTTCCATGTTTATATAGAGGGCGGTGTAGATATTTCCATGTATGTACACATGGCTGTGTAGATATTTCCATGTTTATACAGATGGCGGTGTAGATATTTCCATGTTTATACAGATAACTTTGTAAGTATTTCCGTGTTTATACAGATGGCGGTGTAGATATTTCAATGTTTATAGAGATAGCAGTGAAGATATTTCCATGTTTATACAAATAGCGGTGTAGTTATTTCCATGTTTATATAGATAGTGGTGTAGATATTTCCATGTATATACACATGGCTGTGAAGATATTTCCATGTTTATACAGATGGCGGTGTAGATATTTCCATGTTTATACAGATAATTTTGTAAGTATTTCCATGTTTATACAGATGGCGGTGTAGATATTTCCATGTTTATACTGATCACGGTGTAGATATTTCCATGTTTATAGAGATGGCGGTGTAGATATTTCCATGTTCATAGAGATAGCGGTGTTGATTTTTCCATTTTTATAGAGATAGCTGTGTGGATATTTCCATGTTTATACAGATAGGGGTGTAGATATTTCCATGTTTATACAGATGGCGGTGTAGATATTTCCATGATTATACAGACCTCGGTGTAAATATTTCCATGTTTATACATATCGCGGTGTAGATACTTCCATGTTTATACAGATCATGGTGTAGATATTTCCATGTTTATACAGATCACGGTGTTGATATTACCATGTTTATAGGGATAGCGGTGCAAAGATTTCCACATTTATACAGATAGCGGTGTAGTTATTAGAATGTTTATACAGATAGCAGTGTAGATATTTCCATGTATAAACAGATGTCTGTGTATATATTTTCATGTTTAAACAGATGGCGGTGTAGATATTTCCTTGTTTATACAAATAGCGGTGTAGTTATTTCCATGTTTATACTGATAGCGGTGTAGATATTTCCATGTATATACAGATGGCTGTGTAGATATTTCCATGTTTATACAGATGGCTGTGTAGATGTTTCCATGTTTATACAGATGACTTTGTAGGTATTTCCATGTTTATACAGATGGCAGTGTAGGTATTTCCATGTTTATAGAGATAGCTGTGTAGATATTTCCATGTTTATACAGATAGTGGTGTAGATATTTCCATGTTTATAGAGATCGCTTTGTAGATATTTCCATGTTTATACAGACAGCAGTGGAGATATTTCCATGTTTATACACATAGCGTTGTATATATTTCCATGTTTATAGAGACAGCGGTGTACCTATTTCCATGTTTATACAGATAGCGGTGCAGATATTTCCATGTTTATACAGACGCCTATGCAGATATTTCCATATTTATACAGAGGGCTGTGTAGATATTTCCATATTTATACAGATGGCAGTGTAGATATTTCCATGTTCCTACACATGACTCTGTAGGTATTTCCATGTTTATACAGGTGGATTTGTAGATATTTCCATGTTTATAGAGATAGCGGTGCAGATATTCCATGTTTATACAGATAGCGGTGTAAATATTTCCATGCTTATACAGATCGTGGTGTAGATATTTCCATCTTTATACAGATACCGGTGTAGATATTTCCATGTTTATACAGACCGCAGTGTAGATGTTTCCATGTTTATACAGATAGCGGTGTAGATATTTCCATGTTTGTACAGATGGCGGTGTTGATGTTTCCATCTGTACACAGATTGCCGTGTAGTTATTTCCATGTGTATACAGATGGCATTGTAGATATTTCCATGTTTATACAGATGGTGGTGTAGATATTTCCATGTTTATACAGATGACTGTATAGGTATTTCCATGTTTTTACAGATGGAATTGTAGATGTTTCCATGTTTATAGAGATAGCAGTGTAGATATTTCCATGTTTGTACAGATGGCGGTGTAGATATTTCCATGTTTATACGGATAACGGTGTAGATAATTCCATGTTTATAGAGAGAGCCGTGTAAATATTTCCATGTTTATACAGACCACGGTGTAGATATTTCCATGTTTATAGAGATAGCGGTGTAGATATTTCCATGTTTATACAGATAGCGGTGTAGATATTTCCATGTTTATACAGACCGTGGGGTAAATATTTCCATGTTTATACAGATAGCGTTGCAGATACTTCCATGTTTGTACAGATGGCGGTGTTGATATTTCCATCTATACACAGATGACCGTGTAGATATTTCCATGTTTATACAGATGGCGGCGCAGATATTTCTACGGATATGTAAATGGTGGTGTAAATATTTCCATGTTTATACAGAAAGTGGTGTATTTATTTCCATGTTTATATAGATAGCGGTGTAGATATTTCCATGTATATGCACATGGCTCTGTAGATATTTCCCTGTTTATACAGATGGCGGTGTAGATATTTACATGTTTATACAGATAAATTTGTAAGAATTTCCATGTTTATACAGATGGCGTTGTAGATATTTCGATGTTTATAGAGATAGCAGTGGAGGTATTTCCATGTTTATACCGATAGCGGTGTAGATATTTCCATGTTTATACTGATCGCGGTGTAGATATTTCCATGTTTATAGAGATGGCGGTGTAGATATTTCCATTTTCATAGAGATAGCGGTGTTGATTTTTCCATGTTTATAGAGATAGCGGTGTGGATATTTCCATGTTTATACAGATAGGGGTGTAGATATTTCCATGTTTATAGAGATGGCGGTGTAGATATTTCCATGTTTATACAGATAGTGCTGTAGATATTTCCATGTTTATACAGATAGCGGTGTAGATATTTCCATGTTTATAGAGACGGCGGCGTAGATATTTCCATGTTTATAGAGATAGCGGTGTAGATATATCCTTGTTCATTGAGGTTGCAATGAGGATATTTCCATGTTTATACAGATAGCAGTGTAGATATTTCCATGTTTATGTAGATAGCGGTGTAGATATTTCCATGTTTACAGAGATAGCGGTGTAGATATTTCCATCTTTGCACAGATTGCGGTGTAAGTATTGAGAAAATTACACAGATAGCGGTGTAGATATTTCCAAGTTTTCACAGATAGCTGTGTAGATATTTCCATGTTTACAGAGATAGCATTGAAGTTATTTCCATGTTTATACAGATTGCGGTGTAGTTATTTCGATGTTGATACATATAGTGGTGTAGATATTTCCATGTTTATACAGGTAGCGGTGTAGAAATTCCCATGTTTATACAGATTGCTTTGTACACATTTCCATCTTTCTACAGATGTCAGTGTACATATTTCCAAGTTTATACAGATGGCAGTGTAGATATTTCCATGTTTATACAGATATCGGTGTAAATATTTCCATGTTTATACAGATCACGGTGTAGAGATTTCCATGTTTATGTAGATAGCGGTGTAGATATTTCCATGTTTACAGAGATAGCGGTGTAGATATTTCCATCTTTGCACAGATTGCGGTGTAAGTATTGAGAAAATTACACAGATAGCGGTGAAGACATTTCCATGTTTATACGGATAACAGTGTTGGTATTTCCATGTTTATACAGATAGCGGTGTAGATATTTCCATGTTTATACAGCTCGCGGTGTCGGTATTTCCATCTTTATATAGATGGAAGTGTAGATATTTCCATGTTGATACAGATAGCGGTGTAGATATTTACATGTCTATAGAGGTAGCGGTGTAGGTATTTCCATATTTATACAGATTGCGGTGTAGATATTTCCATCTTTATACAGATGGCGGTGTAGATATTTCCATGTTTATACACATGGCAGTGAAGATATTTCCATGTTTATACAGACAGTGGTGTAGTTATTTCCATGTTTATACAGATGGCGGTGTAGATACATCCATGTTTCTGAAGATGGCGCTGTAGATATTTTCATGTTTATACAGATGGCGGTGTAGATATTTCCATGTATATAGAGATTGCAGTGTAGATATTTCCATGTTTATAGAGAAATCGGTGTAGGTATTTCCATGTTTATAGAGATAGCGGTGTGGATATTTCCATATTTATACAGATAGCTGTGTAGGTATTTCCATATTTATACAGATGGCAGGGTAGATATTTCCTTATTTATACAGATATCGGTGTAGATATTTCCAGGTTTATACAGAAAGCGGTGTAGATATTTGCACGTTTTACAGATAGTGGTGTAGATTTTTCCATCTTTATGCAGATAGCGGTGCATACATTTCCATGTTTACACAAATAGCCGTGTGTATATTTCTATGTTTACACAGATAGAGTTGCAGATATTTCCATGTTTATAAAGACAGCGGTGCAGACATTTCGATGTTTATACAGATAGCGGTGTGGCTATTTCCATGTTTATACAGATAGCGGTGTTGGTATTTCCATGTTTATACAGATAGCGGTATAGATATTTCCATGTTTATAGAGATGACTGTCTAGATATTTCCATATTTATACAGTTTCCGTGTAGATATTTCCATATTAATACAGATGGTAGTGTAGATATTTCCATGTTTATACAGATGACTGTGAAGTTATTTCCATGTTTATACATATGTCAGTGTAGATATTTTCATTTTTATAGAGATAACGATGTAGATATTTCCATGTTTATTCAGATAGCGGTGTAGGCATTTCCATGTTTAGAGAGACAGCGTTGTAGATATTTCCATATTTATACAGATAGCTGTGTAGATCTTTCCAGGTTTATACAGATAGCGGTGTAGATATTTCCATGTTTATACAGATAGCGGTGTAGATATTTCCATGTTTATAGAGATGGCGTTGTAGGTACTTCCATGTTTATAGAGATAGCGGTGTAGATATTTCCATGATTATACAACTCGCAGTGCAGTTATTTCCATCTTCATACAGATGGCAGTGAAGATTTATCCATGTTTATACAGATAGTGGTGTAGATATTTCCATCTTTATACACATGGCGGTGTAGATACAGCCATGTTTCTGAAGATGGCGGTGTAGATATTTTCATGTTTATAGAGATGGCCGTGTAGATAATTCCATGTTTATAGAGATTGCGATGTAGATATTTCCATGTTTATGGAGAAATCGGTGTTGGTATTTCCATGTTTATAGAGATAGCGGTGTAGGTATTTCCATATTTCTACAGATAGCGGTGTAGGTATTTCCATGTTTATACAGATGGCGGTATAGATATTTCCATGTTTCTACATATGGCGGTGTAGATATTTCCTTGTTCATACAGATAGCGGTGTAGATATTTCCATGTTAATACAGATAGTGGTGTAGATATTTCTATGTTTTCAGAGATAGCGGTGTAGATATTTCCCTCTTTGCACAGACTGCCGTGTAGTTATTTCCATTTTTACACAGATACCTGTGTAGATATTTCCAAGGTTACACAGATAGCTGTGTAGATATTTCCATGTTTACACAGACAGCGTTGTAGATATTTCCATGTTTATACAGATAGCGGTGTAATTATTTCCATGTTTATACAGATAGCGGTGTAGATATTTCCATGTTTATACAGATAGCGGTGGAGATATTTCCATGTTTATACAGATAGCGGTAAAGATATTTCCATGTTTATACAGATAGCGGTGTAGATATTTCCATGTTTATAGAGATAGCAGTGTAGATATTTCCATGTTTATACAGATGGCTGTGTAGATATTTCCATTCTTATAGAGATAGCTATGTAGATATTTCCATCTTTATACAGATAGCGGTGTAGATATTTCCATGTTTATACAGATGGCGGTGTAGATAGTTCCATGTTTATGGAGATGGCGGTGTAGATATTTTCATGTTTATATAGATGGCGGTGAAGATATTTCCATGTTTGTAGAGATTGTGGTGTTGAAATTTCCATGTTTATAGAGATAGCGCTGTAGGTATTTCCCTGTTTATAGAGATTGTTGTGTAGATACATCCATGTTTATACAGATGGCTGTGTAGATATTTCCATGTATATACAGATGACTCTGTAGATATTTGTATGTTTACACAAATGGCAGTGTAGATATTTCCATATTTATACAGATAGCGGTGTAGATATTTCCATGTTTATACAGATAACGGTGTAGATATATCCATGTTTATATAGATAGCGATGTAGATATTTACATGTTTATACAGATAGTGGCGTAGATATTTCCATGTTTACAGAGATAGCGGTGTGGATATTTCCATCTTTACACAGATAGCGTTGTAGATATTTTCATATTTATACAGATCTTGGTGTAGATATTTCCATCTATCCACAGATGGCAGTTTAGATATTTCCATGTTTATACAGATGACAGTGTAGATATTTCCATGTTTATACAGATAGCAGTGTAGATATTTCCATGTTTATAGAGATAGCTTTGTAGATATTTCCATGTTTATACAGATAGCGGTGTAGATATTTCCATGTTTATACAGATCACGGTGTAGATATTTCCATGTTTATACAGATCGCGGTGTAGATATTTCCATGTTTATACAGATAGCGGTGTAGATATTTCCATGTTTTTACAGATATCGGTGTTGATATTTCCATGTTTATACAGATTGCGGTGTAGATATTTCCATCTTTCTACAGATGGTATTGTAGATATTTCCATGTTTATACAGATGGTGGTGTAGGTATTTCCATGTTTATATAGATGGTGGTGTAGATATTACCATGTTTAAACAGATCGCGGTGTAGATGTTTCCATGTTTATACAGATCGTGGTGAAGACATTTTCATGTTTATACAGATCGTGGTGTAGAAATTTCCATGTTTATACAGATCGCGGTGTAGATATTTCCATGTTTATACAGATAGCGGTGTAGATATTTCCATGTTTATACAGATAGCGGTGTAGATATTTCCATGTTTATACAGATGGCGGTGTAGATAATTCCATGTTTATAGAGATGGCAGTATAGATATTTCCATGTTTACACAGATAACTTTGTAAGTATTTCCATGTTTTTACATATGGCGGTGTAGATATTTCGATGTTTATAGAGATAGCAGTG
Source organism: Pan troglodytes (assembly GCF_028858775.2). Lineage (NCBI taxonomy): Eukaryota > Metazoa > Chordata > Mammalia > Primates > Hominidae > Pan > Pan troglodytes. The sequence continues at coordinate 50,688,558 of NC_072420.2, forward strand.
GAGATATTTCCATGTTTATACAAATAGCGGTGTAGTTTTTTCCATGTTTTTATAGATAGCTGTGTAGATATTTCCATGTATATACACACGGCTGTGTAGATATTTCCATGTTTATACAGATGGCGGTGTAGATATTTCCATGTTTATACAGATAACTTTGTAATTATTTCCATGTTTATACAGATGGCGGTGTAGATATTTCAATGTATATACAGATAGCAGTGGAGATATTTCCATGTTTATATAGATAGCGGTGTAGATATTTCCATGTTTTTACTGATCACGGTGTAGATATTTCCATGTTTATCGAGATGGCGGTGTAGATATTTCCATGTTCATAGAGATAGCGGTGTTGATTTTTCCATGTTTATAGAGATAGCTGTGTGGATATTACCATGTTTATATAGATAGGGGTGTAGATATTTCCATGTTTGTAGAGATGGCGGTGTAGATATTTCCATGTTTATAGAGATCACGGTGTAGATATTTCCATGTTTATACAGATCGCGGTGTAGATATTTCCATGTTTATACAGATCATGGTGTAGATATTTCCATGTTTATACAGATCGCAGTGTTATTACCATGTTTATAGGGATAGCGGTGCAAATATTTCCACATTTATACAGATAGCGGTGTACTTATTAGCATGTTTATACAGATAGCGGTGTAGATATTTCCATGTATAAACAGATGTCTGTGTGTATATTTCAATGTTTAAACAGATGCCGGTGTGGATATTTCCTTGTTTATACAAATAGCGGTGTAGTTATTTCCATGTTTATACGGATAGCGGTGTAGATATTTCCATGTATATACAGATGGCTACGTAGATATTTCCATGTTTATACAAATGGCTGTGTAGATATTTCCATGTTTATACAGATGACTTTGTAGGTATTTCCATGTTTATACAGATGGCGGTGTAGGTTTTTCTATGTTTATTGAGATAGCTGTGTAGATATTTCCGTGTTTATACAGATAGCGGTGTAGATATTTCCGTGTTTATACAGATCACGGTGTAGATATTTCCATGTTTATACAGACAGCAGTGGAGATATTTCCATGTTTATACACATAGCAGTTTACATATTTAAATGTTTATACAGACAGCGGTGTAGGTATTTCCATGTTTATACAGATAGCGGTGCAGATATTTCCATGTTTATACAGATGCCTATGCAGATATTTCCATATTTATATAGAGGTCTGTGTAGATATTTCCATGTTTATACAGATGGCAGTGTAGATATTTCCATGTTCCTACACATGACTGTGTAGGTATTTCCATTTTTATACAGATGGCTTTGTAGGCATCTCCCTGTTTATAGAGATAGCGGTGCAGATATTTCCATGTTTATACAGATAGCGGTGTACATATTTCCATGTTTATACAGATCGTGGTGTAGATATTTCCATGTTTATGCAGATAACGGTGTAGATATTTCCATGTTTATACAGACCGCAGTGTAGATATTTCCATGTTTATACAGGTAGCGGTGTAGATATTTCCATGTTTACAGAGATAGCGGTGTAGATATTTCCATCTTTGCACAGATTGCTGTGTAGATATTTCCATGTTTACGCAGATAGCTGTGTAGAGATTTCCAAGTTTACACAGATAGCTGTGTAGATATTTCCATGTTTACACACATAGCGTGGTAGATATTTCCATGTTTATACAGATTGCGGTGTAGATATGTCCATGATTATACAGATAGCGGTGGAGATATTTCCATGTTTATAGAGACTGCGGTATAGATATTTCCATGTTTATACAGATAGCGGTGTAGATATTTCCATGTTTACAGAGATAGCGGTGTAGATATTTCCATCTTTGCACGGATTGCAGTGTAGATATTTCCATTTTTACACAGATAGCTGGGTAGATATTTCCAAGTTTACACAGATATCTGTGTAGATATTTCCATGTTTACACAGATAGCATTGTATATATTTCCATGTTTATACAGACAGCGGTGTAGATATTTCCATGTTTATACAGATAGCGGTGTAGTTATTTCCATATTTATACAGATAGCGGTGGAGATATTTCCCTGTTTATACAGATAGCGATGTAGATATTTCCATGTTTATACAGATAGCGGTGTAGATATTTCCATGTTCATAGAGATAGCGGTGTAGATATTTCCATGTTTATACAGATGGCTGTGTATATATTTCCATGTGTGTACAGATGGCAGTGTATATATTTCCATGTTTATACAGATGACGCTGTAGATATTTCCATCTTTATACTGATGGCAGTGTAGATATTTCCATGTTTATACCGATAGCGGTGTTTATATTTCCATGTCTATAGAGATAGCAGTGTAGGTATTTCCATATTTATACAGATTGCGGTGTAGATATTTCCATCTTTATACAGATGGCGGTGTAGATATTTCCATGTTTATACAGATGGCAGTGAAGATAATTCCATGTTTATACAGATAGTGGTGTAGATATTTCCATGTTTATACAGATGGCGGTGTAGATACATCCATGTTTCTGAAGATGGCGGTGTAGATATTTTCATGTTTATAGAGATGGCGGTGTAGATATTTCCATGTTTCTACAGATGTCTGTGTACATAATTCCATGTTTATGCAGATAGCGTTGTAGATATTTCCATGTTTATAGAGATGGCAGTCTAGTTATTTCTAAGTTTATATAGATAGCGGTGTAAATATTTCCATGTTTATAGAGATGGTGGTTTAAGTATATTCATGTTTATAGAGATAGCGGTGTAGATATTTCCATATTTATACAGATAGCGGTGTTGGTATTTCCATGTTTATACAGAAAGCGGTGTAGATATTTCTATGTTTATACAGCTCGTGGTGTAGATATTTCCATCTTTATACAGATGGCAGTGTAGACATTTCCAATTTTGTACACATAGCGGTGTAGATATTTCCTTGTCTATAGAGATAGCGGTGTAGTTATTTCCATATTTATACAGATTGCGGTGTAGATATTTCCATCTTTATACAGATGGCGGTGTAGATATTTCCATGTTTATACAGATGGCAGTGAAGATATTTCCATGTTTATACAGATAGTGGTGTAGATATTTCCATGTTTATACAGATAGCGGTGTAGATACATCCATGTTTCTGAAGATGGCGGTGTAGATATTTTCATGTTTATAGAGATGGAGGTGTAGATATTTCCATGTATATAGAGATAGCAGTGTAGATATTTTCATGTTTATAGAGAAAGCGGTGTAGGTATTTCCATGTTTATAGAGATAGAGGTGTAGATATTTCCTTGTTTCTACAGATGTTGGTGTAAATATTTCCTTGTTTATGCAGACAGCAGTGTAGATATTTCCATGTTTATACAGGTAGCGGTGTAGATATTTCCATGTTTACAGAGATAGCGGTGAAGAAATTTCCATCTTTGCACAGATTGCTGTGTAGATATTTCCATGTTTCTACAGATAGCTGGGTAGATATTTCCATGTTTATAGAGATAGCGGTGCAGATATTTTCATGTTTATACACATTGGGGTGGAGATATCCCCACGTTTATACAGATAGCAATGGAGATATTTCCGCGTTAATACACATAGCGGTGTAGATATTTCAATGTTTATACAGATAGCGGTGTAAGTATTTCCATGTTTATACAGATTGCGGTGTAGATATTTCCATGTTTCTACAGATGGCAGTGTAGATATTTCCTTGTTTATACAGATAGCGGTGTAGATATTTCCATGTTTATACAGATAGCGGTGTAGATATTTCCATGTTTATAGTGATAGCAGTGTAGATATTTCCATGTTTATTCAGATGGTTGTGTAGATATTTCCACGTTTATAGAGATAGCGGTGTAGATATTTCCATCTTTATACAGATAGTGGGATAGATATTTCCAAGTTTATACAGATGGCGGTGTAGATAGTTCCATGTTTATGGTGATGGTGGTGTAGATAATTCCATGTTTATAGAGATTGCAATGTAGATATTTCCATGTTTATAGAGAAAGCGGTGTTGGTATTTCCATGTTTATAGAGATAGCATTTTAGTTATTTCCATATTTCTACAGATAGCGGTGTAGGTATTTCCGTGTTTATACAGATGGCGGTGTAGATATTTCCATGTTTCTAAAGATGGCGGTGTAGATATTTCCTTGTTTATAAAGATAGCGCTGTAGATATTTCCATGGTTATACAGATAGCGGTGTAGTTATTTCCATGTTTTCAGAGATAGCGGTGTAGATATTTCCATGTTTATACAGATGGTGGTGTAGATAGTTCCATGTTTATGGAGATTTCGGTGTAGATATTTTCATGTTTATATAGATGGCGTTGTAGATATTTCCATGTTTGTAGATATTGTGTTGTTGATATTTCCATTTTTACAGTGATAGCGCAGTAGGTATTTCCTTGTTTATAGAGATAGTTGTGTAGATACATCCATGTTTATACAGATGGCTGTGTAGATATTTCCATGTGTATACAGATGACTCTGTAGATATTTGTATGTTTACTAAAATGGCGGTGTAGATATTTCCATATTTATATAGATAGTGGTGTAGATATTTCCATGTTTATACAGATAACGGTGTAGATATATCCAGGTTTATACAGATAGCGATGTAGATATTTCCATGTTTATACAGATAGTGGCGTAGATACTTCCATGTTTACAGAGATAGCGGTGTAGATATTTCCATCTTTGCACAGATTGCGGTGTAGATATTTCCATCTTTACACAGATAGCGTTGTAGTTATTTTCATATTTAAACAGAACGTGGTGTAGATATTTCCATCTTTCCACAGATGGCAGTTTAGATATTTCCATGTTTATACAGATGACAGTGTAGATATTTCCCTGTTTATACAGATAGCGATGTAGATATTTCCATGTTTATAGAGATAGCTTTGTAGATATTTCCATGTTTATACAGATCGCGGTGTAGATACTTCCATGTTTATACAGGTAGCGGTGTAGATATTTCCATGTTTATACAGATACCGGTGTAGATATTTCCATGTTTTTACAGATATCGGTGTAGATATTTCCATGTTTACACAGATTGCAGTGTAGATATTTCCAACTTTCCACAGATGGCAGTTTAGATATTTCCATGTTTATACAGATGACAGTGTAGATATTTCCATGTTTATACAGATCACGGTGTAAATATTTCCATGTTTATAGAGATAGCGGTGTATATATTTCCATGTTTATACAGAAGCGGTGTAGATATTTCCATGTATAAACAGATGTCTGTGTATATATTTCCATGTTTAAACAGATGGCGGTGTAGATATTTCCTTTTTTATACAAACAGCGGTGTAGTTATTTCCATGTTTATACAGATAGCGGTGTAGATATTTCCATGTATGTACAGATGGCTGTGTAGATATTTCCGTGTTTATACAGATGGCGGTGTAGATATTTCCATGTTTATACCGATATCTTTGTATTTCCATGTTTATACAGATGGCGGTGTAGATATTTCGATGTTTATAGAGATAGCAGTGGAGATATTTACATGTTTATAGAGATAGCGGTGTAGATATTTCCACGTTTATACTGATCGCGGTGTAGATATTTCCATGTTTATAGAGATGGCGATGTAGATATTTCCATGTTCATAGAGATAGCGGTGTTGATTTTTCCATGTTTATAGAGATAGCGGTGTGGATATTTCCATGTTCATACAGATAGGGGTGAAGATATTTCCATGTTTATAGAGATGGCGGTGTAGATATTTCCATGTTTATACAGATCACGGTGTAGATATTTCCATGTTTATGCAGATCGCGGTGTAGATATTTCCATGTTTATACAGATCGCGGTGTTGATATTACCATGTTTAAAGGGATAGTGGTGCAAATATTTCCACATTTATACAGATAGCGGTGTAGTTATTAGCACGTTTATACAGATAGCGGTGTATATATTTCCATGTATAAACAGATGTCTGTGTATATATGTCCATGTTTAAACAGATGGCGGTGTAGATATTTCCTTGTTTATACAAATAGCGGTGTAGTTATTTCCATGTTTATACAGATCACGGTGTAGATATATCCTTGTTTATACAAATAGCGTTGTGGATATTTCCATGCTTAAACAGATAGCGGTGTAGATATTTCCTTGTTTATAGAAATATCGGTGAAGATATTTCCATGCTTATACAGATCACGGTGTAGATATTTCCTTGTTTATACAAGTAGCGGTGTAGTTATTTCCATGTTTATACAGATAGCGGTGTAGATATTTCCATGTTTTTACAGATATCGGTGTAGATATTTCCATGTTTACACAGATAGCGGTGTAGATATTTCCATCTTTCTACAGATGGCATTGTAGATATTTCCATGTTTATACAGATGGCGGTGTAGATATTTCCATGTTTATATAGATGGTGGTGTAGATATTACCATGTTTATACAGATAGCGGTGTAGATACTTCCATGTTTATACAGATCGTGGTGAAGTTATTTCCATGTTTATACAGATCGCGGTGTACATATTTCCATGTTTATACAGATCGCGGTGTAGATATTTCCATGTTTATACAGATAGCGGTGTAGATATTTCCATGTATATACAGATGACTCTGTAGATATTTCCATGTTTATACAGATGGCTGTGTAGATGTTTCCATGTTTATACAGATGACTTTGTAGGTATTTCCATGTTTATACTGATGGCGGTGTAGATATTTCCATGTTTATAGAGATAGCTGTGTAGATATTTCCAGGTTTATACAGATAGCAGTGTAAATATTTTCATGTTTATACAGATCGTAGTGTAGATATTTCCATGTTTAGACAGATACCGGTGTAGATATGTCCATGTTTATACAGACTGCAGTGTAGGTATTTCTAAGTTTATACAGATAGCGGTGAAGATATTTCGATGTTTGTACAGATGGCGGTGTTGATATTTCCGTCTGTACACAGATTGCCGTGTAGATATTTCCATCTTTATACAGATGGCGTTGTAGATATTTCCATGGATATGCAGATGGCGGTGTGGATATTTCCATGTTTATAGAGATAGCGGTGTAGGTATTTCCATGTTTATAGACATAGTGGTGTAGATATTTCCATGTTTATATAGATGGCGTTGTAGATATTTCCATGTTTATACCGATAGCGGTGTTGTTATTTCCACGTTTATACAGATAGCGATGTAGATATTTCCATGTTTATACAGCTCGCGGTGCAGATATTTATATCTTTATACAGATGGCATTGTAGATATTTCCTTATTCACACAGATGGCGGTGTAGATGTTTCCATGTTTATACAGATGGCGGAGTAGTTAGTTCCATGTTTATGGAGATGGCAGTGTCGATATTTTCATGTTTATATAGATGGCGGTGTAGATATTTCCATATTTATAGAGATTGCAGTGTAGATATTTACATGTTTATACAGATGGCTGTGTAGATATTTCCATGTGTATACAGATGTCAGTGCAGATATTTCCATGTTTATAGAGATAGCGGTGTAGATATTTCCATGTTTGTACAGATGGCGGTGTTGATATTTCCATATATACACTGATGGCCGTGTAGATATTTCCATGTTTATACAGATGGCGGCGTAGATATTTCCATGGACATGCAGATGGCGGTGTAGATATTTCCATGTTTATACAGATAGCGGTGTAGATATTTCCATGTTTTCACAGATGGTGGTGTAGATATTTCCGTGTTTATACACATGGCGGAGTAGATACTTCCATCTTTATGGAGATGGCAGTGTAGATATTTACATGTTTATAGAGATGGCGGTGTAGATATTTCCATATATATAGAGATAGCGGTGTAGATATTTCCATCTTTCTACAGATGGCAGTGTAGGTATTTCCATGTTTATACAGATGGCGGCGTAGATATTTCCATATTTAGACTCGTGTCTGTGTAGATATTTCCATGTGTATACAGATGGTATTGTAGGTATTTCCATGTTTATACAGATCGTGGTGTAGATATTTCCATGTTTATTCCGATAACTGTGTAGATATTTCCATGTTTTTAAAGATGGCAGTGTAGATATTTAAATGTTTATAGAGATGGCGCTGTAGATATTTCCATGTTTATACAGATAACGGTGGAGTTATTTCCATGTTTATAGAGATAGCGGTGTAGATATTTCCATGTTTATACAGATAGCGGTTTAGGTATTTCCATGTTTATACAGACCGCGATGCAGATATTTCCACGTTTGTACAGATGGCGTTGCTGATATCTCCATCTATACACAGATGACCATTTAGATATTTCCGTGTTTATACAGATGGCGGCACAGATATTTCCGTGGACATGTAGATGTCGTATTAGATATGTCCATGTTTACACAGATATCGGTGTAGTTATTTCCATGTTTATATAGATAGCGGTGTAGATATTTCCATGTATATACACATGGCTCTGTAGATATTTCCATGTTTATACAGATGGCGGTGAAGATATTTCCATGTTTATACCGATAACTTTGTAAGTATTTCCATGTTTATACAGATGGCGGTGTAGATATTTTGATGTTTATAGAGATTGCAGTGGAGATATTTCCATGTTTATACAGATAGCGGTGTAGATATTTCCACGTTTATACTGATCGCGGTGTAGATATTTCCATGTTTATAGAGATGGCGGTGTACATATTACCATGTTCATAGAGATAGCGGTGTTGATTTTTCCATGTTTATAGAGATAGCGCTGTGGATATTTCCATGTTTATACAGATAGGGGTGTAGATATTTCCATGTTTATAGAGATGGCGGTGGAGATATTTCCATGTTTATACAGATCACGGTGTAGATATTTCCATGTTTATACAGATAGCGGTGTAGATATTTCCATGTTTATACAGATCATGGTGTAGATATTTCCATTTTTATACAGATCGCGGTGTTGATATTACCATGTTTAAAGGGATAGTGGTGCAAATATTTCCACATTTATACAGATAGCGGTGTAGTTATTAGCATGTTTATACAGATAGCGGTGTATATATTTCCATGTATAAACAGATGTCTGTGTATATATTTCCATGATTAAACAGATGGCGGTGTAGATATTTCCTTGTTTATACAAATAGCGGTGTAGTTATTTCCATGTTTATACAGATCACGGTGTAGATATTTCCTTGTTTATACAAATAGCGGTTTGGATATTTCCATGCTTAAACAGATAGCGGTGTAGATATTTCCTTGTTTATAGAAATATCGGTGTAGATATTTCCATGTTTATACAGATCAAGGTGTAGATATTTCCTTGTTTATACAAGTAGCGGTGTAGTTATTTCCATGTTTATACAGATAGCGGTGTAGATATTTCCATGTATATACAGATGGCTCTGTAGATATTTCCATGTATATACAGATGGCTGTGTAGATGTTTCCATGTTTATAGAGATGACTTTGTAGGTATTTCCATGTTTATACAGATGGCGGTGTAGATATTTCCATGTTTATAGAGATAGCTGTGTAGATGTTTCCAGGTTTATACAGATAGCGGTGTAAATATTTCCATTATTATACAGATCGTAGTGTAGATATTTCCATGTTTAGACCGATACCGGTGTAGATATTTCCATGTTTATACAGATTGCAGTGTAGTTATTTCTAAGTTTATACAGATAGCGGTGAAGATATTTCGATGTTTGTACAGATGGCGGTGTTGATATTTCCGTCTGTACACAGATTGCGGTGTAGATATTTCCATCTTTATACTGATGGCGTTGTAGATATTTCCATTGATATGCAGATGGCGGTGTGGATATTTCCATGTTTTTAGAGATAGCGGTGTAGGTATTTCCATGTTTACACAAATAGCCATGGAGATATTTCTATGTTTACACAGAAATAGTTGCAGATATTTCCATGTTTATAAAGATAGCCGTGCAGATATTTCCATGTTTTTACAGATAGCGGTGTGGCTATTTAAATGTTTATATAGATAGCGGTGTGGGTAATTCCATGTTTATACAGATAGCGGTATAGATATTTCCATGTTTATAGAGATGACTGTCTAGATATTTCCATGTTTATACAGCTTTCCGTGTAGATATTTCCATTTTTATTCAGATGGTGGTGTAGATATTTCCATGTTTATACAGATGACTGTGAAGTTATTTCCATGTTAATACAGATGGCGGTGTAGATATTTCCATGTTTATTGAGATAGCGGTGTAGATATTTCCATGTTTGTTGAGATAGCGGTGTAAATATTTCCATATTTATACAGATAGTGGTGTAGATATTTCCATGTCTTTACAGACAGCGGTGAAGATACTTCCATCTTTATTCAGAGAGTGCTGTACATATTTCCATGCTTATACAGATCACTGTGTAGATATTTCCATGTTTATACAGATAACGTTGTAGATATTTCCATGTTTATACACATAGCGGTGTAGATATTTCCATGTGTGTACAGATGGCGGTGTTGATGTTTCCATCTGTACACAGATTGCCGTGTAGATATTTCCATCTTTATACTGATGGCGTTGTAGATATTTCCATGGATATGCAGATGGCGGTGTGGGTATTTCCATGTTTATAGAGAAAGCGGTGTAGGTATTTCCATGTTTATAGACATAGCGGTGTAGATATTTCCATGTTTATATAGATGGCGTTGCAGATATTTCCACTTTTATACAGCTCGCGGTGCAGATATTTATATCTTTATACAGATGGCATTGTAGATATTTCCTTATTCACAGAGATGGCGGTGTAGATGTTTCCATGTTTATACAGATGGCGGAGAAGTTAGTTCCATGTTTATGGAGATGGCAGTGTAGATATTTTCATGTTCATAGAGATGGCGGTGTAGATATTTCCTTGTTTACACAGATGACTGTATAGGTATTTCCATGTTTTTACAGATGGCAGTGCAGATATTTCCATGTTTATAGAGATAGCGGTGTAGATATTTCCATGTTTGTACAGATGGCGGTGTTGATATTTCCATCTCTACACAGATGGCCGTGTAGATATTTCCATGTTTATACAGATGGCGGCAGAGATATTTCCATGGACATGCAGATGGCGGTGTAGTTATTTCCATGTTTATACAGATAGCGGTGTACATATTTCCATGTTTACAAAGATGGAGGTGTAGATATTTCCGTGTTTATTCACATGGCGGAGTAGATACTTCCATCTTTATGGAGCTGGCAGTGTAGATATTTTCATGTTTATAGAGATGGCGGTGTAGATATTTCCATATTTATAGAGATAGCGGTGTAGGTATTTCCATCTTTCTACAGATGGCAGTGTAGATATTTCCATGTTTATACAGATGGCGGTGTAGATATTTCCATATTTATACAGATGTCTGTGTAGATATTTCCATGTGTATACAGATGGTATTGCAGCTATTTCCATGTTTATACAGATGGTGGTGTAGATATTTCCATGTTTATTCAGATGACTATGTAGATATTTCCATGTTTTTACAGATGGCAGTGTAGATATTTCAATGTTTACAGAGATGGCGCTGTAGATATTTCCATGTTTATACAGATAACGGTGGAGATATTTCCAAGTTTATACTGACAGCAGTATAGATATTTCCATGTTTATAGACATAGCGGTGTACATATTTCCATGTTTATAGAGACAGCGGTGTAGGTATTTCCATTTTTATACAGATAGCGGTGCAGATATATCCATGTTTATACAGATGCCTATGCAGATATTTCCATATTTATACAGAGGCTGTGTAGATATTTCTCTGTTTATACAGATGGCAGTGTAGATATTTCTATGTTCCTACACATGACTGTGTAGGTATTTCCATGTTTATATAGATGGCTTTGTAGATATTTCCATGTTTATAGAGATAGCGGTGCAGATATTTCCATGTTTATACAGATAGCGGTGTATATATTTCCATGTTTATACAGATCGCGGTGTAGATATTTCCATGTTTTTACAGATATTGGTGTAGATATTTGCATGTTTACACAGATTGCGGTGTAGATATTTCCATCTATCTACAGATGGCATTGTAGATATTTCCATGTTTATACAGAAGGCGGTGTAGATATTTCCATGTTTATATAGATGGTGGTGTAGATATTACCATGTTTATACAGATAGCGGTGGAGATATTTCCATGTATATACAGATCGTGGTGAAGATATTTCCATGTTTATACAGATCGCGGTGTAGACATTTCAATGTTTATACAGATCACTGTGTAGAGATTTCGATGTTTATACAGATAGCGATGTAGATATTTCCATATTTATACAGATGGCGGTGTAGATATTTCCATGTTTATATAGATGGCATTGTAGATATTTTCTTGTTTATGTAGATGGCATTGTAGATATCTCCATGTTTAAAGGGATGGCGGTGTATATATTTCCATGTTGATGGAGATAGCGGTGTAGATATTTCCATGTTTATAGAGATAGCGGTGTAGTTATTTCCATGTTTATAGAGATAGCGGTGTAGATATTTCCATATTTCTACAGATGACTGTGTAGATATTTCCATGTTTGTACAGACGGCATTGTAGAAATTTCCATGTTCACACACATGAATGTATAGGTATTTCCATGTTTTTACAGATGGCAGTGAAGATATTTCCATGTTTATAGAGATAGCGGCGTAGATATTTCCATGTTTGTACAGATGGCGGTGTTGATATTTCCAACTATACACAGATGGCCTTTTAGATATTTCCATGTTTATACAGATGGCGGCATAGTTATTTCCATGGACATGCAGATGGCGTTGTAGTTATTTCCATGTTTATACAGATAGCGGTGTAGATATTTCCATGTTTACACAGATGGTGGTGTAGATATTTCCGTGTTTATTCACATGGTGGAGTAGATATTTCCATCTTTATGGAGCTGGCAGTGTAGATATATTCATGTTTATAGAGATGGCGGTTTAGATATTTCCATATTTATAGAGATAGCGGTGTAGGTATTTCCATCTTTCTACAGATGGCAGTGTAGATATTTCCATGTTTATACAGATCGCAGTGTAGATATTTCCATATTTACACAGATGTCTGTGTAGATATTTCCATGTGTATACAGATGGTATTGTAGGTATTTCCATGTTTATACAGACAGCAGTGGAGATATTTCCATGTTTTTACGCATAGCTGTGTACATATTTCCATGTTTATAGAGACAGCGGTGTAGGTATTTCCATGTTTATACAGATAGCGGTGCAGATATTTCCATGTTTACACAGATGCCTATGCAGATATTTCCATATTTATACAGAGGGCTGTGTAGATATTTCTATGTTTATACAGATGGCAGTGTAGATATTTCCATGTCCCTACACATGACTGTGTAGGTATTTCCATGTTTATACAGATGGCTTTGTAGATATTTCCATGTTTATAGAGATAGCGGTGCAGATATTTCCATGTTTATACAGATAGCTGTGTATATATTTCCAGGTTTATACAGATCGTGGTGTTGATATTTCCATGTTTATACAGATACCGGTGTAGATATTTCCATGTTTATAGAGATAGCAGTGTAGATATTTCCATGTTTGTACAGATGGCGGTGTAGATGTTTCCATCTATACACAGATTGCCGTGTAGGTATTTCCATGTGTATACAGATGCCATTGTAGATATTTCCATGTTTATACAGATGGTGGTTTAGATATTTCCATGTTTCCACAGATGACTGTATTGGTATTTCCATGTTTATACAGATGGCATTGTATATATTTCCATGTTTATAGAGATAGCGGTGTAGATATTTCCATATTTATACAGATAACGGTGTTGAAATTTCCATGTTTATACAGATATCGGTGTAAATATTTCCATGTTTATACAGATCACGGTGTAGCTATTTCCATGTTAATAGAGTTAGCGGTGTATATATTTCCATGTTTATACAGATAGCGGTATAGATATTTCCATGTTTTTACAGATATCGGTGTACATATTTCCATGTTTACACAGATTGCGGTGTAGATATTTCCATCTTTCTACAGAAGGCATTGTAGATATTTCCATTTTTATACAGATGGCGGTGTAGATATTTCCATGTTTATATAGATGGTGGTGTAGATATTACCATGTTTATACAGATAGCGGTGTAGATATTTCCATGTTTATACAAGTCGTGCTGAAGATATTTCCATGTTTATACAGATCGCGGTGTAGATATTTCCATGTTTATACAGATCGCGATGTAGATATTTCCATGTTTATACAGATAGCGATGTAGATATTTCCATGTTTATACAGATAGCGGTGTAGATATTTCCATGTTTATAGAGATAGCTTTGTAGGTATTTCCATGTTTATAGACATAGCGGTGTAGATATTTCCATGTTTATATAGATGGCGTTGTAGATATTTCCATGTTTATACTGATAGCGGTGTTGGTATTTCCACGTTTATACAGATAGCGATGTAGATATTTCCATGTTTATACAGCTCGCGGTGCAGATATTTATACCTTTATACAGATGGCATTGTAGATACTTCCTTATTCACACAGATGGCTGTGTAGATGTTTCCCTGTTTATACAGATGGCGGAGTAGTTAGTTCCATGTTTATGGAGATGGCAGTGTAGATATTTTCATGTTTATAGAGATGGCGGTGTAGATATTTCCATGTTTACACAGATAGCAGTGTAGATATTTACATGTTTATACAGATGGCTGTGTAGATATTTCCATGTTTATAAAAATGACTGTGTAGATATTTCCATATTTATACAGATGTCTGCGTAGATATTTCCATGTGTATACAGATGTCTGTGTAGATATTTCCATGTGTATACAGATGGTATTGTAGGTATTTCCATGTTTATACAGATGGTGGTGTAGATATTTCCATGTTTATAGAGATGACTGTGTAGATATTTCGATGTTTTTACAGTTGGCAGTGTGGATATTTCAATGTTTATAGAGATGGCGCTGTAGATATTTCCATGTTTATACAGATCGCGGTGTAGTTATTTCCATGTTTATACAGATAGCGGTGTAGATATTTCCATGTTTTTACAGATATCGGTGTAGTTATTTCCATGTTTACACAGATTGCGGTGTAGATATTTCCATCTTTCTACAGATGGCATTGTAGATATTTCCATGTTTATACAGATGGCGGTGTAGATATTTCCATGTTTATATAGATGGTGGTGTAGATATTACCATGTTTATACAGATAGTGGTGTAGATATTTCCATGTTTATACAGATCGTGGTGAAGATATTTCCATGTTTATACAGATAGCGGTGTAGATATTTCCATGTTTATAGAGATAGCGGTGTAGGTATTTCCATGTTTATAGACATAGCGGTGTAGATATTTCCATGTTTACATAGATGGCGTTGTAGATATTTCCACATTAATACCGATAGCGGTGTTGTTATTTCCACGTTTATACCGATAGTGATGTAGATATTTCCATGTTTATACAGCTCGCGGTGCAGATATTTATATCTTTATACAGATGGCATTGTAGATATTTCCTTATTCACACAGATGGCGGTGTAGATGTTTCCATGTTTATAGAGATGGCGGAGTAGTTAGTTCCATGTTTATGGAGATGGCAGTGTAGATATTTTCATGTTTATAGAGATGGCGGTGTAGATATTTCCATATTTATAGAGATAGCGGTGTACATACTTCCATCTTTCTACAAATGGCAGCGTAGATATTTCCATGTTTATACAGATGGCAGTGTAGATATTTCCATATTTATACAAATGTCTGTGTAGATATTTCCATGTGTATACAGATGGAATTGTAGTTATTTCCATGTTTATACAGATGGTGGTGTAGATATTTCCATGTTTATTCAGATGACTGTGTAGATATTTCCATGTTTTTACAGATGGCAGTGTAGATATTTCAATGTTTATAGAGATGGCGCTGTAGATATTTCCATGTTTATACAGATCACGGTGTATTTATTTCGATGTTTATACAGATTGCGGTGTAGATATTTCCATGTTTTTACAGATATTGGTGTAGATATTTCCATGTTTACACAGATTGCGGTGTAGATATTTCCATCTTTCTACAGATGGCATTGTAGATATTTCCATGTTTATACAGATGGCGGTGTAGATATTTCCATGTTTATATAGATGGTTGTGTAGATATTACCATGTTTATACAGATAGCGGTTTAGATATTTCCATGTTTATTCAGATCGTGTTGTAGATATTTCCATGTTTATACAGATTGCGTTGTAGATATTTACATGTTTATAAAGATAGCGGTGTAGATATTTCCATGTTTATACAGATAGCTGTGTAAATGTTTACAAGTTTATAGGGATAGCGGTGTAGATATTCCCACGTTTATACAGATAGCGGTGTAGATATTTCCACGTTTATACAGATAGCGGTGAAGATATTTCCACTTTTATACAGATTGCGGTGTAGAAATTTCCAAGTTTATACATATAGCGGTGCAGATATTTCCAAGTTTATACACATACCGGTGTAGATATTTCCATGTTTATACAGATAGCAGTGTAGATATTTCCACGCTTGTAGACATAGCGATGTAGATATTTCCACGTCTATACAGATAGCGGTGTAGGTATTTCCACATTAATACAGATAACGGTGTAGATATTTCCAGGTTTATAGAGACAGCGGTGTAGATATTTCCATGTTTATAGACATAGCGTTGTAGATATTTCCATGTTTATACAGATAGCAGTGTAGATATTTCCGTGTTTATACAGTCAGTGGTGTAGATATTTCCCTGTTTAAACAGATAGCCGTGTATATATTTCCATGTTTATACAGACAGCGGTGTAGATATTTCCATGTTTTACAGATGGTGGTGTAGATATTTCAATGTTTATAGAGATAGCGGTGTGGATATTTCCATGTTTATAGAGATAGCTTTGTAAATATTTCCATGTTTATACAGATAGCGGTGTAAGTATTTGCATGTTTATAGAGATAGCGGTGTAGATATTTCCTCATTTATACTTATAGCGGTGTAGATATTTCCACATTTATACTTATAGCGGTGTAGATATTTCCAGGTTTATAGAGTTAGCGTTGTAGATGTTCCCACGTTTATGGAGATAGCGGTGTAGATATTTCCATGTTTTTAGAGATAGCGGTGTATATATTTCCACGTTTATAGAGATAGCGGTGTAGATATTTCCATGTTTCTAGAGACAGCGGTGTAGATATTTCCATGTTCATAGAGATACCGGTGTAGATATTTCCATGTTTATAGAGACAGTGATGTAGATATTTGCGTGTTTATAGAGATAGCATTGTAAATATTTCCTTGTTTATAGAGACAGTGGTGTAGATATTTCCATGTTTATACAGATAGAGGTGTAGATATTTCCATGTTTATAGAGACAGCAGTGTAGATATTTCCATGTTTATACAGATAGCGGTGTAGGTATTTCCATGTTTATAGAGATAGCGGTGTAGATATTTCCATGTTTATAGAGATAGCGGTGTAGATATTTACATGTTTATAGAGATGGCGGTGTAGATGTTTCCATGTTTATAGAGATAGTGGTGTAGATAATTCCATGTTTATAGAGATAGCGGTGTAGGTAATTCCATGTTTATAAAGATAGCGGTGTAGTTATTACCATGTTGGTACAGATGGATGTGTAGATATTTCCATGTATATACTGATGGCATTGTAGGTATTTCCATGTGTACACAGATGGCAGTGTAGATATTTCCAAGTTTATACAGATGGTGGTGTAGATATTTCCATGCTTACAGACGACTGTGTAGATAGTTCCATGTTTATACAGATCACTGTGTAGATATGTCCATGTTTTCACAGATAGTGGTGTAGATATTTCCATGTTTATACAGAAAACGGTGTAGTTATTTCCATGTATATACAGATGGCGGTGTAGATATTTCCGTGTTTATACAGATACCGGTGTAGATATTTCCATATTTATACAGATGGAAGAGTAGAGATTTCTATGTTTACACAGATAGCAGTGTAGATTTTTCCATGTTTAAACTGATGGAGTTGTAGATATTTCCATGTTTATACAGATGACTGTGTACATATTTCCATGTTTTTACAAATGGCGGTGTAGATATTCCCATGTTTATAGAGATGGCAGTGTGGATATTTCCATGATTATACAAATGGCGGTGTTGATATTTCCATGTTTATAGAGATGGCGGTGTAGATATTTCCATGTTCATACAGATGGTGCAGATATTTAGATGTTTATGCAGAAGGCGGTGTAGATATTTCGAAATTTAGAGAGATAGCGGTGTAGATATTTCCATATTTATATAGAAAGCGGTGTAGATATTTCCATGTTTATACAGATGACGGTGTAGATATTTCCAGGTTTATGCAGATGGCAGTGTAGATATTTCCATGTTTATAGAGATAGCGATGTAGTTATTTCTATGTTTTTACAGATAGCGATGTAGATATTTCCATATTTATAGAGATAGAGGGGTAGTTATTTCCATATTTATACATATAGCGTTGTAGATATTTCCATGTTTATGCAGATAACGGTGTAGATATTTCCATGTTTATACAGATAGTGGTGTAGATATTTCCATGTTTATAGAGATAGCAGTGTTGGTAATTCCATGTTTATAGAGACAGCGGTGTAGTTACTTCCATGTTGATACAGATGGCTTTGTAGATATTTCCATGTGTATACAGATTGCAGTGTAGTTATTTCCATGTGTACACAGATGGCATTGAAGTTATTTCCAAGTTTATACAGATGGTGGTGTAGATATTTACATGTTTATACAGATGACTCTGAAGATATTTCCATTTTCTTACAGATGGCGGTGTAGTTATTTCGATGTTTATAGAGACAGCGGTGTAGATATTTCCATGTTTATACAGATAGCGGTGTAGATATTTCCATATTTATACAGAAAGCGGTGTAGATATTTCCATGTTTACACAGATGACGATGTAGATATTTCCACGTTTTTCAGATGGCGGTGCAGATATTTCCATGTTTAAAGAGATAGCAGTGCAGTTATTTCTATGTTTATGCAGATAGCGATGTAGATATTTGAATGTTTATAGAGATAGCAGTGTAGTTATTTCCATATTTATACATATAGCGGTGTAGATATTTCCATGTTTATACAGATAGCGGTGTTAATATTTCCATGTTTATACAGATAGTGGTGTAGATATTTCCATGTTTATACAGACTGGAGGGGAAATATTTCCATGTTTATACAGATAGCGGTGTAGATATTTCCAGGTTTATACAGATGGCGGTGTAGATATTTCCATGTTTATAGAGATAGCGGGGTAGATATTTCCATGTTAATACAGATGGCAGTGTAGATGTTTCCATGTGTATACACATGGCAGTGTATATATTTCCGTGTTTATAGAGATGGAGGTGTAGATATTTCCATGTTTATACAGATGACTGTGTACATATTTCCATGTTTTTACAGATGACGGTGTAGGTTTTTCCATGTTTATAGAGATGGCGGTTTGGCTATTTCCATGTTTATGCAGATAACGGTGTAGCTATTTCCATATTTATAGAGATGGCTGTGTAGATATTTCCATGTTTATACAGATGGCGGTGTAGATATTTCCATGTTTATATAGATGACGGTGTAGATATTTCCATGTTTATACATATGGCGGTGTGGATATTTCCATGTTTTTACAGATAGCTGTGTAAATATTTCCATGTTTATACAGATAGCGGTGTAGATATTTCCATGTTTACACAGACAGCGGTGTAGATATTTCCATCTTTGCACAGATTGCACTGTAGAAATTTTCATCTTTACAGAGGTAGCGGTGTAGTTATTTCCATGTTTATAGAGATTGCGGTGTAGATATTTCCACATTTACACAGATAATGGTGTAGATATTTCCATATACATAGAGAGGACTGTGTAGATGTTTCCAGGTTTATACAGATGGCGTTGTAGCCATTTCCATGTTTATACAGATAGTGGTTGAGATATTTCCATGTTTATACAGATGACTGTGTAGTTATTTCCATGTTTATACAGATGGCGGTGTACAAATTTCCATGTTTATACAGATAGCGGTGTAGATATTTCCATGTATATACAGATAGCGCTGTAGATATTTCCATGTTTATACTGATAGCAGTGGAGATATTTACATGTTTATGCAAATGGCGGTGTAGATGTTTCCATGTTTATACAATTAGCGGTGTAGGTATTTCCATGTTTATAGAGATAGCGGTGCAGATATTTCCATGTTTATACAGATGGCTGTGTAGTTATTTCCATGTGTATACAGATGGCACTGTAGATATTTCCATGTGTATACAGATAGAGGTGTGGATATTTCCATGTTTATACAGATGACTGTGTACATATTTCCATGTTTTTACAGATGGCGGTGTAGATATTTCCATGTTTATGCAGACGGCAGTGTGGATATTTCCATGATTATACAGATGGCAGTGCTGATATTTCCATGTTTGTACAGCTGGCTGTGTAGATATTTCCATGTTTATACAGATAGCGCTATGGCTATTTCAAAGTTTACACAGATAACGGTGTGGCTGTTTCCATACTTATACAGACGGCTGAGTAGATAATTCCATGTTTATACAGATGGCGGTGTAGATAATTCCTTGTTTATACAGATAGCGGTGTAGATATTTCCATGTTTATACAGATAGTGGTGGAAATATTTGCATGTTTATACAGATGGCGGTATAGATATTTCCATGTTTATAGAGATTGCGATATAGGTATTTCCATGTTTATAGAGATAGCGGTGTAGATATTTCCATGTTTATAAAGATTGCGGTGTAGATATTTCCATGTTTATACAGATAGCAGTGTAGATATTTCCATGTTTATACAGATGGCTGTGTAGATGTTTCCATGTGTATACACATGGCAGTGTAGATATTTCCATGTGTATACAGATGGCAGTGTAGATATTTCCATGTTTATACAGACGAAAGTGCGGATGTTTCCATGTTTACAAACATGACTGTGTAGATATTTCCATGTTCATAGAGATAGCGTTGTGGCTATTTCCATGTTTATACAGATAGCGGTGTAGCTATTTCCATGTTTGTACAGATAGCGGTGTAGCTATTTCCATGTTTATACAGATGGCAGTGTAGATATTTCCATGTTTATACTGATGGTGGTGTAGATATTTCCATGTTAATACTGATGACTGTGTAGTTATTTCCATGTTTAAGCAGATGGCGGTGTAGATATTTCCATGTTTATAGAGATAGCCGTGTAGGTATTTCCATGTTTATACAGATACGGGTGTAGGCATTTTCATGTTTATAGAGATACCCGTGTGGATATTTCCAAATTTATACAGATCGTGGTGTAGATATCTCCATGTTTATACACATAACAGTGTAGATATTTCCATGTTTATACAGGTCGTGGTGTAGATATGTCCATGTTTACACAGATCGCGGTGTAGATATTTCCATCTTTCTACAGATGGCAGTGTAGATATTTCTATGTTTATACAGATGGCGGTGAAGATATTTCCACGTTTATACAGATGGCGGTGTAGTTATTTCCCTGTTTATGTAGACGGCGGTGTAGATATTTCCATGATTATACAGATAGCGATGTAGATATTTTCCTGTTTATACAGATGGCGATGTAGATATTTCCATGTTTATAAAGGTAGCGGTGTAGATAGTTCCATGTTTATACAGATAGCGGTGGAGGTGTTTCCATGTTTATAGAGATAGCGATGTAGATATTTCCGTGTTTATATAGATAGTGGTATAGATATTTGCATGTTTATACAGATAGCATTGTAGGTATTTCCATGTTTAGTCAGATAGCGGTGTAGATATTTCCATGTTTATACAGATAGCGGTGTAGATATTTCCAAGTTTATACAGATAGTGGTGTAGATATTTCCAGGTTTATACAGATAGCGGTGTAGGTATTTCCATCTTTATACAGATGACGGTGTAGATATTTCCATGTTTATACAAATGACTTTGTAGATATTTCCACGTTTACAAAGATGGCGGTGTAGATATTTCCATGTTTATACAGATAACAGTGTATTTCATTCTATGTTTATACAGATAGCGGTGTAGATATCTCCATGGTTATAGAGATAGTGGTGTAGTTATTTCCAAATTTATACATATAGAGGTGTAGATATTTCCATGATTATACAGACAGCGGTGTAGATATTTCCATGTTTATAGAGATAGCGGTTTGGCTATTTCCATTTTTATACAGATAGCGGTGTAGCTATTTCCATGTTTATAGAGATGGCTGTGTAGATATTTCCATGTTTATACCTATGGCAGTGTAGATATTTCCATTATTATACAGATGCTGGTGTAGGTATTTCCATGTTTATAGAGCTCGCGATGTGTATATTTACATCTTTATACAGATGGCAGTGTAGATATTTCCATGTTTATACAAATGTCCGTGTAGATAGTTACATGTTTATGGAGATGGCAGTGTAGATATTTTCATGTTTATAGAGATGGCGGTGTAGATATTTCCATGTTTGTAGAGATACTTGTGTAGATATTTCCATGTTTATTGAGATAGCAGTGTTGCTATTTCCATGTAAATAGAGATACCGGTGTAGATATTTCCATGTTTATAAATATAGCGGTGCAGGTATTTCCATGTTTATAGAGATAATGGTGTAGATATTTCCATGTTTATACAGATAGCTGTGTAGGTATTTCCATGTGTATACAGATGGCAGCGTAGATATTTTCAAGTTTACACAGACGGTAGTGTAGATACTTCCATGTTTATACAGATGACTTTGTAGATATTTCCAAGCTTTTACAGATGGCGGTGTAGATATTTCCATGCTTATAGAGACAGCGATGAAGATATTTCCATGTTTATACAGATAGCGGTGTAGATATTTCCATGTTTATACTGATAGCGGTGGAGATATTTCCAAGTTTATGCTGATTGCCGTGTAGATATTTCCATGTTTATACAGATAGCGGTGTAGGTATTTCCATGTTTATAAAGATGGTTGTGTAGATATTTCCATGTGTATATAGATGGCAGTGTAGATATTTCCATGTTTATACACATGGCAGTGTAGATATTTCCATCTTTATACACATGGAGATGTAGATATTTCCATGTTTTTCCAGATGGAGGTGTAGATATTTCCAAGTTTGTGCAGATAGCGGTGTGGCTCTTTCCATGTTTATACAGATAGCTGTGTAGATATTTCCATGTTTACACAGAGGGTTGTGTAGATATTTCCATGTTTACACAGATATTGTTGTAGATATTTCCATGTTTATACAGATAGCGTTGTAGATATTTCCATGTTTATAAAGATAGCGGTGTAGATATTTCCATGCTTATACAGATAGCGGTGTAGGTATTTCCATGTGTTTAGAGATAGCAGTGTAGATATTTCCATCTTTATACAGATGGCAGTGTAGATATTTCCATGTTTATACAGATAGTGGTGTAGATATTTCCATGTTTATACAGGTAGAGGTGTAAATATTTGCATCTTCATGAAGATCTCGGTGCAGATATTTCCATCTTTCTACAGATGAGAGTGTAGATGTTTCTATGTTTATAGAGACGGCAGTGTACATATTTCCATGTTTCTACAGATGGCGGTGTAGTTATTTCCATGTTTATGCTGATGGCGGTGTAGATATTTCCATGTTTATAGAGATGGCGTTTAAGATATTTCTATGTTTATAGAGATAGCGATGTAGATAATTCCATGTTTATGCATATAGCGGTGTAAGTATTTCCATGTTTATACAGAGAGCAGTGTAGATATTTCCATGCTTATACAGATAGCGGTGTAGATATTTCCATGTTTACAGAGATAGCGGTGTAGATATTTCCATATTTGCGCATATTGCGGTGAAGATATTTACATCTTTACATAGATAGCGGTGTAAATATTTCCATTTTTACACAGATAACTGTGAAGATATTCCCATGTTTACACAGATAGTGTTGTAGATATTACCATGTTTATACAGGTAGCGGTGTAGATATTTCCATGTTTACAAACATAGCGGTGTAGATATTTCCATGTTTATAGAGATGGCGCTGGGGATATTTCCATGTTCATTCAGATAGCGATGTACATATTGCCATGTTTATACACATAGCGGTGTAGATATTTCCATGTTTATACAGATAGCGGTGGAGATATTTCCATGTTTATACAGTTAGCGGTGGAGATATTTCCATGTTTATAGAGATAGCATTGGAGATATTTCCATGTTTATACAGATAGCGGTGTGTATATTTCTATGTTTATACACAAGGCGGTGTATATATTTCCAAGTTTATGAAGATAGCGGTGTAGATATTTCCATGTTTATACAGATAGTGGTGTACATATTTTCATGTTTATACAGATGGCTGTGTAGATATTTCCATGTGTATACAAATGGCAGTGTAGCTATTTCCATGTTTATACAGATGGAGGTGTAGATATTTCCAAGTTTATACAGATGACTGTCTAGATATCTTCATGTTTTTACAGATGGCGGTGTAGATATTTCCATGTTTATACAGATAGCGGTGTCGCTATTTCTATGTTTATACAGATAGCAGTGTAGCTATTTCCATGTTTATAGAGATAGCTGTGTGCATATTTCCATGTTTATACTGATAGCAGTGAAGATATTTCCATGTTTATACAGATGGCAGTGTAGATATTTCCATGTTTATACAGACAGTGGTGTAGACTTTTCCATGTTTATACAGATGACTGTGTAGGTATTTCCATGTTAATACAGATGGCGGTGTAGATATTTCCATGTTTTTAGAGATAGCCATGTAGATATTTCCATGTTTATAAAGATAGCAGTGTAGGCATTTCCATGTTTATAGAGACAGCATTGTAGGTATTTCAATATTTATAGAGATAGCAGAGTAGATTTTTCCAAGTTTATACAGATAGCGGTGTAGATATTTCCATGTATATGCAGATAGCGGTGTAGATACTTCCATATTTATACTGATAGCGGTGTAGATATTTCCAGGTTTATACAGATGGCGGTGTAGTTATTTCCATGTTTATGCTGATGGCGGTGTAGATGCTTCCATATTCATACTGATAGCGGTGTAGATATTTCCAGGTTTATACAGATGGCGGTTTAGATATTTCCATGTTCATACAGATAGCGGTGGAGATATTTCCATGTTTATTCAGATAGCGATGTAGATTTTCCCATGTTTATACAGATAGTGCTGTGTACATTTCCATGTGTATACAGATGGCAGTGTGGATATTTCCATGTTTATACAGATGACCGTTTAGCTATTTCCATGTTTTTACAGATGTCGTTGTAGATATTTCCATGTTTATAGAGATTTCGGTGTGGCTATTTCCATGTTCATACAGAAAGCGGTGTAGATATTTCCATTTATATATAGATGGCTTTGTAGATATTTCCATGTTTATACAGATGGCAGTGTAGATATTTCCATGTTCATACAGACGGTGGTGTAGCTATTACCATGTTTATACAGATGACTCTGTAGTTATTTCCATGTTTATACAGAAGGCACTTTAGATATTTCCATGTTTACATAGATAACCATGTAGATATCTCCATGCTTATACAGATAGCGATGTAGATATTTCCATGATTATAGAGATAGCGCTGTAGATATTTCCATATTTATACAGATAGTGGTGTAGTTATTTCCATATTTGTACAGATAGCTGTGTAGATGTTTCCATGTTTATTCAGATGTTGCTGTAGATATTTCCATGATTACACAGATAGCGGTGTGTCTATTTCCATGTTTATACAGATGGCAGTGTATATATTTCCATGTTTTTTACGGATAGTGGTGTAGATATTTCCATGTTTATACTGATAGCGGTGTAGATATTTCCATGTTTATACAAATTGCGGTGTAGGTATTTCCATGTTTATAGAGATAGTGGTGTAGATATTTCCATGTTTATAGACATACCCATGTAGATATTTCCATGTTTATACAGATACCTGTGTAGACATTTCCATGTTTATAGAGATAGCGGTGCAGATATATCCATATTTATACAGATAGCGGTGTAGATATTTCAATGTTTATACAGATTGCGGTGTAGTTATTTCCTTGTTTATATAGATAGCTGTGTAGATATTTCCAAGTTTATAGAGATAGCCATGTAGATATTTCCATGTTTATGCAGATAGCGGTGTAAACATTTCCAAGTTTATAGAGATAGCGGTATAGATATTTCCATGTTTATACAGATAGCGGTGTAGGTATTTCCATGTTTATACAGAGAGCGGTGTAGATATTTCCACGTTTATAAAGACAGTGGTGTAGATATATCCATGTTTATAGAGATAGCGGTGGAGATATATCCATGTTTATACAAATAGCGATGTAGATATTTCCATGTTTATACAGATTGCGAAGTAGATATTTCTATGTTTATACAGATAGCGGTGGAGATATTTCCTTCTTTATGCAGATGGCGGTGTAGATATTTCCAAGTTCATACAGATAGCGGTGTAGATATTTCCATGTTTATACAGATAGCAGTGTAGTTATTTCCATGTTTATAGAGATTGCGGTGTAGATATTTGCAGATTTATAAAGATGGCGGTGTAGTTATTTCCATGTTTATACAGATAGCAGTGTAGACGATTCCATGTATATAGAGATAGCGGTGTAGATATTTCCATATTTATACAGATAGCGGTGTAGATATTTCCATATTTATGCAGAGAGCTTTGTAGATACTCCATGATTATACAGATAACGGTGTAAATATTTCCATGTATATACAGATTGCGGTGTAGGTATTTCCTTGTTTATATAGATAGCTGTGTAGATATTTCCATGTTTATACAGATGGCAGTGTAGACATTTCCATGTTTATACAGATGGCATTGAAGTTATTTCCATGTTTATTCAGATGGAGATGTAGTTATTTCCATGTTTATACAGATGACTTTGTAGATATTTCCATGTTTTTACAGATGGCGGTGTAGATATTTCCATGTTTATACAGATAGCGGTGTGGCTATTTCCATGTTGATACAGATAGCGGTGTAGATATTTCCATGTTTATACATGTAGAGGTGTAGATATTTCCATGGTTATGAAAATCTCGGTGCAGATATTTCCAACTTTCTGCAGATGAGAGTGTAGATGTTTCTGTTTATGGAGACGGCGGTGTAGATATTTCCATGTTTATACAGATGGCGGTGTAGTTATTTCCATGTTTATGCTGATGGCGGTGTAGATATTTCCATGTTTATAGAGATGGCGTTTAAGATATTTCCATGGTTATAGAGATAGCGATGTAGAAAATTCCATGTTTATGCATATATCGTTGTAGGTATTTCCATGTTTATACAGAGAGCAGTGTAGATATTTCCATGCTTATACCGATAGCAGTGTAGATATTTCCATGTTTACAGAGATAGCGGTGTAGTTATTTCCATATTTGCGCATATTGTGGTGAAGATATTTCCATCTTTACACAGATATTGGTGTACATATTTCCATGTTTACACAGACAACTGTGAAGGTATTCCCATGTTTACACAGATAGTGTTGTAGATATTTACATGTTTATACAGATAGCTGTGTAGATATTTCTATGTTTATAAAAATAGCGGTGTAGATGTTTCCATCTTTATACAGATAGCAGTGTAGATATTTCCATGTTTATACAGATGGCGGTGTAGGTATTTCCATGTTTATAGAGAGAGCGGTGTAGATATTTCCATGTTTATACAGATGGCAGTGTACATATTTCCACATGAATACAGATGGCAGTGTAGATATTTCCATGTTTATACAGATGGAGGTGTAGATATTTCCATGTTTATGCAGATGACAGTGTAGATATTTCCATGTTTTTACAGAAGGCGGTGTAGATATTTCCATTTTTATACAGGGAGCGGTGTGGCTATTTCCATGTCTATACAGATTGCAGTGTAGATATTTCCATGTTTATAGAGATGGCTGTGCAGATATTTCCGTGTTTAAACCGATGGCCATGAAATATTCCATGTTTATACAGATAGAGGTGTAGATATTTCCATGTTTATACAGAAGATTGTGTAGTTATTTCCATGTTTATACAGATGGCGGTTTAGATATTTCCATGTTTATGAAGATAGCGGTGTAGACATTTCCATGTTCATAGAGATAGCGGTGTAGATATTTCCATATTTATACAGATAGCTGTGTTGGTATTTCCATGTTTATACAGATAGAGGTGTAGATATTTCCATGTTTATGCAGATGTCGGTGTAGATAATTCCATCTTTCTACAGATGGCTGTGTAGATATTTCAATGTTTATAGAGATGGCAGTTTTGATAATTCCATGTTTATACAGAAGGCGGTGAAGTTATTTCCATGTTTATGCTGATGGCGGTGTAGATATTTAAATGTTCATAGAGATGGCAGTGTAGATATTTCAAGGTTTGTAGAGATAGCATTGTAGATTATTCCATGTTTATAGAGATGGCGGTGTAGGTATTTCCATGTTTATAGAGTTAGTGGTGTAGATATTTCCATGTTTATACAGATAGACCTGTATATATTTCCATGTTTATACTGATAGTTGTGTTGGTAATTCCATGTTTATACAGATAGCAGTGTACAAATTTCCATGTTTCCACAGATGGCAGTGTAGATTGTTCCATGTTTATGGAGATGGCTGTGTAGATATTTTCATGTTTATAGACATGGCAGTGTAGATATTTCCATGTTTATAGAGATGGTGGTGTAGATATTTCCATGTATATACAGATGACTGTGTAGATATTTCCATGTTTATACAGATGGCGGTGTAGATATTTCCATGTTTATAGAGATAGCGGTGTAGATATTTCCATGTTTATACATATACCGGTGCAGATATTTCCATGTTTATAGAGATAGCGGTGTAAATATTTCCATGTTTGCACAGATTGCGGTGCAGATATTTCCATCTTTGCAAAAATAGCATTGTAGATATTTCCATGTTTACACAGATAGCTGTGTAGACATTTCCATGTTTACACAGATAGCGTTGTAGATATTTCCGTGTTTATACTGATAGCGGTGTAGATATTTCCATTACTATACAGATAGCTGTGTAGATGTCACCATGTTTATACAGATGATTGTGTAGGTATTTCCATGTTTATACAGATTGCGGTGTACATATTTCCATGTTTTTACAGATGGCTGTGTAGATATTTCCATGTATATGCAGATAGCGGTGTGCATATTTCCATGTTGATACAGACAGTGGTGTAGATATTACCATGTTCACAGATAGCGGTTTAGATATTTCCATCTTTGCACAGATTGCGGTGTAGATATTTTCGTCTTTACAAAGATAGCGGTGTAGATATTTCCATGTTTACACAGATTTCGGTGTAGGTATTTCCATGTTTACACAGATAGTGGTGTAGATATTTCCATGTTTATACAGATAACTGTGTAGCTATTTCCATGTTTTACAGAAGACCGTGTAGATATTTCTATGTTTATACAGATGGCGGTGCAGATATTTTCATGTTTATACAGATGGCGGTGTGGGTATTTCCTTTTTTATACAGATCGTGGTGTATATGTTTCCATGTTTTCACAGATAGCGGCGTAGAGATTTCCATGTTTACACAGATAGTGTTGTAGGTATTTCCATGTTTTTACAGACAGCCGTGTAGATATTTCCATTGTTATACAGATTGCAGTGTAGATGTTTCCATGTTTATACAGATAGCGGTGGAGATAGTTCCATGTTTATCCAGATCGTGGTGTAGACATTTCCATGTTTATGGAGATAGCGGTGTAGATATTTCGATATTTATACAGATAGCGGTGTAGATATTTCCATGTTTATTCAGATGGCGGTGTAGATATTTCCATGTTTATAAAGATGGTGTAGATATTTCCATGTTTATACTGACAGTGGTGTAGATATTTCTATGTTTATACAGATAGTGGCATAGATATTTAAATGTTTATACAGATAGCGGTGTAGATATCTCCATGTTTACAAAGATGGCGGTGTAGATAATTCCATATTTGCACAGATTTCGGTGTAGATATTTCCATCGTTACACAGATAGCGGTGTACATGGTTCCAAGTTTACACAGATAGCTGTGTAGATATTTCCATGTTTACACAGACAGTGTTGTAGATATTTCCATGTTTATACAGGTAGCGTTGTAGATATTTCCATGTTTATACAGATAGCGGTGGAGATCTTTCCATGTTTATACCGATGTCCATGGAGATATTTCCCTGTTTATACAGATGGCGGTGTAGATATTTCTAAGTTCATACAGATAGCGGTGTTGATATTTCCATGTTTATACAGATAGTGGTGTAGATAGTTGCATGTTTATACAGGTAGAGGTGTAGATATTTCCATGTTTATACAGATCGCGGTGTAGATATTTCCATGTTTATGCAGACGGCGGTGTAGATATTTCCATATTTATACAGATGGCGGTGTAGATATTTATATGTTTATAGAGATAGCGGTGTAGATAATTCCATGTTTATAGAGATGGTGGTGTAGATATTTCCATGTTTATAAAGATAGTGGAGTAGATATTTCCATGTTTATTCAGATAGTGGTGTAGATATTTCCATGCTTATACAAATAGTGGTGTTGATAT
Source organism: Pan troglodytes (assembly GCF_028858775.2). Lineage (NCBI taxonomy): Eukaryota > Metazoa > Chordata > Mammalia > Primates > Hominidae > Pan > Pan troglodytes. The sequence goes on from NC_072420.2 coordinate 50,719,131, forward strand.
TTCCATGTTTATACACATAGCGGTGTAGGCATTTCCATGTTTATTCTGCTCGCGGTGCAGGTATTACCATGTTTATACAGATGGCAGTGTAGGTATTTCCATGTTTATGCAGATAGCGGTGTAGATATTTCCATGTTTATACAGATAGCAGTGCATATCTTTCCATGTTTATAGAGATAGCGGTGTAGTTATTTCCATGTGTATTCAGATAGCGGTGCAGATGTTTCCAACTTTATACTGATGGCTGTGTAGATATTTCCATGAGTATACACATGGCAGTGTAGATATTTCCATGTTTATAGAGATGGTGGTGGAGATATTTCCAGGTATATACAGATGACTGTGTAGATATTTCCATGTTTATACAGATAACGGTGCAGATATTTCCATGTTTGTAGAGATACCGGTGTAAATATTTACATGTTTGCACAGATTGCGGTGCGGATATTTCCATCTTTACACAAATAGCGGTGTAGATATTTCCATGTTTACACAGATAGTGTTGTAGATATTTCCATGTTTATACAGATAGCGTTGTAGATATATAAATGTTTATACAGATAGCGGTGGAGATCTTTCCTTGTTTATACAAATGACCATGGAGATATTTCCCTGTTTATACAGATGGCCGTGTAGATATTTCTGAGTTCATACAGATAGCGGTGTAGATATTTCCATGTTTATACAGATAATTGTGTAGATATTTGCATGTTTATACAGGTAGAGGTGTAGATATTTCCATGTTTATATAGATCGCGGTGTAGATATTTCCATGTTTATGCAGACGGCGGTGTAGATATTTCCATGTTTATAGAGATGGCGGTGTAGATATTTCTATGTTTATAGAGATAGCGGTGTATATAATTCCAAGTTTATAGAGATGGTGATGTAGGTTTTTCCATGTTTATAGAAATAGTGGTGTAGATATTTGCATGTTTATTCAGATAGCGATGTAGATATTTCTATGTTTATACAGATAGCGGTGTTGATATTTCCATGTTTATACACATAGCGGGGTAGACATTTCCATGTTTATTCAGCTCGCAGTGTAGATATTTCCATGTTTATACAGATGTCATTGTAGGTTTTTCCATGTTTTTGCAGATAGCGGTGTAGATATTTCCATGTTTATACAGAGAGCGGTGTAGATATTTCCATTTTTATACAGATCGTGGTGTATATGTTTCCATGTTTATACAGATAGCGGTGTAGATATTTCCATGTTTACACAGATAGATGTGTAGATATTTCCATGTTTACACAGATAATGTTGTAGATATTTCCATGTTTATACAGACAGCGGTGTAGATATTTCCATGTTTATACAGATAGCGGTGTAGATGTTTCCATGTTTATACCGATCGCGGTGTAAATATTTCCATGTTTATGCAGATGTCGGTGTAGATATTTCCATGTTTATAGAGATGGCAGTGTAGATATTTCTATGTTTATTGAGATAGCAGTGTAGATAATTCCATGTTTATAGAGATGGTGGTGTAGGTATTTCCATGTTTATTCAGATAGAGGTGTACATATTTCCATGCTTATACAGATAGTGGTGTTGATATTTCCATGTTTATACACATAGCGGTGTAGACATTTCCATGATTATTCAGCTCGCGGTGCAGGTATTTCCATGTTTATACAGATGGCAGTGTAGGTATTTCCATGTTTATGCAGATAGCGGTGTAGTTATTTCCATGTTTATACAGATAGCAGTTTAGATTTTCCATGCTTATGGAGAGAGCGGTGTAGGTATTTCCATGTGTATTCAGATAGCGGTGCAGATGTTTCCAAGTTTATACTGACGGGTGTGTAGATATTTCCATGTGTATACACATGGCAGTGTAGATATTTCCATGTTTATAGAGATGGTGGTGTAGATATTTCCATGTATATACAGATGACTGTGTAGATATTTCCATGTTTATACAGATGGCTGTGTAGATATTTCCATGTTTGTTCAGATGGCGGTGTAGATATTTCCATGTTTATACAGATGGTGTAGATATTTCCATGTTTATACTGACAGTGGTGTAGATATTTCTATGTTTATACAGATAGTGGCGTAGATATTTAAATGTTTATACAGATAGCGGTGTAGATATCTCCATGTTTACAAAGATGGCGGTGTAGATAATTCCATATTTGCACAGATTTCGGTGTAGATATTTCCATCGTTACACAGATAGCGGTGTACATGTTTCCATGTTTACACAGATAGCTGTGTAGATATTTCCATGTTTACACAGACAGTGTTGTAGATATTTCCATGTTTATACAGGTAGCGTTGTAGATATTTCCATGTTTATACAGATAGCGATGTAGATATTTCCATGTTTATACCGATGACCATGGAGATATTTCCCTGTTTATACATATGGCGGTGTAGATATTTCTAAGTTCATACAGATAGCGGTGTTGATATTTCCATGTTTATACAGATAGTGGTGTAGATAGTTGCATGTTTATACAGGTAGAGGTGTAGATATTTCCATGTTTATACAGATCACGGTGTAGATATTTCCATGTTTATGCAGACGGCGGTGTAGATATTTCCATGTTTATAGAGATGGCGGTGTAGATATTTCTATGTTTATAGAGATAGCGGTGTAGATAATTCCATGTTTATAGAGATGGTGGTGTAGATATTTCCATGTTTATAAAGATAGTGGAGTAGATATTTCCATGTTTATTCAGATAGCGGTGTAGATATTTCCATGCTTATACACATAGTGGTGTTGATATTTCCATGTTTATACACATAGCAGTGTATGCATTTCCATGTTTATTCTGCTCGCGGTGCAGGTATTACCATGTTTATACAGATGGCAGTGTAGGTATTTCCATGTTTATGCAGATAGCGGTGTAGATATTTCCATGTTTATACAGATAGCAGTGCATATCTTTCCATGTTTATAGAGATAGCGGTGTAGTTATTTCCATGTGTATTCAGATAGCAGTGCAGATGTTTCCAACTTTATACTGATGGCTGTGTAGATATTTCCATGAGTATACACATGGCAGTGTAGATATTTCCATGTTTATAGAGATGGTGGTGGACATATTTCCATGTATATACAGATGACCGTGTAGATATTTCTATGTTTATACAGATGGCTGTGCAGATATTTTCATGTTTATACAGATGGCTGTGTTGATATTACCCTGTTTACACAGATAGCGGTTTAGTTATTTCCATCTTTGCACAGATTGTGATGTAGATATTTCTATCTTTACAAAGATAGTAGTGTTGATATTTCCTTTTTTACACAGATTGCCGTGTAGATATTTCCCTGTTTACACAGATAGTGGTGTAGATGTTTCCATGTTGATACAGATAACTGTGTAGGTATTTCCATGTTTATACAGATGGCAGTGTAGATATTTGCATGTTTATACAGATGGCGGTGCAGATATTATCATGCTTATACAGATGGCGGTGTAGATATTTCCATGTTTATGCAGATGGCGGTGTAGATATTTCCATGTTTTTGGAGATGGCGGTGTAGATATTTCTATGTTTGTAGAGATAGCGGTGTAGATATTTCCATGTGTATAAAGATGGCAGTATACGTATTTCCATGTTTATAGAAATAGCGGTGCAGATATTTCCATGTTTATACAGATAGCGGTGTAGATATTTCCACGTTTATAGAGATAGTGGTGTTGGTATGTCCATTTTTATACGGATAGCGGTGTAGATATTTCCATGTTTATACAGCTCGCGGTGTACATATTTCCATCTTTATACAGATGGAAGTGTAGCTATTTACATGTTTATGCAGATAGCCGTGTAGATATTTCCATGTTTATACAGATAGGTGTAGATATTTCCATGTTTATACACATGACTGTGTAGATATTTCCATGTTTTCACACATGGTGGTGTAGATATTTCCATGTTTATACAGAGAGCAGTGCAGATATTTACATTTTTAAAGAGATAGCGGTGTAGATATTTCCATTTTTGCACAGATTGCGGTGTAGGTATTTCCATCTTTACATAGATAGCGGTGTAGATATTTCCATGTTTACACAGATAGCTGTCTGGATATTTCCATGTTTACACTGATAGCTTTGTAGATATTTCCATGTTTATACAGATAACAGTGTAGATATTTCCATTTTTGTAGAGATCGCGGTGCAGATATTTCCATGTTTATACAGATAGCGGTGGAGATATTTCCATGTTTATACAGATAGCGGTGGAGATATTTCCATGTTTATAGAGATGGCGGTGTAGATATTTCCATGTTTATACAGATGGCGCTGTAGATATTTCCATGTTTACACAGATAATGTTGTAGATATTTCCATGTTTATACTGACAGCGGTGTAGATATTTCCATGTTTATACAGATAGCGGTGTAGATGTTTCCATGTTTATACCGATCGCGGTGTAAATATTTCCATGTTTATGCAGATGTCGGTGTAGATATTTCCATGTTTATAGAGATGGCAGTGTAGATATTTCTATGTTTATTGAGATAGCAGTGTAGATAATTCCATGTTTATAGAGATGGTGGTGTAGGTATTTCCATGTTTATTCAGATAGAGGTGTACATATTTCCATGCTTATACAGATAGTGGTGTTGATATTTCCATGTTTATACACATAGCGGTGTAGACATTTCCATGATTATTCAGCTCGCGGTGCAGGTATTTCCATGTTTATACAGATGGCAGTGTAGGTATTTCCATGTTTATGCAGATAGCGGTGTAGTTATTTCCATGTTTATACAGATAGCAGTTTAGATTTTCCATGCTTATGGAGAGAGCGGTGTAGGTATTTCCATGTGTATTCATATAGCGGTGCAGATGTTTCCAAGTTTATACTGACGGGTGTGTAGATATTTCCATGTGTATACACATGGCAGTGTAGATATTTCCATGTTTATAGAGATGGTGGTGTAGATATTTCCATGTATATACAGATGACTGTGTAGATATTTCCATGTTTATACAGATGGCGGTGTAGATATTTCCATGTTTGTTCAGATGGCGGTGTAGATATTTCCATGTTTATACAGATGGTGTAGATATTTCCATGTTTATACTGACAGTGGTGTAGATATTTCTATGTTTATACAGATAGTGGCGTAGATATTTAAATGTTTATACAGATAGCGGTGTAGATATCTCCATGTTTACAAAGATGGCGGTGTAGATAATTCCATATTTGCACAGATTTCGGTGTAGATATTTCCATCGTTACACAGATAGCGGTGTACATGTTTCCATGTTTACACAGATAGCTGTGTAGATATTTCCATGTTTACACAGACAGTGTTGTAGATATTTCCATGTTTATACAGGTAGCGTTGTAGATATTTCCATGTTTATACAGATAGCGATGTAGATATTTCCATGTTTATACCGATGACCATGGAGATATTTCCCTGTTTATACATATGGCGGTGTAGATATTTCTAAGTTCATACAGATAGCGGTGTTGATATTTCCATGTTTATACAGATAGTGGTGTAGATAGTTGCATGTTTATACAGGTAGAGGTGTAGATATTTCCATGTTTATACAGATCACGGTGTAGATATTTCCATGTTTATGCAGACGGCGGTGTAGATATTTCCATGTTTATAGAGATGGCGGTGTAGATATTTCTATGTTTATAGAGATAGCGGTGTAGATAATTCCATGTTTATAGAGATGGTGGTGTAGATATTTCCATGTTTATAAAGATAGTGGAGTAGATATTTCCATGTTTATTCAGATAGCGGTGTAGATATTTCCATGCTTATACACATAGTGGTGTTGATATTTCCATGTTTATACACATAGCAGTGTATGCATTTCCATGTTTATTCTGCTCGCGGTGCAGGTATTACCACGTTTATACAGATGGCAGTGTAGGTATTTCCATGTTTATGCAGATAGCGGTGTAGATATTTCCATGTTTATACAGATAGCAGTGCATATCTTTCCATGTTTATAGAGATAGCGGTGTAGTTATTTCCATGTGTATTCAGATAGCAGTGCAGATGTTTCCAACTTTATACTGATGGCTGTGTAGATATTTCCATGAGTATACACATGGCAGTGTAGATATTTCCATGTTTATAGAGATGGTGGTGGAGATATTTCCATGTATATACAGATGACCGTGTAGATATTTCTATGTTTATACAGATGGCTGTGCAGATATTTTCATGTTTATACAGATGGCTGTGTTGATATTACCATGTTTACACAGATAGCGGTTTAGTTATTTCCATCTTTGCACAGATTGTGATGTAGATATTTCTATCTTTACAAAGATAGTAGTGTTGATATTTCCTTTTTTACACAGATTGCCGTGTAGATATTTCCCTGTTTACACAGATAGTGGTGTAGATGTTTCCATGTTGATACAGATAACTGTGTAGGTATTTCCATGTTTATACAGATGGCAGTGTAGATATTTGCATGTTTATACAGATGGCGGTGCAGATATTATCATGCTTATACAGATGGCGGTGTAGATATTTCCATGTTTATGCAGATGGCGGTGTAGATATTTCCATGTTTTTGGAGATGGCGGTGTAGATATTTCTATGTTTGTAGAGATAGCGGTGTAGATATTTCCATGTGTATAAAGATGGCAGTATACGTATTTCCATGTTTATAGAAATAGCGGTGCAGATATTTCCATGTTTATACAGATAGCGGTGTAGATATTTCCACGTTTATAGAGATAGTGGTGTTGGTATGTCCATTTTTATACGGATAGCGGTGTAGATATTTCCATGTTTATACAGCTCGCGGTGTACATATTTCCATCTTTATACAGATGGAAGTGTAGCTATTTACATGTTTATGCAGATAGCCGTGTAGATATTTCCATGTTTATACAGATAGGTGTAGATATTTCCATGTTTATACACATGACTGTGTAGATATTTCCATGTTTTCACACATGGTGGTGTAGATATTTCCATGTTTATACAGAGAGCAGTGCAGATATTTACATTTTTAAAGAGATAGCGGTGTAGATATTTCCATTTTTGCACAGATTGCGGTGTAGGTATTTCCATCTTTACATAGATAGCGGTGTAGATATTTCCATGTTTACACAGATAGCTGTCTGGATATTTCCATGTTTACACTGATAGCTTTGTAGATATTTCCATGTTTATACAGATAACAGTGTAGATATTTCCATTTTTATAGAGATCGCGGTGCAGATATTTCCATGTTTATACAGATAGCGGTGGAAATATTTCCATGTTTATACAGATAGCGGTGGAGATATTTCCATGTTTATAGAGATGGCGGTGTAGATATTTCCATGTTTATACAGATGGCGCTGTAGATATTTCCATGTTTTCACAGATGGTGGTGTAGAGATTTCCATGTTTATACAGATGACTGTGTAGTTATTTCCATGTTTATACAGAAGACAGTTTAGATATTTCCATATTTATAGACTTAGTCATATAGATATTTCCATGTTTATACATATAGCTGTGTAGACATTTCCATGTTTATGAAGATAGCGGTGTAGATATTTCCATATTTATACAGATCACGGTGTAGATATTTCCATGTTTATAGAGATAGCGGTGTAGATATTTCCATGTTAATACAGATAGCTGTGTAGATATATCCATTTTTACACAGATTGTGGTGTATATATTTCCATGTTTATACAGACAGCGGTGTAGATATTTCCATGTTTATACAGAGAGTGGTGTAGATATTTCCATGTTTACAGAGATAGAAGTGTAGATATTTCCATATTTGCAAAGATTGCGGTGTAGATATTTCCATCTTCACACAGATTGCTGTGTACATATTTCCATGTTTACACAGATAGTGTTGTAGATATTTCCATGTTAATACAGATAGCTGTGTAGATATATCCATTTTTACACAGATTGTGGTGTATATATTTCCATGTTTATACAGACAGCGGTGTAGATATTTCCATGTTTATACAGATAGCGGTGAATATATTTCCATGTTTCTAGAGATGGTGGTGTAGATATTTCCAAGTTTATGCAGGTAGCGGTGTAGATATTTCCATGTTTATAGAGATAGCGGTGAAGATATGTCCATGTTTATACAGGTGGTGGTGTAGATATTTCCATGTTTACAGAGATAGCGGTGTAGACATTTCGATATTTATACAGATAGCGGTTTAGATATTTGTATATTTATTCAGATGGTGGTGTAGATATTTCCATGTTTATACAGATAGCGGTGTGGCTATTACCATGTTTATACAGATGGCAGTGTAGATATATCCATGTTTATACAGATAGTGGAGTAGATATTTCCATGGTTATAAAGATAGCGGTGAAGATATTTCCAAGTTTATAGAGATAGCGGTGGAGATATTTCCATGTTCATAGAGGTAGCGATGGAGATATTTCCATGTTTGTACAGATAACGATGTAGATATTTCCATGTCTATGCAGATAGCGGTGTAGATAATTCCTTGTTTATGCAGATAGCGGTGTTGATATTTCCATGTTTATAGAGATAGCCATGTAGATATTTCCATGTTTATACAGATAGCGGTGTAGACATTTCCATGTTTGTAGGGATAGCGGTGTGGATATTTCCATATTTATACAGATAGCGGTGTAGATATTTCCATGTTTATACGGATAGCGGTGTAGGTATTTCCATGTTTATACAGATAGCGGTGTAGTTATTTCCATGTTTATACAGATGGCTGTGTACATATTTCCATGTTTACACAGATGGCTGTGTAGATATTTCCATGTTTATACAGATGTCTGTGTAGATATTTCCGTGTTTATGCAGATGGTGGTGTAGATATTTCCATGTTTATACAGATGGCGGTGTAGATATTTCCATGTTTCTACACATGGCAGTGAAGATATTTCCATATTTATACAGATAGTGGTGTAGATATTTCCATGTTTATACAGATGGCGGTGTAGATACATCCATGTTTCTGAAGATGGCGGTGTAGATATTTTCATGTTTATAGAGATGGAGGTGTAGGTATTTCCATGTATATAGAGATAGCAGTGTAGATATTTTCATGTTTATAGAGAAAGTGTTGTAGGTATTTCCATGTTTATACAGATGGCATTGTAGATATTTCCATGTTTATACAGATATCGGTGTAGATATTTCCATGTTTACAGAGATAGCGGTGTAGGTATTTCTATCTTTGCACAGATTGCGGTGTAGGTATTGCCAAACTTACAGAGATAGCGGTGTAGATATTTCCAAGTTTACACAGATAGCTGTGTAGATATTTCCATATTTACAGACATACCATTGTAGATATTTCCATGTTTATACAGATTGTGGTGTAGTTATTTCCATGTTGATACAGATAGCGGTGTAGATAGTTCCATGTTTATACAAGTAGCGGTGTAGACATTCCCATGTTTATACAGATCGCTTTGTAGACATATCCATCTTTCTACAGATGTCAGTGTAGATATTTCCAAGTTCATACAGATGGCAGTGTAGATATTTCCATGTTTATACAGATGTCTGTGTAGATATTTCCATGTTTATGCAGATGGCGGTGCAGATATTTCCATGTTTATAGGGATGGCGGTGTAGTTATTTCTATGTTTATAGAGATAGCGGTGTAAATATCTCCATGTTTATAGAGATGGTGGTGTAAGTATTTTCATGTTTATAGAGAATGCGTTGTAGATATTTCCATGTTTATACAGATAACGGTGTTGGTATTTCCATGTTTATACAGATAGCGGTGTAGATATTTCCATGTTTATACAGCTTGCGGTGTAGATATTTCCATCTTTATACAGGTGGCAGTGTAGATATTTGCATGTTTATACAGTTAGCGGTGTAGATATTTCCTTGTCTATAGAGATAGCGGTGTAGTTATTTCCATATTTATACAGATTGCGGTGTAGATATTTCCATCTTTATACAGATGGCGGTGTAGATATTTCTATGTTTATACAGATGGCAGTGAAGATATTTCCATGTTTATAAAGATAGCAGTGTAGATATTTCCATGTTTATACAGATAGCGGTGGAGATATTTCCCTGTTTATACAGATAGCGATGTAGATAATCCCATGGTTATACAGATAGCGCTGTATATATTTCCATGTTTATAGAGATAGCGGTGTAGATATTTCCATGTTTATACAGATGGCTGTGTAGATATTTCCATGTGTGTACAGATGGCAGTGTAGATATTTCCATGTTTATAGAGATGGCGCTGTAGATATTTCCATGTTTATACAGATGGCAGTGTAGATATTTCCATGTTTATACAGATAGCGGTGTAGGTATTTCCATGTTTACAGAGATAGCGGTGTAGATATTCCCATATTTGCACAGATTGCAGTTTAAGTATTGCCAAATTTACTCAGAGAGCGGTGTAGATATTTCCAAGTTTACACAGATAGCTGTGTAGATATTTCCATGTTTACAGGGATAGCATTGTAGATATTTCCATGTTTATACAGATTGTGGTGAATTTATTTCCATGTTGATACAGATAGCGGTGTAGATATTTCCATGTTTATACTGGTAGTGGTGTAGAAATTCCGATGCTTATTTAGATCGCTTTGTAGACATTTCCATCTTTCTACAGATAGCATTGTAGATATTTCCATGTTTATACAGATGGCGGCGTAGATATTTCCATGTTTATCTAGATGGTGGTGTAGATATTACCATGTTTATACGGATAGCGGTGTAGATATTTTGATGTTTATACAGATCGTGGTGAAGATATTTCCATGTGTATCAGATCGCGGTGTAGATATTTCCATGTTTATACAGATCGCGGTGTAGATATTTCCATGTTTATAGAGATAGCGGTGTAGGTATTTCCATGTTTATAGACATAGCGGTGTAGATATTTCCATGTTTATATAGATGGCGTTGTAGATATTTCCATGTTTATACCGATAGCGGTTTTGGTATTTCCACTTTTATACAGATGGCAGTGAAGATATTTCCATGTTTATACAGATAGTGGTGTAGATATTTCCATGTTTATACAGATGGCGGTGTAGATGCATCCATGTTTCTGAAGAATGCGGTGTAGATATTTTCATGTTTATAGAGATGGCGGTGTAGATATTTTCATGTATATAGAGATTGCAGTGTAGATATTTCCATGTTTATAGAGAAATCGTTGTAGGTGTTTGCATGTTTATACAGATAGCGGTGTGGATATTTCCAAATTTATACAGATAGCGGTGTAGGTATTTCCATGTTTATACAGACGGCGGTGTAAATATTCCCTTGTTTATACAGATATCGTTGTAGATATTTCCAGGTTTATACAGAGAGCGGTGTAGATATTTCCACGTTTTAAAGATAGTGGTGTAGATATTTACATCTTTATACAGATAGTGGTGCAGATATTTCCATGTTTACACAAATAGCCGTGTAGATATTTGTATGTTTACACAGATAGAGTTGCAGATATTTCCACGTTTATAAAGATAGCGGTGCAGAGATTTCCATGTTTATACAGATAGCGGTGTGGCTATTTCCATGTTTATACAGATAGCGGTGTGGGTACTTCCATGTTTATACAGATAGCGGTATATATATTTCCATGTTTATAGAGATGGCTGTCTAGATATTTCCATGTTTATACAGCTTTCCGTGTAGATATTTCCATGTTCATACAGATGGTGGTGTAGATATTTCCACGTTTATACAGATGACTGTGAAGTTATTTCCATGTTTATACAGATGTCAGTGTAGATATTTTCATGTTTATAGAGATAGCGATGTAGATATTTCCATGTTTATACATATGGCGGTGTAGATATTTCCATGTTTATAGAGATAGCGGTGTAGATATTTCCATGTTTATACAGATAGCGGTGTAGACATTTCCATGTTTAGAGAGATAGCGTTGTAGATATTTCCATATTTATACAGATTGCAGTGTAGATCTTTCCAGGTTTATATAGATAGCGGTGTAGATATTTCCATGTTTATAAAGATAGCAGTGTAGATATTTCCATATTTATAGAGATGGCGTTGTAATTATTTCCATGTTTATAGAGATAGAGGTGTAGGTATTTCCAGGTTTATACAACACGCAGTGCAGATATTTCCATCTTTATACAGATGGCAGTGAAGATTTTTCCATGTTTATACAGATAGTGTTGTAGATATTTCCATGTTTATACAGATGGCGGTGTAGATACAGCCATGTTTCTGAAGATGGTGGTGTAGATATTTTCATGTTTATAGAGATGGCGGTGTAGATAATTCCTTGTTTATAGAGATTGCGATGTAGATATTTCCATGTTTATAGAGAAAGCGGTGTTGGTATTTCCATGTTTATTGAGATAGCGGTGTGGATATTTCCATATTTCTACAGATAGCTGTGTAGGTATTTCCATGTTTATACAGATGGCGGTGTAGATATTTCCATGTTTCTACAGATGGCGGTGTAGATATTTCCTTGTTTATCCAGATAGCGGTGTAGATATTTCCATGTTTATACAGATAGCGGTGTAGATATTTCCATGTTTACAGAGATAGCGGTGTAGATATTTCCATCTTTACACAGATAGCGGTGTAGATATCTCCATCTTTACACAGATAGCGGTGTAGATATTTTCATATTTACACAGATCGTGGTGTAGATATTTCCATCTTTCCACAGATGGCAGTTTAGATATTTCCATGTTTATACAGATGACATTGTAGATATTTCCATGTTTATACAGAGAGCGGTGTAGATATTTACATGTTCGTGCAGATGGCGGTGTAGATATTTCCATGTTTATAGAGATGGCGGTATAGATATTTTTATGTTTATAGAGATAGCGGTGTAGATATTTCTATGTGTATAGAGATGGCGGTGTAGGTATTTCCATGTTTATAGAGATAGTTGTGTAGATATTTCCATGTTTATACAGATAACAGTGTAGGTATTTCCAAGTTTATACAGGTAGCGGTGTTGGTATTTCCATGTTTATACAACTAGCGTTGTTGATATTTCCATGTTTATACAGCTCGCGGTGTAGATTTTCCATCTTTATAGAGATGGCAGTGTAGATATTTCCACGTTTATAGAGATGGCGGTGTAGATATTTTCATGTTTGCACAGATAGTGGTGTAGATATTTCCATGTATATACAGATAGCGGTGAAGATATTTCCATGTTTATACAGATAGCGGTGTAGATCTTTCCATGTTTATACAGATCGTGGTGTAGATATTTACATGTTTATACAGATAGTGGTGTAGATATTAACATGTTTACACAGACCACGGTGTAGATATTTCCATGTTTACACACATAGCGTGATAGATATTTACATGTTTATAAAGATAGCGGTGTAGATATTTCCACGTTTATAGAGATAGCTTTGTAGATATTTCCATGTTTATACAGATAGCGGTGTAGATATTTCCATGTTTATACAGATCGCGGTGTAGTTATTTCCATGTTTATACAGATCGCGGTGTATATATTTCCATGTTTATACAGATAGCGGTCTAGATATTTCCATGTTTTTACAGATATTGGTGTAGAGATTTCCATGTTTACACAGATTGCGGTATAGATATTTCCATCTTTCTATAGAAGGCATTGTGGATATTTCTATGTTTATACAGATGGCGGTGTAGATATTTCCATGTTTATACAGATGGCGGTGTAGATAATTCCATGTTTATAGAGATGGCAGTGTAGATATTTCCATGTTTTTTTAGATAGCCGTGTAGATATATCCATGTTCATAGAGGTATCAGTGAGGATATTTCCATGTTTATACAGATAGCAGTGTAGATATTTCCATTTTTATAGAGATAGCGGTTTAGATATTTCATATTTATACAGATAGCGGTGCAGATATTTCCATGTTTATACAGATTGCGGTGGAGATATTTCCATGTTTATACAGATAGCGGTGTAGATATTTCCACGTTTATACAGATGGCGATGTAGATATTTCCATCTTTCTACAAATGGCAGTGTAGATATTTCCAAGTTTATAGAGATGGCGGTGTAGATATTTCCATGTTTATATAGATGGCAGAGTAGATATTTTCTTGTTTATGAAGATGGCGTTGTAGATATCTCCATGTTTAAAGAGATGGCGGTGTATATATTTCCATGTTGATGGAGATAGCGGTGTAGATATTTCCATGTTTATAGAGATAGCGGTGTAGTTAATTCCATGTTTATAGAGATAGCGGTGTAGATATTTCCATGTTTCTGCAGATAACTGTGTAGATATTTCCATGTTTGTACAGATGGCATTGGAGATATTTCCATGTTTGTACAGATCGCGGTGTAGATATTTCCATGTTTATACAGATAGCGTTGTAGATATTTCCATGTTTTTACAGATATCGGTGTAGATATTTCCATGTTTACGCAGATTGCGGTGTAGATATTTCCATCTTTCTACAGATGGCATTGAAGATATTTCCATGTTTATACACATCACGGTGTAGATATTTCCAAGTTTATACAGATCGCAGTGTAGATATTTCCATGTTTATACAGATAGCAGTGTAGATATTACCATGTTTATACAGATGGCTGTGTAGATATTTCCATGTTTATAGAGATAGCGGTGTAGATATTTCCATCTTTATACAGATAGCGGTGTAGATATTTCCATATTTATACAGATGGCGGTGTAGATAGTTCCATGTTTATGGAGATGGCGGTGTAGATATTTTCATGTTTACATAGATGGCCTTGTAGATGTTTCAATGTTTGTAGAGACTGTGGTGTTGATATTTCCATGTTTATAGAGATAGCGCTGTAGGCGTTTCCTTGTTTATAGAGATAGTTGTGTAGATACATCCATGTTTTTACAGATGACTGTGTAGATATTTCCATGTGTATACAGATGACTCTGTAGATATTTGTATGTTTATACAAATGGCGGTGTAGATATTTCCATATTTATACCGATAGCGGTGTAGATATTTCCATGTTTATACAAATAACAGTGTAGATATATCCATGTTTATACAGAGACCGATGTAGATATTTCCATGTTTATACAGATAGTTTCGTAGATATTTCCATGTTTACAGAGATAGCAGTGTAGATATTTCCATCTTTGCACAGATTGCGGTGTAGATATTTCCATCTTTACACAGATAGCGTTGTAGATATTTTCATATTTATACAGATCGCGGTGTAGATATTTCCATCTTTCCACAGATGGCAGTTTAGATATTTCTATGTTTATACAGATGACAGTATAGTTATTTCTATGTTTATACAGATAGCGTTGTAGATATTTCCACGTTTATAGAGATAGCTTTGTAGATATTTCCATGTTTATACAGATAGCGGTGTAGATATTTCCATGTTTATACAGATCGTGGTGTAGATATTTCCATGTTTTTACAGATAGCGGTGTAGATATTTCCATGTTTTTACAGATATTGGTGTAGAGATTTCCATGTTTACACAGATTGCGGTGTAGATAATTCCATCTTTCTACAGAAGGCATTGTAGATATTTCTATGTTTATACAGATTGCGGTGTAGACATTTCTATGTTTATATAGATGGTGGTGTACATATTAGCATGTTTATACGGATAGCGGTGTAGATATTTGCATGTTTATACAGATCGTGGTGTAGATATTTCCATGTTTATACAGATCTCAGTGTAGATATTTCCATGTTTATACAGATAGCAGTGTAGATATTTCCATGTTTATACAGATAACGGTGTAGATATTTCCATGTTTATACAGATGGCGGTGTAGATAATTTCATGTTTATAGAGATGGCAGTGTAGATATCTCCATGTTTTTTTAGATAGCCGTGTGGATATATCCATGTTCATAGAGGTATCAGTGAGGATATTTCCATGTTTATACAGATAGCAGTGTAGATATTTCCATTTTTATAGAGATAGTGGTTTAGATATTTCATATTTATACAGATAGCGGTGCAGATATTTCGATGTTTATACAGATTGCGGTGTAGATATTTCCATGTTTATACAGATAGCGTTGTAGATATTTCCACGTTTATACAGATGGCGGTGTAGATATTTCCATCTTTCTACAAATGGCAGTGTAGATATTTCCATGTTTATAGAGATGGCCGTGTAGATATTTCCATGTTTATATAGATGGCAGTGTAGATATTTTCTTGTTTATGTAGATGGCATTGTAGATATCTCCATGTTTAAAGACATGTCGGTGTATATATTTTCATTTTGATGGAGATAGCGGTGTAGATATTTCCATGTTAATAGAGATAGCGGTGTAGTTATTTCCATGTTTATAGAGATAGCGGTGTAGATATTTCCATGTTTCTACAGATAACTGTGTAGATATTTCCATGTTTGTACAGATGGCATTGGAGATATTTCCATGTTTATACAGATCGCGGTGTAGATATTTCCATATTTATACAGATAGTGGTGTAGATATTTCCATGTTTTCACAGATAACGGTGTAGATATTTCCATCTTTATTCAGAGAGTGCTGTACATATTTCCATGTTTATACAGATCACTGTGTAGATATTTCCATGTTTGTACAGATAACTTTGTAGATATTTCCTTCTTTATACAAATGGTGGTGTAGATATTTCCATGTTCCTACACATGACTGTGTAGTTATTTCCATGTTTATACAGATGGCGGTGTAGATATTTCCACATTTATAGAGATGGCAGTGTAGATATTTCCATCTTTGCACAGATTGCGGTGTAAGTATTGCCAAATTTACACAGATCGTGGTGTAGATATTTCCATGTGTGTACAGATGGCAGTGTAGATATTTCCATGTTTATACGGATGGCGCTGGAGATATTTCCATGTTTATACAGATGGCAGTGTAGATATTTCCATGTTTATACAGATAGCGGTGTAGATATTTCCATGTTTACAGAGATAGTGGTGTAGATATTTCCATCTTTGCACAGATTGCGGTGTAAGTATTGCCAAATTTACACAGATCGCTGTGTAGATATTTCCATGTGTGTACAGATGGCAGTGTAGATATTTCCATGTTTATACAGATGGCTCTGGTGATATTTCCATGTTTATACAGATGGCAGTGTAGATATTTCCATGTTAATACAGATAGCGGTGTAGATATTTCCATGTTTACAGAGATAGCGGTGTAGATATTTCCATCTTTGCACAGATTGCGGTGTAAGTATTGCCAAATTTACACAGATAGCGTTGTAGATATTTCCAAGTTTACAAAGATAGCTGTGTAGATATTTCCATGTTTACAGAGATAGCATTGTAGATATTTCCATGTTTATACAGATAGCGGTGTAGATATTTCCATGTTTATGCAGATGGCGGTGTAGATATTTCCATGTTTATAGGGATGGTGGTGTAGTTATTTCTATGTCTATAGAGATAGCGGTGTAAATATTTCCATGCTCATAGATATTTTGGTGTAAGTATTTTCATATTTATAGGGATGGCGGTGTAGTTATTTCTATGTCTATAGAGATAGCCGTGTAAATATTTCCATGCTCATAGAGATGGTGCTGTAAGTATTTTCATGTTCATAGAGATAGCGGTGTAGATATTACCATGTTTATACAGATAACGGTGTTGTTATTTCCATGTTTATACAGATAGCGGTGTAGATATTTCCATGTTTATACAGCTCGCGGTGTAGATATTTCCATCTTTATACAGATGGCAGTGTAGATATTACCATTTTTATACAGATAGCGGTGTAGATATTTACATGTCTATAGAGGTAGCGGTTTAGGTATTTCCATATTTATACAGATTGTGGTGTAGGTATTTCCATGTTAATACAGATGGCAGTGTAGATATCTCCTTGTTTATACAGATATCGGTGTAGTTATTTCCATGTTAATACAGATGGCAGTGTAGATATTTCCTTGTTTATACAGATATCGGTGTAGATATTTCCAGGTTTATACAGCTCGCCGTGTAGATATTTCCATCTTTATACAGATGGCAGTGTAGATATTTCCATGTTTATACAGATAGCGGTGTAGGTATTTACATGTCTATAGAGGTAGCGATGTAGGTATTTCCATATTTATGCAGATTGCGGTGTAGATATTTCCATCTTTATGCAGATGGCGGTGTAGATATTTCCATGTTTATACAGATGGCAGTGAAGATATTTCCATGTTTATGCAGATAGTGGTGTAGATATTTCCATGTTTATACAGATGGCGGTGTAGATACATCCATGTTTTGAAGATGGCGGTGTAGATATTTTCCTGTTTATAGAGATGCTGGTGTAGGTATTTCCATGTATATAGAGATTGCAGTGTAGATATTTCCATGTTTATAGAGAAATCGGTGTAGGTATTTCCATGTTTATACAGATGGCGGTGTAGATATTTCCATATTTAGAGAGATACCGTTGTAGATATTTCCATATTTATTCAGATAGCGGTGTAGATCTTTCCAGCTTTATACAGTTAGTGGTGTAGATATTTCCATGTTTATACAGATAGCGTTGTAGATATTTCCATGTTTATAGAGATGGCGTTGTAGGAATTTCCATGTTTATAGAGATAGCGGTGTAGATATTTCCATGTTTATACAACTCGCAGTGCAGATATTTCCATCTTTATACAGATGGCAGTGAAGGTTTTTCCATGTTTATACACATAGTGGTGTAGATATTTCCATGTTTATACAGATGGCGGTGTAGATACAGCCATGTTTCTGAAGATGGCGGTTTAGATATTTTCATGTTTATAGAGATGGCGGTGTAGATATTTCCATCTTTCTACAGATGGCAGTGTAGATATTTCCATGTTTATACAGATGGCGGTGTAGATATTTCCATATTTATACAGATGTCTGTGTAGATATTTCCATGTGTATACCGATGGTATTGTAGCTATTTCAATGTTTATACAGATGGCGGTGAAGTTATTTCCATGTTTATAGAGAAAGCGGTGTTGGTATTTCCATGTTTATAGAGATAGCGGTGTAGATATTTCCATATTTCTACAGATAGGGGTGTAGGTATTTCCATGTTTATACAGATGGCGGTGTAGAAATTTCCATGTTTCTACATATGGCGGTGGAGATATTTCCTTGTTTATACAGATAGTGGTGTCGATATTTCCATGTTTATACATATGGCGGTTTAGATATTTCCTTGTTTATACAGATAGTGGTGTAGATATTTCCATGTTTATACAGATAGCGGTGTAGATATTTCCATGTTTTCAGAGATAGCGGTGTAGATATTTCCCTCTTTGCACAGATTGCCGTGTAGATATTTCCAGTTTTACAGAGATAACTGTGTAGATATTTCCAAGTTTACACAGATAGCTGTGTAGATATTTCCATGTTTACACAGATAGCGTTGTAGATATTTCCATGTTTATACAGATAGCGTTGTAGATAGTTCCATGTTTATGCAGATAGCGGTGTAGATATTTTGATGTTTATACAGATAACGGTGGAGATATTTCCCTGTTTATACAGATAGCGATGTAGCTATTTCCATATTTATACAGATAGCCGTGTAGATATTTCCATGTTTATACAAATAACGGTGTAGCTATATCCATGTTTATACAGATACTGATGCAGATATTTCCATGTTTATACAGATGGTAGTGTAGATATTTCCATGTTTACAGAGATAGCGGTGTAGATATTTCCATCTTTGCACATTGCGGTGTAGATATTTACATCTTTACACAGATGGCAGTTTATTTATTTCCGTGTTTATTCAAATGACAGTGTAGATATTTCCATGTTTGTACGGATAGCGGTGTAGATATTTCCATGTTTATAGAGATAGCTTTGTAGATATTTCCATGTTTATACACATAGCGGTGTAGATATTTCCATATTTACAGAGATAGAGGTGTAGATATTTCCATGTTTATACAGATAGCGGTGTAGATATTTCCATGTTTATACAGATCGTGGTGTAGATATTTCCATGTTTATACAGATCACAGTGTAGATATTTCCTTGTTTATACAAATAGCGGTGTAGTTATTTCCATGTTTATACAGATAGTGGTGTAGATATTTCCATGTATATACAGATGGCTGTGTTGATATTTCCATGTTTATACAGATGGCTGTGTAGATATTTCCATGTTTATACAGATGACTTTGTAGGTATTTCCATGTTTATACAGATGGCGGTGTAGATATTTCCATGTTTATAGAGATAACGGTATAGATATTTCCATGTTTATACAGATAGCTGTGTAAATATTTCCATGTTTATACAGATCGCGGTGTAGATATTTCCATGTTTATACAGATTTCGGTGTAGATATTTCCATGTTTATACAGATTGCGGTGTAGATATTTCCATCTCTCTACAGATGGCATTGTAGATATTTCCATGTTTATACAGATAGCGGTGCAGATATTTCCATGTTTGTACAGATGTCGGTGTTGATGTTTCCATCTATACACAGATGACCGTGTAGATATTTCCATGTTTATACAGATGGCGGCGCAGATAATTCTATGGATATGTAGACGGCAGTGTAAATATTTCCATGTTTCTACAGAAAGCGGTGTAGTTATTTCCATGTTTATATAGATAGCGGTGTAGATATTTCCATGTATATACACATGGCTGTGTAGATATTTCCATGTTTTTACAGATGGCGGTGTATATATTTCCATGTTTACACAGATAACTTTGTAAGTATTTCCATGTTTATACAAATGGCGGTGTAGATATTTCGATGTTTATAGAGATTGCAGTGGAGATATTTCCATCTTTATACTGATCGCGGTGTAGATTTTTCCATGTTTAAAGAGATGGCGGTGTAGATATTTCCATGTTCTTAGAGATAGTGGTGTTGATTTTTCCATGTTTATAGAGATAGCGGTGTGGATATTTCCATGTTTATACAGATAGGTGTGCAGATATTTCCATGTTTATAGAGATGGCGGTGTAGATATTTCCATGTTTATACAGATCACAGTGCGGATGTTTCCATGTTTATACAGATCATGGTGTAGATATTTCCATGTTTATAGAGATCACGGTGTTGATAATACCATGTTTATAGGGATAGCGGTGCAAATATTTCCACATTTATACAGATAGCGGTGTAGTTATTAGCATGTTTATACAGATAGCGGTGTAGATATTTCCATGTATAAACAGATGTCTGTGTATATATTTCCATGTTTATACAGATGGCGGTGTAGATATTTAAAAGTTTATAGAGATAGAGGTGTAGATATTTCCATATTTATACAGATAACGGTGTAGAAGTTTCCATGTTTATACAGATAGCGGTGTAAATATTTCCATGTTTATACAGATCACGGTGTAGATATTTCCATGTTTATAGAGATAGCGGTGTAGATATTTCCATGTTTATACCGATAGCGGTGTAGATATTTCCATGTTTATACAGACCGCGGTGTGGATATTTCCATGTTTATACAGATAGCGGTGCAGATATTTCCATGTTTGTACAGATGGCGGTGTTGATATTTCCATCTATACACTGACGACCGTGTAGATATTTCCATGTTTATACAGATGGCGGCGCAGATATTTCCATGGATATGTAGATGGCGGTGTAGGTTTTTCCATGTTTATACAGATAGCGGTGTAGTTATTTCCATGTTTATATAGATAGCGGTGTAGTTATTTCCATGTATGTACACATGGCTGTGTAGATATTTCCATGTTTATACTGATCGTGGTGTAGACATTTCCATGTTTATAGAGATGGCGGTGTAGAGATTTCCATGTTCATAGAGATAGCGGTGTTGATTTTTCCATGTTTATAGAGATAGCAGTGTGGATGTTTCCATGTTTATACAGATAGAGGTGTGGATATTTCCCCGTTTATAGAGATGGCGTTGTAGATATTTCCATGTTTATACAGATCACGGTGTAGATATTTCCTTGTTTATACAAATAGCGGTGTAGTTATTTCCATATTTATACAGACAGTGGTGTAGATATTTCCATGTATATACAGAGGGCTGTGTAGATATTTCCACGTTTATACCGATGGCTGTGTAGATATTTCCATGTTTATACAGATGACTTTGTAGGTATTTCCATGTTTATACAGATGGCGGTGTAGATATTTCCATGTTTATAGAGATAACTGTGTAGATATTTCCATGTTTATACAGATAGCGGTGTAGATATTTCCATGTTTATACAGATCACGGTGTAGATATTTCCATGTTTATACAGATCGCGGTGTAGATATTTCCATGTTTATACAGATAGCGGTGTAGATATTTCCATGTTTTTACAGATATCGGTGTAGATATTTCCATATTTACACAGATTGCGGTGTTGATATTTCCATCTTTCTACAGATGGCATTGTAGATATTTCCATGTTTATACAGATGACTGTATAGGTATTTCCATGTTTTTACAGATGGCGGTGCAGATATTTCCATGTCTATAGAGATAGCGGTGTAGATATTTCCATGTTTGTACAGATGGCGGTGTTGATATTTCCATCTATACACAGATGGCCATGTAGATATTTCCATGTTTATTCAGATGGCGGCGTAGATATTTCCAAGGACATGCAGATGGCGGTGTAGTTATTTCCATGTTTATACAGATAGCGGTGTAGGTTTTTCCATGTTTACACAGATGGTGGTGTAGATATTTCCGTGTTTATACACATGGCAGAGTAGATACTTCCATCTTTATGGAGATGGCAGTGTAGATATTTTCATGTTCATAGAGTTGGCAGTGTAGATATTTCCATATTTGTAGAGATAGCGGTGTAGATATTTCCATCTTTCTACAGATGGCAGTGTAGATATTTCCACGTTTATACAGATGGCCGTGTAGATATTTCCATATTTATACAGATGTCTGTGTAGATATTTCCATGTGTATACAGATGGTATTGTAGCTATTTCCATGTTTATACAGATGGTGGTGTAGATATTTCCATGTTTATTCAGATGAATGTGTAGATATATCCATGTTTTTACAGATGGCAGTGTAGATATTTCAATGTTTATATAGATGGCGCTGTTGATATTTCCATATTTATACAGATAACGGTGGAGATATTTCCGTGTTTATACAGAGAGCAGTGGAGATATTTCCATGTTTATACACATAGCGGTGTACATATTTCCATGTTTATAGAGACAGCGGTGTAGGTATTTCCATGTTTATACAGATAGCGGTGCAGATATTTCCATGTTTACACAGATGCCTATGCATATATTTCCATATTTATACAGAGGGCTGTGTAGATATTTCTATATTTATACAGATGGCTGTGTAGATATTTAAATGTTCCTTCACATGACTGTGTAGGTATTTCCATGTTTATACAGTGTATTTGTAGTTATTTCCATGTTTATAGAGATACCGGTGCAGATATTTCCAT
Organism: Pan troglodytes; assembly: GCF_028858775.2. NCBI lineage: Eukaryota > Metazoa > Chordata > Mammalia > Primates > Hominidae > Pan > Pan troglodytes. Next base: position 50,742,412 of record NC_072420.2, read on the forward strand.
GTTTATACAGATAGCGGTGTATATATTTCCATGTTTATACAGATCATGGTGTAGATATTTCCATGTTTATACAGATACCGCTGTAGATATTTCCATGTTTATACAGACCGCAGTGAAGATATTTCCATGTTTATAGAGGTAGCAGTGTAGATATTTCCATGTTTGTACAGATGGCGGTGTTGATATTTCCATCTATACACTGATTGCCGTGTAGGTAATTCCATGTGCATACAGATGGCATTGTAGATATTTCCATGTTTATACAGACGGTGGAGTAGAAATTTCCATGTTTACACAGATGACTGTATAGGTATTTCCATGTTTATACAGATGGCGGTGTAGATATTTCCAAGTTTATAGAGATAGCGGTGTAGATATTTCCATATTTATACAGATAACGGTGTAGAAGTCTCCATATTTATACAGACAGCGGTGTAAATATTTCCATGTTTATACAGATCACGGTGTAGTTATTTCCATGTTTACAGAGATAGCGATGTAGTTATTTCCATGTTTATACCGATAGCGGTGTAGATATTTCCATGTTTATACAGACCGCGGTGTAGATATTTCCATGTTTATAGAGATAGCGGTGCAGATATTTCCATGTTTGTACAGATGGCGGTGTTGATATTTCCATCTATACACAGATGACCCTGTAGATATTTCCATGTTTATACAGATGGCGGCGCAGATATTTCCATGGATATGTAGATGGCGGTGTAGATATTTCCATGTTTATACAGATAGCGGTGTAGTTATTTCCATGTTTATATAGATAGCGGTGTAGATATTTCCATGTATGTACACATGGCTGTGTAGATATTTCCATGTTTATACAGATGGCGGTGTAGATATTTCCATGTTTATACAGATAATTTTTTAAGTATTTCCATGTTTATGCAGATGGCGGTGTAGATATTTCGATGTTTATAGAGATAGCAGTGGAGATATTTCCATGTTTATACAGATAGCGGTGTAGATATTTCCATGTTTATACTGATATTGGTGTAGACATTTCAATGTTCATAGAGATGGCGGTGTAGATATTTCCATGTTCATAGAGATAGCGGTGTTGATTTTTCCATGTTTGTAGAGATAGCGGTGTGGATATTTCCACGTTTACACAGATAGGGGTGTAGATATTTGCCTGTTTATAGAGATGGGGGTGTAGATATTTCCATGTTTATACAGATCACGGTGTAGATATTTCCTTGTTTATACAAATAGCGGTGTAGTTATTTCCATGTTTATACAGATAGCTGTGTAGATATTTCCATGTATATACAGATGGCTGTGTAGATATTTCCATGTTTATACAGATGGCTGTGTAGATACTTCCATGTTTATACAGATGACTTTGTAGGTATTTCCATGTTTATACAGATGGTGGTGTAGATATTTCCATGTTTATAGAGATAATTGTGTAGATATTTCCATGTTTATACAGAAAGCGGTGTAGATATTTCCATGTTTATACAGATCGCGGTGTAGATATTTCCATGTTTATACAGATCGCGGTGTAGATATTTCCATGTTTATAGAGATAGCGGTTTAGATATTTCCATGTTTTTACAAATATCGGTGTAGATATTTCCATGTTTACACAGATTGCGGTGTAGATATTTCCATCTTTCAACAGATGGCATTGTAGAAATTTCCATGTTTATACAGATGACTGTATAGTCATTTCCATGTTTTTGCAGATGGCAGTGCAGATATTTCCATGTTTATAGAGATAGCAATGTAGATATTTCCATGTTTGTACAGATGGCGGTGGTGATATTTCCTTCTATACACAGATGGCCGTGTAGATATTTCCATGTTTATACAGATGGCGGCGTAGATATTTCCATGAACTTGCAGATGGCGGTGTAGATATTTCCATGTTTATACAGATAGCAGTGTAGGTATTTCCATGTTTACACAGATGGTGTTGTAGATATTTCCGTGTTTATACACATGGCGGAGTTGATACTTCCATCTTCATGGAGATGAGAGTGTAGATATTTTCATGTTTATAGAGATGGCGGTGTAGATATTTCCATATTTATAGAGATAGCGGTGTACATATTTCCATCTTTCTACAGATGGCAGTATAGATATTTCCATGTTTATACAGATGACCGTTTAAATATTTCCATATTTATACAGATGTCTGTGTAGATATTTCCATGTGTATACGGATGGTATTGTAGGTATTTCCATGTTTATACAGATGGTGGTGTAGATATTTGCATGTTTATTCAGATGACTGTAGATATTTCCATGTTTTTACAGATGGCAGTGTAGATATTTCAATGTTTATAGAGATGGCGCTGTAGATATTTCCTTGTTTAAACAGATAACGGTGGAGACAATTCCATGTTTATACAGACAGCAGTGGAGATATTTCCATGTTTATGCACATAGTGGTGTACATATCTCCATATTTATAGAGACAGAGGTGTAGGTACTTCCATGTTTATACAGATAGCGGTGCAGATATTTCCATGTTTACACAGACGCCTATGCAGATGTTTCCATATTTATACAGAGGACTGTGTAGATATTTCTAAGTTTATACAGATGGCAGTGTAGCTATTTCCATGTTCCTACACATGACTGTGTAGGTGTTTCCATGTTTATACAGATGGCTTTGTAGGTATTTCCATGTTTATAGAGATAGCAGTGCTGATATTTCCATGTTTATACAGATAACGGTGTATATATTTCCTTGTTTATACAGATCGTGGTGTAGATATTTCCATGTTTATACTGATACCGGTGTAGATATTTCCATGTTTATACAGACCGCAGTGTAGATATTTCCATGTTTATAGAGATAGCAGTGTAGATATTTCCATGTTTGTACAGATGGCGGTGTAGATATTTCCATGTTTATACAGATAACTTTGAAAGTATTTCCATGTTTATACAGATGGCGGTGTAGATATTTCGATGTTTATAGAGATAGCAGTGGAGATATTTCCATGTTTATACAGATAGCGGTGTAGATATTTCCATGTTTATACTGATCGTGGTGTAGCTATTTCCATGTATATACAGATGGCTGTGTAGATATTTCCATGTTTATACAGATGGCTGTGTAGATATTTCCATGTTTATACAGATGACTTTGTAGCTATTTCCATGTTTATACAGATGGCGGTGTAGATATTTCCATGTTTGTAGAGATAGCTGTGTAGATATTTCCATGTTTATACAGATAGCGGTGTAGATATTTCCATGTTTATACAGATCGCGGTGTAGATATTTCCATGTTTATACAGATCACGGTGTAGATATTTCCATGTTTATACAGATAGCGGTGTAGAAATTTCCATGTTTACACAGATTGCGGTGTAGATATTTCCATTTTTCTACAGATGGCATTGAAGATATTTCCATGTTTATACAGATGGCCGTGTAGATATTTCCATGTTTGTACAGATGGCAGTGTAGATATTTCCATGTTTATAGAGATAGCGGTGTAGATATTTTCATGTTTATACAGATTGCGGTGGAGATATGTCCATGTTTATACAGATAGCAATGGAGATATTTCCACGTTAATACACAAAGCGGTGTAGATATTTCCATGTTTATACCGATAGCGGTGTAGATATTTCCATGTTTATACAGATGGCTGTGCCGATATTTCCATGTTTATTCAGAGTTCTCTGTAGATATTTCCATGTTTAAATAGATGACAGTGTAGATATTTCCAGGTTTATACAGATGACTGTGTAGATATTTCCATGCTAATACAGATGGCGGTGTAGATATTTCCACGTTTATAGAGATAGCGGTGTAGATATTTCCGTGTTTATAGAGATAGCGGTTTAAATATTGCCATCTTTATACAGATAGTGGTGTAGATATATCCATGTTCATACAGATGGCGGTGTAGATTCACCCATGTTTCTGAATATGGCAGTGTAGATATTTTCATGTTTACATAGATGGCGGTGTAGATATTTCCATGTTTACACAGATTGCGGTGTAGATGTTTCCATGTTTATAGTGCAAGTGGTGTAGGTATTTCCATGTTTACAGATATAGCGGTAAAGATATTTCCATCTTTGCACAGATTGCGGTGTAGACATTGCAAACTTTACACAGATAGCGGTGTAGATATTTCCATGTTTTCACAGATACCTGTGTCGATATTTCCATGTTTACAGAGTTATCATAGTAGATATTTCCATGTTTATACAGATAGCGGTGTAGTTATTTACATGTTGATACAGATAGCGGTGTAGATATTTTCAGGGTTATACAGATAGTGGTGTATATATTTCCAAGTTTTACAGTTATCTGTGTAGATATTTCCCTGTTTACACAGATAGCGTTGTAAATATTTCCATGTTTACACAGATAGCATTGTAGATCTTTCCATGCTTACACAGATTGCGGTGTAGATATTTCCAAGTTTACACAGATAGCTGTGTAGATATTTCTATGTTTACACAGATAGCGTTGTAGGTATTTCAATGTTTAAAGAGATAGCGGTGTAGGTATTTCCATGTTTTTAAAGATATTGGTGTAGGTATTTCCGTGTTTATAAAGATAGCGGTGGAGATATTTCCATGTTTATACACATAGCGGTGTAAAAATTTCCATGTTTATACAGATAGCGGTGTAGTTATTTCCATGTTTATACAGATAGCGGTGTAGATATTTCGATGTTTATAGAGACTATGGTGTAGATATTTCCATCTTTGCACAGATTGCTGTGTAGATATTTCCATGTTTATACTGATTGCAGTGTAGTTATTTCCATGTTGATACAGATAGCGGTGTAGATATTTCCATGTTTATACACGTAGCGGTGAAGAAATTCCCATGTTTATACAGGTCGCTTTGTAGATATTTCCATCTTTCTACAGATGTCAGTGTAGATATTTCCAAGTTTATACAGATGTCTGCGTAGATATTTCCATGTTTATGCAGATGGCGGTGTAGATATTTCCATGTTTATAGAGAAGGCGGTGTAGTTATTTCTATGTTTGTAGAGATAGCGGTGTAAATATTTTCATGTTTATAGAGATGGTGGTGTAAGTATTTTCTTGTTTATAGAGCTCACGGTGTAGATATTTCCATCTTTGTACAGATGGGAGTGGAGATATTTCCATGTTTATACAGATAGCCGTGTAGATTTTTCCATATCTATAGAGATAGCGGTGTAGGTATTTCCATATTTATACAGATTGCGGTGTAGATATTTACATCTTTATACAGATGGCGGTGTAGCTATTTCCATATTTATACAGATAGAAGTGAAGATATTTCCATGTTTATACAGATAGTGGTGTAGATATTTCCAAGTTTATACAGATGGCGGTGTAGATACATCCATGTTTCTGAAGATGGCGGTGTAGATATTTTCATGTATATAGAGATGGAGGTGTAGATATTTCCATGTATATAGAGATTGCAGTGTAGATATTTCCATGTTTATAGAGAAAGTGGTGTAGGTATTTCCAAGTTTATACAGATTGCTGTGTAGATATTTCCATGTTTCTACAGATGGCGGTGTAGATATTTCCTTGTTTATACAGACAGCGGTGTAGATATTTCCATTTTTATACTGGTAGCGGTGTAGATATTTCCATGTTTACAGAGATAGCGGTGTAGATATTTTCATCTTTGCACAGATTGCCGTGTAGATATTTCCATGTTTACGCAGATAGCTGTGTAGATATATCCAACTTTACACAGATAGCTGTGTAAATATTATCATGTCTACACACATAGCGTTGTAGATATTTCCATGTTTATACAGATTGCGGTGTAGATATGTCCATGTTTATACAGATCGCGGTGTAGGTAATTCCATGTTCATACAGATCGCAGTGTAGATATTTCCATGTTTATACAGATAATGGTGTAGATATTTCCATGTTTATACAGACAGCGGTGTAGTTATTTCCATGTTTATAGAGATAGCGGTGTAGGTATTTCCATGTTTATAGACATAGCGGTGTAGATATTTCCATGTTTATATATCTGGCGTTGTAGATATTTCCATGTTCATACAGATAGCGTTGTTGGTATTTCCACGATTATAGAGATGGCGATGTAGATATTTACATGTTTATACAGCTCGCGGTGTAGATATTTCCATGTTTATACAGATGGCTGTGCCGATATTTCCATGTTTATTCAGAGTTCTCTGTAGATTTTTCCATGTTTAAATAGATGACAGTGAAGATATTTCCAGGTTTATACAGATGACTGTGTAGATATTTCCATGTTAATACAGGTGGCGGTGTAGATATTTCCATGTTTATAGACATAGCGGTGTAGATATTTCCATGTTTATAGAGACAGCGGTTTAATTATTTCCATCTTTATACATCTAGTGGTGTAGATATTTCCATGTTTCTACAGATGGCGGTGTAGTTACAGCCATGTTTCTGAATATGGCAGTGTAGATATATTCATGTTTACATAGATGGCGGTGTAGATATTTCCATGTTTACACAGATTGCGGTGTAGATATTTCCATGTTTATAGTGCAAGTGGTGTAGGTATTTCCATGTTTATAGATATAGCGGTGTAGACATTTCCATATTTATACAGGTAGCGGTGTAGGTATTTCCATGTTTATACAGATGGTGGTGTAGATATTTCCATGTTTCTAAAGATGGCGGTGTAGATATTTCCTTGTTCATACAGATAGCGGTGTAGATATTTCCATGTATATACAGATAGCGGTATAGATATTTCCATGTTTACACAGACAGCGGTGGAGATATTTCCCTGTTTATACAGATAGCGATGTAGATATTTCCCTGTTTATACAGATAGCGGTGTAGATATTTCCATGTTTATAGAGATACCGGTTTAGATATTTCCATGTTTATACAGAAGGCTGTGTAGATATTTCCATGTGTATACAGATGGCGGTGTAGATATTTCCATGTTTATACATATAGCAGTGTAGATATTTCCATGTTTACAGATATAGCGGTAAAGATATTTCCATCTTTGCACAGATTGCGGTGTAGACATTGCAAACTTTACACAGATAGCGGTGTAGATATTTCCAAGTTTACACAGATACCTGTGTCGATATTTCCATGTTTACAATGATATCATTGTAGATATTTCCAAGTTTGTACAGAGAGCGGTGTAGTTATTTACATGTTGATACAGATAGCGGTGTAGACATTTTCAAGGTTATACAGATAGTGGTGTAGATATTTCCACGTTTTACAGATAGCAGTGAAGGTATTTCCCTGTTTACACAGATAACGTTGTAAATATTTCCATGTTTACACAGATAGCGTTATAGATATTTCCATGCTTACACAGATTGCTGTGTAGATATTTCCAAGTTTACACAGATAGCAGTGTAGATATTTCCATGTTTACACAGATAGCGTTGTAGATATTTCATTGTTTATAGAGATATCGTGTAGGTATTTCCATGTTTTTAAAGATACCGGTGTAGGTATTTCCGTGTTTAAAAGGTAGAGGTGGAGATATTTCCATGTTTATACAGATAACGGTGTAAAAATTTCCATGTTTATACAGATAGCGGTGTAGTTATTTCCATGTTCATACAGATAGCGGTGTAGATATTTCCATGTTTATTCAGATGACTGTGTAGATATTTCCATGTTTATACAGATACCGGTGTTGATATTTCCATGTTTATACAGACCTCAGTGTAGATATTTCCATGTTTATTGAGATAGCAGTGTAGATATTTCCATGTTTGTACAGATGGCGGTGTTGATGTTTCCATCTATACACAGATTGCCGTGTAGGTATTTCCATGTGTATACAGATGGCATTGTAGATATTTCGATGTTTATACAGATGGTGGTGAAGATATTTCCATGTTTACACAGATGAGTGTATAGGTATTTCCATGTTTATACAGATGGCCGTGTAGATATTTCCAAGTTTGTAGAGATAGCAGTGTAGATATTTCCATATTTATACAGATAACGGTGTAGAAGTTTCAATGTTTATACAGATAGCGGTGTTAATATTTCCATGTTTATAGAGATCACGGTGTAGATATTTCCATGTTTATAGAAATAGCGGTGTAGATATTTCCATGTTTCTACAGATAGCGGTGCAGATATTTCCATGTTTATACAGACCGCGGTGTAGATATTTCCATGTTTATACAGATAGCGGTGCAGATATTTCCATGTTTGTACACATGGCGGTGTTGATATTTCCATCTATACACAGATGACCGTGTAGATCTTTCCATGTTTATACAGATGGCGACGCAGATATTTCCATGGGTATGTAGATGGCGGTGTAGATATTTCCATGTTTATACAGATAGCGGTGTAGTTATTTCCATGTTTATATAGATAGCGGTGTAGATATTTCCATGTATATACACATGGCTCTGTAGATATTTCCATGTTTATACAGATGGCGGTGTAGATATTTCCATGTTTATACAGATAACTTTGTAAGTATTTCCATGTTTATACAGATGGCGGTGTAGATATATTGATGTTTGTAGAGATAGCAGTGCAGATATTTCCATGTTTATACAGATAGCGGTGTAGTTATTTCCATGTTTATACTGATCGTGGTGTAGATATTTCCATGTTATAGAGATGGCGGTGTAGATATTTCCATGTTCATAGAGATAGCGGTGTTGATTTTTCCATGTTTATAGAGATAGCGGTTTGGATATTTCCAAGTTTATACAGATAGGGGTGTAGATACTTCCATGTTTATAGAGATGGCGGTGTAGATATTTCCATGTTTATACAGATCACGGTGTAGATATTTCCTTGTTTATACAAATAGCGGTGTAGATATTTCCATGTTTATACTGATAGCGGTGTAGATATTTCCTTGTGTATACAGATGGCTGTGTAGATATTTCCGTGTTTATACAGATGGCTGTGTAGACATTTCCATGTTTATACAGATGACTTTGTAGGTATTTCCATGTTTATACAGATGGCGGTGTAGATATTTCCATGTTTATAGAGTTTGCTGTGTAGATATTTCCATGTTTATAGAGATGGCGGTGTAGATATTTCCATGTTTATAAAGATCGCGGTGTAGATATTACCATGTTTATACAGATAGCGGTGTAGATATTTCCATGTCTATACAGATCGTGGTGAAGATATTTCTATGTTTATACAGATCGCGGTGTAGAAATTTCCATGTTTATACAGATCGCGGTGTAGATATTTCCATGTTTATACAGATAGCGGTGTAGATATTTCCATGTTTATAGAGATAGTGGTGTAGTTATTTCCATGTTTATAGACATAGCGGTGTAGATATTTCCATGTTTATATAGAAGGCGTTGTAGATATTTCCATGTTTATAACGATAGCGGTGTTGGTATTTCCACGTTTATACAGATAGCTATGTAGATATTTCCATGTTTATGCAGCTTGCGGTGCAGATATTTATGTCTTTATACAGATGGCATTGTAGATATTTCCTTATTCACACAGATGGCGGTGTAGATGTTTCCATGTTTATACAGATGGCGGAGTACTTAGTTCCATGTTTATGGAGATGGCAGTGTAGATATTTTCATGTTTATAGAGATCGCGGTGCAGATATTTCCATGTTTATAGAGATAGCAGTGGAGATATTTCCATGTTTCTACAGATAGTGGTGTAGATATTTCCATGTTTATACTGATCGTGGTGTAGATATTTCCATTTTATAAAGATGGCCGTGTAGATATTTCCATGTTCATAGAGATAGCGGTGTTGATTTTTCCATGTTTATAGAGATAGCGGTGTGGATATTTTCATGTTTATACAGATAGGGGTGTAGATATTTCCATGTTTATAGAGATGGTGGTGTAGATATTTCCATGTTTATACAGATCACGGTGTAGATATTTCCTTGTTTATACAAATAGCGGTGTAGTTATTTCCATGTTTATACAGATGGCTTTGTAGATATTTCCATGTTTATACAGATGGCTGTGTAGATATTTCTATGTTTATACAGATGACTTTGTTGTTATTTCCATGTTTATACAGATGGCGGTGTAGATATTTCCATGTTTATAGAGATAGCTGTGTAGATATTTCCATGTTTATACAGATAGCGGTGTAGATATTTCCATGTTTATACAGATTGCGGTGTAGATATTTCCATGTTTATACAGATCGCGGTGTAGATATTTCCATGTTTATACAGATAGCGGTGTAGATATTTCCATGTTTACACAGATTGCGGTGTAGATATTTCCAATTTTCTACTGATGGCATCGTAGATATTTCCATGTGTATACAGATGGTGGTGTAGATATTTCCATGTTTATATAGATGGTGGTGTAGATATTACCATGTTTATACAGATAGCGGTGTAGATATTTCCATGTTTATACAGATCGTCGTGAAGATATTTCCATGTTTATACAGATACCGGTGTATGTATTTCTATGTTTATACAGATCGTGGTGTAGATATTTCCATGTTTATACAGATATCGGTGTAGATATTTCCATGTTTATACAGATAGCGGTGTAGATATTTCCATGTTTATAGAGATAGTGGTGTAGGTATTTCCATGTTTATAGACATAGCGGTGAAGATATTTCCATGTTTATATAGATGTCGTTGTAGATATTTCCATGTTTATACCGATAGCGGTGTTGGTATTTCCACGTTTATACAGATATCGATGTAGATATTTCCATGTTTATACAGCTCGCGGTGCCAATATTTATATCTTTATACAGATGGCATTGTAGATATTTCCTTATTCACACAGATGGCGGTGTAGATATTTCCATGTTTATACAGATGGCAGAGTAGTTAATTCCATTTTTATGGAGATGGCAGTGTAGATATCTTCATGTTAATAGAGATGGCGGTGTAGATATTTCCATGTTTATAGAGATAGCAGTGTAGATATATACATGTTTATACAGATGGCTGTGTAGATATTTCCATGTGTATACAGATGGCATTGTAGATATTTCCATGTTTATACAGATGACTGTATAGGTATTTCCATGTTTTTACAGATGGCAGTGCAGATATTTCCATGTTTATATAGATAGCGATGTAGATATTTCCATGTTTGTACAGATGGCGGTGTTGATATTTCCATCTATGCACAGATGGCGGTGTAGATATTTCCATGTTTATACAGATAATGGTGTAGATATTTCCATGTTTACACAGATGGTGGTGTAGATATTTCCGTGTTTATACACATGGCGGAGTAGATACTTCCATCTTTATGGAGATGGCAGTGTAGATATTCTCATGTTTATAGAGATGGCGGTGGAGATATTTCCATATTTATAGAGATAGCGGTGTACATATTTCCATCTTTCTACAGATGGCAGTGTAAATATTTCCATGTTTATACAGATGGCTGTGTAGATATTTCCATATTTATACAGATGTCTGTGTAGATATTTCCATGTGTATAGAGATGGTATTGTAGGTTTTTTCATGTTTATACAGATGGTGGTGTAGATATTTCCATGTTTATTCAGATGTCTGTGTAGATATTTCCATGTTTTTACAGATGGCAGTGTAGATATTTCAATGTTTATAGATATGGCGCTGTAGATATTTCCTTGTTTAAACAGATAACGGTGGAGATATTTCCATGTTTATACAGATAGCGGTGTAGATATTTCCATGTTTACACAGATTGCGGTGTAGATATTTCCATTTTTCTACTGATGGCATCGTAGATATTTCCATGTTTATACAGATGGTGGTGTAGATATTTCCATGTTTATATAGTTGGTGGTGTAGATATTACCATGTTTATACAGATAGCGGTGTAGATATTTCCATGTTTATACAGATCGTCGTGAAGATATTTCCATGTTTATACAGATACCGGTGTATGTATTTCTATGTTTATACAGATCGTGGTGTAGATATTTCCATGTTTATACAGATATCGGTGTAGATATTTCCATGTTTATACAGATAGCGGTGTAGATATTTCCATGTTTATAGAGATAGTGGTGTAGGAATTTCCATGTTTATAGACATAGCGGTGAAGATATTTCCATGTTTATATAGATGGCGTTGTAGATATTTCCATGTTTATACCGATAGCAGTGTTGGTATTTCCACGTTTATACAGATAGCGATGTAGATATTTCCATGTTTATACAGCTCGCGGTGCAGATATTTATATCTTTATACAGATGGCATTGTAGATATTTCCTTATTCACACAGATGGCGGTGTAGATATTTCCATGTTTCTACAGATGGCAGAGTAGTTAATTCCATTTTTATGGAGATGGCAGTGTAGATATTTTCATGTTTATAGAGATGGCGGTGTAGATATTTCCATGTTTATAGAGATAGCAGTGTAGATATATACATGTTTATACCGATGGCTGTGTAGATATTTCCATGTGTATACAGATGGCATTGTAGATATTTCCATGTTTATACAGATGACCTTATAGGTATTTCCATGTTTTTACAGATGGCAGTGCAGATATTTCCATGTTTATATAGATAGCGATGTAGATATTTCCATGTTTGTACAGATGGCGGTGTTGATATTTCCATCTATGCACAGATGGCGGTGTAGATATTTCCATGTTTATACAGATAATGGTGTAGATATTTCCATGTTTACACAGATGGTGGTGTAGATATTTCCGTGTTTATACACATGGCGGAGTAGATACTTCCATCTTTATGGAGATGGCAGTGTAGTTATTTTCATGTTTATAGAGATGGCGGTGGAGATATTTCCATATTTATAGAGATAGCGGTGTACATATTTCCATCTTTCTACATATGGCAGTGTAAATATTTCCATGTTTATACAGATGGTTGTGTAGATATTTCCATATTTATACAAATGTCTGTGTAGATATTTCCATGTGTATACAGATGGTATTGTAGGTTTTTCCATGTTTATACAGATGGTGGTGTAGATATTTCCATGTTTATTCAGATGACTGTGTAGATATTTCCATGTTTTTACAGATGGCAATGTAGATATTTCAATGTTTATAGATATGGCGCTGTAGATATTTCCTTGTTTAAACAGATAACGGTGGAGATATTTCCATGTTTATACAAACAGCTGTGGAGATATTTTCATGTTTATACACATAGCGGTGTACATATTTCCATGTTTATAGAGACAGCGGTGTAGATATTTCCATGTTTATACAGATAGCGGTGCAGATATTTCCATGTTTACACAGATGCCTATGCAGATATCTCCATATTTATACAGAGTGCTGTGTAGATATTTCTATGTTTATACAGATGGCAGTGTAGATATTTCCATGTTCCTACACATGACTGTGTAGGTATTTCCATGTTTATACAGATGGCTTTGTAGGAATTTCCATGTTTAAACAGATTGCGGTGTAGATATTTCCATGTTTATAGAGATAGCTGTGTAGATATTTCCACCATTATAGAGATGGCGGTGTAGATATTTCCATCTTTCTACAAATGGCTGTGTAGATATTTCCATGTTTATAGATATGGCGGTGTAGTTATTTCCATGTTTATATAGATGGCAGTGTAGATATTTTCTTGTTTATGTAGATGGTGTTGTAGATACCTCCATGTTTAAAGAGATGGCGGTGTGTATATTTCCATGTTGATGGAGGTAGTGGAGTAGATATTTCCATGTTTATAGAGATAGCGGTTTATTTATTTCCATGTTTATTCAGATAACGGTGTGGATATATCTATGTTTCTATAGATGACTGTGTAGATATTTCCATGTTTGTACAGATTGCAGTGTAGATATTTCCATGTTTATAGAGATAGCAGTGTAGATATTTCCATGTTTATACAGATTGCGGTGGAGATATTTCCATGTTTATACAGATGGCTGTGACGATATTTCCATGTTAATACAGAGTTCTCTGTAGATATTTCCATGTTTATATAGATGACAGTGTAGATATTTCCAGGTTTATACAGATGACTGTGTAGATATTTCCATGTTAATAGAGATGGCGGTGCAACTATTTCCATGTTTATACAGATAACGGTGTAGATATTTCCATGTTTATAGAGATAGCAGTTTAAATATTTCCATCTTTATACAGATAGTGGTGTAGATATTTCCATGTTTATACAGATGGCGGTGTAGATACAGCCATCTTTCTGAATATGTCAGTGTAGATATTTTCATGTTTACATAGATGGTGGTGTAGATATTTTCATGTTTACAGAGATTGCGGTGTAGATATTTACATGTTTATAGTGAAAGTGGTGTAGGTATTTCCATGTTTATAGAGATAGCGGTGTAGACATTTCCATATTTATACAGGTACTGGTGTAGGTATTTCCATGTTTATACAGATGGCGGTGTAGATATTTCCATGATTCTAAAGATGGCGGTGTATATATTTCCTTGTTTATACAGATAGCGGTGTACATATTTCCATGTATATACAGATAGCGGTGTAGATATTTCCATGTTTACACACATAGCGGTGGAGATATTTCCCTGTTTATACAGATGGTGATGTAGATATTTCCATGTTTATACAGATAGCAGTGTAGATATTTCCATGTTTATAGAGATAGCGGTGTAGATATTTCCATGTTTACACAGATGGCTGTGTAGATACTTCCATGTGTATATAGATGGCAGTGTAGATATTTCCATGTTTACAGATATAGCGGTAAAGATATTTCCATCTTTGCACAGATTGCGGTGTAGACATTGCAAACTTTACACAGATAGCGGTGTAGATACTTCCAAGTTTACACAGATACCTGTGTCGATATTTCCATGTTTACAGAGATATCATTGTAGATATTTCCATGTTTATACAGATAGCGGTGTAGTTATTTACGTGTTGATACAGATAGCGGTGTAGATATTTTCAGGGTTATACAGATAGTGGTGTAGATATTTCCAAGTTTTACAGATAGCTGTGTAGATATTTCCCTGTTTACACAGATAGCGTTGTAAATATTTCCATGTTTACACAGATAGCGTTGTAGATATTTCCATGCTTACATAGATTGCGGTGTAGATATTTCCAAGTTTACACAGATAGCTGTGTAGATATTTCTATGTTTACACAGATAGCATTGTAGGTATTTCATTGTTTATAGAGATAGCGGTGTTGGTATTTCCATGTTTTTAAAGATACCGGTGTAGGTATTTCCGTGTTTATAAAGATAGCGGTGGAGATATTTCCATGTTTATACAGATAGCGGTGTAAAAATTTCCATGTTTATACAGATAGCGGTGTAGTTATTTCCATGTTTATACAGATAGCGGTGTAGATATTTCCATGTTTATAGAGACTGTGGTGTAGATATTTCCATCTTTGCACAGATTGCTGTGTAGATATTTCCAAGTTTATACTGATTGCGGTGTAGTTATTTCCATGTTGATACAGATAGCGGTATAGATATTTCCATGTTTATAGAGATAGCGGTGTAGATATTTCCATGTTTATACAGATAGCGATGCAGATATTTCCATGTTTGTACACATGGGGGTGTTTATATTTCCATCTATACACAGATGAACGTGTAGATATTTCCATGTTTATATAGATAGCGGTGTAGATATTTCCATGTATATACACATGGCTGTGTATATATTTCCATGTTTATACAGATGGCGGTGTAGATATTTCTATGGTTATACAGATAACTTTGTATTTCCATGTTTATACAGATGGCGGTGTAGATATTTCGATGTTTATAGAGATAGCAGTGGAGATATTTCCATGTTTATACAGATAGTGGTGTAGATATTTCCATGTTTATACTGATCGTCGTGTAGATACTTCCATGTTTATAGAGATGGCGGTGTAGATATTTCCTTGTTCATAGAGATAGCAGTGTTGATTTTTCATTGTTTATAGAGATAGCTGTGTGGATATTTCCATGTTTATAGAGATGGCGGTGTAGATATTTCCATGTTTATACTGATTGCCGTGTAGATATTTCCATGTCTATAGAGATAGCGGTGTAGGTATTTCCATATTTATACAGATTGAAGTGTAGATATTTCCATCTTTATACAGATGGCGGTGTAGATATTTCCATGTTTATACAGATGGCGGTGAAGGTGTTTCCATGTTTATACAGATAGTGGTGTAGATATTTCCATGTTTATTCAGATGGCGGTGGAGATACATCCACGTTTCTGAAGATGGCGGTGTAGATATTTTCATGTTTATAGAGATGGCGGTGTAGATATTTCCATGTTTATACAGATAGCGGTGTTGGTATTTCCATGTTTATACAGATGGCGGTGTAGACATTACCATGTTTATACAGCTCGCGGTGTAGATATTTCCATGTTTATACAGATGGCGGTGTAGATATTTCCATGTTTATACGGATAGCGGTGTAGATATTTTCATGTCTATAGAGATAGCGGTGTAGATATTTACATATTTATACAGATTGCGGTGTACATATTTCCATCTTTATACAGATGGTGGTGTAGATATTTCCATGTTTATAAAGATTTCAGTGAGGGTATTACCATTTTTATACAGATAGTGGTGTAGATATTTCCATGTTTATACAGATGGCGGTGTAGATACATCCATGTTTCTGAAGATGGCGGTGTAGATATTTTCATGTATATAGAGATGGAGGTGTAGATATTTCCATGTATAAAGAGATAGCAGTTTAGATATTTTCATGTTTATTGAGAAAGCGGTGTAGGTATTTCCATGTTTATACAGATGTCAGTGCAGATATTTACATGTTTATACAGACATCGGTGTAGATATTTCCATGTTTACAGAGATAGCGGTGTAGATATTTCCATCTTTGCACAGACTGCGGTGTAGATATTGCCACCTTTACACAGATAGCGGTGTAGATATTTCCAAGTTTACATAGATAGCTGTGTAGATATTTCCATGTTTACAGAGATAGCATTGTAGATATTTCCATGTTTATACAGATAGCGGTGTAGATATTTCCATGTTCGTACAGACGGCGGTGTTGATGTTTCCATCTATACTCAGATTGCCATGTAGATATTTCCATGTGTATACAGATGGCATTGTAGATATTTCCATGTTTATACAGATGGTGGTGTAGATATTTCCATGTTTATACAGATGACTGTATAGGTATTTCCATGTTTTTACAGATGGCATTGTAGATATTTCCATGTTTATAGAGATAGCAGTGTAGATATTTCCATGTTTATAAAGATGGCGGGGTAGATATTTCCATGTTTATAGAGATAGCGGTGTAGATATTTCCATATTTATACAGATAACGGTGTAGATATTTCCTTGTTTATACAGATAGCAGTGTAAATATTTCCATGTTTATACAGATCACGGTGTAGTTATTTCCAGGTTTATAGATAGCAGTGTAGATATTTCCATGTTTTTACAGATAGCGGTTTAGCTATTTCCAACTTTATACAGACCACGGTGTAGATATTTCCATGTTTATACAGATAGCGGTGCAGATATTTCCATGTTTGTACAGATGGCGGTGTTGATATTTCCATGTATACACAGATGACCGTGTAGATATTTCCATGTTTATATAGAAGGCGGCACAGATATTTCCATGGATATGTAGAAGGCGGTGTAGATATTTCCATGTTTACACAGATAGCGGTGTACATATTTCCAAGTTTACACAGATAGCTGTGTAGATATTTGCATGTTTACACAGATAGCGTTGAAGATATTTCATTGTTTATACAAATAGCGGTTTAGGTATTTCCATGTTGATACAGATACAGGTGTAGGTATTTCCATGTTTATAGAGATAGGGGTGGAGATATTTTCATGTTTATACAGATAGCGGTGGAGATATTTCTGTGTTTATACAGATAGCGGTGTAGATATTTCCATGTATATAGAGACAGCGGTGAAGATATTTCCATGTTCATACAGATGGCTGTGTAGATATTTCCATGTATATAGATATAGTGGTGCTGATGTTTCCATGTTTATAGAGATGCTTGTGTAGATATTTCCATGTTTATGCAGATGACTGGGTAGGTATTTGGATGTTTATACAGATGGCGGTGTAGATATTTCCATGTTTATAGAGATAACGGTGTAGATATTTCCATGTTTATGAAGATAGTGGTTTAGATATTTCCATGTTTATAGAGATTGCGGTGTAGATATTTCCGTATTTATACAGATAGCTGTGTAGATAATTCCATGTTTATACAAATGGCGGTGTAGATATTTCCATGTTTATACAGATGGCGGTGTAGATATTTCCTTGTTTATAAAGATAGCGGTGTACATATTTCCATGTTTATACAGATATCGGTGTAGATATTTGCACGTTTATACAGAGAGCAGTGTAGATATTTCCAAGTTTTTCAGATAGTGGTGTAGATATTTCCATCTTTATACAGATAGCGGTGCAGATATTTCCATGTTTACACAGATAGCTGTGTAGATATTTCGATGTTTACACAGATAGATTTGCAGATATTTCCATGTTTATACAGATAGCGGTGTCGGTATTTCCATGTTTATACAGATAGCGGTGTAGATATTTCCATGTTTATACAGATGACTGTCTAGATATTTCCATGTTTATACAGATTTCCGTGTAGATATTGGCATGTTTATACAGATGGTGGTGTAGATATTTCCATGTTTATACAGATGACTGTGTAGGTATTTCCATCTTTATACAGATGTCGGTGTAGATATTTTCATGTTTATATCGATAGCGATGTAGATATTTCCATGTTTATACAGATAGCGTTGTAGACATTTCCATGTTTACAGACATAGCGGTTTAGATATTTCCATAGTTATACACATAGCGGTGTAGATTTTTGCAGGTTTATACAGGTAGCGGTGTAGATATATCCATGTTTATACAGAGAGCAGTGTAGATATTTCCATGTTTATAGAGATGGTGGTGTAGGTATTTCCATGTTTATAGAGATAGCAGTGCAGGTATTTCCATGTTTATTCAGATAGACATGTAGATATTTCCATGTTTATACTGATAGTGGTGTTGGTATTTCCATGTTTATACAGATAGCGTTGTAGATATTTTCATGTTTATACAGCTCGCAGTGCAGACATTTTCATCTTCATACAGATGGAAGTGAAGATATTTCCATCTTTATACAGATAGTGGTGTATATATTTCCATGTTTAAACAGATGGCGGTGTAGATACAGCCATGTTTCTGAACATGGCGGTGTAGATATTTTCATGTTTACACAGATGGCGGTGTAGATATTTCCATGTTTACAGAGATGACTGTGTAGATATTTCCATGTTTATAGTGCAAGTGGTGTAGGTATTTCCCTGTTTATAGAGATAGCGGTGTAGTCATTTCCATATTTATACAGGTAGCGCTGTAGGTATTTCCACGTTTATACAGATGGCGGTGTAGATATTTCCATGTTTATACACACCGCAGTGTAGATATTTCCATGTTTATAGAGATAGCAGTGTAGATATTTCCATGTTTGTACAGATGGCGGTGTTGATATTTCCATCTATACACAGATTGCAGTGTAGGTATTTCCATGTGTATACAGATGGCATTGTAGATATTTCCATGTTTATACAGATCGTCGTGTAGATATAACCATGTTTACACAGATGACTGTATAGTTATTTTCATGTTTATACAGATGGCGGTGTAGATATTTCCAGGTTTATAGAGATAGCGGTGTAGATATTTCCATATTTATACAGATAACGGTGTAGAAATTTCCATGTTTATACAGATATCGGTGTAAATATTTCCATGTTTATACAGATCACGGTGTAGATATTTCCATGTTTATAGAAATAGCGGTGTATATATTTACATGTTTATACAGATAGCGGTGTAGATATTTCCATGTTTATACAGACCGCGGTGTAGATATTTCCATGTTTATATAGATAGCGGTGCAGATATTTCCATGTTTGTACAGATGGCGGTGTTGATATTTCCATCTATACACAGATGACCGTGTAGATATTTCCATGTTTATACAGATGGCGGTGCAGATATTTCTATGGATATGTAGATGGCAGTGTAGATATTTCCATGTATATACAGATAGCAGTGTAGTTATTTCCATGTGTATATAGAGAGCGGTGTAGATATTTCCATGTATGTACACACGGCTGTGTAGATATTTCCATGTTTATACAGATAAATTTGTAAGTATTTCCATGTTTATACAGATGGCGGTGTAGATATTTCGATGTTTATAGAGATAGCAGTTGAGATATTTCCATGTTTATACAGATAGCGGTGTAGATATTTCCGTGTTTATACTGATCACGGTGTAGATATTTCCATGTTTATAGAGATGGTGGCTTTGATATTTCCATGTTCATAGAGATAGCGGTGTTGATTTTTCCATGTTTATAGAGATAGCTGTGTGGATATTTCCATGTTTGTACAGACGGCGGTGTTGATATTTCCATCTATACACAGATTGCAGTGTAGGTATTTCCATGTGTACACAGATGGCATTGTAGATTTTTCCATGTTTATACAAATGGTGGTGTAGATATTACCATGTTTACACAGATGACTGTATAGGTATTTCCATGATTATACAGATGGCGGTGTAGATATTTCCAGGTTTATAGAGATAGCGGTGTAGATATTTCCATATTTATACAGATAACGGTGTAGAAATTTCCTTGTTTATACAGATATCGTTGTAAATATTTCCATGTTTATACAGATCACGGTGTAGATATTTCCATGTTTATAGAGATAGCGGTGTATATATTTACATGTTTATACAGATAGCGGTGTAGATATTTCCATGTTTATACGGACCGCGGTGTAGTTATTTCTATGTTTATACAGATAGCGGTGCAGATATTTCCATGTTTGTACAGATGGCGGTGTTGATATTTCCATCTATACACAGATGACCGTGTAGATATTTCCATGTTTATACAGATGGCGGTGCAGATATTTCTATGGATACGTAGATGGCGGTGTAGATATTTCCATGTATATACAGATAGCGGTGTAGTTATTTCCAAGTTTATATAGAGAGCGGAGTAGATATTTACATGTATGTACACATGGCTGTGTAGATATTTCCATGTTTATACAGATGGCGGTGTAGATATTTCCATGTTTATACAGATAAATTTGTAAGTATTTCCATGTTTATACAGATGGCGGTGTAGATATTTCGATGTTTATAGCGATAGCAGTGGAGATATTTCCATGTTTATACAGATAGCGGTGTAGATATTTCCGTGTTTATACTGATCACGGTGTAGATATTTCCATGTTTACACAGATGGTGGTGTAGATATTTCCGTGTTTATAAACATGGCGCAGTATATACTTCCATCTTTATGGAGATGGCAGTGTAGATATTTTCATGTTTATGGAGATGGCGGTGTAGATATTTCCATATTTATAGGGATAGCGGTGTACATATTTCCAACTTTTTACAGATGGCAGTGTAGATATTTCCATGTTTATAGAGATGGCCGTGTAGATATTTCCATATTTATACAGATGTCTGTGTAGATATTTCCATGTGTACACAGATGGTATTGTAGGTATTTCCATGTATATACAGATGGTGGTGTAGATGTTTCCATGTTTATTCAGATGACTGTGTAGATATTTCCATGTTTTTACAGATGGCAGTGTAGATATTTCAATGTTTATAGAGATGGCGCTGTAGATATTTTCATGTTTAAACAGATAACGGTGGAGATATTTCCATGTTTATATAGACTGCAGTGGAAATATTTCCATGTTTATACCCATAGCGGTGTACATATTTCCATGTTTATAGAGACAGCGGTGTAGGTATTTCCATGTTTATACAGAGAGCGGTGCAGATATTTCCAAGTTTACACAGATGCCTATGCAGATATTTGCATATTTATAGAGAGAGTTGTGTAGATATTTCTATGTTTATACAGATGGCAGTGTAGATATTTCCATGTTCCTACACATGACTGTGTAGTTATTTCCATCTTTATACAGATGGCTTTGTAGATATTTCCATGTTTATAGAGATAGCGGTGCAGATATTTCCATGTTTATACAGACTGCGCTGTATATATTTCCATGTTTATACAGATCGTGGTGTAGATATTTCCATGTTTATACAGATAGCGGTGTAGATATTTCCATGTTTACACAGACCGCAGTGTAGATAATTCCATGTTTACAGGGATAGCAGTGTAGATATTTTCATGTTTATACAGATGGCGGTGTTGATGTTTCCTTCTATACACAGATTGCCGTGTAGGAATTTCCATGTGTATACAGATGGCATTGTAGATATTTCCATGTTTATACAGATGGTGGTGTAGATATTTCCATGTTTACACACATGACTGTATAGGTATTTCCATGTTTATACAGATGGCGGTGTAGATATTTCCATGTTTATAGAGATAGCGGTGTAGACATTTCCATATTTATACAGATATCGGTGTAGAAATTTCCATGTTTATACAGATAGCGGTGTAAATAATTCCATGTTTATACAGATCACGGTGAATATATTTCCATGTTTATAGAGATAGGCTTGTAGATATTTCCATGTTTATACAGATAGCCGTGTAGATATTTCCATGTTTATACAGACCGCAGTGTAGGTATTTCAATGTTTATACTGATAGCGGTGCAGATATTTCCATGTTTGTACAGATGGCTGTGTTGATATTTCCATCTATACACAGATGACCGTGTAGATATTTCCATGTTTATACAGATTGCGTCGCAGATATTTCCATGGATATGTAGATGGCGGTGTAGATATTTCCATGTTTATACAGATAGATGTGTAGTTATTTCCATGTTTATATGGATAGCGGTGTAGATATTTCCATGTGCATACACATGGCTTTGTAGATATTTCCATCTTTATACAGATGGCGGTGTAGATATTTCCATGTTTATACAGATATCTTTGTAAGTATTTCCATGTTTAAACAGATGGCGGTGTAGATATTTCGATGTTTATGGAGATAGCCTTGGTGATATTTCCATGTTTATACAGATAGCGGTGTAGATGTCTCCATGTTTATACTGATCGTGGTGTAGATATTTCCATGTTTATAGAGATGGCGGTGTAGATATTTCCATGTTCATAGAGATAGCGGTGTTGATTTTTCCATGTTTATAGAGATAGTGGTGTGGATATTTCCATGTTTATACAGATAGGGGTGTAGATATTTCCATGTTTATAGAGATGGCGGTGTAGATATTTCCATGTTTATACAGATCAGGCTGTAGATATTTGCTTGTTTATACAAATAGCGGTGTAGTTATTTCCATGTTTATACAGATAGCGGTGTAGATATTTCCATGTATATACATATGTCTGTGTAGATATTTCCATGTTTATACAGATGGCTGTGTAGATATTTCCATGTTTATACAGATGACTTTGTAGGTATTTCCATTTTTATACAGATGGCGGTGTAGATATTTCCATGTTTATAGAGATAGCTGTGTAGATATTTCCATGTTTATACAGACAGCGGTGTAGATATTTCCATGTTTATACAGACAGCGGTGTAGATATTTCCATGTTTATACAGATAGCGGTGTAGATATTTCCATGTTTATACAGATCGCGGTGTAGATATTTCCATGTTTATACAGATAGCGGTGTAGATATTTCCATGTTTTTACAGATAGCGGTGTAGATATTTCCATGTTTTTACAGATATCGGTGTATATATTTCCATGTTTACACAGATTGCGGTGTAGATATATCCATCTTTCTACAAATGGCATTGTAGATATTTCCATGTTTATACCGATGGCAGTGTAGATATTTCCATGTTTATATAGATGATGGTGTAGATATTACCATGTTTGCACAGATAGCGGTGTAGATATTTCCATGTTTATACAGATCGCGGTGAAGATATTTCCATGTTTATACCCATCGCGGTGTAGATATTTCCATGTTTATACAGATAGCGGTGTAGATATTTCCATGTTTATACAGATAGCGTTGTAGATATTTCCATGTTTATAGAGATAGCGGTGTACGTATTTCCATGTTTACATACATAGCGGTGTAGATATTTCCATGTTTATATAGCTGGCATTGAGGATATTTCCATGTTTATACCGATAGCGGTGTTGGTATTTCCCCGTTTATACAGATAGCGATGTAGATATTTCCATGTTTATACAGCTCGCGGTGCAGATAATTATATCTTTATACAGATGGCATTGTAGATATTTCCTTATTCACACAGATGGCGGTGTAGGTGTCTCCATGTTTATACAGATGGCGGAGTAGTTAGTTCCATGTTTATGGAGATGGCAGTTTAGATATTTTCATGTTTATAGAGATGGCAGTGCAGATATTTCCATTTTTATAGAGATAGCAGTGTAGATATTTACATGTTTATACAGATGGCTGTGTAGATATTTCCATGTTTATAGAGATAGCGGTGTAGATATTTCCATGTTTTTACAGATGGCGCTGTAGATATTTCCATGTTTATACAGATGGCAGTGTAGATATTTCCATGTTTATACAGATAGCGGTGTAGATATTTCCATGTTTACAGAGATAGCGGTGTAGATATTTCCATCTTTGCACAGATTGCGGTGTAATTATTGCCAAATTTACACAGATAGCTGTGTAGATGTTTCCATGTTTACAGAGATAGCATTGTAGATATTTCCATGTTTATACAGATGGCAGTGTAGATATTTCCATGTTTATACAGATAACTTTGTAAGTATTTCCATGTTTATACAGATGGGGGTGTAGATATTTCGATGTTTATAGAGATAGCAGTGGAGATATTTCCATGTTTATACAGATAACGGTGTAGATATTTCCATGTTTATACTGATCGCGGTGAAGATATTTCCATGTTTATAGAGATGGCGGTGTAGATATTTCCATGTTCATAGAGATAGCGGTGCTGATTTTTCCATGTTTATGGAGATAGCGCCGTGGATATTTCCACGTTTATACAGATAGGGGTGTAGATATTTCCATGTTTATAGAGATGGCGGTGTAGATATTTCCATGTTTATACAGATCACGGTGTATATATTTCCATGTTTATACTGATCATAGTGTAGATATTTCCATGTTTATACAGAACGCGGTGTTGATATTACCAAGTTTATAGGGATAGCAGTGCAAACATTTCCACATTTATACAGATATCGGTGTAGTTATTATCATGTTTATACAGATAGCGGTGTAGATATTTCCAGGTATAAACAGATGTCTGTGTATATATTTCCATGTTTAAACAGATGGCGGTGTAGATATTTCCTTGTTTACACAAATAGCGGTGTAGTTATTACCATGTTTATACAGATAGCGGTGTAGATATTTCCATGTATATACAGATGCCTGTGTAGATATTTCCATGTTTATACAGATGGCTGCGTAGAAATTTCCATGTTTATACAGATGACTTTGTAGGTATTTCCATGTTTATACAGATGGCGGTGTGGATATTTCCATGTTTATAGAGATATCTGTGTAGATATTTCCATGTTTATACAGATAGCGGTGTAGATATTTCAATGTTTATACAGATCCCGGTGTAGATATTTCCATGTTTATACAGATCGCGGTGTAGATATTTCCATGTTTATACAGATCCCTGTGTAGATATTTCCATGTTTATACAGATCGCGATGTAGATATTTCCATGTTTATACAGATCGCCGTGTAGATATTTCCATGTTTATACAGATAGCGGTGTACATATTTCCATGTTTATACAGATAGCGCTGTAGATATTTCCATGTTTATACAGATGGCGGTGTAGATATTTCCATGTTTATAGAGATGGCGGTGTAAATATTTCCATGTTTATAGAGATAGCGGTGTAGGTATATCCATGTTCATAGAGATAGCAGTGAGGATATTTCCATGTTTATACAGATAGCAGTGTAGATATTTCCATTTTTATAGAGATAGCCGTTTAGATATTTCATATTCATACAGATAGCGGTGTAGATATTTCCATGTTTATACAGATTGCGGTGTAGATATTTCCATGTTTATACAGATGGCAGTGTAGATATTTCCATGTTCCTACACATGACTGTGTAGTTATTTCCATGTTTATACAGATGGCTTTGTAGGTATTTCCATGTTTATAGAGATAGCGGTGCAGATATTTCCATGTTTATACAGATCGTGGTGTTGATATTTCCAGGTTTATACAAATACCGGTGTAGATATTTCCATGTTTATACAGACCGCAGTTTAGATATTTCCATGTTTATAGAGATAGCGGTGTAGATATTTCCGTGTTTGTACAGATGGCGGTGTTGACGTTTCCATCTATGCACAGATTGCCGTGTAGTTATTTCCATGTGTATACAGATGGCATTGTAGATATTTCCAAGCTTATACAGATGGTGGTGTAGATATTTCCATGTTTATACAGATGACTGTATAGGTATTTCCATGTTTTTACAGAAGGCATTGTAGTTATTTCCATGTTTATAGAGATAGCAGTGTAAATATTTCCATGTTTATACAGATGGCGGTTTAGATATTTCCATGTTTATAGAGATAGCGGTGTAGATATTTCCATATTTATACAGATAACGGTGTAGACATTTCCATGTTTATACAGATAGCCGTGTAAATATTTCCATGTTTATACAGATCACGGTGTTGATATTTCCATGTTTATAGAGATAGCGGTGTAGATATTTCCATGTTTATACAGATACCGGTGTAGATATTTCCATGTTTGTACAGATGTCGGTGTTGATATTTCCATCTATACACAGATGACCGTGTAGATATTTCCATGTTTATACAGAAGGCGGCGCAGATATTTCTATGGATATGTAGATGGCGGTGTAAATATTTCCAAGTTTATACAGATAGCGCTGTAGTTATTTCCATGTTTATATAGATAGTGGTGTAGATATTTCCATGTATATACACATGGCTGTGTAGATATTTCCATGTTTATACAGATTGCGGTGTAGATATTTCCATGTTTATACAGATAACTTTGTAAGTATTTCCATGTTTATACAGATGGGGGTGTAGATACTTCGATGTTTATAGAGATAGCAGTGGAGATATTTCCACGTTTATACAGATAGCGGTGTAGATATTTCCATGTTTATACTGATCGCGGTGTAGATATTTCCATGTTTATAGAGATGTCGGTGTAGATATTTCCATGTTCATAGAGATATCGGTGCTGATTTTTTCATGTTTATGGAGATAGCGCCGTGGATAGTTCCACGTTTATACAGATAGGGTGTAGATATTTCCATGTTTATACAGATCCCGCTGTAGATATTTCCATGTTTAAACAGATCGCGGTGTAGATATTTCCATGTTTATACAGATCCCGCTGTAGATATTTCCATGTTTATACAGATCGCGGTGTAGATATTTCCATGTTTATACAGATCGCAGTGTAGATATTTCCATGTTTATACAGATAGCGGTGTACATATTTCCATGTTTATACAGATAGCGCTGTAGATATTTCCATGTTTATACAGATGGCGGTGTAGATATTTCCATGTTTATAGAGATGGCGGTGTAGATATTTCCATGTTTATAGAGATAGCGGTGTAGGTATATCCATGTTCATAGAGATAGCAGTGAGGATATTTCCATGTTTATACAGATAGCAGTGTAGATATTTCCATGTTTATAGAGGTAGCGATGTAGATATTTCCATGTTTGTACAGAAGGCTGTGTTGATATTTCCATGTATACACAGATGTCCGTGTAGGTATTTCCATGTTTATACAGATGGCGGCGTAGACATTTCGATGGACATGCAGATGGCGGTGTAGATATTTCCATGTTTATACAGATAGCTTTGTAGATATTTCCATGTTTACACAGATGTTGGTGTAGATATTTCCGTGTTTATACTCATGGCGGAGTAGATACTTCCATCTTTATGGAGATGGCAGTGTAGATATTTTCATGTTTATAGAGATGGCGGTGTACATATTTCCATATTTATAGACATAGCGGTGTACATATTTCCATCTTTCTACAGATGGCACTGTAGATATTTCCATGTTTATACAGATGGCCGTGTAGATATTTCCATATGTATAGAGATGTCTCTGTAGATATTTCCATGTGTATACAGATGGTATTGTAGGTATTTCCATGTTTATACAGATGGTGGTGTAGATATTTCCATGTTTATTCGGATGACTGTGTAGATATTTCCATGTTTTTACAGATGACAGTGTAGATATTTCAATGTTTATAGAGATGGTGCTGTAGATATTTCCATGTTTAAACAGATAACGGTGGAGATATTTCCATGTTTATACAGACAGCAGTAGAGATATTTCCATGTTTATACACATAGCGGTGTACATATTTCCATGTTTATATAGACAGCGGTGTAGTAATTTCCATGTTTATACAGATAGCGGTGCAGATATTTCCATGTTTACACAGATGCCTATGCAGATATTTCCATATTTATACAGAGGGCTGTGTAGATATTTCTAAGTTCATACAGATGGCAGTGTAGATATTTCCATGTTCCTACACATGACTGTGTAGGTATTTCCATGTTTATACAGATGACTTTGTAGGTATTTCCATGTTTATAGAGATAGCGGTGCAGATATTTCCATGTTTATACAGATAGCGGTGTATATATTTCCATGTTTATACAGATAGCGGTGTAGATATTTCCATGTTTATACAGACCGCGGTGTAGATATTTCCATGTTTATACATACTAAAGTGTAGATATTTCCATGTTTATAGAGATAGCCTTGTAGATATTTTCATGTTTATACAGATTGCGGTGGAGGTATGTCTATGTTTATACAGATAGAAATGGAGATATTTCCACGTTAATACACATAGCGGTGTAGATATTTCCATGTTTATATTGAGAGCGGTGTAGATATTTCCATGTTTATACATACTAAAGTGTAGATATTTCCATGTTTATAGAGATAGCCTTGTAGATATTTTCATGTTTATACAGATTGCGGTGGAGGTATGTCTATGTTTATACAGATAGAAATGGAGATATTTCCACGTTAATACACATAGCGGTGTAGATATTTCCATGTTTATACTGAGAGCGGTGTAGATATTTCCATGTTTATACACATGGCTGTGCCGATATTAACATGTTTATACAGAGTTCTCTCTAGATATTTCCATGTTTATATAGATGACAGTGTAGATATTTCCAGGTTTATACAGATGGCGGTGTAGATATTTCCATGTTTATAGAGATGGCGGTGTAGATATTTCCATGTTTATAGAGATAGCGGTGTAAATATTTCCATCTTTATACAGATAGTGGTGTAGATATTTCCATGTTTATACAGATGGCGGTGTAGATACCGCTATGTTTCTGAAGATGGCAGTGTAGACTTTTTCATGTTTACATAGATGGCGGTTTAGATATTTCCATGTATATACAGATAGCGGTGTAGATATTTCCATGTTTACACAGATAGCGGTGGAGATATTTCCCTGTTTACAGATAGCGATGTAGATATTTCCATGTTTATACAGATAGCGATGTAAATATTTCCATATTTATAGAGATAGCGGTGTAGATATTTCCATGTTTATACAGATGGCTGTGTAGATATTTCCATGTGTATACAGATGGCGGTGTAGATATTTCCATGTTTATGCATATAGCGGTGTAGATATTTCCATGTTTACAGATATAGCGGTAAAGATATTTCCATCTTTGCACAGATTGTGGTGTAGACATTGCAAACTTTACACAGATAGCGGTGTAGATATTTCCAAGTTTACACAGATACCTGTCTCTATATTTCCATGTTTACAGAGATATCATTGTAGATATTTCCAGGTTTATTCGGATAGCGGTGTAGTCATTTACATGTTGATACAGATAGCGGTGTAGATATTTTCAGGGTTACACAGATAGTGGTGTAGATATTTCCACGTTTTACAAATAGCTGTGTATATATTTCCCTGTTTACACAGATAGCATTGTAAATATTTCCATGTTTACACAGATAGCGTTGTAGATATTTCCATGCTTACACAGATTGAGGTGTAGAGATTTCCAAGTTTACACAGATAGCTGTGTAGATATTTCCATGTTTACACAGATAGCATTGTAGATATTTCATAGTTTATAGAGATAGCGGTGAATTTATTTCCATGTTTTTAAAGATACCGGTGTAGGTATTTCCGTGTTTATAAAGATAGCGTTGGAGATATTTCCATGTTTATACAGACAGCGGTGTAAAAATTTCCATGTTTATACAGGTAGCGGTGTAGTTATTTCCATGTTTATACAGATAGCGGTGTAGATATTTCCATGTTTATAGAGACTGCGGTGTAGATATTTCCATCTTTGCACACATTGCTTTGTAGATATTTCCATGTTTATACAGATTGCGGTGTAGTTATTTCCATGTTGATACAGATAGCGGTGTAGATATTTCCATGTTTATACAGGTAGCGGTGTAGTAATTCCCATGTTTATACAGATCGCTTTGTAGACATTTCCATCTTTCCACAGATGTCAGTGTAGATATTTCCAAGTTTATACAGATGTCTGTGTAGATATTTCCATGTTAATGCAGATGGCGGTGTAGATATTTCCATGTTTATGGAGATGGCGGTGTAGTTATTTCTATGTGTATAGAGATAGCGGTGTAAATATTTCCATGTTTATAGAGATGGCGGTGTAAGTATTTTCATGTTTATACAGATAGCGGTGTAGATATTTCCATGTTTATACAGATAGCGGTGTTGCTACTTCCATGTTTATACAGATAGTGGTGTAGATATTTCCATGTTTATACAGCTCGCGGTGTAGATATTTCCCTGTCTATAGAGATAGCGGTGTAGGTATTTGCATATTTGTACAGATTGCGGTGTAGATATTTCCATCTTTATACAGATGGCGGTGTAGATATTTCCATGTTTATACGGATAGAAGTGAAGCTATTTCCATGTTTATACAGATAGTGGTGTAGATATTTCCACGTTTATACAGATGGCGGTGTAGATACATCCATGTTTCTGAAGATGGCAGTGTAGATATTTTCATGTTTATAGAGATGGCGTTGTAGATATTTCCATGTATATAGAGATTGCAGTGTAGATATTTCCATGTTTATAGAGAAAGCGCTGTAGTTATTTCCATGTTTATAGAGATAGCGGTGTAGATATTTCCATATTTATACAGATAGCGGTGTAGGTATTTCCATGTTTATGCACATTGCGGTGTAGATATTTCCATGTTTCTACAGATGGCCGTGTAGATATTTCCTTCTTTATACAGACAGCGGTGCAGATATTTCCATGTTTATACAGGTAGCGGTGTAGATATTTCCATGTTTACAGAGATAGCGGTGTAGTTATTTCCATCTTTGCACAGATTTCCGTGTAGATATTTCCATGTTTACGCAGATAGCTGTGTAGATATTTCCAAGTTTACACAGATAGCTGTGTAGATATTTCCATGTTTACACACATAGCGTTGTAGATACTTCCATGTTTATACAGATTGCGGTGTAGATATATCCATGTTTATACAGAAAGCGGTATAGATATTTTCATGTTTATACATATAGCGGTGGAGATATTTCCATGTTTATAGAGACTGCGGTATAGATATTTCCATGTTTATACAGATAGCGTTGTAGATATTTCCATGTTTACAGAGATAGCAGTGTAGATATTTCCATCTTTGCACAGATTGCTGTGTAGATATTTCCATTTTTACACAGATAGCTGTGTAGATATTTCCAAGTTTACACAGATAGCTGTGTAGATATTTCCATGTTTACACAGATAGCGTTGTAGATATTTCCATGTTTATACAGATAGCGGTGTAGATATTTCCATGTTTATACAGATAGCGGTGTAGATATTTCCATGTTTATACAGATCGCTGTGGAGATATATCCCTGTTTATGCAGATAGCGATGTAGATATTTCCATGTTTGTACAGATAGCGGTGTAGATATTTCCATGTTTATAGAGAGAGCAGTGTAGATATTTCCATGTTTATACAGATGGCTGTGTAGATATTTCCATGTGTGCACAAATGGCGATGTGGATATTTCCATGTTTATACAGATGGCGCTGTAGATATTTCCATGTTTATACAGATGACAGTGTAGATATTTCGATGTTTATACAGATATCGGTGTTGATATTTCCATGTTTACAGAGATAGCGGTGTAGGTATTTCCATCTTTGCACAGATTGCGGTGTAGTTATTGCCAAATTTACAAAGATAGTGGTGTAGATATTTCCAAGTTTACACAGATAGCTCTGTAGGTATTTCCATGTTTACAGAGATAGCATTGTAGATATTTCCGTGTTTATAAAGATTGCGGTGTAGTTATTTCCATGTGGATACAGATAGCGGTGTAGATATTTCCATGTTTATACATGTAGCGGTGTAGAAATTCCCATGTTTATACAGATCGCTTTGTAGACATTTCCATTTTTCTACAGATGTCAGTGTAGGTATTACCAAGTTTATACAGATGGCATTGGAGATATTTCCATGTTTATACAGATGTCTGTGTAGATATTTCCATGTTTATTCAGATGGCGGTGTAGATATTTCCATGTTTATAGAGATGGCGGTGTAGTTATTTCTATGTTTATAGAGATAGCGGTGTAAATATCTCCATATTTATAGAGATGGTGGTGTAAGTATTTTCATGTTTATAGAGATAGCGGTGTAGATATTTCCATGTTCATACAGATAACGGTGTTGTTATTTCCATGTTTACACAGATATCGGTGTAGATATTTCCATGTTTATACAGCTCGCGGTGTAGATATTTCCATCTTTATAGAGATGGCGGTGAAGATATTTCCATGTTTATACAGATGGCAGTGAAGATATTTCCATGTTTTTACAGATATCGGTGTAGATATTTCCATGTCTATAGAGATAGCAGTGTAGGTATTTCCATATTTATACAGATTGCGGTGTAGATACTTCCATCTTTATACAGATGGCGGTGAAGATATTTCCATGTTTATACAGACGGCAGTGAAGATATTTCCATGTTTATACAGATAGTGGTGTAGATATTTCCATGTTTGCACAGATGGCGGTGAAGAAACATCCATGTTTCTTAAGATGGCGGTGTAGATATTTTCATGTTTATAGAGATGTCGGTGTAGATATTTCCATGTTTATACAGATGTCTGTGTAGATATTTCCAAGTTTATGCAGATAGCGGTGTAAATATTTCCATGTTTATGGAGATGGTGGTGTAAGTATTTTCATGTTTATAGAGATAGCGATGTAGATATTTCCATGTTTATACAGATAGCGGTGTGGGTATATCCATGTTTATACAGATAGCGGTGTGGGTATTTCCATGTTTATACAGATAGCGGTATAGATATTTCCATGTTTATGGAGATGACTGTCTAGTTATTTCCATGTTTATACAGCTTTCCGTGTAGATATTTCCATGTTTATACAGATAGCGGTGTAGATATTTCCATGTTTATACAGATAGCGGTGTAGATATTTCCATGTTTATACAGACAGCAATGTAGATATGTCTATGTTTATAGAGATAGCGGTGTAGATATTTTCATGTTCATACAAACAACAGTGTAGATATTTTCATGTTTATGGAGATAGCGGTGAAGATATTTCAATTTTTATGGACATAACGGTGTAAATATTTCCAAGTTTTTACAGATAGCGGTGTAAATATTTCCATGATTATACAGATAGCGGTGTAAATATTTTCATGTTTATAGACATAGCGGTTTAGATATTTCCATGTTTTTAGAGATAGTGGTGTAAATATTTCCATGTTTATACAGATAGCCGTTTAAATGTTTACACGTTTATAGGGATAGCGGTGTATATATTCCCACGTTTATACAGATAGCGGTGTAGATATCTCCCCGTTTATAGAGATAGCGGTGTAGATATTTCCACGTTTATACAGATAGCGGTGAAGATACTTCCACTTTTATACAGATTGCGGTGTAGAAATTTCCAAGTTTATAAACATAGCGGTGCAGATATTTCCACGTTTATACACATACCGGTGTAGATATTTCCATGTTTATGCAGATAGCGGTGTAGATATTTCCACGTTTGTAGACATAGCGATGCAGATATTTCCACGTCTATACAGATAGCGGTGTAGGTATTTCCACGTTAATACAGATAACGGTGTAGATATTTCCAGGTTTATAGAGACAGCGGTGTACATACTTCCATGTTTCTACAGATAGCGGTGTAGATATTTCCATGTTTATAGAGATAGCGGTGTAGATATTTCCATGTTTATACAGATGGCTGTGTAGATATTTCCATGTGTGTACAGATGGCAGTGTAGATATTTACATGTGTGTACAGATGGCAGTGTAGATATTTCCATGTTTATACAGATGGCGCTGTAGATATTTCCATGTTTATACAGATGGCAGTGTAGATATTTCCATGTTTACACAGATAGAGGTGTAGATATTTCCATGTTTACAGAGATAGCGGTGTAGATATTTCCATCTTTGCACAGATTGCGGTGTAGGTATTGCCAAATTTACACAGATAGCGGTGTAGATATTTACATGTCTATTGAGGTAGCGGTGTAGGTAATTCCATATTTATATAGATTGCGATGTAGATATTTCCATCTTTATACAGATGGCGGTGTAGATATTTCCATGTTTATACTCATGGCAATGAAGATATTTCCATGTTTATACAGACAGTGGTATATATATTTCCATGTTTATGCAGATGGCGGTGTAGATACATCCATGTTTCTGAAGATGGCGGTGTAGATATTTTCATGTTTATAGAGATGGCGGTGTAGATATTTCCGTGTATATAGAGATTGCAGTGTAGATATTTCCATGTTTATAGAGAAAGCGGTGTAGGTATTTCCATGTTTATAGAGATAGCGGTGTGGATATTTCCATATTTATACAGATAGCGGTGTAGGTATTTCCATGTTTATACACATGGCAGTGTAGATATTTCCTTGTTTATACAGATAGCGGTGTAGATATTTCCATGTTTCTACAGATATCTGTGTAGATATTTCCAGGTTTATACAGAGAGCGGTGTTGGTATTTCCACGTTTTACAGATAGTGGTGTAGATATTTCCATCTTTATACAGATAGCGGTGTGGGTATATCCATGTTTATACAGATAGCGGTGTGGGTATTTCCATGTTTATACAGATAGCGGTATAGATATTTCCATGTTTATAGTGATGACTCTCTAGATATTTCCATGTTTATACAGCTTTCCGTGTAGATATTTCCATGTTTATACAGATAGCAGTGTAGATATTTCCATGTTTATAGAGATGACTGTCTAGATATTTCCATGTTTATACAGCTTTCCGTGTAGATATTTCCATGTTTATACAGATAGCGGTGTAGATATTTCCATGTTTATACAGATAGCTATGTAGATATTTCCACGTTTATACAGACAGCAATGTAGCTATTTCTATGTTTATAGAGATAACGGTGTAGATATTTTCATGTTCATACAAACAACAGTGTAGATATTTTCATGTTTATGGAGATAGCGGTGTAGGTATTTCCATTTTTATAGATATAACGGTGTAAATATTTGCACGTTTTTACAGATAGCGGTGTAAATATTTCCATGATTATACAGAGAGCGGTGTAAATATTTTCATGTTTATAGACATAGCGGTGTAGATATTTCCATGTTTTTAGAGATAGCGGTGTAAATATTTCCATGTTTATACAGATAGCCGTGTAAATGTTTAAACGTTTATAGGGATAGCGGTGTAGATATTCCCTCGTTTATACAGATAGCGGTGTAGATATTTCCCCGTTTATAGAGATAGCGGTGTAGATATTTCCACGTTTATACAGATAGCGGTGAAGATATTTCCACTTTTATACAGATTGCGGTGTAGAAATTTCCAAGTTTATACACATAGCTGTGCAGATATTTCCACGTTTATACACATACCGGTGTAGATATTTCCATGTTTATGCAGATAGCGGTGTAGATATTTCCACGTTTGTTGACATAGCGATGTAGATATTTCCACGTCTATACAGATAACGGTGTAGGTATTTCCACGTTAATACAGATAACGGTGTAGATATTTCCAGGTTTATAGAGACAGCGGTGTAGATATTTCCATGTTTCTACAGATAGCGGTGTAGATATTTCCATGTTTATAGAGACAGCAGTGTAGATGTTTCCATGTTTATACAGATAGCGGTGTAGATATTTCCATGTTTATACAGTCAGTGTTGTAGATATTTCCATGTTTAAACAGATAGCCGTGTATATATTTCCATGTTTATACAGACAGCGGTGTAGATATTTCCATGTTTTACAGATAGTGGTGTAGATATTTCCATGTTTATAGAGATAGCGGTGTAGATATTTCCATGTTTATAGAGATAGCTTTGTAAATATTTCCATGTTTATACAGATAGCGGTGTAAGTATTTCCATGTTTATAGAGATAGCGGTGTAGATATTTCCATGTTTATACAGATAGCGGTGTAGATATTTCCACATTTATACTTATAGCGGTGTAGATATTTCCAGGTTTATAGAGTTAGCGGTGTAGATGTTCCCACGTTTATAGAGATAGCGGTGTAGATATTTCCATGTTTTTAGAGATAGCGGTGTATATATTTCCACGTTTATAGAGATAGCTGTGTAGATATTTCCATGTTTCTAGAGACAGCGGTGTAGATATTTCCATGTTCATAGAGATAGCGGTGCAGATATTTCCATGTTTATAGAGACAGTGATGTAGATATTTGTGTGTTTATAGAGATAGCATTGTAGATATTTCCATGTTTATAGAGACAGTGGTGTAGATATTTCCATGTTTATACAGATAGAGGTGTAGATATTTCCATGTTTATAGAGACAGCGGTGTACATATTTCCATGTTTATACAGATAGCGGTGTAGGTATTTCCATGTTTATAGAGATAGCGGTGTAGATGTTTCCATGTTTATAGAGATGGCGGTGTAAATAGTTCCATGTTTATATAGATAGCGTTGTAAATGTTTACACATTTACAGAGATAGCGGTGTAGATATTTCCACGTTTACAGAGATTTTATGATAAGTTATTTTATGAAGTCCAAACAAGTCATTGGGGTACCTACCTTAAGTCATTTTGTACATTGAGAATGTTAAAAATAGCCCTACCCTAACCAAAACCCTGACTTATAGAGCCAGGAAAGGCCATGCAATATAGGATTCTTGGGCTTGTATGCCTGATAACAAAAACTTATCACAGACGACTGCAAAAAACACAATCTTGCACAAAGCCCATTGCAACTTTGCACACAACAATGCTTTTGAAGGATATTTGCCCAACAACTGCCTGTCCAACCTGTGCCTGGCATCACCTTTGTTATTGATCTTTGTGGCCAAGGATAGTCATTTCCAAATGATCATATAATCTTCCTCATTTTTTCTTTTGTCTTCCTTTACCTCCGTGAATATGCATATAGTTTACTCTGGCTTGCCTGTTTCTATTGCAAGGCTCTGTTTCCAAACGAATATCTTTTTCTTGTGGAGAGCCTCTCTCTGTTTGTTATTTAGGTTGATAAGAGAAATGTGAACATTTGAGAGCTCAGGTAAAAGGCCTTAGTCTACAGTGAAACTTTTTTGCACCCTTAGATGCTTACTTCCACTACAACTTGCAGGTGGGCCTTGAAAAGTTCTTGGAATAAGTTTGAGCTTTGGTCTTCTCCGATTCATTTAGCATAGATTCTCAAAATGTGGTCCCTGGACCCACAGCATCAGCATCACCTGGAGATTATTAGAAATGCAAATCATCGGGCCTCATTCCAGACCCTCAGCTGGAAACTCTAGGGGCATGGCCAGACCCTCTGTAGCTGAACAAGCCATCCAGGTGGTTTTGATGCAGCTAAAGTTTTGGAACAACTAATGTAGCCCCATTTGGAAAACTTGGCTCTACAGGCCTCCCTAGCTGGTAAGCTGCTAGCATTTTTTGTTTGTTTGTTTCTTTGTTTTGATACAGGGTCTTGCTCTGTTGACCATACCATGACCTCCTGGGTTCAAGCGAGGACTCAGCCTCCTGAGTAGCCGGGACTACAGGTATGTGCCACCACCATGCCCAACTACTTTTTGTATTTTTTTTTTTGTAGGGATGGGGTTTTAGCCCAGGCTAGTCTCAAACTCCTGGACTCAAGCAATCTGCCCACTTTGGCCTCACGAAGTGCTGGGATTATAGGCATGGGCCACCACTCCTTGCCCAAAGTTCATATTTTAACTACTAACCTAAATTATTTTAAAAACAAAATTCTCCTTGGACTCAAACCAGGTCAGAGTGACATGATCATGTGCCTGTTTTGTGCAGGGTGAAGTGAGATTATTATCTAGGAAATAGCTGAAATGTCCTGAGGGTGACAAAGAGGAGCTGTGTTTTCAGCCAAATATCAGAACCAGGGCCACTGCCTGCCGCTGAACCCCAGCGGGGACCCCTACTTTGTGTTTATCTGTGGTGGCTACGCTTGCCCACCTGGGTGGGAACCCCGAGAATGACTCCAGACTTTTCCAGGGACTGCATGCCAGGGTATTTTTACAATTTATGTGTAGACTTTGTTCGGGTGGAAAAGTTATTTTATGAAGACGAAACAAGCAATTGGGGTACCTACCTTATGGCATTTTTTACATTGAGAGTGTTAAAAATACCCCTCCCCTAACCAAAGCCCTGACAAATAGAGCCAGGGAAGGCCATGCAATAAAGGATTCTTGGGCTTGTATGCCTGATAACAAAAACTTATCACAGAAGACTGCAAAAAACACAATCTTGCACAAAGCCCATTGCAACTTTGCACACAACAATGCTTCTGAAGGATATTTGCCCAACAACTGCCTGTCCAACCTGGGCCTGGCATCACCTTTGTTATTGATCTTTGTAGCCAAGGATAATCATTTCCAAATGATCATATAATCTTCCTCATTTTTTCTTTTGTCTTCCTTTACCTCCGTGAATATGCATATAGTTTACTCTGGCTTGCCTGTTTCTATTGCAAGGCTCTGTTTCCAAACGAATATCTTTTTCTTGTGGAGAGCCTCTCTCTGTTTGTTATTTAGGTTGATAAGAGAAATGTGAACATTTGAGAGCTCAGGTAAAAGGCCTTAGTCTACAGTGAAACTTTTTTGCACCCTTAGATGCTTACTTCCACTACAACTTGCAGGTGGGCCTTGAAAAGTTCTTGGAATAAGTTTGAGCTTTGGTCTTCTCCGATTCATTTAGCATAGATTCTCAAAATGTGGTCCCTGGACCCACAGCATCAGCATCACCTGGAGATTGTTAGAAATGCAAATCATCGGGCCTCATTCCAGACCCTCAGCTGGAAACTCTAGGGGCATGGCCAGACCCTCTGTAGCTGAACAAGCCATCCAGGTGGTTTTGATGCAGCTAAAGTTTTGGAACAACTAATGTAGCCCCATTTGGAAAACTTGGCTCTACAGGCCTCCCTAGCTGGTAAGCTGCTAGCATTTTTTGTTTGCTTGTTTGTTTGTTTTGATACAGAGTCTTGCTCTGTTGACCAGACCGTGACCTCCTGGGTTGAAGTGAGGACTCAGCCTCCTGAGTAGCCGGGACTACAGGTATGTGCCACCACCATGCCCAACTACTTTTTGTATTTTTTTTTTGTAGGGATGGGGTTTTAGCCCAGGCTAATCTCAAACTCCTGGACTCAAGCAATCTGCCCACTTTGGCCTCACGAACTGCTGGGATTATAGGCATGAGCCACTGTGCCCAGCCCTGCCAGCTTTGTATAAGCTGAGGAGTTTTTAAAAATACCTAGACTCAGGGCAAACCCCAGACACTTAAGTCAGATTCTCTGGGAGGTGAAGCCCAGGCACTGGTATTTTTAAAGTCTCTACAGATGGTTCTAATGTGCTGCTAAGTTAGAGAACCGCTGATCTAGACCAGGCCTTTTCAAACTTAATGTGCACGTGAATTACCTGGACCTTGTTAAAATGCAGATTCAGTCTGCATAGGCCTGGGGTGGAGCCTGAGCTTCTGCATTTTTAACAAGTCTCTAGAGGATGCTGCTGCATCTGGGCTGCTAACTACACTTGGAGATAGGAGGTTCTGGAGAGCAGAGGAAAGAGCATGAACCATAACCTAGGGGCTGGTAGTCCTGACTTCCGAGCCAAGGTTTGCCTTTATGTGGCTGGCAACTTGCTTGGACTCCTACCTCAATTCTTTGGTCCCAAGGTTTGTCCTGCCTCAGAAGGATGTCAAGAAAATTGAGTGAGTAATGCAGAATTGTTTCTTAAAGTGTGTGCAGATGCTCCATGAATTTAGAGAGTATGTGGATGCACATTAGTAAATTTTAATAGTTGTGACCATCTTGTTATGAGTACTTAGAACAAGTAATAATGGCTTTTGATGTATAGTAGTAAGAAAGCTTCCTTTTAAAAGGCGTGTATTTAAGTTTCAAAAGTGGGTCTATTTAAAAATATATGAAATAAATAATAGTAGAGGTAATTGACAGATCAAAATTAGGAAGGCAGGATGAGAATGACTCAAGTTTGGGAAATGCTGAGAAAGCAGATGCCCAAGGGCTATGAAAACTTAAAAAAATAGGTAGCACTTGATTTTGATTGGCTGAATGAGATGATGTGTTTGATTATTTATGGGGTTGGCATTTGGCAACATGCACTGGGTGGCTGGGATCACTGTTTATTAAAAATTATTTGAGTCTCCACTTTGCACTAGATACTCTTTTAGTCTCTTGGAAAAGGGATTGGGGGGCAGGCAGGATAAAAACAAATCATTTATGCCCACAAGAAAATTGCAGGAAGATAAAAGTCATGAAATAAACTCTATGCTTCTAATTTAATATTTTTTTATAGATTATGAGAAAAAAGTTTTGCTCACTATCAGCTAGGAAAGCTGTCTTAGCACAACCATTCATTCTTGCACAAATCAAAATCAAGACGAGCCAGATTTAATTTAATATTTTTTCACAGATTATGAGAAAAAAGTTCTAATTTAATTTTTTTATAGATTATGAGAAAAAAGTTTCGCTCTCTATCAGCTAGGAAAGCTGTCTTAGCACAACCATTCATTCTTGCACAAATCAAAATCAAGATGAGCCAGAAGGCTCCATTCTGACAGCTTCTAATGGAGAAGCTACATTTACTGGACATGGGGAAAGTTGCTGGGCTCTAAGGACTGTGCATTTCTTGAACTAGATAAATGGTCTTGGTGTAGCATAATACCAAAACTTCTTGTCGCAGCCTGTAAGGACAGAACTCAATCAGCCTGAAAACGAAGTCAGTGACTCCGACTCAACACAGGAATGTTCTGTGATTCCTAAAGAAGGATGTAGGAGTGTGGCACAATTCAACCACAGTCTGTGGCCCTGTGCCTCTGCCTTGACATGAGTGGGATTTCCCAGCTGGTCATTTTCTTCTTATCTAAGACATTGGGAACAAATTACTTGACCTCCTCTGGGCTTCAGTACTCCCACTCATCAAATTAGAGGACTGGGCAGTCGCTAGGCTCTCTTTAGGCATCATATTTTAGTTTCTGTGATTTTAAATTTGAGAAGGGGTGTCTAAGGGAGAATACATAGGGGAGGGGGAAAGGCTTATTAAAAGTGTAGTTAGACACTGAATTTTTAAGAATTGCATTTTGTAATAATACCTTTACCTAATCAGGACTGACAATCTTACCTGATGACAGCACATGGAGGAATGGCTGCATTCAAAAATAAAAATGAAATAAAACAAGACCTTATTTGAACTTAGCAATAATGCTGATTCCTCTTTTTGATTTGAGGAGGTTATAGCTGTTGTAAATGCTTGAATTGGGTCTGCCCAGGCAAAACGGAGTCAAGAGTCCATGTCGGATGAATTTTAACAATGTAGACAATAGAAAGGGTTGCTTAAACTGCCCCTCTTTTACCAAAACACATTTACAAATGAAAGAACAACACTTCCATTTTTTAAAAGCATTTTTTGAGATGAAGTCTTCCTTTGTCACCCAGAGTGGAGTGCAGTGGTGCGATCTTGGCTCACTGCAAACTTTGCCTCCCGGGTTCAAGTGATTCTCCTGCCTCATCCTCCCGAGTAGCTGGGACTACAGGCGCCCACCACCATTCCTAGCTAATTTTTGTATTTTTAGTAGAGACAGGGTTTCACCATGTTGGCCAGGCTGGTCTCGAACTCCTGACCCCAGGTGATCCGCCGACCTCGGCCTCTGAAAGTGCTGGGATTACAGGCGTGAGCCAACAGGCGTGGCCAAAAAATTTCCATTTTTAATTGCAGGGTCTGGGGAATTAAAATGCATCCGTAATTTCTTGCATCTCTCCGCTCGGGCTTGCATGAATGCAGAGGGATGGGGAGGACTTCTTGAGGCAAGCATCCCCCTCTTGTCGCCTGCCATCTAGAGAGAGAGGGCTGTGATTTATCTCACTTTAATCAGGAAGGACCCGATGTGTGGATGGAGAGGTCTGACGGCTTTGTTGCTCCATGTGGGAAAGAGACGGACAGAGTGAATTTGTGTATGATCCCTAAGGAGAAAGCGTCTTTGTGCTCTATTTCTTTTTGACCTGGAGCCCCTGAAAGCAAGCTAGTTACAAGTTGAAATAGGCCGTTTCTAAAGTGTGATTTTGTTTGTGTATGAGCCTTGATTACAAAGGGGAAAAAAACCCGCTTAATTTACATACACCACATTTAGTGCAGGATCCCCTGGGCTGTCTTTTCAGGTATCAGGGAACTTTGATGAAAGTCGCTTGTCTCATCTAGGAGTCATTTCATATTGTTTAGCAGAGCCTGGTATTAACATTTCCTTCCAACTGTTTACTGGAATCTGTGTGTTCCCTTCAAGTGATGCATACTAGGTGCACAGGCTTCCTGCCACTGTCATCCTAATCTTTCCGTGCAGACAGGAGCAGAGGGGAGAGCGCTGAGCCAGGCCCCAGCTTGCTTTTCTTTCCTGACACAGCCCGGCTCCGCTGCACTTCTCAGCTCTTGCTCTAGGTGGTGCTGTTTGACCATTTTCTTCATGTGACCCTCCACTCGGTAATATAAATTCATTCGGAGGATGACCTGATATCAAAAAAAATTCCTTTTCATTAGTAGAATCAACTTGTTTCTTCACACGATACTCTTCCCACTGAGACACATGGAGACAATTCTGACTCCAGGTTTGCAACCTTGAGATTTCTCTCAGATGCAATAAAAAAAACAAAAAAGCATTTTGAGTGGCACAGTGATGCCTAGTGCATGATCATGTTTGTCTGCTCAAACATTAAAGGGAAACTTGTGGGTTTGAGGATGCCCAGCAGCACGACAGCTGCCAATGTAAATGAGCCGTATAGAGAGAGAGGGGGCGGGAGGGGACTACAAACTTCAGAATATGAGCTGTTCGTTTATAAGTTAAAAAAAAAAAGTCAAAAGGGAGCCCAGGATGGTGCAAGAAAGAGGAGAAAGGAAGATTTTCCTTGCAGCTAATCAGGAGAGTTCATAAGGGCTGATTACATGAGTGGAAGCCTTAAGTTCTTTTTTTTAAAAAATGTGAAAGTTTGCATGTATGTATGTATGTATGTATGTATGTATGTATGTATAGCTTCGTGTATTACCATTATTATTGCAATCAGCAAATGGATTTACTTCCTTTATCTCATGGGCTCCTTCCCACTCACTTCTGGCAGCACATTTTCCTTTCTCCTTCATCCCAGAACATCAAAGAACAGATGCGCTTCCTAACCCTGGCTCCAGCGGACTTTATACATTGTAAACAGTGCACCTCTAACGTGGTTCACCGCTTAGAGAACGTGTGTCCCATTTTAAAACTGTGACTCCTTTATATTTTGCAGTGCTTATTTTATAAGAGACATTGGACTTGTGACATATTTTTCATGGAGGAGTGAGCTTAATGGTTGAAAGTAATCGATAAACTTGTTTTTCCTCTGATGCCATCAGCCAAGATCCTATGGCAATAGTAAGAGGATGACACTGGGCTGGTACCCCCTCCATAACATATTTGGACCATGTTTTCCCCCCAGAATGCACATGCAATAGCTTTGGTTTGGTAAGAGAGAGATGGTGAACTTGGTTTCCTTCTGTCACACTTTTGGTGAAATGAATTAGACTTTTAAATCAGGAAATTCAGTGAGATGAGTTAGATTTTTACACAAGAGCAGTGGAGGACTTCCAGCTGGTTGGGGGAATGATATGGAAATATCTTGCTAAATCAGGGTCTGGTGGAATGCTGCTCCCCTTGCAGGCTCCTCTTCACAGGGAGCAATCTGTGGGTTGCTTATAGAACAGAGCGAGCAGGAGGCATAGCATGGTCTTGCTCAGGGGAAGACCCGGTGTTCAGATGTTTGTCATTAGGAACTGGGTGTGGGCTTTTTCAAGTTAAACTGAAGCAGCAGTTCTATTAGGAAGAGCCTCCCAGATCAGCATCTTCTGTTTCTGGATACTCTCCCTTTGAAAAGCCAGATTTCAGCAAAAAGCTTTGCTAATGGTGAAATTGCACAACTGAAACCCTATGGGAGCAATGGGAAAGATGGAGAAAGAGGTGGTTATATCATGTACTTCAACAGTTTATTTAGAGGCTGTTG
This sequence comes from Pan troglodytes, assembly GCF_028858775.2. Taxonomy (NCBI): domain Eukaryota; kingdom Metazoa; phylum Chordata; class Mammalia; order Primates; family Hominidae; genus Pan; species Pan troglodytes. The sequence continues at coordinate 50,786,872 of NC_072420.2, forward strand.
ACGTTAGAATAACAAGCCAAGACAAACAAAAATACTCATTTTGGATGAAAATATTGTCTTTTCATGTTATTATAGATAGCTGAGTCCTAAGACTTCTACAGAAACACATTTTCCTAATGAGTGGCTGATTTTTCTGGTTGTGCAAGTAATGTCCAAATTATTGTGCAAATTTTTGGCTCAGGAGCAAACATTGTATTGCATATTGAGCTAATCACTTGCCCTTTCTAAGGTAAGCCCTTACCTCTGCTTTCCCTTCATCTTGTCATTTCTGTTTGTTGGGTACAGGTTTCCTGTTGGTTCTTTCTGTTGGCTCTGATGTAACATGAATGAAGTTCTTAACATCCTTTCAGACATAAACACCACTTAGCTCATTGTTTCTGAGTTCATATAGAGGTTTTCTTGCCCCTGAGACTTTCGTGTCAGACAGCTGGATGTTGCTGTGTTCAAGGCTCTATCTGTTGATTTTGTATCCTACAACTTTACTGATTTCACCTATCAGTTCAGTTCTAACAGTTTTCAAATTTTATTTATTTGTTTTTGTTTTTTAAATATTGTATGTTGCATTTTAGAGTCAGGAGGGTAGATGTACAGGTTTCTTAAACAGGTATATTGCATGGTGCTGAGGTTTGGGCTTCTAATGATCCCACCACCCAAGCAGTGAGCATAGTAATCGATAGGTAGTTTTTCAACCCTTGCTCCCACCATCCTTCCCTCCCACCTTTGGAGTCCCCCAGGGTCTATTGTTCCCTTCTTTGTGTTGAGTTCTAACCTTTTTTTAGTGAAGGTTTGTAGGGTTTTCTATATATAACAAGATCATGCCGTCAGTAGAGACAGTTTCACTTCTTCCTTTCCTATTAGGATGCCTTTTATTTCTTTCTTTTGCCTAATTACCCTGAGAAGTGGTGTCTGTGGGCATCCTTGTCTTGTTCCTGATGGCAGAGGAAAAGTTTCAACTTTTCACCATTGATCATGGTGTTAGCTATGGGTTTGTCATATATGGCCTTTATTTTGTTGGGATACAGTCCCTCAATACGTGATCTGTTGGGTGTTTTTTTTTTTCACCATGAAAGGGTTTTGAATTTTGTCAAAAACTTTTTCTATATCTATTGTGATGGCCATATAGTTTCTATCCTTTATTTTTCTAATATGGTATATTATATGTATTGATTTGCTTATGTTGAACCATGACATGATCATGGTGAATGATTCTTTCAATGTGCTATTGAATTTGGTTTGCTAGGATTTTGTTGAGGATTTTTGCATCTATGTAGATCAAGGATATTGGCCTGTCATTTTCCTTTCTTGTAGTGTTCTTGTCTGGCTTTGGAATCAGGGTAATGCTGGCCCTGTAAGATGAGTTTGGAAGTATTCCCTCCACTTCAGCTTTTTGGAAGAGTTTGAGAAGGACTGGTATTAGTTCTTCTTAAAATATTTGGTAGAATTAATCTGGGAAGCCATCTGGTTTTGGGTTTTTCATTGATAGGAGACATTTTCTTACGGATTCAACCTCCTTGCTTGCTATTAGTCTGTTCAGATTTTTAAATTTCTTCATGAGTCAATCTTGGTAGGTTTTATGTGTCTGGGAATTTATCCATTTCTTCTAGATGATCCAATTAGTTAGTGTGTAATTATACCTAGCAGTTTCTTAGGATCCTTTGTATTTCTGTGATATTGGCTATGATGTTTCATCTTTCATTTCTGATTTTATGCTCTATTGAAAACATGAGGCATAGCAGGTAGGGGGCACTGGTCAGGACTTGGGGTATAAACTGGCAGATGTTAAGGTGGGAGATTCTGGTTAACTCAGAAACTGCGAAGTCCCGTGTGGAAGAATTAACTGCCTGTACTCACCTAGTAATGTATATCCTTGGTCAAAAAAGATCCAGCTGAGAATGTTGGATGAAGGGACCAAATCAATATTCATCATTATATTGAAAACAAGTCAGATTGGCTGTGGTCTTTTGACAGCAGGTCAGTGGCTAAGTCTATTTGAACAAAGTTAGGGCAGGTTCAAGGGAGAATCCTGAGATCGGTATTCTTTGTTCCATAAAAACTTGCCTTTCAGTTTCTTCTCCCCATGCCTCCAGGATGTCCCTGCACGGCCCGTAGGGGCCCCGCCTTCAGTACCTTGCCTTACGAAGGGGAGAAAATGAGTTTTCCAATGTTAGCATATATTTAGCCTTCCAAAATTTTCTATTTCTATTTTAGGGGAGCTCTAGGAAAACAGCAGATTACTCTAAATCCCCAGGTAAAAATCTGAAATGGTGGAATTTCATATGACCAGGAGACATATTTTGGGGCAAGTGGGCTTTTCACAATCACTTGGACATGAAGGCATCTGCTTCTTCTATGCCTAAAATAGTCCTTCAATTTAGTAGTTTAATTCCTCTTCCACTTTTTCAAATTTCAAGACAATACATGTAGTGACTGAACAATTTGGATCCAAGTTTCACTATTTAACTGCCAGTGTGACCTTGGGCGAGTCACTTAATCTTTTCAAGGCTCAATTTCATCATGTAAAGTAGAAGTACAAACAATCCCTGACTTAGAATATTTTGACTTACGATTTTTCAACTTTGAGATAGTTTGAAAGCAATACACATTCAGCAGAAGCTGTACTTTGAGTACTCATACAACCATTCTGTTTTCCACTTTCATTACAGTATTCATTATATTCCATGAGATATTCAAAGCCCACTTTATTATAAAATGGGCTTTCTGTTAGATGATTTTGCCTAACTGTAGGTTAATGTGAGTGTTTAAGGTAGGCCGAGCTAAGCTATGATGTTTAGTAGGTTAAGTGTATTAAATGCATTTTCAGCTTACAATATTTTCATAAGTTTATTGGAATATAACCCTATTGTAAATTGAGGGGTATTTGTAATAATGATATCTCTTCAAGGAGACTTTGTGAGCCTCTCATAGGAAAATGCATACACAGATGCATATAAATATATAATCTTTCTTTTCCATACATATGATATTCTTTAAGGATATTCAAAAATCTGGAAACAGTTGCCTCCAGGGAGATAAATGGTAGTGGGTTGGGAAACTTTTAACTGTATACGCTTTTGTACCTTTTGCATTTTGAATCAGATGAATGTATAATCTACATAAAATATTAAGATTAAAACATCACCGAATAACTTATCAGGAGTTTGGTGACCATAAGGGAAGGCCACCTATGGTGGCTGTATTTTATTCAGTGTTGGTCACTGTTGGGCACTTCATAGAGCTTATTTCATTTCATCCTCACAAGCGCCGTAGGAGGAAGGGGCCCCAGAGGGATTCATGGTTAGAATAGCAGAGTAGGAGCATTTGGCAGCTATATTCTGTGTAGGTGATAACTTTAAAGATATTTTTGTTATAAAATGTTTCAAACATACAAAAAATATAGAGAAGCAGTTTTCTATAGTTCTTAAATATTGTTAATGGGTAGTCACAGAAATTATCATCCAAAGTGGGATATTCTTGAGAGAAAAAGGAGGTTCTATTTATAATTATGGTGGGATAACAAACTAAAGATGAACAGCTCTGGACAAACTGGGTTGTATGGTCCCTGGAAAACAAGGATTACTGTAAATGTGCGTCCCGCCTTGTGCTTCTCTCTGTCCCACCAAGAAAATATGATCTTGATACAGATGTTCATTGTGTCAAGGCAACCATGGCAACCATGATCTAGATACACTGTTCAAGTTTTATGCTGATCCTACCTAGGTATGTCTCAGGAACTTTCCAGAGTTTCCTTTGAGTGCTTCTAAATTTTGCATAAATGGTATGTTGTCCCTTGTCTCTTTTTAAAACCAACAAGCCATTTTCCCTTCTTTTCCTGGAGAATTAAAGGAACAAAGACCAGGAAATAACAACGTATTAGCTAAGGTTCTGTTGATTGAAAGCAACAGAACCTAATTCTGGCTAGCTTAAACCATGCTAGGATTTAATGAAGAATACTGCAGAATCTTAGATATCTTATGACTGGGAAAGAGGAGGTTCAGGCAGTTCCTGGGATGTCAGCAACAGGTAGCTGTCAATTAACTGCCCCCACACCACCCACGGCTGCCGTCATCAATATAGCACACCACGATGGCTCCCAGCCTCTGTACGTCTGGGTTCCGGTGTTCAAATTCTAGAGACAGCAAGAGAAATCCCATTGAGTCAGGGATCCTTCCCTGGGTCACACTCCCTGCATATGGTCAGAAATGCAGGATTATGTACTAAAGACACAGCTAAAGAGGACCCACTTCACTGTTTTGGGACCATTTTCAGGGGAGGCAAAATTATGAGCTACTCACTTAAAGAGGTGATAACCATAAGTTTGCAGGAAAAAAAAATTGGAGAAGAGAAGGATAACACTATCCTACGGTTTCTTCTGAAAATGGACGAAGGGAACAGCATTTCCATTTGGAAATTCTCTCCTGGCATTTCAATATTTATGGATTCTGAATTCTGAGAAAAATCAGTTGAGAAATTAGGAAAATGGGAAGGAACATTCTAATTTTCCTGTGAAAATTACAGCTTAATAGTCAGTATAGAGAACTTACTGGCTTGAAGAAATGCACTGACTTCAAGTCAAGCAAGATGAGGAAGCACTGACATGTGGAGATGAAAGTTAAGGTGAACAGGACAGGAGCAGTAAAGGAGCCTCAGTCAGACTTTCTTGTATCTGTTGCTGTGTTACAAGTGTGTGTTCATGGCCTTGTCCACTGCTAACAGTGAACCATTTCTGCAAATAAATATTAATGTGTTCCTAGGCATAGTATATGTTTTACAAATCCTATGAGAGGTTTTCTAAGAAATGCCAAGTTTTAGAAACAAAATATGCCCTTAAATCGGCAATTTTGACAGTTGCTTCTTTCTAGTGCTATTCATCTTGCCAGGAGATCAGAATGTTATGTTATTTAAATGGTATTGGAGGGGATGATTGATGCCTTGTTTAACAATGTCATGTAAACAACGATTAAAGCATTAAGTATTTGTGGTGTTACCTTTCAATCTTTAAAGGACTTTTCTTTAGCATTTATTTTGTGATAATATTCATTTCTTTTTAATGTTTTCTCTATTAATGCTATTGGATTTTATAATCTTGTTACAATATGTTGGCTCCTAATAATAATAAATCATCATTTGTTATCATATCTTTTAAAAACAGAAGACTACTAAAACTTTTCATATAATCCTGTTACAGAAAAAAACGACTATTTGCTTGTTATTATAGTCACTTATTATTTTTCAAAAACTTGTAAGTGAAGTGTTATGAAAATCATATGAATTTGGGAATTCCCAAGCATTCTCAGAAATTCTATTTCCTTGTTCCCAAATCCCAATGATTAATATCTGCCAGGAGTCGGAAAACAGTGAAAGGAAGTAACATCCTATGTTGGATACCTGGTAGGGTTAGTGAAGAAACGTTATTGCTGAGCTCTGTGTTACGCTCACGAATGATGCCATTGAGGAAGTCACGCTTGTTGAAAGGAACGCAGATACACAAAGAGTTTTGCTGCTGTCTGTTGGATAAGAACCCCCTGGTCGATTTCAGCTCCTACTGCAAGTTACAAAAATCAATCCAATGATAAATGAAAAGTGCCCAGTGTGCTGGGAAATAACTTATTTTTTGGCTTCAGAGGAAATTTTAGAAACAGTGCCAAGTGAAACGTAAAAACAAACTACAAAGACGTTCATGAATTTCCCTCTGAAGCTGACAGCCGTATTTTAGCAGATGGAACTCCTACTATTAGCCCAACTCTTGGGTTGAAACAGTGTGTCCAGGAAACCCTATGTTAAAATGCGATGTGTTGGGGATATTGTTCCTCTATTTGCTTGAGTTAATTTTCAAATTAGTGTACTCTTGCTTAGCTGTGCTCTGAGGGAATGAACAAAAGATTGGTAAACTCTGAAGGAGAACACTGGTCAGGCAGGGCACATAGAATCCCTGGGGATGGTGGTTCCTGGCAAATGGGGGAGGTGGCCCTGAGCCAGGCTTGGGCTGGGCTGGAGGAACATGAAGATGGGATCTACTCACAACCCCCAAAACTGACGGGTCCTGGTAACACATTATTTCAACCTCAGCCATGCAAATTTATTATTTTTATGGATAAAATAGCTTTAAAAAACTAATTTACATTGAAATGTTAAAATATTTATATAGAGATTAGAAATATTTATATAGAGATTATTGGGAATCCCCTCCTAAAGCCCAAACATAAAAACTACCAAAAAAAGAAATTCCGTGTAGGCTAAGATTGCAAATGACTGATGGAATGTAATTTAAATTAAACATGGAAAATATATTTCCTCTTTAATAAAGATCTAAATTCTATTCTTTTTAGGAGCCTTCAGAAATGAAATTCAACTATTAAAAAAAGTATAGAGAAGCCTTTAGAAAAGAAACTTTTCTTTTGCTGTATTATATATTAAAGAACTTTGATGAGAATAGTTCTAAAGTGTTTAATACTCGATTCCACTGATGTTTCTAGGTATTGTGGGGAACACCTAGAAATTAAATCTTCATCTTTGGCAGATCAGAGGCCTATTATTTTTAGGTAAAACAATTAAAATCTGCTTTTAATAAATCACAAATTTTGCAAGTTAGCCATTAATAGTAAGTGCTTTTCAAAGTTTGGCCCAATACATGAAAAAGCCAGAAAAACATACCTGCATTAGTTTTGCCCATCACCTTCTTATGCTGGCCTCAGGAGATTTATTAACAGCATTCAATATTTTAGGTAGGCTGGATGTGGTGGCTCATGCATGTAATCCCAGCACTTTGGGAGGCTGAGGTGGGAGGATGGCTTGAGACCAGGAGTTCAAGACCAGCCTGGTCAACCTAGTGAGCCCCTCGGTCTCTCTGAAAAGAAAAAAAAATTAGGTATCCTGTGGCTACCTCCAAAAACAAACTCCAGGGGAACTGAATTTTTTTTTTTTTTATTTCATGTGTTGGGATAATGGCTTCTTTTGCAGTTACTTACGAAGAATTTAAGGGTCAGTAAAACTATTTTTTCATCCTTAATAACATGAATTCTCTAATTTGTGTGTGATATAATGCTAGATATTGTGCCAAAAGTGTTACATAGACATAATCCATGCCCATTTTCAAAGATAATACTAATATAGAGAATAGGAATCATTATTATTGTAGTAATTATTATTTTAGTAATAGTAGTAATAATCAAAACAATTACATCAAACACTTATTAAACCCTTATTATGTGATAGGTACTGTGTAAGCAATTTCCACATATTAGCTCCTTAAATGTGATCACTAACCCCATGAGGTAGGTAGCATTATGTCCATTTTATAGATGCAGAAACTGAGCTTTGAAGAGGGAAAGCAACTTGCCCAAGGCCATGCAGGCAGTCATTGATAAGGGTGGGGAGCGAGAAGTTGAAGTCTGAGATGTAAGTTCACAGACACGAGTACACAAACACGTACAAGATACTCATATGACATGTGGGGTTGCTTGAAATATGTAATTGACTTTCCCCAGCACAAGAAAGTGTTTGGACAGATTTCAAAGGGATCTAACACTTCCTCAGAGGACTGCCCTATGACATTTTTCCGTGTGCTTTTCTTCCTCTTGTCCTATACTTTTGGCATTTCTTCTGCTCTTAGAGGCAATGAGTCAACAGCATATTTTTAGCACCTCCTGTGTGCATAGAAGTGGCCCCTGACTCAATGGGAGTGTATAACTACCATGGGCCAAATCAGTGTGCTTTCCTGTTAGCCAGGGGATTATAGAAGAACACGCTCCCCTGATTCCAACAGAACTTGCTGCCACTCTGATGTCTTCATTGTAACGCCTCTAAATGAATGTTCAAGAAATTCATGTTAAAGGCACGTGTCATATGTGTAACTTGTAAACATTTGTGTACTTGTCTCTGTGTCCTTACACCTCAGGCTTCAACTCTTGTTTTTACCTTTATCAATGACTACCTGTGTGCTGTGTGGCTTTGGACCAATTGCTCACCCCCTCTAAAGCTCAGTTTCTGCATCTGTAAAATGGATATAATGCCATATATACATAGATATAGATATACATACACCAATATATATACACACATATATATGTGTGTATACATATATATACACACATATATATGTGTGTATATACATACATATATATGTGTGTATATACATATATATATAATATACAAACTGAAATATATAGTTATATAAATATTTCAGTTTGAGTTTCAAAAATCACTGGAGGGTATTTTTATAATACCCTTCAGCAATTTTACCTGCTGCCTTTGCACATTCTGGTGAATTTCTAAATGGAAGTCTGATAGAGATTAATCTTTTAATGCATCATAAATAAAAAAGAAAATCACAGAATGATGTAGCTGGAGAGGACCCTGGGGATCTAGTGTTTCATGAAAGATTAATGTCCTTGCTCTGTTTGTAAGTGTTTTGGAAAAATCTTCCATGGTCAAATAAAACTTGGCAATGTTGGATTAAAGTTAAATAGGTTTTTTTTTCCTGCAGAACTTCATAGTCTTTAATATGCTAATATGTTTTGTGAATCTACAAGGAATGAAGTGTTTCAATGCTTATTTTACCCAGATTCTCATTTTGGGACAGGCTGGTCAAGCTGAGTCAGATAGTATATTCTCTAGATGGAGATGATGGCTGATTCCTTTTTGAGAGCAAGAGAGTCCCCAGGGGAAGCAAGGGTATATCAGTTGCTCCATTTCATGCCAAGGATCCTCAGTCTTTAGAGGCTCAGAGAAGGCTGAAAGGCTACTCTAGGCTATCAGGGCTACCATTCATTGTGACCCATGCTACAGAGAAGCTTTGAGCTCAGTGAAAAGGAGTGACCAGCCCTTGAGAATCAGGAAAATTTATTTATTCCTGACCTAGTCCACTGAGGACATACAAGGAATGGGGCAGGGGAGTGTCACCAGCTATGGTTACAAGCTAGTCTGATTCTCTTTCATTAAGAAAACTGGTCCCTGTGAGTTTAGATTGGGAAGCACCAGGTTAAAAAATTTTTAGGCCAGGAGTGGTGGCCACTGTACTCCAGCCTGGGTGACAGAGTGAGAATCTGTCTTAAAAAAAAAAAAAAAAAAAAGTTAAGTGATGTCTTCTGTTGAGGACCTCTCAGAACTTTTAATATGAAAGTGTGCATTGTGAAGAATGGGAGTAGAGTGTACAAGAGTTTTAAAAGCTACTTGGTCATGAAACTCTTGCTTTGTGCAGGATTCGAGGGGCACTAACATTCTGAGGAAAATATTTTGGGAAACATTGATCTAATCCAAATTTCTCATTTTACCAGCAAACAACTGTGGGGCCCTCTAAGTTTCCTTTCTCCATCATTGTGACAAATTCATTGGAATTAATTCAATTAAACCTGGGGTCAGCTTTGAAGAGATTTATTTAGCAGGTAAATCTGTTTTGTACATTTTGAGGGAGTTCTGAGTTTCCATAGTCAAAAACCACAGATCAATTTAACCAACCTTTATGGAATATCACCTATGGCCCAAAGACCCTTTAGCTACAGTGATGGTCTACAAAAATATAAAGTGTAATTCTTGCAATACAGGAGATTAGTAATAATGGTAAATATAATGATGATGACACCATGAATAGCTAACATTTATTGAATGCCTTTCTATTAGTCAGGCACTTTACTAAGTATTTTAATCCTCCCAACAATTTATGAGGTAGGGATTATAATAATTCCCATCTTATAGTGAGGACACTGAGGTTAGGAAATTATCCTAGCCTAAATGTTAAGTATAAGCATGAATAGAAAGGTGTTATTAGCCTATAAGACATTCCTTTATGAGTGATACAAAGTCCTATGTAAATTAAGAGAAAAGAAAAGTGGTTTTAGAAATCCTTGATCAGTGAGTGTGAAGCATGTGGTGGCCCGGTTACTGTTTGGTTGCCCATCTGTCCTCCCTCTGGGATCAGCACCCCCTTACTTTGGAAGAATTGTTTTCCTTTTCACTGTAAGGTTCTTTCTGGCTATGCGATGGGGCACATTGCCTCAAACTAGCCCTGTTCCAGTCTTTGAGAACCTTGAAATTGGAACCAAGGGAAGAGGATTGCCTCTTGAATGGTAATTCTCTAAAATCTAGTCTGAGGTGCTGGTGCCTAATCCCTGGGTCTGTGGAAGGAGCTGGGCTGTGAGAGGGGAGAATGATGTTGATGTCAAGAGAGAGGCAGGTGCTAGGAGCAGAGAAATGGAGGCCTGGAGGGTTTCTGGGCTTCTCTGAGGCTTAGGGTTTGGATCATTGTCTTCGTTACTGGAACAAAGGATTTACCATACCTGCTCTTCTGGGAATGAAACTGTCCTGCTTTGCAAAATAAAGTGTCATTAGAAAGAGATCTTAAAAACCCCACACCATAGACAGGTGCACAGATCCGTAGAAGTGTTAAAGTTCTGTCTGTTGGATGCTAAGCCAAGACTCTTAAGTATGTTCTAAAGAGAAACTGGTGTGTGTAGGCTGTGCACTCCCAGGGAGATAAAAAGTTAGGAACTTTATGGGTTGGGCTTGGTGGCTCCCACCTGTAATCCCAGCACTGTGGGAGGCTAAAGTGGGCAGATTGATTGAGCTGAGGAGTTCGAGACCAGCCTAGGCAACATGGTGAAACCCCATGTCTACAAAAGCTACAAAAATTAGCTGGGCGTGGTGGCATGTACCTGTAGGCGGGAGGATCGCTTGAGCCCAAGAGGGAGAGGGTGCAGTGAGCCATGATTGTGCCACTGCACTCCACCTGGGTGACAGGAACTGTATGGGGAATGGGATCTTGGAGACTGAGTAGAGACTAGAGGAAAAAAAAAAAAACTACCTCCCCAACTGGCCACACTATTATTTTAAAAAATGTTAATTGACAAATTAAAATTGTATGTATTTACGGAGGTATAATGTGATGTTATGATATATGTATACATTGTGGAATAATTAAATCCAGAGAATTAATAGATTCATCACCTCAAAACCTATCTTTTTTGTGGTGAGAACATTTGAAATTTATTGTCTTAGCAATTTTGAAATACACAATACTTCATTGTTAACTACAGTCACCATGCTGTGCTGTAGATCTCAACAAAATGTATTCTTCCTGTCTCAACTAAAACATTGTACTCTTTGACAACATTTCCCCATTCCTCTCACCCCCTCCAAAAACACCCATTCTTTATGTTGAAGAGAATGGCTAAAAAGTCCCAGCAGGTTTCAACTGACGGCTTCAGTGGTTGTCCCATCACACTTCAATGTTATTAATAGAAAGGGAAGGGGCAATACATAATTTGGACAGGCGGAAAGTACCACTGTAACCACTTTCCTGACTTCACAGAAAAAGTCCTCTTGTTTTCATCTGTAAAATGGGAACTGCGTGAATACCATTCTTCTTTTCTTCAGCCTCCAAAGAAAAAACAGATGCAAAGCCTTTTATCAATTGCAAAACAGTATACAATGTGTGTTATTACTCACAGTTGTCTTACTGTGACCAAACACTTTATAAGCCTGTGGCAAGTCAGCCTTACTCTCAGGAAGTGGACAATATTTGGGGAAGGAGAAGCAGCAGGATCTTTCAGGACAGTAGCCTTGGTGGGTCCAAAAATTCCTTGAGCGAAATGGGAGACAAAACTTTCTTCCTGCTTTGGGGTTTATCCTGTTAGTCTTTTCTTTCTTCACTCCTATTTTCTATGGAGAATTTCCTGGTTTTGGAGTTTGGGTGCGTTTTATGGAGAGGAGGCAGAACATCTTTAGCTCCAGCAGAATGAAAGGATACATGCAAAGGAACCTAGCACAGTATGTGGTACCCAGTTCCCCTTTAACTTGGCTTTATTCATTCACTCCTGGTAGGGCATTAATAAGGGATTTAGGCCCCCCCTATTGAAAACGATTAATTCAGGGAAGAGTTCAGGCAGTGTGGACAGATACAGTGTAGGCCAAGCCTGTTTCTAAGGCAGGAGCTGGGTAGGGAGGGTGAGAAGGGCGAGAAGAATAGGGAAATATGTGTCGTCTGTGTTGCTGCTGTTGCAACCACCAAAACAAACAAACAAGTGAAAAAAAAAAAAGAATTGTCCATACCGGAAAGTGTGCTGTTTTGGAGGAGGCTGGGGAAAGTGTGGATGGCTCGAGTGGGTCCTGTTGGATTGAAGTCTGACAGTGGTGATTCCCTTCAACAAATGGTCGGGGTGGGAGGGTACACACACACATACACACACACACACACCCCACACGCAGCACCAAGCCTCCGATTTCAGCGCTGGCAGGAGATGACCATTCTTAGCTCGCCTTTCCAGGGTTATTTTTGGCTGAGGCTGTTCGCTGATGGCAAAAGGTTTCAGCCCCCTCCCAAATCCCTCCCCATGCTTGTTCTAAAGAGAAACTGGTGCGTGTAGGCTGCGCACTCCCAGGGAGACAGGGAGACGGGCCTGGCGCCGGAGAGGAACCCGGACTCTGCCCAAAGTCTCGCAGCCCGCCCGCTGTTTTCTGGCGGAGGGTGTGCCCCGGAGGGCGGCGATCGCGCGTGAAGGCTGGGGCCAGGCGCGGGTGCAGGCGTCACCGGGGTCGGGCTAGCAGGCCCTGGAATCAGGCTTTTGGGACACCCCAAAAGTGAGTCCAACTTGGGGAGAAACTGAGGACACCTCGGGCGGTCTGGCAGCGGAGAAGGTGGGCGGGAGAAAACTTTACAGGAAGGCAGAAGCAATCTCCACCAAGGGAGTCAGTGAGCGGCGGCGTGGAGAGGAGGGGCGGGCGGTCCCCAGGCGGGCGGGCGCAGGGCGCAGGGTGCCGACCTGCCGGAGAGGGGGCCCGGGCGCGAGGCGGAGTCCCGGCACGCGGCCAGGCTGGTGGAGGCCCCTGGCAGGCTGCAGATTCCCTCCGGCCCCGGGAGCCACAGCAGGACCGGCCAGGAGGCACCACGGAGGGGAGCCCCATCCCGGTGCTGACAGTGCCCACCGTGCCCTACGAGGACTTGCGGCGGGCCGGCGGCGGGGTTCTGCGGTGACCTACCGGCCTCTTTGAGGGCCAGCGCAACTACCTGCCCAAATTCATCCAGAGCGTGCTATCGTCCATTGACCTGCGCGACCGTCGGGGCTGCACCACGGTGGTGGGCAGCGACGGCAGGTACTTTAGCAGGACGGCCATCGAGATCGTGGGGCAGATGGCCGCGGCCAACGGGGTGAGTGTCCAGATGCCCCTCGCTTCCCGCCGCGCTGCCGCCATGCCCTCTCCTAGCCCTTGTCCCCCTGCTGCCTCCGGGCCCAGCTGGGAGGCCCCTGCCCGGCCCAGGCTTTGCTTCCTCACTCCCGCGTCCTCACCCTCCAGCGCCCCACTCCCGCCGTGCTTGCAGCCTCCCCGGCGCACCCCGGACACTGGGTTCTATTAGTACCCACCGCCCCCAAAAGCCTTGAGGGGTGTCCGTCGTTCCTGGAGCCACTCCGGGCGCCCTGGACTCTTCTCCGACTCTGCACACATCCCGCACCTGCTCATTTTTCTTTCGGACATTCTCTTACCCGGCCCTGTAGATTCCAAGGCAGCTCCCAGTTTTCCATATTGTTCCCAACGCGTTCACTGCCCACAGTCCCCACACAAACTTCTTTCCCAGGCTCACAACATAGTCCCTCTGCCCCGTGCCCTTTTTGCAATAATCTGCCAGTCCCCTAAGTCTTAGCTCTGCCTATTTAACAGTAGTGGTGTCTCAGAACACACACACACACACACACACACACACACACACACACACACACACACACGATCCCTGACATATTTGGCAAGAGTAGGCCCTGAAGGTTTTTAATATTTTGGTTCTTTAACCCAGTGGAATTACTGAATGATTTATTGAATTAGGGTAGGGATGGAGTGGATCCATTTGTTTGATGCTAAACAGCCTGAGCTCGCAGTTCCCAGGGGGCATATCTCTAAATGGTCTGAAACGAGATTTGCAGTGGTTTTCTTAATGCAATTCCCAACTTCTCTCCAAATGCCTTTTGACATTTGACAACATTTCATGCCTCTTCCCCTTTCGCTTTTCATCCTTGTTTTCTCTCCCTTCTCCCACGACCTCGGTAGTCTTCTGCAATCCAGATTCTCAGACTTTGGGTTTTTCTCCCTCTGCCCCTTTCCTCTCTGTCCTATAACTAGAAGCACCTTTTGGCATAGACCCGTATCCCAGTTTCCTCTTTCCCAGGTCCAGCAGCATCTCAAGGACATCTACAAGAGGGATACCTAACTTCAGGGGTCTCTGAATGATATGTGGGAAACATCGTCTAAAAAGGTAATTTTATCCTTATTCATGCAACCAGACCCACACTCATAGAACTTTTCTTTAAGGGGAGTGTCTTGCAGATGTATAAATGAGTGTTAACATCTTTAAAAGCGAAACTGCACAATTCCCTGGCATTTGAATTCCCTCCATCTTTCCCAACCCTCTCCTTTTCATTTTCTCATTTATTATTAAAAACATTTTTAAAGGATCTCCATGCTTCATATTTATCTACTATAATTCCTCCTTCTCGGTGTTGCAGGGATGGGGAAAGAGGATTTTTTAAAAAAACACAATAAAAAGCAATTGGGAGAAACAGGGCCAATGGTGTTGGGGTGGGTAGTGGAATTGTGATTTTTGACTCCAGTAGACAATGATGCTGGATATATGGGGTTTGATTTCTCTCTGGCTCCTCACTTGAGATTGATGAAGTTTGGCTAGAATCAGGGAGTTGAAGAGAGGTTGACAAATGGTCTTTCACTCTTCTCTGACAGGCTGTTCCTGTGGAGTGATGGAGAATAATGAGCCTTGGGAGAGCTATGGGAGCTCTCATACTCCTTCCCGAGCCAGTTTTTTAGGGAGTGAGAGAAACATGGCCTGTCCAATACTTGTTGTGGGTCAAGATATTTTTGAAGCTACGGTTGTTGATTTGCATGGGAAAATTATTATGTCTTATTATTTCTTGTCCCACTTTATCATAAGGGCTCCTCCGCTTCTTACTTCAATGGGTCTTCCATGACACACACATTTTATTAACTCTAAGAGTGGAATTTATTTTAACAGATAATTAGCATAGGTCAATATATGCTGAAAATAGAGTCAAATTAAACCTACTAGCTGTTATAAAGGACAGATGACAAAATCCACATAGAAGCATCGACTCTTAAATAATCTGAAAGTACTACTTCTAAGAGGGGCGGGCATGGGTGAAGGGAATGGTGGACATGTTTCAGAATTTCAAATGCCAACTTTAACCAATCATTTCCTCATTTTGTTCACCTTCTTGGGGGCTTATGCTAAAGTGAAGTGAATAGCCATAAGGCTGGCTTCAGGAGAAAGGTGGTCTAAAAGAACTGGATAATTATAAGCAAAATTGGTCTCGAATGATTGAAAATTGATGAGAATGTGCTTGTCTCCTGATTTGGCATCCTGAGTTAGACTCAGGAATACTGAACATGGATCCCAAAGTCTTTGGTCTTTTTTGATATCCTATTGGATAATCATAAGCAGGCTAGAAAAATAGGAAACTAGAATTTATTCTCTTTGAACTGACAAATCTGACCAGTGGGCTGCATTCTCTATATCTGAAAAATCTTGGTTTTGATTTAAAAATTAATTTTACAAAGCAATTTTCTTTTTTTCATTTAAATTTCATTTTTTTTTTGACACAGGGTCTCACTTTGTTGCCCAGGCTGGAGTGCAATGGTACAGTCTTGGCTCACTGTAGCCTTGACCTCCCCAGATTCAGGGGATCTTCCCACCTCAGCCTCCTGAGTAGCTGGGGCTATAGGTGCACGCCACTACGCACAGCTGATTTTTGTGTTTTTACTACTCATAGGGTTTCTCTGTTGCCCCGTCTAGTCTCAAACTCCTGATCTCAAGAGATCTGCCTGCCTTGGCCTCCTAAAGTGTCATGAACCACCATGCCCAGACTACAAAGCAATGTTCTAGGAAAAACTACAGTTACTCTTTGATTATGTAATTGCTGGAGAAGAAAAGCATGGCATTTCTAAAATGATGAACTATATTACTTATATTTTAATATCTCATAAAGTTTGAAATAGACATTTCAAACATAAACATGTATAAAAATTTTTATAAATTATAAAATCAAAAACATTTTACAATTATTTTATTATAAAATTATTATAGAATCAAAAACATTATAAATTTAAACAACTTTTTAAAAAATTTATTTTGGGATTTCCCATGGAGTGATGGAGAATAATGAGCCTTGGGAGAGCTATGGCAGCTCTCATACTCCTTCCTGGGCCAACTTTTTTAGGAAATGGGAGAAATATACCCTGTTCAATGTTTATTGTGGGTCAGGATATTTTTGAAGCTATACTTGTTGATTTGCTTCAAACTTTAAAAAAATTATTATAAAATTATGGGATGTAAAAAAATTTATTATAAAACTTTGAAATTTTCAAACTTTCAGAAAAGCAGAGAGATGAGATTAATGGCACTCACAGGCAAGCATAGAACATAGATTGTAAACATTTTGCTATATTTGTGTCATGACTATTTTTTGCTTGTGTTTGAAAGTGTATTAAAGAAAATGATATTTTACCCCTAAATTCTTTAGTACAGATTTCTAAAAAAATAAGAACATTTTCCTGTATAGTTACAAAATCATCTTTTCTAACAAAATAAAAAATGGCTTTTTTATATCATTTATTACCCAGTCCACATTCAGATTTCCTCAATTATTATGAAATGTCCTTTTATTTTTTGAGACAAAGTCTTGCTCTTTCACACAGCCTGAAGTGCAGTGAAACAATCATAGCTCATTGCAGCCTCAAACTCCTGGGCTCAAGTGATCTTCCTGCCTCAGCTTCCTGAGTAGCTAGGACTAGAGGTGCACACCACCATGCCCAGCTAATTTATTGTTTTTGTAGAGATGGAGGTCTTACTACGTTGCCCAGGCTGGTCTCAAACTCCTGGCCTCAAGTGATCCTTCCAGCTTGGTCTCCCTGAAATATCTTTTGTGGCTGGTTTGTTCAAATTAGTTTCTTCTAATCAAGGGATACACATTGCATTTGATTATTTAGCTCAAGACTTTTTTAACCTGGAAAATACCCATACTCTTTGTTTATGTATTTATTTAGTGAAATTGACTTGTTGAAAAACTAATCAGTTGTCCTGTAGAATATTTCCCCTTCTGGAATTTTCTGGTTGCTTTTTATGGTGTCATTTCACTTTTCACTCTGTTTTTTCCTGGTTAACTGGAAGTTAGTTCTAAAGGCTTTTAGGCCTGCTATAACAAAATACCAAAAACTGGATGACTTATAAAGAACAGAAATTTATTTCTCACAGTCCTAGAGGCTAGCAAGTTTAAAATCAAGGAGCATGTGGTTTTGATATCTGGTTAGGACCAACTTTCTGGTTCATAGATTGGCCTTCTTGCTGGGCCCTCACATAGTGGGAGAGACTAGCTAGCTCTCTGGGGCCTCTTTTATAAGGGCACTAATTCCAATCATGAAGCCTCTGTCCTTATGATCTAATGACCCCCTAAAGGCCCCACCTTTTAATACCAGCACCTTTGGGGTTAGGATGTCAACATATTAATTTGGGGAAGACATACACGTTCAGCCCATTGCAAGGTTTAGTTAGATTCAGGTTCAACTTCTTTTTTTAAAGACTATTTCATAGGCAATAATGTGTATTCACATCCCATCATTAGTGATGGTGAGATGATCGCAAGGTTAGGGTGATCACTGCCTATCTCCTCTGCTATATTCCCCCTTGGGTCAAGCCAGTAGTCTGTGACGTGAACTTTGTACCATGTGTATATTCAGTTATATTCTGTATCAATAGTTACTTGATTGTTTTAGCATTTATTAATGATCCTTGCTTGAGTTGATTATTTCATTAGGGGTTTCAAAATGGTGAATTTCTAATTCTCTAATTCTATCTACATGTTTTAGCTGGCATTTTTCTATAAGCAGACCATTTTCTTCACAACTGGGTTATTTGGCTACCCTGAAACATAGTTCCTTCCGGGAAGGCAGAACATATGTTTATTTCTGTCTTTTAAAAATTACTGGTGTTTGGAGTGAAGATTAGGTGAGCTAACTACCTCCACAGGTGACAAATGAATTTTGTTTTGTCTCACTTTTGCTTTTTTGAATATCACTGTGGCTGCTTGGATTTTTATATTTAATTTGAATGGATTAGGGAATAAATGAGAAGATAGGTTTTATCTGTTTCTGTAGTTTTTATGTGGCTGTGTGAACTTACTTTTAAAAATTCCCAGAAATATTTTAATTCCCCTTTAAAGATATAAACTATGTCATACTATAAAGCAAAAGAAAAACCAATCATGTGAAGAGTAAATAGTATCGTTTAAACGAATTGTGGTTAAGCTTAGTTTGTAACTAATTAGTTTTTTATTTTCTTTCTACTTTTATCTGCTTCAGAGCCTCTTCAGTGGTTTAGATCTTCTATGTGTCAAATTATTCTAATCTCTTAAAAAGTTTAAGAGCTAAAATACAACACAATGACTACAGGAATGCCCTTGTCCTTTTCTGGGTAGGTACACCTAAGGCAACTTCTTTTTCTCTTCTGTGTTCTCTTCTTCTTTCTTATTCTTAAATCATCTTCAATATTGGACAGATGACAGCACTATGCCTGCCTCAAGATGTTTCTGACTTTTTCTTTTTCCTTTTTTTTTTTTTTTTTTTTTTTGAGATGGAGTCTTGCTCTGTCACCCAGGCTAGAGTGCAGTGGCACAATCTTGGCTCACTACAACTTCTGTCTCCTGGGTTGCAGTGATTCTCCCAACTCAGCCTCCTGAGTAGCTGTGGTTACAGGCATGCACCACCACGCCTAGCTAATTTTTTGTATTTTTACTAGAGACGGGGTTTCACCATGTCGGCCAGGCTGGTCTTGAACTCCTGACCTCAAGGGATCTGCCTGCCTTGGCCTCCCAAAGTGCTGGGATTACACGTGTGAGCCACTGCGCCCGGCCGTTTCTGACTTTTTCTAAAGTCTTCTTTCTCTGGAGATGACATTATATAATAGCACTGTTCAATAGAAGTTTCTTTGATGATGGAACTGTTCTATAATCTGCATTGTCCCAGCCACTAGCCATATGTGACTACTGTAACACTTGAAATGTGGCTAGAGCAACTGAAGAACTGAATTTTGCATTTTACTGAATTGTAATTAATTAAAATAGAAATGCAAATAACCATAAGTGGTTAGTAGCTACCATACTGGACAGCAAAGATCTATAATTCAGCATTTAAAATCGATTTTGTTTTGTTTTCAAAAATGGAGTCAGACTGTTACAACCCAAAAGAACTGTAGGTTAAATTAAGGTAAATCCCCAAATACTACATACACATTTGGGAAATCCAAACCAGATTTTTTCATGTGATAACCACACCCTCTTTTGACTTTAGCCTTGGAGGTAATGGAGTATGGCAGAAAAAACCCTGTATCAGCAGCTGGAAGACTCACCTTCTTTTCCTAGCTCTGCCATATATTGACCAAAAGAGTCAAAGTCCATTCAGATGGTTGAAGGGCCTTGGAATTTTGTTTTTGGTTTTCACATACAAGTTGGAGGGCAGATGCGTTAGCCTCTTGAAATACCCAGAAACCACTTGTTTCCTCATCTAAAAATCAGGTATGACAGGATCATTTAATTATCCTGGAAATCAGATGAAGCACTGCATATGAAAGCACTTTGTAACATCGATAGCACTGGGAAATGTGAAGACCTTTTACTGAAATATAAAGGTGTATGGTCAACTGAATATATCTCAGATAGTTAGGATTTGACTGTATATATTGAATATAACCTGTAGTGGGCCCCTTGGTAAACAGCTTACAGTTTTGTTGCAAGTTTTAGCCAAGAGAAAATTTATTTGTTGACTAGTCATGCCCTTTATTGGCCACATGATGAGCAGCCAAGATATTAACACACAGTGCACCTTGCAGAATTCACGAATGTCTCAGTGTCTTGTGAACTAGGAAGCTGAAATGCAGTGGTATGCAGAAGGCTGGCTCAGTAGGAGCCTTGGGATTGTCCTCCAGATAGATGTTTGTGCAGGTTGTGTTTGATTCCAGTTGGCCATGAAAAGCTGGTTGCTCTAAAGAATGAGAATATACTTGGTTTTGCATTTACTAGAACTATCTGGGGAACAAATCTTGGGGTGGAAGAAAGAAGGGAGGGAGGGAAAGCTGTGCTTCAATACCTAGGGCTTCTTTCCTGGAATGGATCTGAGAATCTGGGATTGGGTGGCTAATAGCTCATCTCTAGAAGGGAGAAAGAACTGGGTGGTGATGGCTTTGTATTTTCTATTGGAGTTCACTAGAGAATAGGTGAATGGAATGGGCTGCTATGATCCAGACATTAGGGAGGACAGGTTTGTGATACATTAGAAAACTTGAATGAGCCCTTCTATGATTCTCTCTTCCCTCTTTCTGCTTCCCGTTCTTAATCACCATCCGCAGGTTGTGGAATTAGCAAATCTATTATGTGAGCAATAGCAAACTTACAGGAGCCCTTGGCTCCATCTATCTCCCTGTTTGTGTCAGTTCCTTCTGGATGCTTTTAGTCTGTGGTCTTCATTCACTCTTTTTATGGGGAAGTAAAAGGAGTGGGACAGATTATGAGAACAGCTGGGTCCTCCCAGTTGCTGGGGTGGTTATTTTAAGCTTTGTTTAATGTGTCCAGAGACCCAGATGGCATTTTTAACTAAGCTGCTTTATTAAATCTTGTGATAAAGCATAGTGATGTTTATTGAAAAGGCAGACACGCATCAGCAACATTATGCGTGAAACTTGCTCTAAGAATTTTCTATAAAACATCTGCTCTCTTTGAGCCTTTTGTGAACTCTGGAAGTTTGCTAGTTTCTATACAGACTTCAGGACAAGAAGTTGGAACCCACTTTTGGAGATGTCCAAGCATAGGTATTGGAATCATTAATCCTAACCCTCTCAGTTTTAAGGCCCCGGATACCCTTCTGTTAGACAACAGTAACATGAGCAAGCACTGTAATAACCTTTAAACAAGATTATTTGGAAATAATGGACAAGAAAAATTAGTATAAATTGTTTGGGGATTTTAAAATTAAAGATAAAAAGCTAGGGCTTCAACGACCTGTGCCAGCCTATAGCCTTAAGAGTCAATTTGCAAACACTCAAGATTTGGCCAATATGCCTCTACTACTTCTACTTAACACAATCAAAGGGAAATTTTTAGATTCTTTCATCTGATTTGACTCTCTTAGTTACGAATAAGAGGATATCTAGAATATATATGTGACTTGTTAAAATGAAAATCCACCTTCTCTGAGTCTTCAAATATCTTTCATATCTTACATTTTTTAGTCACATCAACTTGTGAAGTCATGTCCGTAGTTGTATGAAAAGAAAAATTTCAGGAACATTCAACCTCAAAAGTTCTTTTTCTTAGTCTGAAGTCGTAGAAGCATTGGACTTTTACTTTCTCTTTTTAAGTTTGTACTAGTAGGTATTTTGTATAAATATAATATTTAATTATTGCCTTTGTATTCTTTTTCTCTAGTAAACATCCTGGTTTTTAGCTATCAACATGTAGTTTTACATTTAGGGATTTCTAATGGAAAGAGAAAGGAATCTGAAATCAGAGGACGAGAGTTTATTCTACTTGACCAAACACATACACAATACTGGAAGGAGAGTTTTACAACAAATATTTAATATCTATGACATGTAAAACGTTTTTTAAAATCAAGAAAATTCAAACAATTCAATACAAATATCATCAATAATAACACATGAACAGGTGGCCAACCTTATTAATAACCAGAGAAATATAAATTAAAACAATCCATCAACTTGTAAAAAAGATGAAATTACCCAGAGTTGGTGTAGGTGATGGAAAATTGTCATGTTTGTATACTGTTCATAGAAGTTAAATTGACATAACTTTTTGGTCAGGCAATTTGGAAGTATATATCTAAATTAATAGAGTAGTTTTCTAATAACCTGGGAATCTCTTAATCTAAGAAGGTGAAGGTACTTCCATGTTTATGCACATTGCGGTTTAGGTTTTTCCATGTTTATAGAGACAGCGGTGTAGTTATTTCCATGTTTATACAGATGGCTGTGTATATATTTCCATGTGTATACAGATGGCAGGGTAGATATTTCCATGTTTATACAGATGGAGGGGTAGATATTTCCATGTTTACACAGATGACTTTGTAGAAATTTCCAAGTTTTTACAGATGGCGGTGTAGATATTTCCATGTTTATACAGATAGCGGTGTGGCTATTTCCATGTTTATACAGATAGCGGTGAAGATATTTCCATGTTTATAGAGATGGCCGTGTAGATATTTCCATGTTTATACTGATGGCTGTGTAGATATTTCCAGGATTATACAGATAGTGGTGTAGATATTTCCATGTTTATACAGATATCAGTGTAGATATTTCCATGTTTATACAGATAGCGGTGTAGTTATTTGCATGTTTATAGAGATACCGGTGTAGATATTTCCATGTTTATACAGATAGCGGTGGGGATATTTCCATGTTTATACAGAGAGAGGTGGAGGTATTTCCATGTTTCTACAGATTGCGGTGTATATATTTCCAGGTTTATACAGATAGTGGTGTAGATATTTCCATGTTTATACAGACAGCGGTGTCGATATTTCCGTGTTTATAGAGATAGCGGTGTAGATATTTCCATGTTTATACAGATAGCGGTATAGATAATTCCATGTTTATACAGATAGCGGTGTGGCTATTTCCATGTTTATACAGATAGCGGTGAAGATATTTCCAAGTTTATAGAGATGGCCGTGTAGATATTTCCATGTTTATACAGATGGCTGTGTAGATATTTCCATGTTTATACAGATTGCAGTGTAGATATTTCCATGTTTATACAGTTAGTGTTGTTTATATTTTCAGGTTTATGCTGATAGCGGTGTAAATATTTCCATGTTTATAAGGATAGTGGTGTAGATATTACCATGATTATACAGATAGTGGTGGAGATATTTCCATGTTTATACAGACAGCGGTGTAGATCTTTCCATGTTTATACAGATAGCATTGTAGATATGTCCATGTTTACACAGATATCGCTGTAGATGTTTCCATGTTTGCACAAAATGCGTTGTAGATATTTGCATGTTTGTACAGATAGCAGTGTAGATATTTCCATTTTTATACAGATAATGGTGTAGATGTTTCCATGTTTAAACAGGAAGCTGTGTACATAATTCCATGTTTATACAGAAAGCGTTGTAGATATTTCCATATTTATACAGATAGCGGTGTAGATATTTCCACGATTATACAGATAGCGGTGTAGATATTTCCATGTTTATACAGATATCGGTGTAGATATTTCCATGTTTATACAGATAGCGGTGTAGTTATTTGCATGTTTATAGAGATACCTGTGTAGATATTTCCATGTTTATACAGATAGCAGTGGGGTTATTTCCATGTTTATACAGAGAGCGGTGGAGGTATTTCCATGTTTATACAGATTGCGGTGTATATATTTCCAGGTTTATACAGATAGTGGTGCAGATATTTCCATGTTTATACAGATGGCGGTGTAGATATTTCCAAGTTTATAGAGATAGCGGTGTTGATATTTCCATGTTTATACAGATAGCGTTGGGGATATTTCCATGTTTATACAGATAGCGGTGGAGATATTTCCATGTTTATACAGATGGCGGTGTAGATATTTCCAGGTTTATACAGATAGTGGTGTAGATATTTCCATGTTTATACAGATAGCAGTGTAGATATTTCCATGTTTCTACAGATGGCTGTGTAGATATTTCCATGGGTATACAGATGGCTGTGTAGATATTTCCATGCGTATACAGATGGGAGTGTAGATATTTCCATGTTTATACAGATGGAGTTGTAGATATTTCCATGTTTACACAGATAGCGGAGTAGATATTTCCATGTTTAAACAGATAGCGGTGGAGATATTTCCATGTTTATACAGATGGCGGTGTAGATATTTCCATGTTTATACAGATAGTGGTGTAGATATATCCATCTTTATACAGATAGCGGTGTAGATATTTCCATGTTGATACAGATTGCGGTGTGGCTATTTCCATGTTTATAGAGATAGCGGTGTACATATTTCCATGTATCTACAGATGGCTGTGTAGATATTTCCATGAGTATACAGATGTCAGTGTAGATATTTCCATGTTTACAAAGATTGTGGTGTAGATACTTCCCTGTTTATACAGATGACTGTGTATATATTTCCATGTTTTTACAGATGGCGGTCTAGATATTTCCATGTTTATACAGATAGCAGTGTAGATATTTCCATGTTTATAGAAATGGCTGTGTAGATATTTCCAAGTTTATACAGATGGCAGTGAAGATATTTCCACGTTTATACTCATAGTGATGTAGATATTTCCATGTTTATACAGATGACTGTTTAGATATTTCCATTTTTATGCAGATGGCGGTGTAGATATTTCCATGTTTACAGAGATAGCGGTGTAGATATTTCCAAGTTTAAACAGATAGTGGTGTAGATATTTCCATGTTTGTACAGATAGCTGTGTAGATATTTCCATGTTTATACAGATTGCGGTGTAGGTATTTCCGTGTTTACAGAGATAGACGTGTAGATATTTCCAAGTTTATACAGATGGCTGTGTAGATATTTCCATGTGTATACAGATGGCAGTGTAGATATTTCCATGTTTATACTGATGGAGGTGTAGATATTTCCATGTTTATACAGATTACTCTGTAGAAATTTTCATATTTTTACAGATGGCGTGTAGATATTTCCATGTTTCTACAGATAGCGGTGTGGCTATTTCCATGTTTATACAGATAGCGGTGTAGATATTTCCACGTTTATGGAGATGACTGTGTAGATATTTCCATGTTTATACAGATGGCAGTGTAGATATTTCTATGTTTATTCAGATATTGGTGTAGATATTTCCATGTTTATACAGATGTCTCTGTAGATATTTCCATGTTTATACAGATGGCCGTGTATATATTTCCATGTTTATAGAGATAGCCATGTAGTTATTTCCATGTTTACAGAGATAGCGGTGTAGATATTTCCAAGTTTATACAGATGGCTGTGTAGGTATTTCCATGTGTATACAGATGGAAGTGTAGATATTTCCATGTTTATACAGATAGCGGTGTAGATATTTCCATGTTTATAGAGATAGCAGTGTAAATATTTCCATGTTTATACAGATAGCGGTGGGGATATTTCCATGTTTATACAGATTGCGGTGTAGGTATTTCCATGTTTACAGAGATAGCGGTGTAGATATTTGCAAGTTTATACAGATGGCGGTGTAGATATTTCCAGGTTTATACAGATAGTGGTGTAGATATTTCCATGTTTATACAGATAGCGGAGTAGATATTTCCATGTTTCTACAGATGGCTGTGTAGATATTTCTATGGGTATACAGATGGCTGTGTAGATATTTCCATGTGTATACAGATGGGAATGTAGATGTTTCCATGTTTATACAGATGGAGTTGTAGATATTTCCATGTTTACACAGATAGCGGAGTAGATATTTCCATGTTTAAACAGATAGCGGTGGAGATATTTCCATGTTTATACAGATGGCGGTGTAGATATTTCCATGTTTATACAGATAGTGGTGAAGATATATCCATGTTTATACAGATAGCGGTGTAGATATTTCCATGTTGATACAGATTGCGGTGTAGCTATTTCCATGTTTATAGAGATAGCGGTGTAGATATTTCCATGTGTTTACAGATGGCTGTGTAGATATTTCCATGAGTATACAGATGGTAGTGTAGATATTTCCATGTTTATAAAGATGGTGGTGTAGATATTTCCTTGTTTATACAGATGACTGTGTATATATTTCCATGTTTTTACAGATGGCGGTCTAGATATTTCCATGTTTATACAGATAGCAGTGTAGATATTTCCATGTTTATAGAAATGGCTGTGTAGATATTTCCAAGTTTATACAGATGGCATTGAAGGTATTTCCAGGTTTATACACATGGTGGTGTAGCTATTTCCATGTTTATACAGATGACCGTTTAGATATTTCCATTTTTATGCAGATGGCGGTGTAGATATTTCCATGTTTATAGAGATAGCGTTGTAGATATTTCCAATTTTATACAGATAGTGGTGTAGATATTTCCATGTTTCTACAGATAGCTGTGTAGATATTTCCATGTTTATACAGATTGCGGTGTAGTTATTTCCATGTTTACAGAGATAGAGCTGTAGATATTTCCAAGTTAATACAGATGGCTGTGTACATATTTCCATGTGTATACAGATGGCAGTGTAGATATTTCCATGTTTATACAGATGGAGGTGTAGATATTTCCATGTTTATGCAAATTACTCTGTAGATATTTTCATATTTTAAAGATGGCAGTGTAGATATTTCCATGTTTCTACAGATAACGGTGTGGCTATTTCCATCTTTATACAGATAGCGGTGTAGATATTTCCACGTTTATAGAGATGACTGTGTAGATATTTCCATGTTTATACATATATCAGTGTAGATCTTTCTTAGTTTATTCAGATATTGGTGTAGATATTTCCATGTTTATACAGATGACTCTGTAGATATTTCCATGTTTATACAAATGGCTGTGTAGATATTTCCATGTTTATAGAGATAGCCATGTAGATATTTCCATGTTTATACAGATAGTGGTGTAGATATTTCCATGTTTATGCAGATGACCGTGTAGGTATTTCTATGTTTATTCAGATGGCGGTGTAGATATTTCCGTGTTCATAGAGATAGCCATGTAGATATTTTGATGTTTATACAGATATTGTTGTTGATATTTCCATGTTTATACAGATAGCGCTGTAAATATTTCCATGTTTATAAAGATAGTGGTGTAGATATTTCCATGCTTATACAGATAGCGGTGGAGATATTTCCATATTTATACAGACAGTGATGTAGTTATTTCCATGTTTATACAGACAGCTGTATAGATCTTTCCATGTTTATACAGATAGCGTTGTAGATATTTCCATGTTTACACAGATAGCGGTGAAGTTATTTCCATGTTTACACAGATAGCGTTGTAGATATTTGCATGTTTGTACAGATAGCAGTGTAGATATTTCCATGTTTATACAGATTGCGGTGTAGATGTTTCCATGTTTATACAGATTGCGGTGTAGGTATTTCCATGTTTACAGAGATAGCGGTGTAGATATTTCCCAGTTTATACAGATGGCTGTGTATGTATTTCCATGTGTATACAGATGGAAGTGTAGATATTTCCATTTTTATGCAGATGGCGGTGTAGATATTTCGATGTTTACAGAGATAGCGGTGTAGATATTTGCAAGTTTATACAGATGGCGGTGTAGTTATTTCCAGGTTTATACAGATAGTGGTGTAGATATTTCCATGTCTATACAGATAGCGGAGTAGATATTTCCATGTTAATACAGATGGCTGTGTAGATATTTCCATGGATATACAGATGGCTGTGTAGATATTTCCATGTGTATACAGATGGGAATGTAGATATCTCCATGTTTATACAGATGGAGTTGTAGATATTTCCATGTTTACACAGATAGCGGAGTAGATATTTCCATGTTTAAACAGATAGCGGTGGAGATATTTCCATGTTTATACAGATGGCGGTGTAGATATTTCCATGTTTATACAGATAGTGGTGTAGATATATCCATGTTTATACAGATAGCGGTGTAGATATTTCCATGAGTATGCAGATGGCAGTGTACATATTTCCATGTTTATAAACATGGTGGTGTAGATATTTCCCTGTTTATAGAGATGACTGTGTATATATTTCCTTGTTTTTACAAATGGCGGTCTAGGTATTTCCATGTTTATACAGATAGCAGTGTAGATATTTCCATGTTTATAGAAATGGCTGTGTAGATATTTCCAAGTTTATGCAGACGGCAGTGAAGTTATTTCCATGTATATACACATATTGGGATAGATATTTCCCTGTTTATACAGATGACTGTTTAGATATTTCCATTTTTATGCAGATGGCGGTGTAGATATTTCCATGTTTATAGAGATAGTGGTGTAGATATTTCCAAGTTTATACAGATAGTGGTGTAGATATTTCCATGTTTGTACAGATAGCTGTGTAGATATTTCCATGTTTATACAGATTGCGGTGTAGGTATTTCCATGTTTACAGAGATAGCGGTGTAGTTATTTCCAAGTTTTTACAGATGGCTGTGTAGATATTTCCATGTGTATACAGATGGCAATGTAGATATTTCCATGTTTATACAGATGGAAGTGTAGATATTTCCATGTTTATACAGATTACTCTGTAGGTATTTTCATATTTTTACAGATGGCGGTGTACATGTTTCCATGTTTCTACAGATAGCGGTGTGGCTATCTCCATGTTTATACAGATAGCGGTGTAGATATTTCCACGTTTATTGAGACGACTCTGTAGATATTTCCATGTTTATACAGATGGAAGTGTAGATATTTCTATGTTTATTCAGATATTGGTGTGGATATTTCCATGTTTTTACAGATGAATCTGTAGATATTTCCATGTTTATACAGATGGCCGTGTAGATATTTCCATGTTTATAGAGATAGCCATGTAGATATTTCCATGTTTATACAGATAGTGGTGTAGATATTTCCATGTTCATACAGATGACCGTGTAGGAATTTCCATTTTTATTCAGATGGCGGTGTAGATATTTCCATGTTCATAGAGATAGCCATGTAGATATTTCCATGTTTATACAGATATTGTTGTTGATATTTCCATGTTTATGCACATAGCGGTGTAAATATTTCCTTGTTTATAAAGATAGTGGGGTAGATATTTCCATGCTTATACAGATAGTGGTGGAGATAATTCCATGTTTATACAGACAGCGATGCAGATATTTCCATGTTTATATAGACTGCGGTGTAGATCTTTCCATGTTTATACAGATAGATTTGTAGATATTTCCATGTTTACACAGATAGCGGTGTAGATATTTCCATGTTTACACAGATAGCGTTGTAGATATTTGCATGTTTGTACAGATAGCAGTGTAGATATTTCCATGTTTATACAGGTAGCGGTGTAGATGTTTCCATGTTTATACGGATTGCGGTGTAGGTATTTCCATGTTTACAGAGAAAGCGGTGTAGATATTTCCAAGTTTATACAGATGGCTGTGTAGATATTTCCATGTGTATACAGATGGAAGTGTAGATATTTCCATGTTTATACAGATGGAGGTGTAGATATTTCCACGTTTAAACTGATAGCGGTGTAGATATTTCCATGATTATACAGATAGCGGTGTAGATATTTCCACGTTTCTACAGATTGCGGTTTAGATATTTCCATGTTTCTACAGATAGCGGTGTAGATATTTCCATGTTTATAGAGATAGCGGTGGGGATATTTCCATGTTTATACAGATAGCGGTGGAGATATTTCCATGATTATACAGATGGCGGTGTAGATATTTCCAGGTATATACAGATAGTAGAGTAGATATTTCCATGTTTATACAGATAGCGGTGTACATATTTCCATGTTTCTACAGATGGCTGTGTAGATATTTCCATGGGTATACAGATGGCTGTGTAGATATTTCCATGTGTATACAGATGGAGGTGTAGATATTTCCATGTTTATACAGATTACTCTGTAGATGTTTTCATATTTTTACAGATGGCTGTGTAGATATTTCCATGTTTCTACAGATAGCGGTGTGGCTATTTCCATGTTTATACAGATAGCGGTGTAGATATTTGCACGTTTATAGAGATGAGTGTGTAGATATTTCCATGTTTATACAGATGGCAGTGTAGATATTTCTATGTTTATTCAGATATTGGTGTAGATATTTCCATGTTTATACAGATGACTCTGTAGATATTTCCATGTTTATACAGATGGCCGTGTATATATTTCCATGTTTATAGAGATAGCCATGTAGATATTTCCATGTTTACAGAGATAGCGGTGTAGATATTTCCAAGTTTATACAGATGGCTGTGTAGGTATTTCCATGTGTATACAGATGGAAGTGTAGATATTTCCATGTTTATACAGATAGCGGTGTAGATATTTCGATGTTTCTACAGATGGCTGTGTAGATATTTCCATGGGTATACAGATGGCTGTGTAGATATTTCCATGTGTATACAAATGGGAGTGTAGATATTTCCATGTTTATACAGATGGAGTTGTAGATATTTCCATGTTTACACAGATAGCGGAGTAGATATTTCCATGTTTAAACAGATAGCGGTGGAGGTATTTCCATGTTTATACAGATGGCGGTGTAGATATTTCCATGTTTATACAGATAGTGGTGTAGATATATCCATGTTTATACAGATAGCAGTGTAGATATTTCCATGTTGATACAGATGGCGGTGTAGCTATTTCCATGTTTATAGAGATAGCGGTGTAGATATTTCCATGTATCTACAGATGGCTGTGTAGAGATTTCCATGAGTATACAGATGTCAGTGTAGATATTTCCATGTTTACAAAGATTGTGGTGTAGATATTTCCCTGTTTATACAGATGATTGTGTATATATTTCCATGTTTTTACAGATGGCGTTCTAGATATTTCCATGTTTATACAGATAGCAGTGTAGATATTTCCATGTTTATAGAAATGGCTGTGTAGATATTTCCAAGTTTATACAGATGGCAGTGAAGTTATTTCCATGTTTATACTCATAGTGGTGTAGATGTTTCCATGTTTATACAGTTAGCGGTGTAGATATTTCCATGAGTATGCAGATGGCAGTGTAGATATTTCCATGTTTATAAACATGGTGGTGTAGATATTTCCCTGTTTAT
The DNA here is from genome assembly GCF_028858775.2 of Pan troglodytes. Lineage (NCBI taxonomy): Eukaryota > Metazoa > Chordata > Mammalia > Primates > Hominidae > Pan > Pan troglodytes. The sequence goes on from NC_072420.2 coordinate 50,817,670, forward strand.
AGAGATGACTGTGTATATATTTCCATGTTTTTACAGATGGCGGTCTCGATATTTCCATGTTTATACAGATAGCAGTGTAGATATTTCCATGTTTATAGAAATGGCTGTGTAGATATTTCCAAGTTTATGCAGACGGCAGTGAAGATATTTCCATGTATATACACATATTGGTATAGATATTTCCATGTTTATACAGATGACTGTTTAGATATTTCCATTTTTATGCAGATGGCGGTGTAGATATTTCCATGTTTATAGAGATAGCGGTGTAGATATTTCCAAGTTTATACAGATAGTGGTGTAGATTTTTCCATGTTTGTACAGATAGCTGTGTAGATATTTCCATGGTTATACAGATTGCGGTGTAGGTATTTCCATGTTTACAGAGATAGCGGTGTAGTTTTTTCCAAGTTTTTACAGATGGCTGTGTAGATATTTCCATGTGTATACAGATGGCAGTGTAGATATTTCCATGTTTATTCAGATGGAAGTGTAGATATTTCCATGTTTATACAGATTACTCTGTAGGTATTTTCATATTTTTACAGATGGCGGTGTACATGTTTCCATGTTTCTACAGATAGCGGTGTGGCTATTTCCATGTTTATACAGATAGCGGTGTAGATATTTCCACGTTTATTGAGACGACTGTGTAGATATTTCCATGTTTATACAGATGGAAGTGTAGATATTTCTATGTTTATTCATATATTGGTGTGGATATTTCCATGTTTATACAGATGACTCTGTAGATATTTCCATGTTTATACAGATGGCCGTGTAGATATTTCCATGTTTATAGAGATAGCCATGTAGATATTTCCATGTTTATACAGATAGTGGTGTAGATATTTCCATGTTCATACAGATGACCGTGTAGGAATTTCCATTTTTATTCAGATGGCGGTGTAGATATTTCCATGTTCATAGAGATAGCCATGTAGATATTTCCATGTTTATACAGATATTGTTGTTGATATTTCCATGTTTATGCAGATAGCGGTGTAAATATTTCCTTGTTTATAAAGATAGTGGGGTAGATATTTCCATGCTTATACAGATAGCGGTGGAGATAATTCCATGTTTATACAGACAGCGATGCAGATATTTCCATGTTTATATAGACTGCGGTGTAGATCTTTCCATGTTTATACAGATAGATTTGTAGATATTTCCATGTTAACACAGATAGCGGTGAAGATATTTCCATGTATACACAGATAGCGTTGTAGATATTTGCATGTTTGTACAGATAGCAGTGTAGATATTTCCATGTTTATACAGGTAGCGGTGTAGATGTTTCCATGTTTATACGGATTGCGGTGTAGGTATTTCCATGTTTACAGAGAAAGCGGTGTAGATATTTCCAAGTTTATACAGATGGCTGTGTAGATATTTCCATGTGTATACAGATGGAAGTGTAGATATTTCCATGTTTATACAGATGGAGGTGTAGATATTTCCACGTTTAAACTGATAGCGCTGTAGATATTTCCATGATTATACAGATAGCGGTGTAGATATTTCCACGTTTCTACAGATAGCGGTGTAGATATTTCCATGTTTCTACAGATAGCGGTGTAGATATTTCCATGTTTATAGAGATAGCGGTGGGGATATTTCCATGTTTATACAGATAGCGGTGGAGATATTTCCATGATTATACAGATGGCGGTGTAGATATTTCCAGGTATATACAGATAATAGAGTAGATATTTCCATGTTTATACAGATAGCGGTGTACATATTTCCATGTTTCTACAGATGGCTGTGTAGATATTTCCATGATACAGATGGCTGTGTAGATATTTCCATGTGTATACAGATGGAGGTGTAGATATTTCCATGTTTATACAGATTACTCTGTAGATGTTTTCATATTTTTACAGATGGCTGTGTAGATATTTCCATGTTTCTACAGATAGCGGTGTGGCTATTTCCATGTTTATACAGATAGCGGTGTAGATATTTGCACGTTTATAGAGATGAGTGTGTAGATATTTCCATGTTTATACAGATGGCAGTGTAGATATTTCTATGTTTATTCAGATATTGGTGTAGATATTTCCATGTTTATACAGATGACTCTGTAGATATCTCCATGTTTATACAGATGGCCGTGTATATATTTCCATGTTTATAGAGATAGCCATGTAGATATTTCCATGTTTACAGAGATAGCGGTGTAGATATTTCCAAGTTTATACAGATGGCTGTGTAGGTATTTCCATGTGTATACAGATGGAAGTGTAGATATTTCCATGTTTATACATATAGCGGTGTAGATATTTCCATGTTTCTACAGATGGCTGTGTAGATATTTCCATGGGTATACAGATGGCTGTGTAGATATTTCCATGTGTATACAAATGGGAGTGTAGATATTTCCATGTTTATACAGATGGAGTTGTAGATATTTCCATGTTTACACAGATAGCGGAGTAGATATTTCCATGTTTAAACAGATAGCGGTGGAGGTATTTCCATGTTTATACAGATGGCGGTGTAGATATTTCCATGTTTATACAGATAGTGGTGTAGATATATCCATGTTTATACAGATAGCAGTGTAGATATTTCCATGTTGATACAGATGGCGGTGTAGCTATTTCCATGTTTATAGAGATAGCGGTGTAGATATTTCCATGTATCTACAGATGGCTGTGTAGATATTTCCATGAGTATACAGATGGTAGTGTAGATATTTCCATGTTTATAAAGATGGTGGTGTAGATATTTCCCTGTTTATACAGATGACTGTGTATATATTTCCAGGTTTTTACAGATGGCGGTCTAGATATTTCCAGGTTTATACAGATAGCAGTGTAGATATTTCCATGTTTATAGAAATGGCTGTGTAGATATTTCCAAGTTTATACAGATGGCATTGAAGATATTTCCAGGTTTATACACATAGTGGTGTAGCTATTTCCATGTTTATACAAATGACCGTTTAGATATTTCCATTTTTATGCAGATGTCGGTGTAGATATTTCCATGTTTATAGAGATAGCGGTGTAGATATTTCCAAGTTTATACAGATAGTGGTGAGGATATTTCCATGTTTGTACAGATAGCTGTGTAGATATTTCCATGTTTATACAGATTGCGGTGTAGGTATTTCCATGTTTACAGAGATAGAGCTGTAGATATTTCCAAGTTTATACAGATGGCTGTGTACACATTTCCATGTGTATACAGAAGGCACTGTAGATATTTCCATGTTTATACAGATGGAGGTGTAGATATTTCCATGTTTATGCAGATTACTCTGTAGATATTTTCATATTTTAAAGATGGCAGTGTAGATATTTCCATGTTTCTACAGATAACGGTGTGGCTATTTCCATGTTTATACAGATAGCGGTGTAGATATTTCCACGTTTATAGAGATGACTGTGTAGATATTTCCATGTTTATACAGATATCAGTGTAGATCTTTCTAAGTTTATTCAGATATTGGTGTAGATATTTCCATGTTTATACAGATGATTCTGTAGATATTTCCATGTTTATACAAATGGCTGTGTAGATATTTCCATGTTTATAGAGGTAGCCATGTAGATATTTCCATGTTTATACAGATAGTGGTGTAGATATTTCCATGTTTATGCAGATGACCGTGTAGGTATTTCCATGTTTATTCAGATGGCGGTGTAGATTTTTCCGTATACATAGAGATAGCCATGTAGATATTTTGATGTTTATACAGATATTGTTGTTGATATTTCCATGTTTATACAGATAGCGGTGTAAATATTTCCATGTTTATAAAGATAGTGGTGTAGATATTTCCATGCTTATACAGATAGCGGTGGAGATGTTTCCATATTTATACAGACAGCGATGTAGATATTTCCATGTTTATACAGACAGCTGTGTAGATCTTTCCATGTTTATACAGATAGCGTTGTAGATATTTCCATGTTTACACAGATAGCGGTGAAGTTATTTCCATGTTTACACAGATAACGTTGTAGATATTTGCATGTTTGTACAGATAGCAGTGTAGATATTTCCATGTTTATACAGATTGCGGTGTAGGTATTTCCATGTTTACAGAGATAGCGGTGTAGATATTTCCAAGTTTATACAGATGGCTTTGTAGGTATTTCCATGTGTATACAGATGGAAGTGTAGATATTTCCATTTTTATGCAGATGGCGGTGTAGATATTTCGATGTTTACAGAGATAGCGGTTTAGATATTTGCAAGTTTATACAGATGGCAGTGTAGATATTTCCAGGTTTATACAGATAGTGGTGAAGATATATCCATGTTTATACAGATAGCGGTGTAGATATTTCCAAGTTGATACAGATTGCGGTGTAGCTATTTCCATGTTTATAGAGATAGCGGTGTAGATATTTCCATGTATTTACAGATGGCTGTGTAGATATTTCCATGAGTATACAGATGGTAGTGTAGATATTTCCATGTTTATAAAGATGGTGGTGTAGATATTTCCCTGTTTATACAGTTGACTGTGTATATATTTCCAGGTTTTTACAGATGGCGGTCTAGATATTTCCATGTTTATACAGATAGCAGTGTAGATATTTCCATGTTTATAGAAATGGCTGTGTAGATATTTCCAAGTTTATACAGATGGCATTGAAGATATTTCCAGGTTTATACACATAGTGGTGTAGCTATTTCCATGTTTATACAGATGACCTTTTAGATATTTCCATGTTTATACAGATGGCCGTGTATATATTTCCATGTTTATAGAGATAGCCATGTAGATATTTCCAAGTTTACAGGGATAGCGGTGTAGATATTTCCAAGTATATACAGATGGCTGTGTAGGTATTTCCATGTGTATACAGATGGAAGTGTAGATATTTCCATGTTTATACAGATGGAGGTGTAGATATTTCCACGTTTATACAGATAGCGGTGTAGATATTTCCACGATTATACAGATTGCGGTGTAGATATTTCCACGTTCATACAGATAGCGGTGTAGATATTTCCACGTTTCTACAGATAGCGGTGTAGATATTTCCATGTTTCTACAGATAGCGGTGTAGATATTTCCATGTTTATAGAGATAGCGGTGTAGATATTTCCATGTTTATACAGATAGCGGTGGGGATATTTCCATGTTTATACAGATTGCGGTGTAGGTATTTCCATGTTTACAGAGATAGCGGTGTAGATATTTGCAAGTTTATACAGATGGCGGTGTAAATATTTCCAGGTTTATACAGATGGTGGTGTAGATATTTCCATGTTTATACAGATAGCGGAGTAGATATTTCCATGTTTCTACAGATGGCTTTGTAGATATTTCTATGGGTATACAGATGGCTGTGTAGATATTTCCATGTGTATACAGACGGGAATGTAGATATTTCCATGTTTATACAGATGGAGTTGTAGATATTTCCATGTTTACACAGATAGTGGAGTAGATATTTCCATGTTTAAACAGACAGCGGTGGAGATATTTCCATGGTTATACGGATGGCGGTGTAGATATTTCCATGTTTATACAGATAGTGGTGAAGATATATCCATGTTTATACAGATAGCGGTGTAGATATTTCCATGTTGATACAGATTGCGGTGTAGCTATTTCCATGTTTATAGAGATAGCGGTGTAGATATTTCCATGTATTTACAGATGGCTGTGTAGATATTTCCATGAGTATACAGATGGTAGTGTAGATATTTCCATGTTTATAAAGATGGTGGTGTAGATATTTCCCTGTTTATACAGATGACTGTGTATATATTTCCATGTTTTTACAGATGGCGGTCTAGATATTTCCATGTTTATACAGATAGCAGTGTAGATATTTCCATGTTTATAGAAATGGCTGTGTAGATATTTCCAAGTTTATACAGATGGCATTGAAGATATTTCCAGGTTTATACACATAGTGGTGTAGCTATTTCCATGTTTATACAGATGACCGTTTAGATATTTCCATTTTTATGCAGATGGCGGTGTAGATATTTCCATGTTTATAGAGATAGCGGTGTAGATATTTCCAAGTTTATACAAATAGTGGTGTAGATATTTCCATGTTTGTACAGATAGCTGTGTAGATATTTCCATGTTTATACAGATTGCGGTGTAGGTATTTCCATGTTTACAGAGATAGAGCTGTAGATATTTCCAAGTTTATACAGATGGCTGTGTACATATTTCCATGTGTATACAGATGGCAGTGTAGATATTTCCATGTTTATACAGATGGAGGTGTAGATATTTCCATGTTTATGCAGATTACTCTGTAGATATTTTCATATTTTAAAGATGGCAGTGTAGATATTTCCATGTTTCTACAGATAACGGTGTGGCTATTTCCATGTTTATACAGATAGCGGTGTAGATATTTCCACGTTTATAGAGATGACTGTGTAGATATTTCCATGTTTATACAGATATCAGTGTAGATCTTTCTAAGTTTATTCAGATATTGGTGTAGATATTTCCATGTTTATACAGATGACTCTGTAGATATTTCCATGTTTATACAAATGGCTGTGTAGATATTTCCATGTTTATAGAGATAGCCATGTAGATATTTCCATGTTTATACAGATAGTGGTGTAGATATTTCCATGTTTATGCAGATGACCGTGTAGGTATTTCCATGTTTATTCAGATGGCGGTGTAGATATTTCCGTGTTCATAGTGATAGCCATGTAGATATTTTGATGTTTATACCGATATTGTGGTTTATATTTCCATGTTTATGCAGATAGCGGTGTAAATATTTCCATGTTTATAAAGATAGTGGTGTAGATATTTCCATGCTTATACAGATAGCGGTGGAGATATTTCCATGTTGATACAGATTGCGGGGTAGCTATTGCCATGTTTATAGAGATAGCTGTGTATATATTTCCATGTATCTACAGATGGCTGTGTAGATATTTCCATGAGTATACAGATGGCAGTGTAGATATTTCCATGTTTATAAAGATGGTGGTGTAGATATTTCCCTGTTTATACAGATGACGGTGTATATATTTCCATGTTTTTACAGATGGCGGTTTAGTTATTTCCATGTTTATACAGATAGCTGTGTAGATATTTCCAGGTTTATAGAAATGGCTGTGTAGGTACTTCCAAGTTTATACAGACGGCAGTGAAGGTATATCCATGTTTATACACATAGTGGTGAAAATATTTCCATGTTTATACAGATGACTGTTAAGATATTTCCATTTTTATGCAGATGGCGGTGTAGATATTTCCATGTTTATACAGATAGCGGTGTAGATATTTCCAAGTTTATACAGATGGCTGTGTAGATATTTCCATGTTTGTACAGATAGCTGTGTAGATATTTCCATGTTTATACAGATTTCGTTGTAGGTATTTCCATGTTTACAGAGATAGCGGTGTAGATATTACCAAGTTTATACAGATGGCTGTGTAGATATTTCCATTTGTATACAGATGGCAGTGTAGATATTTCCATGTTTATAGAGGTAGCCATGTAGATATTTCCATGTTTATACAGATAGTGGTGTAGATATTTCCATGTTTCTACAGACGGCTGTGTAGATATTTCCATGGGTATACAGATGGCTGTGTAGATACTTCCATGTGTATAGAGATGTGAGTGTACATATTTCCATGTTTATACAGATGGAGGTGTAGATATTTCCATGTTTACACAGATAGCGGAGTAGACATTTCCAAGTTTAAACAGATAGCGGTGCAGTTATTTCCATGTTTATACAGATGGCGGTGTAGATGTTTCCATGTTTATACAGATAGTGGTGTAGATATATCCATGTTTATACAGATAGCGGTGTAGATATTTCCATGTTGATACAGATTGCGGTGTAGCTATTTCCATGTTTATAGAGATAGCGGTGTAGATATTTCCATGTATCTACAGATGACTGTGTAGATATTTCCATGAGTATGCAGATGGCAGTGTAGATATTTCCATGTTTATTAACATGGTGGTGTAGATATTTCCCTGATTATAGAGATGACTGTGTATATATTTCCATGTTTTTTCCAGATAGCGGTCTAGATATTTCCATGTTTATACAGATAGCCGTGTAGATATTTCCATGTTTATAGAAATGGCAGTGTAGATATATCCAGGTTTATACAGACGGCAGTGACGGTATTTCCATGTATATACACATAGTGGTGTAGATAATTCCATGTTTATACAGATGACTGCTTAGATATTTCCATTTTTATGCAGATGGCATTGTAGATATTTCCATGTTTATAGAGATTGCGGTGTAGATATTTCCAAGTTTATACAGATAGTGGTGTAGATATTTCCATGTTTGTACAGATAGCTGTGTAGATATTTCCATGTTTATAGAGATTGCAGTGTATGTACTTCCATGTTTACAGAGATAGCGGTGTAGATATTTCCAAGTTTATACAGATGGCTGTGTAGATATTTCCATGTGTATACAGATGGCAGTGTAGATATTTCCATGTTTATACAGATGGAGATGTAGATATTTCCATGTTTATACAGATTACTCTGTAGGTATTTTCATATTTTTACACATGGCGGTGTAGATATTTCCATGTTTCTACAGATAACGGTGTGGCTATTTCCATGTTTATACAGATAGCAGTGTAGATATTTCCACGTTTATAGAGATGACTGTGTAGATATTTCCATGATTATACAGATTGCAGTGTAGATATTTCTATGTTTATTCAGATATTGGTGTGGATCTTTCCATGTTTATACAGATAGCGTTGTAGATATTTCCATGTTTACACAGATAGCGGTGAAGTTATTTCCATGTTTACACAGATAACGCTGTAGATATTTGCATGTTTGTACAGATAGCAGTGTAGATATTTCCATGTTTATACAGATTGCGGTGTAGATGTTTCCATGTTTATACAGATTGCGGTGTAGCTATTTCCATGTTTACAGAGATAGCGGTGTAGATATTTCCAAGTTTATACAGATGGCTTTGTAGGTATTTCCATGTGTATACAGATGGAAGTGTAGATATTTCCATTTTTATGCAGATGGCGCTGTAGATATTTCGATGTTTACAGAGATAGCGGTGTAGATATTTGCAAGTTTATACAGACGGCGGTCTAGTTATTTCCAGGTTTATACAGATAGTGGTGAAGATATATCCATGTTTATACAGATAGCGGTGTAGATATTTCCAAGTTGATACAGATTGCGGTGTAGTTATTTCCATGTTTATAGAGATAGCGGTGTAGATATTTCCATGTATTTACAGATGGCTGTGTAGATATTTCCATGAGTATACAGATGGTAGTGTAGATATTTCCATGTGTATACAGATGGCAGTGTAGATATTTCCATGTTTATACAGATGGTGGTGTAGATATTTCCCTGTTTATACAGATGACTGTGTATATATTTCCATGTTTTTACAGATGGCGGTCTAGATATTTCCATGTTTATACAGATAACAGTGTAGATATTTCCATGTTTATAGAAATGGCTGTGTAGATATTTCCAAGTTTATACAGATGGCATTGAAGATATTTCCAGGTTTATACACATAGTGGTGTAGCTATTTCCATGTTTATACAGATGACCGTTTAGATATTTCCATTTTTATGCAGATGGCGGTGTAGATATTTCCATGTTTATAGAGATAGCGGTGTAGATATTTCCAAGTTTATACAGATAGTGGTGTAGATATTTCCATGTTTGAACAGATAGCTGTGTAGATATTTCCATGTTTATACAGATTGCGGTGTAGGTATTTCCATGTTTACAGAGATAGAGCTGTAGATATTTCCAAGTTTATACAGATGGCTGTGTACATATTTCCATGTGTATACAGATGGCAGTGTAGATATTTCCATGTTTATACAGATGGAGGTGTAGATATTTCCATGTTTATGCAGATTACTCTGTAGATATTTTCATATTTTAAAGATGGCAGTGTAGATATTTCCATGATTCTACAGATAACGGTGTGGCTATTTCCAAGTTTATACAGATAGCGGTGTAGATATTTCCATGTTTATAGAGATGACTGTGTAGATATTTCCATGTTTATACAGATATCAGTGTAGATCTTTCTAAGTTTATTCAGATATTGGTGTAGATATTTCCATGTTTATACAGATGACTCTGTAGATATTTCCATGTTTATACAAATGGCTGTGTAGATATTTCCATGTTTATAGAGATAGCCATGTAGATATTTCCATGTTTATACAGATAGTGGTGTAGATATTTCCATGTTTATGCAGATGACCGTGTAGGTATTTCCATGTTTATTCAGATGGCGGTGTAGATATTTCCATGTTTATACAGATAGCGGTGGGGATATTTCCATGTTAATACAGATAGCGGTGGAGATATTTCCATGATTATACAGATGGCGGTGTAGATATTTCCAGGTATATACAGATAGTAGAGTAGATATTTCCATGTTTCTACAGATAGCGGTGCAGATATTTCCATGTTTCTACAGATGGCTGTGTAGATATTTCCATGGGTATACAGATGGCTGTGTAGATATTTCCATGTTTATACAGATGGAGGTGTAGATATTTCCATGTTTATACAGATTACTCTGTAGATGTTTTCATATTTTTACAGATGGCTGTGTAGATATTTCCATGTTTCTACAGATAGCGGTGTGGCTATTTCCATGTTTATACAGATAGCGGTGTAGATATTTGCACGTTTATAGAGATGAGTGTGTAGATATTTCCATGTTTCTACAGATGGCAGTGTAGATATTTCTATGTTTATTCAGATATTGGTGTAGATATTTCCATGTTTATACAGATGACTCTGTAGATATTTCCATGTTTATACAGATGGCCGTGTATATATTTCCATGTTTATAGAGATAGCCATGTAGATATTTCCATGTTTACAGAGATAGCGGTGTAGATATTTCCAAGTTTATACAGATGGCTGTGTAGGTATTTCCATGTGTATACAGATGGAAGTGTAGATATTTCCATGTTTATACAGATGGAGGTGTAGATATTTCCACGTTTATACAGATAGCGGTGTAGATATTTCCACGATTATACAGAAAGCGGTGTAGATATTTCCACGTTCATACAGATAGCGGTGTAGATATTTCCACGTTTCTACAGATAGCGGTGTAGATATTTCCATGATTATACAGATAGCGTTGTAGATATTTCCATGTTTATAGAGATAGCGGTGTAGATATTTCCATGTTTATACAGATAGCGGTGGGGATATTTCCATGTTTATACAGATTGCGGTGTAGGTATTTCCATGTTTACAGAGATAGCGGTGTAGATATTTGCAAGTTTATACAGATGGCGGTGTAAATATTTCCAGGTTTATACAGATGGTGGTGTAGATATTTCCATGTTTATACAGATAGCGGAGTAGATATTTCCATGTTTCTACAGATGGCTGTGTAGATATTTCTATGGGTATACAGATGGCTGTGTAGATATTTCCATGTGTATACAGATGGGAATGTAGATATTTCCATGTTTATACAGATGGAGTTGTAGATATTTCCATGTTTACACAGATAGTGGAGTAGATATTTCCATGTTTAAACAGATAGCGGTGGAGATATTTCCATGGTTATACGGATGGCGGTGTAGATATTTCCATGTTTATACAGATAGTGGTGAAGATATATCCATGTTTATACAGATAGCGGTGTAGATATTTCCATGTTGATACAGATTGCGGTGTAGCTATTTCCATGTTTATAGAGATAGCGGTGTAGATATTTCCATGTATTTACAGATGGCTGTGAAGATATTTCCATGAGTATACAGATGGTAGTGTAGATATTTCCATGTTTATAAAGATGGTGGTGTAGATATTTCCCTGTTTATACAGATGACTGTGTATATATTTCCATGTTTTTACAGATGGCGGTCTAGATATTTCCATGTTTGTACAGGTAGCAGTGTAGATATTTCCATGTTTATAGAAATGGCTGTGTAGATATTTCCAAGTTTATACAGATGGCATTGAAGATATTTCCAGGTTTATACACATAGTGGTGTAGCTATTTCCATGTTTATACAGATGACCGTTTAGATATTTCCATTTTTATGCAGATGGCGGTGTAGATATTTCCATGTTTATAGAGATAGCGGTGTAGATATTTCCAAGTTTATACAAATAGTGGTGTAGATATTTCCATGTTTGTACAGATAGCTGTGTAGATATTTCCATGTTTATACAGATTGCGGTGTAGGTATTTCCATGTTTACAGAGATAGAGCTGTAGATATTTCCAAGTTTATACAGATGGCTGTGTACATATTTCCATGTGTATACAGATGGCAGTGTAGATATTTCCATGTTTATACAGATGGAGGTGTAGATATTTCCATGTTTATGCAGATTACTCTGTAGATATTTTCATATTTTAAAGATGGCAGTGTAGATATTTACATGTTTCCACAGATAACGGTGTGGCTATTTCCATGTTTATACAGATAGCGGTGTAGATATTTCCACGTTTATAGAGATGACTGTGTAGATATTTCCATGTTTATACAGATATCAGTGTAGATCTTTCTAAGTTTATTCAGATATTGGTGTAGATATTTCCATGTTTATACAGATGACTCTGTAGATATTTCCATGTTTATACAAATGGCTGTGTAGATATTTCCATGTTTATAGAGATAGCCATGTAGATATTTCCATGTTTATACAGATAGTGGTGTAGATATTTCCATGTTTATGCAGATGACCGTGTAGGTATTTCCATGTTTATTCAGATGGCGGTGTAGATATTTCCGTGTTCATAGAGATAGCCATGTAGATATTTTGATGTTTATACAGATATTGTGGTTTATATTTCCATGTTTATGCAGATAGCGGTGTAAATATTTCCATGTTTATAAAGATAGTGGTGTAGATATTTCCATGCTTATACAGATAGCGGTGGAGATATTTCCATGTTGATACAGATTGCGGTGTAGCTATTGCCATGTTTATAGAGATAGCTGTGTATATATTTCCATGTATCTACAGATGGCTGTGTAGATATTTCCATGAGTATACAGATGGCAGTGTAGATATTTCCATGTTTATAAAGACGGTGGTGTAGATATTTCCCTGTTTATACAGATGACGGTGTATATATTTCCATGTTTTTACAGATGGCGGTTTAGTTATTTCCATGTTTATACAGATAGCTGTGTAGATATTTCCAGGTTTATAGAAATGGCTGTGTAGGTATTTCCAAGTTTATACAGACGGCAGTGAAGGTATATCCATGTTTATACACATAGTGGTGTAGATATTTCCATGTTTATACAGATGACTGTTAAGATATTTCCATTTTTATGCAGATGGCGGTGTAGATATTTCCATGTTTATAGAGATAGCGGTGTAGATATTTCCAAGTTTATTCAGATGGCTGTGTAGATATTTCCATGTTTGTACAGATAGCTGTGTAGATATTTCCATGTTTATACAGATTTCGTTGTAGGTATTTCCATGTTTACAGAGATAGAGGTGTAGATATTACCAAGTTTATACAGATGGCTGTGTAGATATTTCCATTTGTATACAGATGGCAGTGTAGATATTTCCATGTTTATAGAGGTAGCCATGTAGATATTTCCATGTTTATACAGATAGTGGTGTAGATATTTCCATGTTTCTACAGATGGCTGTGTAGATATTTCCATGGGTATACAGATGGCTGTGTAGATACTTCCATGTGTATAGAGATGTGAGTGTACATATTTCCATGTTTATACAGATGGAGGTGTAGATATTTCCATGTTTACACAGATAGCGGAGTAGACATTTCCAAGTTTAAACAGATAGCGGTGCAGTTATTTCCATGTTTATACAGATGGCAGTGTAGATGTTTCCATGTTTATACAGATAGTGGTGTAGATATATCCATGTTTATACAGATAGCGGTGTAGATATTTCCATGTTGATACAGATTGCGGTGTAGCTATTTCCATGTTTATAGAGATAGCGGTGTAGATATTTCCATGTATCTACAGATGACTGTGTAGATATTTCCATGAGTATACAGATGGCAGTGTAGATATTTCCATGTTTATTAACATGGTGGTGTAGATATTTCCCTGATTATAGAGATGACTGTGTATATATTTCCATGTTTTTTCCAGATAGCGGTCTAGATATTTCCATGTTTATACAGATAGCCGTGTAGATATTTCCATGTTTATAGAAATGGCAGTGTAGATATATCCAGGTTTATACAGACGGCAGTGACGGTATTTCCATGTATATACACATAGTGGTGTAGATAATTCCATGTTTATACAGATGACTGTTTAGATATTTCCATTTTTATGCAGATGGCATTGTAGATATTTCCATGTTTATAGAGATTGCGGTGTAGATATTTCCAAGTTTATACAGATAGTGGTGTAGATATTTCCATGTTTGTACAGATAGCTGTGTAGATATTTCCATGTTTATAGAGATTGCAGTGTATGTACTTCCATGTTTACAGAGATAGCGGTGTAGATATTTCCAAGTTTATACAGATGGCTGTGTAGATATTTCCATGTGTATACAGATGGCAGTGTAGATATTTCCATGTTTATACAGATGGAGATGTAGATATTTCCATGTTTATACAGATTACTCTGTAGGTATTTTCATATTTTTACACATGGCGGTGTAGATATTTCCATGTTTCTACAGATAACGGTGTGGCTATTTCCATGTTTATACAGATAGCGGTGTAGATATTTCCACGTTTATAGAGATGACTGTGGAGATATTTCCATGATTATACAGATTGCAGTGTAGATATTTCTATGTTTATTCAGATATTGGTGTGGATCTTTCCATGTTTATACAGATAGCGTTGTAGATATTTCCATGTTTACACAGATAGCGGTGAAGTTATTTCCATGTTTACACAGATAACGCTGTAGATATTTGCATGTTTGTACAGATAGCAGTGTAGATATTTCCATGTTTATACAGATTGCGGTGTAGATGTTTCCATGTTTATACAGATTGCGGTGTAGCTATTTCCATGTTTACAGAGATAGCGGTGTAGATATTTCCAAGTTTATACAGATGGCTTTGTAGGTATTTCCATGTGTATACAGATGGAAGTGTAGATATTTCCATTTTTATGCAGATGGCGGTGTAGATATTTCGATGTTTACAGAGATAGCGGTGTAGATATTTGCAAGTTTATACAGACGGCGGTGTAGTTATTTCCAGGTTTATACAGATAGTGGTGAAGATATATCCATGTTTATACAGATAGCGGTGTAGATATTTCCAAGTTGATACAGATTGCGGTGTAGCTATTTCCATGTTTATAGAGATAGCGGTGTAGATATTTCCATGTATTTACAGATGGCTGTGTAGATATTTCCATGAGTATACAGATGGTAGTGTAGATATTTCCATGTGTATACAGATGGCAGTGTAGATATTTCCATGTTTATACAGATGGTGGTGTAGATATTTCCCTGTTTATACAGATGACTGTGTATATATTTCCATGTTTTTACAGATGGCGGTCTGGATATTTCCATGTTTATACAGATAACAGTGTAGATATTTCCATGTTTATAGAAATGGCTGTGTAGATATTTCCAAGTTTATACAGATGGCATTGAAGATATTTCCAGGTTTATACACATAGTGGTGTAGCTATTTCCATGTTTATACAGATGACCGTTTAGATATTTCCATTTTTATGCAGATGGCGGTGTAGATATTTCCATGTTTATAGAGATAGCGGTGTAGATATTTCCAAGTTTATACAGATAGTGGTGTAGATATTTCCATGTTTGTACAGATAGCTGTGTAGATATTTCCATGTTTATACAGATTGCGGTGTAGGTATTTCCATGTTTACAGAGATAGAGCTGTAGATATTTCCAAGTTTATACAGATGGCTGTGTACATATTTCCATGTGTATACAGATGGCAGTGTAGATATTTCCATGTTTATACAGATGGAGGTGTAGATATTTCCATGTTTATGCAGATTACTCTGTAGATATTTTCATATTTTAAAGATGGCAGTGTAGATATTTCCATGATTCTACAGATAACGGTGTGGCTATTTCCAAGTTTATACAGATAGCGGTGTAGATATTTCCACGTTTATAGAGATGACTGTGTAGATATTTCCATGTTTATACAGATATCAGTGTAGATCTTTCTAAGTTTATTCAGATATTGGTGTAGATATTTCCATGTTTATACAGATGACTCTGTAGATATTTCCATGTTTATACAAATGGCTGTGTAGATATTTCCATGTTTATAGAGATAGCCATGTAGATATTTCCATGTTTATACAGATAGTGGTGTAGATATTTCCATGTTTATGCAGATGACCGTGTAGGTATTTCCATGTTTATTCAGATGGCGGTGTAGATATTTCCATGTTTATACAGATAGCGGTGGGGATATTTCCATGTTTATACAGATAGCGGTGGAGATATTTCCATGATTATACAGATGGCGGTGTAGATATTTCCAGGTATATACAGATAGTAGAGTAGATATTTCCATGTTTCTACAGATAGCGGTGTAGATATTTCCATGTTTCTACAGATGGCTGTGTAGATATTTCCATGGGTATACAGATGGCTGTGTAGATATTTCCATGTGTATACAGATGGAGGTGTAGATATTTCCATGTTTATACAGATTACTCTGTAGATGTTTTCATATTTTTACAGATGGCTGTGTAGATATTTCCATGTTTCTACAGATAGCGGTGTGGCTATTTCCATGTTTATACAGATAGCGGTGTAGATATTTGCACGTTTATAGAGATGAGTGTGTAGATATTTCCATGTTTATACAGATGGCAGTGTAGATATTTCTATGTTTATTCAGATATTGGTGTAGATATTTCCATGTTTATACAGATGACTCTGTAGATATTTCCATGTTTATACAGATGGCCGTGTATATATTTCCATGTTTATAGAGATAGCCATGTAGATATTTCCATGTTTACAGAGATAGCGGTGTAGATATTTCCAAGTTTATACAGATGGCTGTGTAGGTATTTCCATGTGTATACAGATGGAAGTGTAGATATTTCCATGTTTATACAGATGGAGGTGTAGATATTTCCACGTTTATACAGATAGCGGTGTAGATATTTCCACGATTATACAGATAGCGGTGTAGATATTTCCACGTTCATACAGATAGCGGTGTAGATATTTCCACGTTTCTACAGATAGCGGTGTAGATATTTCCATGATTATACAGATAGCGGTGTAGATATTTCCATGTTTATAGAGATAGCGGTGTAGATATTTCCATGTTTATACAGATAGCGGTGGGGATATTTCCATGTTTATACAGATTGCGGTGTAGGTATTTCCATGTTTACAGAGATAGCGGTGTAGATATTTGCAAGTTTATACAGATGGCGGTGTAAATATTTCCAGGTTTATACAGATGGTGGTGTAGATATTTCCATGTTTATACAGATAGCGTAGTAGATATTTCCATGTTTCTACAGATGGCTGTGTTGATATTTCTATGGGTATACAGATGGCTGTGTAGATATTTCCATGTGTATACAGATGGGAATGTAGATATTTCCATGTTTATACAGATGGAGTTGTAGATATTTCCATGTTTACACAGATAGTGGAGTAGATATTTCCATGTTTAAACAGATAGCGGTGGAGATATTTCCATGGTTATACGGATGGCGGTGTAGATATTTCCATGTTTATACAGATAGTGGTGAAGATATATCCATGTTTATACAGATAGCGGTGTAGATATTTCCATGTTGATACAGATTGCGGTGTAGCTATTTCCATGTTTATAGAGATAGCGGTGTAGATATTTCCATGTATTTACAGATGGCTGTGAAGATATTTCCATGAGTATACAGATGGTAGTGTAGATATTTCCATGTTTATAAAGATGGTGGTGTAGATATTTCCCTGTTTATACAGATGACTGTGTATATATTTCCATGTTTTTACAGATGGCGGTCTAGATATTTCCATGTTTGTACAGATAGCAGTGTAGATATTTCCATGTTTATAGAAATGGCTGTGTAGATATTTCCAAGTTTATACAGATGGCATTGAAGATATTTCCAGGTTTATACACATAGTGGTGTAGCTATTTCAATGTTTATACAGATGACCGTTTAGATATTTCCATTTTTATGCAGATGGCGGTGTAGATATTTCCATGTTTATAGAGATAGCGGTGTAGATATTTCCAAGTTTATACAGATAGTGGTGTAGATATTTCCATGTTTGTACAGATAGCTGTGTAGATATTTCCATGTTTATACAGATTGCGGTGTAGGTATTTCCATGTTTACAGAGATAGTGCTGTAGATATTTCCAAGTTTATACAGATGGCTGTGTACATATTTCCATGTGTATACAGATGGCAGTGTAGATATTTCCATGTTTATACAGATGGAGGTGTAGATATTTCCATGTTTATGCAGATTACTCTGTAGATATTTTCATATTTTAAAGATGGCAGTGTAGATATTTCCATGATTCTACAGATAACGGTGTGGCTATTTCCAAGTTTATACAGATAGCGGTGTAGATATTTCCACATTTATAGAGATGACTGTGTATATATTTCCATGTTTATACAGATATCAGTGTAGATCTTTCTAAGTTTATTCAGATATTGGTTTAGATATTTCCATGTTTATACAGATGACTCTGTAGATATTTCCATGTTTATACAAATGGCTGTGTAGATATTTCCATGTTTATAGAGATAGCCATGTAGATATTTCCATGTTTATACAGATGGCGGTTTAGATGTTTCCATTTTTATACAGATAGTGGTGTAGATATATCCATGTTTATACAGATAGCGGTGTAGATATTTCCATGTTGATACAGATTGCGGTGTAGCTATTTCCATGTATCTACAGATGGCTGTGTAGATATTTCCATGTGTATACAGATGGCAGTGTAGATATTTCCATGTTTATTAACATGGTGGTGTAGATATTTCCCTGATTATAGAGATGACTGTGTATATATTTCCATGTTTTTACAGATAGCGGTCTAGATATTTCCATGTTTATACAGACAGCAGTGTAGATATTTCCATGTTTATAGAAATGGCAGTGTAGTTATATCCAGGTTTATACAGACGGCAGTGACGGTGTTTCCATGTATATACACATAGTGGTGTAGATAATTCCATGTTTATACAGATGACTGTTTAGATATTTCCATTTTTATGCAGATGGCATTGTAGATATTTCCATGTTTATAGAGATTGCGGTGTAGATATTTCCAAGTTTATACAGATAGTGGTGTAGATATTTCCACGTTTGTACAGATAGCTGTGTAGCTATTTCCATGTTTATAGAGATTGCGGTGTAGGTATTTCCATGTTTACAGAGATAGCGGTGTAGATATTTCCAAGTTTATACAGATGGCTGTGTAGATATTTCCATGTGTATACAGATGGCAGTGTAGATATTTCCATGTTTATACAGATGGAGGTGTAGATATTTCCATGTTTATACAGATTACTCTGTAGGTATTTTCATATTTTTACACATGGCGGTGTAGATATTTCCATGTTTCTACAGATAACGTTGTGGCTATTTCCATGTTTATACAGATAGCGGTGTAGATATTTCCACGTTTATAGAGATGACTGTGTAGATATTTCCATGATTATACAGACTGCAGTGTAGATATTTCTATGTTTATTCAGATATTGGTGTGGATATTTCCATGTTTATACAGATGGCCGTGTAGATATTTCCATGTTTATAGAGATAGCCATGTAGATTTTTCCATGTTTATACTGATAGTGGTGTAGATATTTCCATGTTCATACAGATGACAGTGTAGGTATTTCCATTTTTATTCAGATGGCGGTGTAGGTATTTCCATGTTTATTCAGATGGCAGTGTAGATATTTCCATGTTCATAGAGATAGCCATGTAGATATTTCCATGTTTATACAGATATTGTTGTTGATATTTCCATGTTTATGCAGATAGCGGTGTAAATACTTCCATGTTTATAAAGATAGTGGTGTAGATATTTCCATGCTTATACAGATAGCGGTGGAGATATTTCCATGTTTATACAGACAGCGATGTAGATATTTCCGTGTTTATACAGACAGCGGTGTTGATCTTTCCATGTTTATACAGATAGCGTTGTAGATATTTCCATGTTTACACAGATAGCGTGGTAGATATTTGCATGTTTGTACAGATAGCAGTGTAGATATTTCCATGTGTATACAGGTAGCGGTGTAGATGTTTCCATGTTTATACAGAATGCGTTGTTGGTATTTCCATGTTTACAGAGATAGCGGTGTAGATATTTCCAAGATTATACAGATAGCGGTGTAGATATTTCCATGTATATAGAGATAGCGGTGTAGATATTTCCAGGTTTACACAGATAGCGGTGGGGATATTTCCATGTTTATACAGATAGCGGTGGAGATATTTCCATATTTATACAGATGGCGGTGTAGATATTTCCAGGTTTATACAGATAGTGGTGTAGATATTTCCATTTTTATACAGATAGCGGTGTAGATATTTCCATGTTTCTACAGATGGCTGCGTAGATATTTCCATGGGTGTACAGATGGCTGTGTAGATATTTCCATGTGTATACAGATGGGAGTGTAGATATTTCCATGTTTATACAGATGGAGGTGTAGATATTTCCATGTTTAAACAGATAGCGGTGGAGATATTTCCATGTTTATACAGATAGCGGTGTAGATATTTCCAAGTTTATACAGATAGCGGTGTAGATATTTCCATGTTTATAAAGATAGCGGTATAGATATTTCCATGTTTATACAGATAGCGGTGGAGATATTTCCCTGTTTATACAGATGGCGGTGTAGATATTTCGAATTTTATACAGATAGCAGTGCAGATATTTCCATGTTCATACAGATAGCTGTGTAGATATTTCCATGTTTATGCACACTGCGGTTTAGGTTTTTCCATGTTTATAGAGATAGCGGTGTAGTTATTTCCATGTTTATACAGTTGGCTGTGTATTTATTTCCATGTCTATACAGATGGCAGTGTAGATATTTCCATGTTTATACAGATAGCGGTGTAGATATTTCCATGTTTATAGAGATAGCGGTGTAGATATTTCCATGTTTATACAGATAGCGGTGGGGATATTTCCATGTTTATACAGATGGCGGTGTATATATTTCCAGGTTTATACAGATAGTGTTGTAGACATTTCCATGTTTATTCAGATAGCGGTGTAGATATTTCCATGTTTATGCAGATTGCGGTGTAGTTATTTCCATGTTTATACAGATAGCAGTGTAGATATTTCCATGTTTATAGAGATGACTGTGTGGATATTTCCAAGTTTATACAGATGGCTGTGTAGATATATCCATGTGTATGCAGATGGCAGTGTAGATATTTCCACGTTAATACAGATGGAGGTGTAGATATTTCCATGTTTATACAGATGACTCTGTAGATATTTCCATGTTTTTACAGATAGCAGTGTAGAGATTACCATGTTTACACAGATAGCAGTGTAGATATTTCAATCTTTGCACAGATGGTGGTGTAGATATTTCCATCTTTACCCAGATAGTGGTGTAGATATTGCCATCTTTGCACAGATTGCGGTGTAGATATTTCCATCTTTTCAGAGATAGCGGTGCAGATATTTCCATGTTTACACATATAGCGGTGTAGATATTTCCATGTTTAAACAGATATCGTAGTATATATTTGCATGTTTATACAGATAGCGGTGTAGATATTTCCATGTTTATACAGATAGCGGTGTAGATATTTCCATGTTTATTCAGATAGCGGTGGGGATATTTCCATGTTTATACAGATAGCGGTGGAGATATTTCCATGTTTATACAG
Organism: Pan troglodytes; assembly: GCF_028858775.2. Lineage (NCBI taxonomy): Eukaryota > Metazoa > Chordata > Mammalia > Primates > Hominidae > Pan > Pan troglodytes. The sequence goes on from NC_072420.2 coordinate 50,839,491, forward strand.
ATGGCGGTGTAGATATTTCCATGTTTATACAGATAGTGGTGTAAATATATCCATGTTTATACAGATAGCGGTGTAGATATTTCCATGTTGATACAGATTGCGGTGTAGCTATTTCCATGTTTATAGAGATAGCGGTGTGGATATTTCCATGTATCTACAGATGTCTGTGTAGATATTTCCATGAGTATACAGATAGCAGTGTAGATATTTCCATGTTTATAAAGATGGTGGTGTAGATATTTCCCTGTTTATACAGATATCTGTGTATATATTACCATGTTTTTACAGATGGCGGTCTAGATATTTCCATGTTTATACAGATTGCAGTGTAGATATTTCCATGTTTATAGAAATGGCTGTGTATAAAATTACAAGTTTATACAGATGGTAGTGAAGGTGTTTCTATGTTTATACACATAGTGGTGTAGATATTTCCATGTTTCTACAGATGACTGTTTAGATATTTCCATTTTTATGCAGTTGGCGGTGTAGCTATTTCCATGTTTATAGAGATAGCGGTGTAGGTATTTCCATATTTATATAGATAGTGGTGTAGATATTTCCATGTTTGTACAGATAGCTGTGTAGATATTTCCATGTTTATAGAGATTGCGGTGTAGTTATTTCCATGTTTACAGAGATAGCGGTATAGATATTTCGAAGTTTATACAGATGGCTGTGTAGATATTTCCATGTGTATACAGATGGAAGTGTAGATATTTCCATGTTTATACAGGTGGAGGTGTAGATATTTCCATGTTTATATAGGTAGCGGTGTAGATATTTCCACGATTATACAGATAGCGGTGTAGATATTTCCACGTTTCTACAGATAGCGATGTAGATATTTCCATGTTTATACAGATAGCGTTGTAGATATTTCCATGTTTATAGAGATAGCGGTGTAGATATTTAAATGTTGATAAAGATAGCGGTGGGTATATTTCCATGTTTATACAGATAGCGGTGGAGATATTTCCATGTTTATACAGATGGCGGTGTAGATATTTCCAGGTTTATACAGATAGTGCTGTAGATATTTCCATGTTTATACAGATAGCGGTGTAGATATTTCCTTGTTTACAGATGGCGGTGTGGATATTTCCATGTTTATACAGATAGCGGTGTGGCTATTTCCATGTTTATACAGATAGCAGTGTAGATATTTCCATGTTTATAGAGATGACTGTGTGGATATTTCCATGGTTATACAGATGGCTGTGTAGATATATCCATGTGTATGCAAATGGCAGTATAGATATTTCCACGTATATACAGATGGAGGTGTAGATATTTCCATGTTATACGGATGAGTCTGTAGATATTTCCATGTTTTTACAGATAGCAGTGTAGAAATTACCATGTTTACACAGACAGCAGTGTAGATATTTCAATCTTTGCACAGATGGTGGTGTAGATATTTCCATCTTTACATAGATAGTGGTGTAGATATTTGCATCTTTGCACAGATTGCGGTGTAGATATTTCCATCTTTACAGAGATAGCGGTGCACATATTTCCATGTTTACACATATAGCGGTGTAGATATTTCCATGTTTAAACAGACATCGTTGTGTATATTTGCATGTTTATACAGATAGCGGTGTAGATATTTCCATGTTTATACAGATAGTGGTGTAGATATTTCCATGATTATACAGATAGCGGTGTAGATATTTCCATGTTTATACAGATAGCGGTGTAGATATTTCCATGTTTATACAGGTAGTGGTGTAGATATTTCCATATTTATACAGATGACCTTGTAGGTATTTCCATGTTTATTCAGATGGCGGTGTAGATATTTCCATGTTCATAGAGATAGCCATGTAGATATTTCCATGTTTATACAGATATTGTTGTTGATATTTCCATGTTTATGCAGATAGCGGTGTAAATATATCCATGTTTATAAAGATAGTGGTGTAGATATTCCCATATTTACACATATAGCGTTGTAGATATTTGCATGTTTGTACAGATAGCAGTTTAGATATTTCCATGTTTATACAGATAGCGGTGTAGATGTTTCCATGTTTATACAGATTGCGGTGTAGGTATTTCCACGTTTACAGAGATAGCGGTGTAGATATTTCCAAGTTTAGACAGATTGCTGTGTAGATATTTCCATGTGTATACAGATGGAAGTGTAGATATTTCCATGTTTATACAGATGGAGGTGAAGATATTTCCATCTTTATACAGATAGCGGTGTACATATTTCCACGATTATACAGATAGCGGTGTAGATATTTCCACGTTTATATGGATAGCGGTGTAGATATTTCCATGTTTATACAGATAGCGGTGTATATAATTCCATGTTTATAGAGATAGCGGTGTAGATGTTTCCATGTTTATACAGATAGCGGTGGGGATATTTCCATGTTTATAGAGATAGCGGTGGAGATATTTCCATATTTATACAGATGGCGGCGGAGATATTTCCAGGTTTATACAGATAGTGGTGTAGCTATTTCCATGTTTATACAGATAGCGGTGTAGATATTTCCATGTTTCTACTGATGGCTGTGTAGATATTTCCATGGGTATTCAGATAGCAGTGTAGATATTTCCATGTTTATAAAGATGATGGTGTAGATATTTCCCTGTTTATACAGATATCTGTGTATATATTTCCATGTTTTTACAGATGGCGGTCTAGATATTTCCATGTTTATACAGATAGAAGTGTAGATATTTCCATGTTTATAGAAATGGCTGTGTAGATATTTCCAAGTTTATACAGATGGCAGTGAAAGTGTTTCCATGTTTATACACTTAGTGGTGTAGATATTTCCATGTTTATACAGATGACTGTTTAGATATATCCATTTTTATGCAGATGGCAGTGTAGATATTTCCATGTTTATAGAGATAGCGGTGTAGGTATTTCCATGTTTATACAGATAGTGGTGTAGATATTTCCATGTTTGTACAGATAGCTGTGTAGATATTTCCATGTTTATATAGATTGCGGTGTAGATATTCCCAAGTTTATACAGATGGCTGTGTAGATATTTCCATGTGTATACAGATGGAAGTGTAGATATTTCCATGTTTATGCAGATGGAGGTGTAGATATTTCCATGTTTATATAGGTAGCTGTGTACATATTTCCACGATTATACAGATAGCGGTGTAGATATTTCCACGTTTCTACAGATAGCGGTGTAGATATTTCCATGTTTATACAGATAGCGGTGTAGATATTTCCATGTTTATAGAGATAGCAGTGTAGATATTTCATGTTTATACAGATAGCGGTGGAGATATTTCCATGTTTATAAAGATGGCGGTGTAGATATTTCCAGGTTTATACAGATAGTTGTGTAGATATTTCCATGTTTATACAGATAGCGGTGTAGATATTTCCATGTTTATACAGATTGCGGTGTAGGTATTTCCATGTTTATAGAGATAGCGGTGTACATATTTCCATGTTTCTACAGATGGCTGTGTAGACATGTGCAAGGATATACAGATGGCTGTGTAGATATTTCCATGTGTATACAGATGGGAGTGTACATATTTCCATGTTTATACAGATGGAGGTGTAGATATTACCATGTTTACACAGATAGCGGAGTAGATATTTCCATGTTTAAACAGATAGCAGTGGAGATATTTCCATATTTATACAGATAGAGGTGTAGATATTTCCATGTTTATACAGATAGCAGTGTAGATATTTCCATGTTTATACAGATAGCCGTGTACATCTTTCCATGTTTATACAGATCGTGGTTTAGATATTTCCATGTTTATACAGATAGCGGTGTAGATATTTCCATGTTTATAGAGATGGTTGTGTAGATATTTCGTGTTTACACAGATGGCAGTGTACATATTTCCTTGTTTATACAGATAGTGTTGTAGATATTTCCATGTTTATACAGATGACGGTGTAGGTACTTCCATTTTTATACAGATGGCAGTGTAGATATTTCCATGTTTATAGACATAGCGGTGTACATATTTGCAGGTTTATACAGATAGCAGTGTAGATATTTCCATGTTTATACAGATAGCGGTGGAGATATTTCCCTGTTTATACAAATGGCGGTGTAGATATTTCCAAGTTTATAAAGATGGCTGTGTAGATATTTCCATGTTTATACAGATAGCGGTGTAGATATTTCCATGTTTATAGAGATAGCGGTGTAGATATTTCCATGTTTATACAGATAGCGGTGGGGATATTTCCATGTTTATACAGAGAGCGGTGGAGTTATTTCCATGTTTATACAGATGGCGGTGTATATATTTCCAGGTTTATACAGATAGTGTTGTTGATATTTCCATGTTTATACAGATAGCGGTTTAGATATTTCCATGTTTATACATATTGTGGTGTAGTTATTTCCATGTTTATAGAGATAGCGGTGTAGATATTTCCATGTTTACAGATGGCGGTGTGGATATTTCCATGTTTATACAGATAGCGGTGTGGCTATTTCCATGTTTATACAGATAGCAGTGTAGATATTTCCATGTTTATAAATGACTGTGTGGATATTTCCATGTTTATACAGATGGCTGTGTAGATATATCCATGTGTATGCAGATGGAAGTGTAGATATTCCTGATTTATACAGATGGAGGTGTAGATATTTACATGTTTATACAGATAGTGGTGTAGGTATATCCATGTTTATACAGATAGCGGTGTAGATATTTCCATGTTGATACAGATTGCGGTGTAGCTATTTCCATGTTTATAGAGATAGCAGTGTAGATCTTTCCATGTATCTACAGATGGCTGTGTAGATATTTCCATGAGAATACAGGTAGCAGTGTACATATTTCCATGCTTATAAAGATGGTGGTGTAGATATTTCCCTGTTTTTACAGATATCTGTGTATATATTTCCATGTTTTTACAGATGGCGGTCTAGATATTTCCATGTTTATACAGATAGCAGTGAAGTTGTTTCCATGTTTATACACATAGTGGTGTAGATATTTCCATGTTTATACAGATGACTCTTTAGATATTTCCATTTTTATGCAGATGGCGGTGTAGATATTTCCATGTTTATAGAGATAGCGGTGTAGATATTTCCAAGTTTATACAGATAGTGGTGTAGATATTTCCATGTTTGTAGAGATAGCTGTGTAGATATTTCCATGTTTATAGAGATTGCGTTGTAGTTATTTCCATGTTTACAGAGATAGCGCTGTAGATATTTCCAAGTTTATACAGATGGCTGTGTAGATATTTCCATGTGTATACAGATTGCAGTGTAGATATTTCCATGTTTATACACATGGAGGTGTAGATATTTCCATGTTTATACAGATTACTCTGTAGATATTTTCATATTTTTACAGATGGCGGGGTAGATATTTCCATGTTTCTACAGATAGCGGTGTGGCTATTTCCATGTTTATGCAGATAGCGGTGTAGATATTTCCACGTTTATAGAGATGACTGTGTAGATATTTCCATGTTTATACAGATGGCAGTGTAGATATTTCTGTGTTTATTCAGATATTGGTGTAGATATTTCCATGTTTATATAGATGACTCTGTAGATATTTCCATGTTTATACAGATGGCCGTGTAGATATTTCCATGTTTATAGAGATAGCCACGTAGATATTTCCATGTTTATACAGGTAGTGGTGTAGATATTTCCATATTTATACAGATGACCGTGTAGGTATTTCCATGTTTATTCAAATGGCGGTGTAGATATTTCCATGTTCATAGAGATAGCCATGTAGATATTTCCATGTTTATACATATATCGTTGTTGATATTTCCATATTTATGCAGATAGCGGTGTAAATATATCCATGTTTATAAAGATAGTGGTGTAGATATTTCCATATTTACACATATAGCGTTGTAGATATTTGCATGTTTGTACAGATAGCAGTGTAGATATTTCCATGTTTATACAGATAGCGGTGTAGATGTTTCCATGTTTATACAGATTGCGGTGTAGGTATTTCCACGTTTACAGAGATAGCGGTGTAGATATTTCCAAGTTTATACAGATTGCTGTGTAGATATTTCCATGTGTATACAGATGGAAGTGTAGATATTTCCATGTTTATACAGATGGAGGTGTAGATATTTCCAGGTTTATACAGATAGCGGTGTAGATATTTCCACGATTATACAGATAGCGGTGTAGATATTTCCACGTTTATATGGATAGCGGTGTAGATATTTCCATGTTTATACAGATAGCGGTGTATATAATTCCATGTTTATAGAGATAGCGGTGTAGATGTTTCCATGTTTATACAGATAGCGGTGGGGATATTTCCATGTTTATAGAGATAGCGGTGGAGATATTTCCATATTTATACAGATGGTGGTGTAGATATTTCCAGGTTTATACAGATAGTGGTGTAGATATTTCCATGTTTATACAGATAGCGGTGTAGATATTTCCATGTTTCTACTGATGGCTGTGTAGATATTTCCATGGGTATACAGATAGCAGTGTAGATATTTCCATGTTTATAAAGATGGTGGTGTAGATATTTCCCTGTTTATACAGATATCTGTGTATATATTTCCATGTTTTTACAGATGGCGGTCTAGATATTTCCATGTTTATACAGATAGAAGTGTAGATATTTCCATGTTTATAGAAATGGCTGTGTAGATATTTCCATGTTAATACAGATGGAGGTGTAGATATTTCCATGTTTACACAGATAGCGGAGAAGATATTTCCATGTTTAAACAGATAGCGGTGGAGCTATTTCCATGTTTATACAGATAGAGGTGTAGATATTTCCATGTTTATATAGATAGCGATGTAGATATTTCCATGTTTATACAGATAGCCGTGTAGATCTTTCCATGTTTATACAGATCGTGGTTTAGATATTTCTATGTTTATACAGATACCGGTGTAGATATTTCCATGTCTATAGAGATGGCTGTGTAGATATTTCGTGTTTACACAGATGGCAGTGTAGATATTTCCTTGTTTATACAGATAGTGGTGTAGATATTTCCATGTTTATACAGATGACGGTGTAGTTACTTCCATGTTTATACAGATGGCGGTGTAGTTATTTCCATGTTTATAGAGATAGCGGTGTTGATATTTGCAAGTTTATACAGATAGCGGTGTAGATATTTCCATGTTTATAAAGATAGCGGTATAGATATTTCCATGTTTATACAGATAGCGGTGGAGATATTTCCCTGTTTATACAGATGGCGGTGTAGATATTTCCAAGTTTATACAGATAACAGTGCAGATATTTCCATGTTCATACAGATAGCGGTGTAGTTATTTCCATGGTTATGCACACTGCGGTTCAGGTTTTTTCCATGTTTATAGAGATAGCGGTGTAGATATTTCCACGTTTATAGAGATAGCCATGTATATATTTCCATGTTTATATAGATAGCGGTGTAGATATTTCCATATTTATACAGATAGCGGTGTAGATATTTCCATATTTATATAGATAGCGGTGTAGGTATTTCCATGTTTATTCAGAAAGCGGTGGGGATATTTCCATGTTTATACATTTAGCGGTGGAGATATTTCCATGTTTATACAGATGGCGGTGTAGATATTTCCATGTTCATACAGATAGTGGTGTAGCTATTTCCATGTTTATAGAGATAGCGTTGTAGATATTTCCATGTATCTACAGATGGCTGTGTAGATATTTCCATTAGTATACAGATAGCAGTGTAGATATTTCCATGTTTATAAAGATGGTGGTGTAGATATTTCCCTGTTTATACAGATATCTGTGTACATATTTCCATGTTTTTACAGATGGCGGTCTAGTTATTTCCATGTTTATACAGATAGCAGTGTAGATATTTCCGTTTTTATAGAAATGGCTGTGTAGATATTTCCATGTTTATACAGATGGCAGTGTAGGTATTTCCGTGTTTACAGAGATAGCGGAGTAGATATTTCCATCTTTGCACAGATTGCGGTGTAGATATTTCCATGTTTATACAGATGGCTGTGAAGATGTTTCCATGTTTATACACATGGCGTTGTAGATATTTCCATGTTTATACTGATGACTGTCTAGATATTTCCATGTTTATAGAGATAGCGGTGTAGGTATTTCCATATTTATACAGACGGTGATGTAGATATTACCATCTTAATACAGATAGCAGTGTAGATATTTCCATGTTTATACAGATGGCAGTGTAGATATTTCCATGTTTATAAAGATGGCTGTGTAGATACTTCCATGTTTATAGAGATGGCAGTGTAGATATTTTCATGTTTATAGAGATGGCGGTGTAGATATTTCCTTGTTTACAGAGATAGCGATGTAAATATTTCCTTGTTCATACAGATAGCGGTGTAGGTATTTCCATGTTTATAGAGATAGCGGTGTAGATAATTCCATGTTTATAGGGATGGCTTTGTAGATATTTCCTTGTGTATACAGATGGCAGTGTAGATATTTCCATGTTTCTACAGATAGCGGTGTAGGTATTTCCATGTTTACAGAGGTAGAGGTGTAGATATTTCCATGTTTATACAGATGGCTGTGTAGATATTTCCATGTGCATAGATATGGCTGTCTAGATATTTCCATGTTTATTGAGATGGTGGTGAAGATATTTCCATGTTTATACAGATGGCGATGTAGATATTTCCATGTTTATAGAGATGGCTGTGTAGATATTTCCATTTTTATAGAGATAGCCATGTAGATATTTCCATTTTTAAACAGATAGCGGTGTAGACATTTCCATGTTTATAGAAATAGCGGTGTAGATATTTCCATATTTATACAGATAGCGGTGTAAATATTTCCATGTTTATACAGATAGCGGTGTAGATGTTTCCAGGTTTATACAGATAGCGGTGTAGCTATTTCCATGTTTACAGAGATAGACTTGTAGATATTTCCATATTTGCACAGAATGCCGTGTAGATATTTTCACCTTCACACAGATGACGGTGTACATATTTGCATGTTTACACAGACAGCTGAGTAGATATTTCCATGTTTACACAGATAATGTTGTAGATATTTCCATGTTTATACAGATAACGGTGTAGATATGTCCACGTTTATAGAGATGGCGGTGTAGATACTTCCATTTTTATGTGTATGGCTGTGTAGATTTTTCCATGTTTATAGAGATGGCAGTGTATACATTTCCATGTATATAGAGATAGCGGTGTAGATATTTCCTTGTTTACAGAGATAGCAGTGTAGGTATTTCCATGTTTATAGAGATGGCGGAGTAGATATTTCCATGTTTATACAGATAGCGTTGTTGACATTTCCAAGTTTATACAGATAGCGCTGTTGGTATTTCCAAGTTTATATATATAGCGGTGTAGATATTTCCGTGTTTACACAGCTCGCGGTGTAGATATTTACATCTTTATACAGATGGCAGTGTAGATATTTCCATGTTTATACAGATGGCGATGTACATAGTTCCATGTTTATGGAAATGGCAGGGTAGATATTTCCATGTTTATAGAGTTATTGGTGCAGGTATCTCCATGTTTATACAGATAACGGTGTAGATATTTCCATGATTATACAAATGTTTGTGTAGATATTTCCATGTGTATACAGATGGCAGTGTAGGTATTTCTATGTTTATACAGATGGCAGTGTAGATATTTCCATGTTTATAATGATAGCGGTGTAGACATATCCATGTTTATAGAGATCGCTGTGTAGCTATTTCCATGTTCATACAGATAGCATTGCAGATCTGTATACGGTGAAGATATTTCGATGTTTTTAGTGATAGCCATGTAGATATATCCATGTATATACAGATAGCGGTGTTGACATTTCCATGTTTATAGAGATAGCGGTGTAAATGTTTCCATATTTATACAGGTAGCGGAGTAGACATTTCCATGTTTATACAGATAGCAGTGAAGATATTTCCATGTTTATACAGATAGCGGTGGAGATATATCCATGTTTATACAGACTGTGGTGTAGATATTTCCATGTTTATACAGATAGCGGTGTAGATATTTCCATGTTTATACAGATAGTGGTGTAGATATTTCCATGTTTACAGAGACAGAGGTGTAGATATTTCCATCTTCACACAGATTGCGGTGTACATATTTCCATGTTTACACAGACAGCTGTGTAGGTATTTCCATGTTTACACAGATAGTGTTGTAGATATTTCCATGTTTATAGAGATTGCAGTGTAGATATTTGCAGGTTTATAAATATAGCGGTGTAGATATTTCCATGTTTATAGAGATGGCGGTGTAGATAGTTTCACGTTTATGGTGATGGCCGTGTAGATATTTTCACGTTTATAGTGATGGCGGTGTAGATATTTCGATGTTTATAGAGATAGCGGTGTGGATATTTCCATGTTTATACAGATGGTGGTGTAGATATTTCCATGCTTATACAGATGCCAGTGTAGATATATCCATGTTTATACAGATAGCGGTGGAGATATTTCCATATTTATAAAGATAGCGTTGTAGATATTTCCATGTTTATACAGATAACGGTGTAGATATAGCCATGTTTATACAGATAGCGGTGTAGATCTTTCCATGTTTATACAGATAGTGGTGTTGGTATTTCCATGTTTATACTACTAGCATGGTAGATATTTCCATGTTTATACAGCTCGCGGTGTTGTTATTTCCATCTTTGTAGAGATGGCAGTGTAGATAATTCCATGTTTTTACAGATAGCGTTGTAGATATTTCCGTGTTTATACAGATGGTGGTGTAGATGTTTCCATGTTTATGGAGATCACGGTGCAGATAATTTCAGGTTTATAGAGATGGCGGTGTAGATATTTCCACGTGTAAAGAGATGGCGGTGTGGATATTTCCATGTTTATAGAGATAGCGGTGCAGGTATTTCCGTGTTTATAGAGATGGCGGTGAGGATATTTCCATGTCAATGCAGATGGCTGTGTAGATATTTCCATGTGCATACAGATGGCAGTGTAGATATTTCCATGTTTAAGCAGATGGTGCTGTCGATATTTCCGTGTTTATAGAGTTGACTGTGTAGATATATCCATGTTTATACAGATGGTGGTGTAGATATTTCCATATTTATAGAGATAGTGGTTTAGATATTTCCATGCTTATACAGATTGCTGTGTAGATATTTCCATCTTCCTACAGATGGCATTGTAGATATTTCCATGTTTATACAGATTGTGGTGTAGATATTTCCATGTCTATACGAATAGCGGTGTAGATATTTCCATGTTTATACAGATAGCGGTGTAGATATTTCCATGTTTATACAGATAGTGGTGGAGATATTTCCATGTGTATACAGATGGCGGTGTAGATATTTCCATGTTTCTACAGATGACTGTGTAGGTATTTCCATATTTTTACAGATGGCATTGTAGATATTTCCAGGTTTATACAGATGGCGGTGTAGCTACTTCCATGTTTATTCAGATAGCGATGTAGATATTTCCATGTTTATAGAGATGGCTGTGTAGATATTTCCATGTTCATACAGATGGCAGTGTAGATATTTCCGTGTTTATACAGATAATGGTGTGGATATTTCTATGTTTAAACAGATGACTTTGTAGGTATTTCCATGTTTATTTAGATGGTGGTGTAGATATTTCCATATTTATAGAAATAGCCATGTAGATATTTCCATGCTTATACAGATAGCGGTGTATACATTTCCATCTTTATAGAGATAGCGGTGTAGATATTTCCATATTTATACAGATAGCGGTGTAGATGTTTCCATGTTTTCACAGATAGCGGTGTAGATATATCTATGTTTATACTGATCGTGGTGTAGATATTTCCATGTTTATATAGATTGCGGAGAAGATATTTCCTTATTTACAGAGATAGATGTGCAGATATTTCCATATTTCCACAGATTGCGTTGTAGATATTTCCACCTTTATACAGATAGCGGTGTAGATATTTCCATGTTTACACAAATAACGGTGTAGATATTTACATCTTTATAGAGATGACTTTGTAGATATTTCCATGTGTATACAGATGGCAGTGTAGATATTTCCATGTTTATGCAGATAGCGGTGTGACTATTTCCATGTTTATAGAGGTAGCGTTGTAGATATTTCCATGTTTACAGAGATGGCTATGTAGATATTTCCATGTTTATACAGATGGCAGTGTAGATATTTCCACGTTTATACAGATAGTGGTGTAGATGTTTCCATGTTCATACAGATGACTGTGTAGCTATTTCCATGTATATACAGATGGCAGTGTAGATATTTCCATGTTTATAGAGATAGCGGGGAAGTTATTTCCATGTTTATACAGATGGCAGTGTAGATATTTTCATGTTTATACAGAACGCGGTGTAGACATTTCCATGTTTATAGAGACAGCGGTGTAGATATTTCCATATTTATGCAGATAGCGGAGTAGATATTTCCATGTTTATACAGATAGTGGTGTAGATATTTCCATGTTTATACACATTGTGGTGTAGATATTTCCATGTTTATACAGATTTGAGTGTGGATATTTCCATGTTTATACAGATAGCGGTGTAGATATTTCCATGTTTATACAGATAGTGGTGTAGATATTTCCATGTTTACAGAGATAGAGGTGAAGATATTTCCATTTCTGCACAGATTGCGGTGAAGATATTTCCATCCTCACACAGATTGCGGTGTACATATTTCCATGTTTACACAGACAGCTGTGTAGATATTTCCATTTTTACACAGATAGTGTTGTAGTTATTTCCATGTTTATAGAGATTGCGGTATAGATATTTATATGTTTATCAAGAAATCGGTGTAGATATCTCCATGTTTATACAGATAGCGGTGGAGATATTTTCATCTTTATACAGATAGCGTTGGAGATATTTCCATGTTTATAGAGATAGCGGTGTAGACATATCCATGTTTATACTGGTAGCGGTGTAGATATTTCCATGTTTACAGAGATAGCGGTGAAGATATTTCCATATTTATAAACATAGCGGTGTAGATATTTGTATGTTTATTCAGATGGTGGTGTAGATATTTCCATGTTTATACAGATAGCGGTATGGCTACTACCATGTTTATTCAGATGGCAGTGTAGATATATCCATGTTTATACAGATAGTGGAGTAGATATTTCCATGTTTATAAAGATTGCAGTGCAGATATTTCCAAGTTTATTGACATAGCGTTGGAGATATTTCCATGATCATAGAGATAGCGGTGGAGATATTTCCATGTTTGTACAGATAACGATGTAGATATTTCCATGTTTATGCAGATAGCGGTGTAGATATTTCCGTGTTTATGTAGATAGCGGTGTTGATATTTCCATGTTTATAGAGATAGCCATGTAGATATTTCCGTGTTTATACAGATAGCGGTGTAGACATTTCCATGTTTATAGGGATAGCGGTGTGGATATTTCCATATTTAGACAGATAGCGGTGTAGATATTTCCATGTTTATACGGATAGCGGTGTATATATTTCCATGTTTATACAGACAGCGGTGTAGTTATTTCCATGTTTATACAGATGACTGTGTACATGTTTCCATGTTTATACAGATGGCGGTGTAGATATTTCCATGTTTATAGAGATAGCGCTGTAGATATATGCATGTTTATACAGATAGCTGTGTAGATATTTCCATGTTTAAAGAGGTAGCGGTGTAGATATTTCCATATTTATACAGATAGCCGTGTAGATATTTCCATGTTTATTCAGATGGTGGTGTAGATATTTCCATGTTTATAAAACATAACGGTGTGGCTATATCCATGTTTATACAGACGGCAGTGTAGATATTTCCATGTTTATACAGATAGCGGTGTAGATATTTCCATGTTTATACAGATTGCGGTGTAGCTATTTCCATGTTTATACAGATGGCTGTGTAGGTATTTCCATATCTATACAGATAGCGGTGTAGATATTTCCTTGTTTATACAGATAGCGGTGAAGATATTTCCATGTTTATACAGATTGCGGTGGAGATATTTCCATGTTTATACAGACGGCGGTGTAGATATGTCCATGATTATACAGATAGCGGTGTAGATATTTCCATATTTATAGAGATAGCGGTGGAGATATTTCCCTGTTTATACAGATAGCGATGTAGTTATTTCCATGTTTATACAGATAGCGGTGTAGATATTTCCATGCTTATAGAGATAGCGGTGTAGATATTTCCATGTTTATACAGATGGCTGTGTAGATATTTACATGTGTGTACAGACGGCAGTGTAGATATTTCCATGTTTATACAGATGGTGCTGCAGATATTTCCATGTTTATAGAGATGGCAGTGTAGATATTTCCATGTTTATAAAGATAGCGGTGTAGATATTTCCATGTTTACAGAGATAGTGTTGTAGATATTTCCATCTTTGCACAGATTTCGGTGTAAGTATTGCCAAATTTACAAAGATAGCTGTGTAGATATTTCCAAGTTTACACAGATAGCGGTGTAGATATTTCCATATTTATACACATGGCAGTGTAGATATTTCCATGTTTATACAGATTGCCATGTAGATATTTCCATTTTTATACAGATAGCGGTGTAGATATTTCCACGTTTATACAGATGGCGGTGTAGATATTTCCAACTTTCTACAAATGGCAGTGTAGATATTTCCATGTTTATATAGATGGCAATGTAGATATTTTCTTGTTTATGTAGATGGCGTTGTAGATATCTCCATGTTTAAAGAGATGGCGGTGTATATATTTCCATGGTGATGGAGATAGCGGTGTAGATATTTCCATGGTTATAGAGATAGCGGTGTAGTTATTTCCATGTTTATACAGACCTCAGTGTAGATATTTCCATGTTTATACAGATAGCGGTGTAGATATTTCCATGTTTGTACAGATGGTGGTTTTGATGTTTCCATCTATACACAGATTGCCGTGTAGGTATTTCCATGTGTATACAGATGGCATTGTAGTTATTTCCATGTTTATACAGATGACTGTATAGGTATTTCCATGTTTTTACAGATGGCATTGTAGATATTTCCATGTTTATAGAGATAGTAGTGTAGATATTTCCATGTTTTTACAGATGGCATTGTAGATATTTCCATGTTTATAGAGATAGCGGTGAAGATATTTCCATATTTATACAGATAACGGTGTAAATATTTCCATGTTTATACAGATAGCAGTGGAAATATTTCCATGTTTATACAGATCACCGTGTAGATATTTCCATGTTTATAGAGATAGCGGTGTAGATAGTTCCGTGTTTATACAGACCGCGGTGTAGATATTTCCATGTTTATACAGATAGCGGTGCAGATATTTCCATGTTTCTACAGATAGCGGTGTTGATATTTCCATCTATACACAGATGACCGTGTAGATATTTCCATGTTTATACAGATGGCGGCACAGATATTTCCATGGATATGTAGAAGGCGGTGGAGATATTTCCATGTTTATACAGATAGCGGTGTAGTTATTTCCATGTTTATATAGATAGCTTTGTAGATATTTCCATGTATATACACGTGGCTGTGTAGATATTTCCATGTTTATACAGATGGCGGTGGAGATATTTCGATGTTTATAGAGATAGCAGTGGAGATATTTCCATGTTTATAGAGATAGCGGTGTAGATATTTCCACGTTTATACTGATCGCGGTTTAGTTATTTCCATGTTTATAGAGATGGCGGTGTAGATATTTCCATGTTCATAGAGATAGCGTTGTTGATTTTTCCATGTTTATAGAGATAGTGGTGTGGATATTTCCATATTTATACAGATAGGGGTGTAGATATTTCCATGTTTATAGAGATGGCGGTGGTGAAATTTCCATCTGTACACAGATTGCCATGTAGATATTTCCGTCTTTATACAGATGGCATTGTAGATATTTCCATGGATATGCAGATGGCGGTGTGGATATTTCCATGTTTATAGAGATAGCGGTGTAGGTATTTCCATGTTTATAGATATAGCAGTGTAGATATTTCCATGTTTATATAGATGGCGTTGTAGATATGTCCATGTTTATACCGATAGCGGTGTTGGTATTTCCACGTTTATACAGACAGCGATGTAAATATTTCCATGTTTATACAGCTCGCGGTGCAGATATTTATATCTTTATACCGATGGCATTGTAGATATTTCCTTATTCACACAGATGGCGGTGTAGATGTTTCCATGTTTATACAGATGGCGGAGTAGTTAGTTCCATGTTTATGGAGATGGCACTGTAGATATTTTCATGTTTATAGAGATGGCGGTGTAGATATTTCCATGTTTATACAGATAGCAGTGTAGATATTTTCATGTTCATTCAGATGGCAGTGTAGATATTTCCATGTGTATACAGATGGCATTGTAGATATTTCTATGTTTATACAGATGACTGTATAGTGATTTCCATGTTTTTACAGATGGCAGTGCAGATATTTCCATGTTTATAGAGATAGCGGTGTAGATATTTCCATGATTGTACAGATGGCGGTGTTGATATTTCCATCTATACACAGATGGCCATGTAGATATTTCCATGTTTATACAGATGGCAGTGTAGATATTTCCATGGACATGCAGATGGCGGTGTAGATATTTCCATGTTTATACAGAGATGGAGGTGTAGATATTTCCGTGTTTATACACATGGCGGAGTAGATACTTCCATCTTTATGGAGATGACAGTGTAGATATTTTCAGGTTTATTGAGATGGCTGTGTAGATATTTCCATATTTATAGAGATAGCGGTGTAGATATTTCCATCTTTCTACAGATGGCAGTGTAGATATTTCCATGTTTATACAGACGGTGGTGTAGATATTTCCATATTTATACAGATGTCTGTGTAGATATTTCCATGTCTATACAGATGGTATTGTAGCTATTTCCATGTTTATACAGATGCTGGTGTAGATATTTCCATGTTTATTCAGATGACTGTGTAGATATTTCCATGTTTTTACAGATGGCAGTGTAGATATTTCAATGTTTATAGAGATGGCGCTGTAGATATTTCCATTTTTATACAGATAACGGTGGAGATATTTCCATGTTTATACAGACAGAAGTGGAGTTATTTCCATATTTATACACATAACGGTGTACATATTTCCATGTTTATATCGACAGAGGTGTAGGTATTTCCATGTTTATAAAGATAGCGGTGCAGATATTTCCATGTTTATACAGATGCCTATGCAGATATTTCCATATTTATACAGAGGGCTGTGTAGATATTTCTATGTTTATACAGATGGCAGTGTAGATATTTCCATGTTCCTACACATGACTGTGTACGCATTTCCATGTTTATACAGATGGCTTTGTAGTTATTTCCATGTTTATAGAGATAGCGCTGTAGATATTTCCATGTTTATACAGATAGCGGTGTATATATTTCCATGTTTATACAGATCTTGGTGTAGATATTTCCATGTTTATAAAGATACCGGTGTAGATATTTCCATGTTTATACAGACCGCAGTGTAGATATTTCCATGTTTATACAAATAGATGTGTAGATATTTCCATGTTTATAGAGTTCGCGGTGTAGATATGTCCATGTTTATACAAATCGCGGTGTAGATATTTCCATCTTCCTTCACATGACTGTGTTGGTATTTCCATGTTTATACGGATGGCTTTGTAGATATTTCCATGTTTATAGAGATAGCGGTGTAAATATTTCCATGTTTATACAGATAGCGGTGTAAATATTTCCATGTTTACAGATCATGGTGTAGATATTTCCATGTTTATACAGATACAGGTGTAGAAATTTCCATGTTTATACAGACCTCAGTGTAGATATTTCCATGTTTATAGAGGTAGCGGTGTAGATATTTCCATGTTCGTACAGATGGGGGTGTTTATGCT
This sequence comes from Pan troglodytes, assembly GCF_028858775.2. Taxonomy (NCBI): domain Eukaryota; kingdom Metazoa; phylum Chordata; class Mammalia; order Primates; family Hominidae; genus Pan; species Pan troglodytes. Next base: position 50,857,308 of record NC_072420.2, read on the forward strand.
TCCATCTATACACAGATTGACTTGTAGGTATTTCCATGTGTATACAGATGGCATTGTAGATATTTCCATGTTTATACAGATGGCGGCATAGATATTTCCATGTATATAGACATAGCGGTGTAGTTATTTCCATGTTTATAGAGATATCGGTGTAGATATTTCCATGTTTATACAGATTGTGGTTTAGATATTTCCATGTTTATACAGACCGCGGTGTAGATATTTCCATGTTTATACAGATAGCGGTGCAGATATTTCCATGTTTGTACAGATGGCGGTGTTGATATTTCCATCTATACATAGATGACAGTGTAGATATTTCCATGTTTATACAGATTGCGGCACAGATATTTCCATGGATATGTAGATGGCGGTGTAGATATCTCCATGTTTATACAGATAGTGGCGTAGTTATTTCCATCTTTATATAGATAGCGGTGTAGATATTTCCATGAATATACACATGGCTGTGTAGATATTTCCATGTTTATACAGATGGCAGTGTAGATATTTCCATGTTTATACAGATAACTTTGTAAGTTTTTCCATGTTTATACAGATGGTGGTGTAGATATTTCGATGTTTATAGAGATAGCAGTGGAGATATTTCCATGTTTATACAGATAGCGTTGTAGATATTTCCATGTTTATACTGATCGCAGTGTAGATATTTTCATGTTTATAGAGATGGCAGTGTAGATATTTCCATGTTTATAGGGATAGAAGTGTAGATATTTACAAGTTTAAACAGATGGCTTTGTAGATATTTCCATGTGTATACAGATGGCATTGTAGATATTTCCATGTTTATACAGATGACTGTATAGGTATTTCCATGTTTTTACAGATGGCAGTGCAGATATTTCCATGTTTATAGAGATAGCGGTGTAGATATTTCCATGTTTGTACAGATGGCGGTGTTGATATTTCCATCTATACACAGATGGCCGTGTAGATATTTCCATGTTTATACAGATGGCGGCATAGATATTTCCATGGATATGCAGATGGCGGTGTAGTTATTTCCATGTTTATACAGATAGTGGTGTAGATATTTCCATGTTTACACAGAAAGTTTTGAAGATATTTCCATGTTTATACATACAGTAGTGGAGATATTTCCATGTTTATACACATAGCGGTGTACATATTCCTTGTTTATAGAGACAGCGGTGTAGGTATTTCCATGTTTATACAGATAGCGGTGCAGATATTTCCATGTTAATTCAGATGCCTATGCAGATATTTCCATATTTATACAGAGGGCTGTGTAGATATTTCTATGTTTATACAGATGGCAGTGTAGATATTTCCATGTTCCTACACATGACTGTGTAGCTATTTCCATGTTTATACAGATGGCTTTGTAGTTATTTCCATGTTTATAGAGATAGCGGTGCAAATATTTCCATGTTTATACAGATACCAGTGTAGTTATTTCCATGTTTATACAGACCGCAGTGTAGATATTTCCATGTTTATAAAGATAGCGGTGTAGTTATTTCCATGTTTGTACAGATGGCGGTGTTGATGTTTCCATCTATACACAGATTGCCGTGAAGGTATTTCCATGTGAATACAGATGGCATTGTAGATATGTCCATGTTTATACAGATGGTGGTGTAGATATTTCCATGTTTACACAGATGACTCTATAGGTATTTCCATGTTTATACAGATGGCATTGTAGATATTTCCATGTTTATAGAGATAGCGGTGTAGATATTTCCATATTTATACAGATAACGGTGTAGAAATTTCCATGTTTAAACTGATATCGGTGTAAATATTTCCATGTTTATACAGATCACGGTGTAGATATTTCCATGTTTATACAGACCGCGGTGTAGATATTTCCATGTTTATACAGATGGCGGTGCAGATATTTCTAAGGATATGTAGATGGCGGTGTAGATATTTCCATGTATATACAGATAGCGGTGTAGTTATTTCCATGTTTATATAGAGAGCGGTGAAGATATTTCCATGTATGTACACAAGGCTGTGTAGATATTTCCATGTTTATACAGATGGCGGTGTAGATATTTCCATGTTTATACAGATAACTTTGTAAGTATTTCCATGTTTATACAGATGGCAGTGTAGATATTTCGATGTTTATAGAGATAGCAGTGGAGATATTTCCATGTTTATACAAATAGCGGTGTAGTTATTTCCATGTTTATATAGATAGCGGTGTAGATCTTTCCAAGTATATACACATGGTTGTGTAGATATTTCCATGTTTATACAGATGGCGGTGTAGATATTTCCATGTTTATACTGATCATGGTGTAGATATTTCCATGTTTATAGTGATGGCGGTGTAGATATTTCCATGTTCATAGAGATAGCGGTGTTGATTTTTCCATGTTTATAGAGATAGCTGTGTGGATATTTCCATGTTTATACAGATAGGGGTGAAGATATTTCCATGTTTATAGAGATGGCGGTGTAGATATTTCCAAGTTTATACAGATCACGGTGTAGATATGTCCATGTTTATACAAATCGCGGTGTAGATATTTCCATCTTCCTTCACATGACTGTGTTGGTATTTCCATGTTTATACGGATGGCTTTGTAGATATTTCCATGTTTATAGAGATAGCGGTGTAAATATTTCCATGTTTATACAGATAGCGGTGTAAATATTTCCATGTTTACAGATCATGGTGTAGATATTTCCATGTTTATACAGATACAGGTGTAGAAATTTCCATGTTTATACAGACCTCAGTGTAGATATTTCCATGTTTATAGAGGTAGCGGTGTAGATATTTCCATGTTCGTACAGATGGGGGTGTTTATGCTTCCATCTATACACAGATTGACTTGTAGGTATTTCCATGTGTATACAGATGGCATTGTAGATATTTCCATGCTTATACAGATGGCGGCATAGATATTTCCATGTATATAGACATAGCGGTGTAGTTATTTCCATGTTTATAGAGATATCGGTGTAGATATTTCCATGTTTATACAGATTGTGGTTTAGATATTTCCATGTTTATACAGACCGCGGTGTAGATATTTCCATGTTTATACAGATAGCGGTGCAGATATTTCCATGTTTGTACAGATGGCGGTGTTGATATTTCCATCTATACATAGATGACAGTGTAGATATTTCCATGTTTATACAGATTGCGGCGCAGATATTTCCATGGATATGTAGATGGCGGTGTAGATATCTCCATGTTTATACAGATAGTGGCGTAGTTATTTCCATCTTTATATAGATAGCGGTGTAGATATTTCCATGAATATACACATGGCTGTGTAGATATTTCCATGTTTATACAGATGGCAGTGTAGATATTTCCATGTTTATACAGATAACTTTGTAAGTTTTTCCATGTTTATACAGATGGTGGTGTAGATATTTCGATGTTTATAGAGATAGCAGTGGAGATATTTCCATGTTTATACAGATAGCGTTGTAGATATTTCCATGTTTATACTGATCGCAGTGTAGATATTTTCATGTTTATAGAGATGGCAGTGTAGATATTTCCATGTTTATAGGGATAGAAGTGTAGATATTTCCATGTGTATACAAATGGTATTGTAGGTATTTCCATGTTTATACAGATGGTGATGTAGATATTTCCATGTTTATTCGGATGACTGTGTAGATATTTCCATGTTTTTACAGATGTCAGTGTAGATATTTCAATGTTTATAGAGATGGCGCTGTTGATATTTCCATGTTTATACAGATAAATGTGGAGATATTTCCATGTTTATACAGACAGCAGTGGAGATATTACCATGTTTATACACATAGCGGTGTACATATTCCATGTGTATAGAGACTGCGGTGTAGGTATTTCCATGTTTATAAAGATAGAGGTGCGGATATTTCCATGTTTATACAGATGCCTATGCAGATATTTCCATATTTATAGAGAGGGCTGTGTAGATAATTCCGTGTTTATACAGATGGCAGTGGAGATATTTCCATGTTCCTACACATGACTGTGTAGTTATTTCCATGTTTCTACAGATGGCTTTGCAGGTATTTCCTTGTTCACAGAGATAGCGGTGTAGATATTTCCATGTTTATACAGATAACGGTGTAAATATTTCCATGTTTTATACAGATCGTGGTGTAGATATTTCCATGTTTATACAGATACCGGTGTAGCTATTTCCATGTATATACAGACCGCAGTGTAGATATTTCCATGTTTATACAGATAGCGGTGTAGATATATCCATGTCTGTACTGATTGCGGTGTTGATGTTTCCATCTATACACAGACTGCCATGTAGGTATTTCCATGTGTATACAGATGGCACTGTAGATATTTCCATGTTTATACAGATGGTGGTGTAGATATTTCCATGTTTCTACAGATGGCGTTGTAGGTATTTCCATGTTTATACATATAACGTTGTAGATATTTCCATGTTTATACAGATAGCGGTGTAAATATTTCCATGTTTATACAGATCACGGTGTAGATATTTCAATGTTTATAGAGATAGCGGTGTAGATATTTCCATGTTTATACAGACCGCGGTGCATATATTTCCATGTTTATACAGATTGCGGTGCAGATATTTCCATGTTTGTTCAGATGGCGGTTTTGATATTTCCATCTATACACAGATGACCGTGTAGATATTTCCATGTTTATAAAGATGGCGGCGCAGATATTTCCATGGATATGTAGATGGCGGAGTAGATATTTCAATGTTTATACAGATAGCGGTGTAGTTATTTCCATGTTTATATAGATAGCGGTGTAGATATTTCCATGTATATACAGATGGCTGTGTAGATATTTCCATGTTTATACAGATGGCTGTGTAGATATATCCATGTTCATACAGATGTCTTTGTAGGCATTTCCATGTTTATACAGATGGCGGTGTAAGTATTTCCATGTTTATAGAGATAGCTGTGTAGATATTTCCATGTTTATACAGATCGCGGTGTAGATATTTCCATGTTTATACAGACAGCAGTGGAGATATTTCCATGTTTATACACATAGCGGTGTACATATTTCCATGTTTATAGAGACAGCAGTGTAGGTATTTCCATGTTTATACAGATAGCGGTGCAGATATTTCCATGTTTATACAGATGCCTATGCAGATATTTCCATATTTATATAGAGGGCTGTGTAGATATTCCCATGTTTATATAGATGGCAGTGTAGATATTTCCATGTTCCTACACATGACTGTGTAGGTATTTCCATGTTTATACAGATGGCTTTGTAGATATTTCCATGTTTATAGAGATAGCGGTGCAGATATTTCCATGTTTATACAGATAGCGGTGTAAATATTTCCATGTTTATACAGATCGTGGTGTAGATATTTCCATGTTCATACAGATACCGGTGTAGATATTTCCATGTTTATACAGACCGCAGTGTAGATATTTCCATGTTTACAGAGATAGCGGTGTAGATATTTCCATGTTTGTTCAGATGGCGGTGTTGATGTTTCCATCTATACACAGATGGCCGTGTAGGTATTTCCATGTGTATACAGATGGCATTGTAGATATTTCCATGTTTATACAGATGGCGGTGTAGATATTTCCATGTTTATACAGATCACGGTGTAGATATTTCCATGTTTATAGAGATAGCGGTGTAGATATTTCCATGTTTATACAGATAACGGTGTAGATATTTCCATGTTTATACAGACCGCGGTGTAAATATTTCCATGTTTATACAGATAACATTGCAGATATTTCCAAGTTTGTAGAGATGTCGGTGTTCATATTTCCATCTATACACAGATGACCGTGTAGATATTTCCATGTTTATACAGATGGCGGCGCAGATATTTCTGTGGATATGTAGATGGCGGTGTAAGTATTTCCATGTTTATACAGAAAGCGGTGTAGTTATTTCGATGTTTATATAGATAGCAGTGTAGATATTTCCTTGTATATACACATGGCTGTGTAGGTATTTCCATGTGTATACAGATGGCGGTGTAGATATTTCCCTGTGTATACAGTTAACTTTGTAAGTATTTCCATGTTTATACAGATGGCGGTGTAGATATTTCGATGTTTATAGAGATAGCAGCGGAGGTATTTCCATGTTTATACAGATAGCGGTGTAGATATTTCCATGTTTATACTGATCGCGGTGTAGATATTTCCATGTTTATAGAGATGGCAGTGTAGATATTTCCATGCTCATAGAGATAGCGGTGTTGACTTTTCCATGTTTCTAGAGATAGCGGTGTGGATATTTCCATGTTTATACAGATAGGGGTTTAGATATTTCCATGTTTATAGAGATGGAGGTGTAGATATTTCCATGTTTATTCAGATCACGGTGTAGATGTTTCCATGTTTATACAGATCATGGTGTAGACATTTCCATGTTTATACAGATTGCGGTGTTGATAATACCATGTTTATAGGGATAGCGGTGCAAATATTTCCACATTTATACAGGTAGCGGTGTAGTTATTAGCATGTTTATACAGATAGCGGTGTAGATATTTCCATGTATAAACAGAAGTCTGTGTATATATTTAAATGTTTAAACAGATGGCGGTGTAGGTATTTCCTTGTTTATACAAATAGCGGTGTAGTTATTTCCATGTTTATACAGATAGCGGTGTAGATAATTCCATGTATATACAGATGGCTGTGTAGATATTTCCATGTTTATACACATGGCTGTGTAGATATTTCCATGTTTATACAGATGACTTTGTAGGTATTTCCATGTTTATACAGAGGGCGGTGTACATATTTCCATGTTTATAGAGATAACTGTGTAGATATTTCCATGTTTATACAGATAGCGGTGTAGATATTTCCATGTTTATACAGATCGCGGTGTAGATATTTCCAGGTTTAAGCAGATCACGGTGTAGATATTTCCATGTTTATATAGATCACGGTGTAGATATGTCCATGTTCATAGAGATAGCAGTGAGGATATTTCCATGTTTATACAGATAGCAGTGTAGATATTTCCATTTTTATAGAGATAGCGGTTTAGATATTTCATATTTATACAGATAGCGGTGTAGATATTTCCATGTTTATACAGATTGCGGTGTAGGTATTTCCATGTTTATACTCATGACTGTGTAGGTATTTCCATGTTTATACAGATGGATTGGTAGATATTTCCATGTTTATGGTGATAGCGGTGCAGATATTTCCATGTTTATACAGATAGCGGTGTAAATATTTCCATGTTTATACAGATCGTGGTGTAGATATTTCCATGTTTATACAGATACCGGTGTAGATATTTACATGTTTATACAGACTGCAGTGTAGGTTTTTCCATGTTTATAGAGATAGCGGTGTAGATATTTCCATGTTTGTACCGATGGCGGTGTTGATGTTTCCATCTATACACAGATTGCCGTGTAGTTATTTCCATGTGTATACAGATGGCATTGTAGATATTTCCATGTTTATACAGATGGTGGTGTAGATAATTCCATGTTTATACAGATGACTGTATAGGTTTTTCTTTGTTTTTACATATGGCATTGTAGATATTTCCATATTTATAGAGATAGCAGTGTAGATATTTCCATGTTTATACAGATGGCGGTGTAGATATTTCCATGTTTATAGGGATAGCGGTGTGGATATTTCCATATTTATACAGATAATTGTGTAGATATTTCCATGTTTATACAGCTAGCGGTGTAAATATTTCCATGTTTATACAGATCATGGTGTAGGTATTTCCATGTTTATAGAGATAGCGGTGTAGATATTTCCATGTTTACACAGATAGCGGTGTAGATATTTCCATGTTTACAGAGACCGCGATGTAGATATTTCCATGTTTATACAGATAGCGGTGCAGATATTTCCATGTTTGTACAGATGGCGGTGTAGATATTTCCATGTTTATACAGATAACTTTGTAGGTATTTCCATGTTTATACAGATCATGGTGTAGATATTTCCATGTATATACAGATCGCGGTGTTGATATTACCATGTTTATAGGGAGAGCGGTGCAAATATTTCCACATTTATACAGATAGCGGTGTAGTTATTTCCATGTTTATATAGATAGCGGTGTAGATATTTCCATGTATATACACATGGCTGTGTAGATATTTCCATGTTTATACAGATGGCGGTGTAGATATTTCCAAGTTTTTACAGATAACTTTGTAAGTATTTCCATATTTATACAGATGGCGGTGTAGATATTTCGATGTTTGTAGAGATAGCAGTGGAGATATTTCCATGTTTTTACAGATAGCGGTGTAGATATTTCCATGTTTATACTGATCGCGGTGTAGATATTTCCATGTTTATACAGATGGCGGTGTAGATATTTCCATATTTATACAGATGTCTGTGTAGATATTTCCATTTGTATACAAATGGTATTGTAGGTATTTCCATGTTTATACAGATGGTGGTGTAGATATTTCCATGTTTATTCGGATGACTGTGTAGATATTTCCATGTTTTTACAGATGTCAGTGTAGATATTTCAATGTTTATAGAGATGGCGCTGTTGATATTTCCATGTTTATACAGATAAAAGTGGAGATATTTCCATGTTTATACAGACAGCAGTGGAGATATTACCATGTTTATACACATAGCGGTGTACATATTCCATGTGTATAGAGACTGCGGTGTAGGTATTTCCATGTTTATAAAGATAGAGGTGCGGATATTTCCATGTTTATACAGATGCCTATGCAGATATTTCCATATTTATACAGAGGGCTGTGTAGATAATTCCATGTTTATACAGATGGCAGTGGAGATATTTCCATGTTCCTACACATGACTGTGTAGTTATTTCCATGTTTCTACAGATGGCTTTGCAGGTATTTCCTTGTTCACAGAGATAGCGGTGTAGATATTTCCATGTTTATACAGATAACGGTGTAAATATTTCCATGTTTTATACAGATCGTGGTGTAGATATTTCCATGTTTATACAGATTCCGGTGTAGCTATTTCCATGTATATACAGACCGCAGTGTAGATATTTCCATGTTTATACAGATAGCGGTGTAGATATTTCCATGTCTGTACTGATTGTGGTGTTGATGTTTCCATCTATACACAGACTGCCATGTAGGTATTTCCATGTGTATACAGATGGCACTGTAGATATTTCCATGTTTATACAGATGGTGGTGTAGATATTTCCATGTTTCTACAGATGGCGTTGTAGGTATTTCCATGTTTATACATATAACGGTGTAGATATTTCCATGTTTATACAGATAGCGGTGTAAATATTTCCATGTTTATACAGATCACGGTGTAGATATTTCAATGTTTATAGAGATAGCGGTGTAGATGTTTCCATGTTTATACAGATAGCGGTTTAGATATTTCCATGTTTATACAGACCGCGGTGCAGATATTTCCATGTTTATACAGATTGCAGTGCAGATATTTCCATGTTTGTTCAGATGGCGCTTTTGATATTTCCATCTATACACAGATGACCGTGTAGATATTTCCATGTTTATACAGATGGCGGCGCAGATATTTCCATGGATATGTAGATGGCGGAGTAGATATTTCAATGTTTATACAGATAGCGGTGTAGTTATTTTCATGTTTATATAGATAGCGGTGTAGATATTTCCATGTATATACAGATGGCTGTGTAGATATTTCCATGTTTATACAGATGGCTGTGTAGATATATCCATGTTCATTCAGATGTCTTTGTAGGCATTTCCATGTTTATAGAGATGGCGGTGTAAGTATTTCCATGTTTATAGAGATAGCTGTGTAGATATTTCCATGTTTATACAGATCGCGGTGTAGATATTTCCATGTTTATACAGACAGCAGTGGAGATATTTCCATGTTTATACACATAGCGGTGTACATATTTCCATGTTTATAGAGACAGCAGTGTAGGTATTTCCATGTTTATACAGATAGCGGTGCAGATATTTCCATGTTTATACAGATGCTTATGCAGATATTTCCATATTTATACAGAGGGCTGTGTAGATATTCCCATGTTTATATAGATGGCAGTGTAGATATTTCCATGTTCCTACACATGACTGTGTAGGTATTTCCGTGTTTATACAGATGGCTTTGTAGATATTTCCATGTTTATAGAGATAGCGGTGCAGATATTTCCATGTTTATACAGATAGCGGTGTAAATATTTCCATGTTTATACAGATCGTGGTGTAGATATTTCCATGTTTATACAGATACCGGTGTAGATATTTCCATGTTTATACAGACCGCAGTGTAGATATTTCCATGTTTACAGAGATAGCGGTGTAGATATTTCCATGTTTGTACAGATGGCGGTGTTGATGTTTCCATCTATACACAGATGGCCGTGTAGGTATTTCCATGTGTATACAGATGGCATTGTAGATATTTCCATGTTTATACAGATGGTGGTGTAGATATTTCCATGTTTATACAGATGACTGTGTAGGTATTTCCATGTTTTTACTGATGGCATTATAGATATTTCCATGTATATACAGATGGCTGTGTAGATATTTCCATGTTTATACAGATGGCTGTGTAGATATATCCATGTTCATACAGATGTCTTTGTAGGCATTTCCATGTTTATACAGATGGCGGTGTAAGTATTTCCATGTTTATAGAGATAGCTGTGTAGATATTTCCATGTTTATACAGATCGCGGTGTAGATATTTCCATGTTTATACAGACAGCAGTGGAGATATTTCCATGTTTATACACATAGCGGTGTACATATTTCCATGTTTATAGAGACAGCAGTGTAGGTATTTCCATGTTTATACAGATAGCGGTGCAGATATTTCCATGTTTATACAGATGCCTATGCAGATATTTCCATATTTATACAGAGGGCTCTGTAGATATTCCCATGTTTATATAGATGGCAGTGTAGATATTTCCATGTTCCTACACATGACTGTGTAGGTATTTCCATGTTTATACAGATGGCTTTGTAGATATTTCCATGTTTATAGAGATAGCGGTGCAGATATTTCCATGTTTATACAGATAGCGGTGTAAATATTTCCATGTTTATACAGATCGTGGTGTAGATATTTCCATGTTTATACAGATACCGTTGTAGATATTTCCATGTTTATACAGACCGCAGTGTAGATATTTCCATGTTTACAGAGATAGCGGTGTAGATATTTCCATGTTTGTACAGATGGCGGTGTTGATGTTTCCATCTATACACAGATGGCCGTGTAGGTATTTCCATGTGTATACAGATGGCATTGTAGATATTTCCATGTTTATACAGATGGTGGTGTAGATATTTCCATGTTTATACAGATGACTGTGTAGGTATTTCCATGTTTTTACTGATGGCCTTATAGATATTTCCATGTTTATAGAGATAGCAGTGTAGATATTTCCATGTTTATCCAGATGGCGGTGTAGATATTTCCATGTTTATACAGATCACGGTGTAGATATTTCCATGTTTATAGAGATAGCGGTGTAGATATTTCCATGTTTATACAGATAACGGTGTAGATATTTCCATGTTTATACAGACCGCGGTGTAAATATTTCCATGTTTATACAGATAACATTGCAGATATTTCCAAGTTTGTAGAGATGTCGGTGTTCATATTTCCATCTATACACAGATGACCGTGTAGATATTTCCATGTTTATACAGATGGCGGCGCAGATATTTCTATGGATATGTAGATGGCGGTGTAAGTATTTCCATGTTTATACAGAAAGCGGTGTAGTTATTTCGATGTTTATATAGATAGCAGTGTAGATATTTCCTTGTATATACACATGGCTGTGTAGGTATTTCCATGTGTATACAGATGGTGGTGTAGATATTTCCCTGTGTATACAGTTAACTTTGTAAGTATTTCCATGTTTATACAGATGGCGGTGTAGATATTTCGATGTTTATAGAGATAGCAGCGGAGGTATTTCCATGTTTATACAGATAGCGGTGTAGATATTTCCATGTTTATACTGATCGCGGTGTAGATATTTCCATGTTTATAGAGATGGCAGTGTAGATATTTCCATGCTCATAGGGATAGCGGTGTTGACTTTTCCATGTTTCTAGAGATGGCGGTGTGGATATTTCCATGTTTATACAGATAGGGGTTTAAATATTTCCATGTTTATAGAGATGGAGGTGTAGATATTTCCATGTTTATTCAGATCACGGTGTAGATGTTTCCATGTTTATACAGATCATGGTGTAGACATTTCCATGTTTATACAGATTGCGGTGTTGATAATACCATGTTTATAGGGATAGCGGTGCAAATATTTCCACATTTATACAGGTAGCGGTGAAGTTATTAGCATGTTTATACAGATAGCGGTGTAGATATTTCCATGTATAAACAGAAGTCTGTGTATATATTTAAATGTTTAAACAGATGGCGGTGTAGGTATTTCCTTGTTTATACAAATAGCGGTGTAGTTATTTCCATGTTTATACAGATAGCTGTGTAGATAATTCCATATATATACAGATGGCTGTGTAGATATTTCCATGTTTATACACATGGCTGTGTAGATATTTCCATGTTTATACAGATGACTTTGTAGGTATTTCCATGTTTATACAGAGGGCGGTGGACATATTTCCATGTTTATAGAGATAACTGTGTAGATATTTCCATGTTTATACAGATAGCGGTGTAGATATTTCCATGTTTATACAGATCGCGGTGTAGATATTTCCAGGTTTAAGCAGATCACGGTGTAGATATTTCCATGTTTATATAGATCACGGTGTAGATATGTCCATGTTCATAGAGATAGCAGTGAGGATATTTCCATGTTTATACAGATAGCAGTGTAGATATTTCCATTTTTATAGAGATAGCGGTTTAGATATTTCATATTTATACAGATAGCGGTGTAGATATTTCCATGTTTATACAGATTGCGGTGTAGGTATTTCCATGTTTATACTCATGACTGTGTAGGTATTTCCATGTTTATACAGATGGATTGGTAGATATTTCCATGTTTATGGTGATAGCGGTGCAGATATTTCCATGTTTATACAGATAGCGGTGTAAATATTTCCATGTTTATACAGATCGTGGTGTAGATATTTCCATGTTTATACAGATACCGGTGTAGATATTTACATGTTTATACAGACTGCAGTGTAGGTTTTTCCATGTTTATAGAGATAGCGGTGTAGATAATTCCATGTTTGTACCGATGGCGGTGTTGATGTTTCCATCTATACACAGATTGCCGTGTAGTTATTTCCATGTGTATACAGATGGCATTGTAGATATTTCCATGTTTATACAGATGGTGGTGTAGATATTTCCATGTTTATACAGATGACTGTATAGGTTTTTCTTTGTTTTTACATATGGCATTGTAGATATTTCCATATTTATAGAGATAGCAGTGTAGATATTTCCATGTTTATACAGATGGCGGTGTAGATATTTCCATGTTTATAGGGATAGCGGTGTGGATATTTCCATATTTATACAGATAATTGTGTAGATATTTCCATGTTTATACAGCTAGCGGTGTAAATATTTCCATGTTTATACAGATCATGGTGTAGGTATTTCCATGTTTATAGAGATAGCGGTGTAGATATTTCCATGTTTACACAGATAGCGGTGTAGATATTTCCATGTTTACAGAGACCGCGATGTAGATATTTCCATGTTTATACAGATAGCGGTGCAGATATTTCCATGTTTGTACAGATGGCGGTGTAGATATTTCCATGTTTATACAGATAACTTTGTAGGTATTTCCATGTTTATACAGATCATGGTGTAGATATTTCCATGTATATACAGATCGCGGTGTTGATATTACCATGTTTATAGGGAGAGCGGTGCAAATATTTCCACATTTATACAGATAGCGGTGTAGTTATTTCCATGTTTATATAGATAGCGGTGTAGATATTTCCATGTATATACACATGGCTGTGTAGATATTTCCATGTTTATACAGATGGCGGTGTAGATATTTCCAAGTTTTTACAGATAACTTTGTACGTATTTCCATATTTATACAGATGGCGGTGTAGATATTTCGATGTTTGTAGAGATAGCAGTGGAGATATTTCCATGTTTATACAGATAGCGGTGTAGATATTTCCATGTTTATACTGATCGCGGTGTAGATATTTCCATGTTTATACAGATTGCGGTGTAGATATTTCCATATTTATACAGATGTCTGTGTAGATATTTCCATGTGTATACAAATGGTATTGTAGGTATTTCCATGTTTATACAGATGGTGGTGTAGATATTTCCATGTTTATTCGGATGACTGTGTAGATATTTCCATGTTTTTACAGATGTCAGTGTAGATATTTCAATGTTTATAGAGATGGCGCTGTTGATATTTCCATGTTTATACAGATAAAAGTGGAGATATTTCCATGTTTATACAGACAGCAGTGGAGATATTACCATGTTTATACACATAGCGGTGTACATATTCCATGTGTATAGAGACTGCGGTGTAGGTATTTCCATGTTTATAAAGATAGAGGTGCGGATATTTCCATGTTTATACAGATGCCTATGCAGATATTTCCATATTTATAGGGAGGGCTGTGTAGATAATTCCATGTTTATGCAGATGGCAGTGGAGATATTTCCATGTTCCTACACATGACTGTGTAGTTATTTCCATGTTTCTACAGATGGCTTTGCAGGTATTTCCTTGTTCACAGAGATAGCGGTGTAGATATTTCCATGTTTATACAGATAACGGTGTAAATATTTCCATGTTTTATACGGATCGTGGTGTAGATATTTCCATGTTTATACAGATTCCGGTGTAGCTATTTCCATGTATATACAGACCGCAGTGTAGATATTTCCATGTTTATACAGATAGCGGTGTAGATATTTCCATGTCTGTACTGATTGCGGTGTTGATGTTTCCATCTATACACAGACTGCCATGTAGGTATTTCCATGTGTATACAGATGGCACTGTAGATATTTCCATGTTTATACAGATGGTGGTGTAGATATTTCCATGTTTCTACAGATGGCGTTGTAGGTATTTCCATGTTTATACATATAACGGTGTAGATATTTCCATGTTTATACAGATGGGAGTGTAGATATTTTCATGTTTATACAGATCACGGTGTAGATATTTCAATGTTTATAGAGATAGCGGTGTAGATGTTTCCATGTTTATACAGATAGCGGTTTATATATTTCCATGTTTATACAGACCGCGGTGCAGATATTTCCATGTTTATACAGATTGCAGTGCAGATATTTCCATGTTTGTTCAGATGGCGCTTTTGATATTTCCATCTATACACAGATGACCGTGTAGATATTTCCATGTTTATACAGATGGCAGCGCAGATATTTCCATGGATATGTAGATGGCGGAGTAGATATTTCAATGTTTATACAGATAGCGGTGTAGTTATTTCCATGTTTATATAGATAGCGGTGTAGATATTTCCATGTATATACAGATGGCTGTGTAGATATTTCCATGTTTATACAGATGGCTGTGTAGATATATCCATGTTCATACAGATGTCTTTGTAGGCATTTCCATGTTTATAGAGATGGCGGTGTAAGTATTTCCATGTTTATAGAGATAGCTGTGTAGATATTTCCATGTTTATACAGATCGCGGTGTAGATATTTCCATGTTTATACAGACAGCAGTGGAGATATTTCCATGTTTATACACATAGCGGTGTACATATTTCCATGTTTATAGAGACAGCAGTGTAGGTATTTCCATGTTTATACAGATAGCGGTGCAGATATTTCCATGTTTATACAGATGCTTATGCAGATATTTCCATATTTATACAGAGGGCTGTGTAGATATTCCCATGTTTATATAGACGGCAGTGTAGATATTTCCATGTTCCTACACATGACTGTGTAGGTATTTCCATGTTTATACAGATGGCTTTGTAGATATTTCCATGTTTATAGAGATAGCGGTGCAGATATTTCCATGTTTATACAGATAGCGGTGTAAATATTTCCATGTTTATACAGATCGTGGTGTAGATATTTCCATGTTTATACAGATACCGGTGTAGATATTTCCATGTTTATACAGACCGCAGTGTAGATATTTCCATGTTTACAGAGATAGCGGTGTAGATATTTCCATGTTTGTACAGATGGCGGTGTTGATGTTTCCATCTATACACAGATGGCCGTGTAGGTATTTCCATGTGTATACAGATGGCATTGTAGATATTTCCATGTTTATACAGATGGTGGTGTAGAAATTTCCATGTTTATACAGATGACTGTGTAGGTATTTCCATGTTTTTACTGATGGCATTATAGATATTTCCATGTTTACAGAGATAGCAGTGTAGATATTTCCATGTTTATACAGATGGCGGTGTAGATGTTTCCATGTTTATACAGATCACGGTGTAGATATTTCCATGTTTATAGAGATAGCGGTGTAGATATTTCCATGTTTATACAGACACCGGTGTAGATATTTCCATGTTTATAGAGATAGCGGTGTAGGTATTTCCATGTTTATAGAAATAGCGGTGTAGATATTTCCATGTTTATACAGATAGCGGTGTAGATATTTCCATGTTTATACCGACCGCGGTGTAGATATTTCCATGTTTATACAGATAGCGGTGCAGATATTTCCATGTTTGTACAGATGTCGGTGTTGATATTTCCATCTATACACAGATGACCCTGTAGATATTTCCATGTTTATACAGATGGTGGCGCAGATATTTCCATGGATATGTAGATGGCGGTGTAGATATTTCCATGTTTATACAGATAGCGGTGTATATATTTCCATGTTTATACAGATCGTGGTGTAGATATTTCCATGTTTATACTGATCGCGGTGTAGATATTTCCATGTTTATAGAGATGGCAGTGTAGATATTTCCATGCTCATAGGGATAGCGGTGTTGACTTTTCCATGTTTCTAGAGATGGCGGTGTGGATATTTCCATGTTTATACAGATAGGGGTTTAAATATTTCCATGTTTATAGAGATGGAGGTGTAGATATTTCCATGTTTATTCAGATCACGGTGTAGATGTTTCCATGTTTATACAGATCATGGTGTAGACATTTCCATGTTTATACAGATTGCGGTGTTGATAATACCATGTTTATAGGGATAGCGGTGCAAATATTTCCACATTTATACAGGTAGCGGTGAAGTTATTAGCATGTTTATACAGATAGCGGTGTAGATATTTCCATGTATAAACAGAAGTCTGTGTATATATTTAAATGTTTAAACAGATGGCGGTGTAGGTATTTCCTTGTTTATACAAATAGCGGTGTAGTTATTTCCATGTTTATACAGATAGCTGTGTAGATAATTCCATATATATACAGATGGCTGTGTAGATATTTCCATGTTTATACACATGGCTGTGTAGATATTTCCATGTTTATACAGATGACTTTGTAGGTATTTCCATGTTTATACAGAGGGCGGTGGACATATTTCCATGTTTATAGAGATAACTGTGTAGATATTTCCATGTTTATACAGATAGCGGTGTAGATATTTCCATGTTTATACAGATCGCGGTGTAGATATTTCCAGGTTTAAGCAGATCACGGTGTAGATATTTCCATGTTTATATAGATCACGGTGTAGATATGTCCATGTTCATAGAGATAGCAGTGAGGATATTTCCATGTTTATACAGATAGCAGTGTAGATATTTCCATTTTTATAGAGATAGCGGTTTAGATATTTCATATTTATACAGATAGCGGTGTAGATATTTCCATGTTTATACAGATTGCGGTGTAGGTATTTCCATGTTTATACTCATGACTGTGTAGGTATTTCCATGTTTATACAGATGGATTGGTAGATATTTCCATGTTTATGGTGATAGCGGTGCAGATATTTCCATGTTTATACAGATAGCGGTGTAAATATTTCCATGTTTATACAGATCGTGGTGTAGATATTTCCATGTTTATACAGATACCGGTGTAGATATTTACATGTTTATACAGACTGCAGTGTAGGTTTTTCCATGTTTATAGAGATAGCGGTGTAGATAATTCCATGTTTGTACCGATGGCGGTGTTGATGTTTCCATCTATACACAGATTGCCGTGTAGTTATTTCCATGTGTATACAGATGGCATTGTAGATATTTCCATGTTTATACAGATGGTGGTGTAGATATTTCCATGTTTATACAGATGACTGTATAGGTTTTTCTTTGTTTTTACATATGGCATTGTAGATATTTCCATATTTATAGAGATAGCAGTGTAGATATTTCCATGTTTATACAGATGGCGGTGTAGATATTTCCATGTTTATAGGGATAGCGGTGTGGATATTTCCATATTTATACAGATAATTGTGTAGATATTTCCATGTTTATACAGCTAGCGGTGTAAATATTTCCATGTTTATACAGATCATGGTGTAGGTATTTCCATGTTTATAGAGATAGCGGTGTAGATATTTCCATGTTTACACAGATAGCGGTGTAGATATTTCCATGTTTACAGAGACCGCGATGTAGATATTTCCATGTTTATACAGATAGCGGTGCAGATATTTCCATGTTTGTACAGATGGCGGTGTAGATATTTCCATGTTTATACAGATAACTTTGTAGGTATTTCCATGTTTATACAGATCATGGTGTAGATATTTCCATGTATATACAGATCGCGGTGTTGATATTACCATGTTTATAGGGAGAGCGGTGCAAATATTTCCACATTTATACAGATAGCGGTGTAGTTATTTCCATGTTTATATAGATAGCGGTGTAGATATTTCCATGTATATACACATGGCTGTGTAGATATTTCCATGTTTATACAGATGGCGGTGTAGATATTTCCAAGTTTTTACAGATAACTTTGTACGTATTTCCATATTTATACAGATGGCGGTGTAGATATTTCGATGTTTGTAGAGATAGCAGTGGAGATATTTCCATGTTTATACAGATAGCGGTGTAGATATTTCCATGTTTATACTGATCGCGGTGTAGATATTTCCATGTTTATACAGATTGCGGTGTAGATATTTCCATATTTATACAGATGTCTGTGTAGATATTTCCATGTGTATACAAATGGTATTGTAGGTATTTCCATGTTTATACAGATGGTGGTGTAGATATTTCCATGTTTATTCGGATGACTGTGTAGATATTTCCATGTTTTTACAGATGTCAGTGTAGATATTTCAATGTTTATAGAGATGGCGCTGTTGATATTTCCATGTTTATACAGATAAAAGTGGAGATATTTCCATGTTTATACAGACAGCAGTGGAGATATTACCATGTTTATACACATAGCGGTGTACATATTCCATGTGTATAGAGACTGCGGTGTAGGTATTTCCATGTTTATAAAGATAGAGGTGCGGATATTTCCATGTTTATACAGATGCCTATGCAGATATTTCCATATTTATAGGGAGGGCTGTGTAGATAATTCCATGTTTATGCAGATGGCAGTGGAGATATTTCCATGTTCCTACACATGACTGTGTAGTTATTTCCATGTTTCTACAGATGGCTTTGCAGGTATTTCCTTGTTCACAGAGATAGCGGTGTAGATATTTCCATGTTTATACAGATAACGGTGTAAATATTTCCATGTTTTATACGGATCGTGGTGTAGATATTTCCATGTTTATACAGATTCCGGTGTAGCTATTTCCATGTATATACAGACCGCAGTGTAGATATTTCCATGTTTATACAGATAGCGGTGTAGATATTTCCATGTCTGTACTGATTGCGGTGTTGATGTTTCCATCTATACACAGACTGCCATGTAGGTATTTCCATGTGTATACAGATGGCACTGTAGATATTTCCATGTTTATACAGATGGTGGTGTAGATATTTCCATGTTTCTACAGATGGCGTTGTAGGTATTTCCATGTTTATACATATAACGGTGTAGATATTTCCATGTTTATACAGATGGGAGTGTAGATATTTTCATGTTTATACAGATCACGGTGTAGATATTTCAATGTTTATAGAGATAGCGGTGTAGATGTTTCCATGTTTATACAGATAGCGGTTTATATATTTCCATGTTTATACAGACCGCGGTGCAGATATTTCCATGTTTATACAGATTGCAGTGCAGATATTTCCATGTTTGTTCAGATGGCGCTTTTGATATTTCCATCTATACACAGATGACCGTGTAGATATTTCCATGTTTATACAGATGGCAGCGCAGATATTTCCATGGATATGTAGATGGCGGAGTAGATATTTCAATGTTTATACAGATAGCGGTGTAGTTATTTCCATGTTTATATAGATAGCGGTGTAGATATTTCCATGTATATACAGATGGCTGTGTAGATATTTCCATGTTTATACAGATGGCTGTGTAGATATATCCATGTTCATACAGATGTCTTTGTAGGCATTTCCATGTTTATAGAGATGGCGGTGTAAGTATTTCCATGTTTATAGAGATAGCTGTGTAGATATTTCCATGTTTATACAGATCGCGGTGTAGATATTTCCATGTTTATACAGACAGCAGTGGAGATATTTCCATGTTTATACACATAGCGGTGTACATATTTCCATGTTTATAGAGACAGCAGTGTAGGTATTTCCATGTTTATACAGATAGCGGTGCAGATATTTCCATGTTTATACAGATGCTTATGCAGATATTTCCATATTTATACAGAGGGCTGTGTAGATATTCCCATGTTTATATAGACGGCAGTGTAGATATTTCCATGTTCCTACACATGACTGTGTAGGTATTTCCATGTTTATACAGATGGCTTTGTAGATATTTCCATGTTTATAGAGATAGCGGTGCAGATATTTCCATGTTTATACAGATAGCGGTGTAAATATTTCCATGTTTATACAGATCGTGGTGTAGATATTTCCATGTTTATACAGATACCGGTGTAGATATTTCCATGTTTATACAGACCGCAGTGTAGATATTTCCATGTTTACAGAGATAGCGGTGTAGATATTTCCATGTTTGTACAGATGGCGGTGTTGATGTTTCCATCTATACACAGATGGCCGTGTAGGTATTTCCATGTGTATACAGATGGCATTGTAGATATTTCCATGTTTATACAGATGGTGGTGTAGAAATTTCCATGTTTATACAGATGACTGTGTAGGTATTTCCATGTTTTTACTGATGGCATTATAGATATTTCCATGTTTACAGAGATAGCAGTGTAGATATTTCCATGTTTATACAGATGGCGGTGTAGATGTTTCCATGTTTATACAGATCACGGTGTAGATATTTCCATGTTTATAGAGATAGCGGTGTAGATATTTCCATGTTTATACAGACACCGGTGTAGATATTTCCATGTTTATAGAGATAGCGGTGTAGGTATTTCCATGTTTATAGAAATAGCGGTGTAGATATTTCCATGTTTATACAGATAGCGGTGTAGATATTTCCATGTTTATACCGACCGCGGTGTAGATATTTCCATGTTTATACAGATAGCGGTGCAGATATTTCCATGTTTGTACAGATGTCGGTGTTGATATTTCCATCTATACACAGATGACCCTGTAGATATTTCCATGTTTATACAGATGGTGGCGCAGATATTTCCATGGATATGTAGATGGCGGTGTAGATATTTCCATGTTTATACAGATAGCTGTGTAGTTATTTCCATGTTTATATATATAGCGGTGTAGATATTTCCAGGTATATACACATGGCTGTGTAGATATTTCCATGTTTATACAGATGGCGGTGTAGATATTTCCAAGTTTATACAGATAACTTTGTAAATATTTCCATGTTTATACAGATGGCGGTGTAGATATTTCGATGTTTATAGACATAGCAGTGGAGATATTTCCATGTTTATAGAGATAGCGGTGTAGATATTTCCATGTTTATACTGATCGTGGTGTAGATATTTCCATGTTTATAGAGATGGCGGTGTAGATATTTCCATTTTCATAGAGATTGCGGTGATGATTTTTCCATGTTGATAGAGATAGCGGTGTGGATTTTTCCATGTTTTTACAGATAGGGGTGGAGATATTTCCATGTTTTTACAGATATCGGTGTAGATATTTCCATGTTTACACAGATTGCGGTGTAGATATTTCCATCTTTCTACAGATGGCATTGTAGATATTTCCATGTTTACGCAGATGGCGGTGTAGATATTTCCATGTTTATATAGATGGTGGTGTAGATATTACCATGTTTATACAGATAGCGGTGTAGATATTTCCATGTTTATACATATCGCGGTGTAGATATTTCCATGATTATACAGATAACGGTGTAGAAATTTCCATGTTTATAGAGATAGCGGTGTAAATATTTCCATGTTTATACAGATTGTGGTGAAGATATTTCCATGTTTATACAGATAGCAGTGTAGATATTTCCATGTTTATGCAGATGGCGGTGTAGGTATTTCCATGTTTATATAGATGGTGGTGTAGATATTACCATGTTTATACAGATAGTGGTTTAGATATTTCCATGTTTATACAGATCGTGGTGAAGGTATTTCCATGTTTATACAGATCGCGGTGTAGATATTTCCATGTTTATACAGATCGCGGTGTAGATATTTCCATGTTTATACAGATAGTGGTGTAGATATTTCCATGTTTATACAGATAGCGGTGTAGTTATTTCCATGTTTATAGAGATAGCGGTGTAGGTATTTCCATGTTTATAGACATAGCGGTGTAGAAATTTCCATGTTTATGTAGATGGCGTTGTAGATATTTCCATGTTTATACCGATAGCGGCGTTGTTATTTTCACGTTTATACAGATAGCGATGTAGATATTTCCATGTTTATACAGCTCCCGGTGCAGATATTTATATCTTTATACAGATGGCATTGTAGATATTTCCTTATTCACACAGATGTCGGTGTAGATGTTTCCAAGTTTATTCAGATGGCGGAGTAGTTAGTTCCATGTTTATGGAGATGGCAGTGTAGATATTTTCATGTTTATAGAGATGGCGGTGTAGATATTTCCATGTTTATAGAGATAGCAGTGTAGATATTTACATGTTTATACAGATGTCTGTGTAGGTATTTCCATGTGTATAGAGATGGCATTGTAGATATTTCCATGTTTATAGAGATGACTGTATAGGTATTTCCATGTTTTTACAGATGGAAGTGCAGATATTTCCATGTTCATAGAGATAGCGGTGTAGATATTTCCATGTTTGTACGGATGGCGGTGCTGATATTTCCATCTATACACAGATGGCCGTGTAGATATTTCCATGTTTATGCAGATGGTGGCGTAGATATTTCCATGGACATGCAGATGGCGTTGTAGATATTTCCATGTTTATACAGATAGCCGTGTACATATTTCCATGTTTACACATATGGTGGTGTAGATATTTCCGTGTTTAAACACATGGCGGAGTAGATACTTCCATCATAATGGAGATGGCAGTGTAGATATTTTCATGTTTATAGAGATGGCCGTGTAGATATTTCCATATTTATAGAGATAGCGGTGTAGATATTTCCATCTTTCTACAGATGGCAGTGTAGATATTTCCATGTTTATACAGATGGCGGTGTAGATATTTCCAGATTTATACAGATGTCTGTGTAGATATTTCCATGTGTATACAGATGGTATTGTAGGTATTTCCATGTTTATACAGATGGTGGTGTAGATATTTCCATGTTTATTCAGATGACTGTGTAGATATTTCCATGTTTTTACAGATGGCAATGTAGATATTTCAATGTTTATAGAAATGGCGCTGTAGATATTTCCATGTTTTTACAGATAACGGTGGAGATATTTCCATGTTTATTCAGAGAGCAGTGGAGATATTTCCATCTTTATACACATAGCGGTGTACATATTTCCATGTTTATAGAGACAGCGGTGTAGGTATATCCATGTTTATACAGATAGCAGTGCAGATATTTCCATGTTTATAAAGATGCCTATGCAGATATTTCCATATTTATACAGAGGGATGTGTAGATATTTCTCTGTTTATACAGATGGCAGTGCAGATATTTAAATGTTCCCACACATGACTGTGTAGGTATTTCCATGTTTATACAGATGTCTTAGTAGATATTTCCATGTTTATAGAGATAGCGGTGCAGATATTTCCATGTTTATACAGATAGCGCTGTATATATTTCCATGTTTATACAGATCTTGGTGTAGGTATTTCCATGTTTATACAGATACCGGTGTAGTTATTTCCATGTTTATACAGACCGCAGAGTAGATATTTCCATGTTTATAGAGATAGCAGTGCAGATATGTCCATGTTTTTACAGATGGCGGTTTTGATGTTTCCATCTATACACAGATTGCCGTGTAGGCATTTCCATGTGTATACAGATGGCATTGTAGATATTTCCATGTTTATACAGATGGTGGTGTAGATATTTCCATGTTTACACAGATGACTTTATAGGTATTTCCATGTTTATAGAGATGGCGGTGTAGATATTTCCATGTTTATAGAGATAGCAGTGAAGATATTTCCATGTTTATACCGATAACGGTGTAGAAATTTCCATGTTTATACAGATAGCAGTGTAAATATTTCCATGTTTTTACAGATCACGGTGTAGATATTTCCATGTTTATAGAGATAGCGGTGTAGATATTTCCATGTTTATACAGACAGCGGTGTAGATATTTCCATGTTTATAGAGATATCGGTGTAGGTATTTCCATGTTTATAGAAATAGCGGTGTAGATATTTCCATGTTTATACAGATAGCGGTGTAGATATTTCCATGTTTATACCGACCGCGGTGTAGATATTTCTATGTTTATACAGATAGCGGTGCAGATATTTCCATGTTTGTACAGATGGCGGTGTTGATATTTCCATCTATACACAGATGACCCTGTAGATATTTCCATGATTATACAGATGGTGGCGCAGATATTTCCATGGATATGTAGATGGCGGTGTAGATATTTCCATGTTTATACAGATAGCTGTGTAGTTATTTCCATGTTTATATATATAGCGGTGTAGATATTTCCAGGTATATACACATGGCTGTGTAGATATTTCCACGTTTATACAGATGGCGGTGTAGATATTTCCAAGTTCATACAGATAACTTTGTAAATATTTCCATGTTTATACAGATGGTGGTGTAGATATTTCGATGTTTATAGACATAGCAGTGGAGATATTTCCATGTTTATAGAGATAGCGGTGTAGATATTTCCATGTTTATACTGATCGTGGTGTAGATATTTCCATGTTTATAGAGATGGCGGTGTAGATATTTCCATTTTCATAGAGATAGCGGTGATGATTTTTCCATGTTGATAGAGATAGCGGTGTGGATATTTCCATGTTTTTACAGATAGGGGTGGAGATATTTCCATGTTTTTTCAGATATCGGTGTAGATATTTCCATGTTTACACAGATTGCGGTGTAGATATTTCCATCTTTCTACAGATGGCATTGTAGATATTTCCATGTTTATGCAGATGGCGGTGTAGATATTTCCATGTTTATATAGATGGTGGTGTAGATATTACCATGTTTATACAGATAGCGGTGAAGATATTTCCATGTTTATACAGATCGCGGTGTAGATATTTCCATGATTATACAGATAACGGTGTAGAAATTTCCATGTTTATAGAGATAGCGGTGTAAATATTTCCATGTTTATACAGATCACGGTGTAGATATTTCCATGTTTATAGAGATAGCAGTGTAGATATTTCCATGTTTATGCAGATGGCGGTGTAGTTATTTCCATGTTTATATACATGGTGGTGTAGATATTACCATGTTTATACAGATAGTGGTTTAGATATTTCCATGTTTATACAGATCGTGGTGAAGGTATTTCCATGTTTATACAGATCGCGGTGTAGATATTTCCATGTTTATACAGATCGCGGTGTAGATATTTCCATGTTTATACAGATAGTGGTGTAGATATTTCCATGTTTATACAGATAGCGGTGTAGATATTTCCATGTTTATAGAGATAGCGGTGTAGGTATTTCCATGTTTATAGACATAGCGGTGTAGAAATTTCCATGTTTATATAGATGGCGTTGTAGATATTTCCATGTTTATACCGATAGCGGTGTTGTTATTTTCACGTTTATACAGATAGCGATGTAGATATTTCCATGTTTATACAGCTCCCGGTGCAGATATTTATATCTTTATACAGATGGCATTGTAGATAATTCTTATTCACACAGATGTCGGTGTAGATGTTTCCAAGTTTATTCAGATGGCGGAGTAGTTAGTTCCATGTTTATGGAGATGGCAGTGTAGATATTTTCATGTTTATAGAGATGGCGGTGTAGATATTTCCATGTTTATAGAGATAGCAGTGTAGATATTTACATGTTTATACAGATGTCTGTGTAGGTATTTCCATGTGTATACAGATGGCATTGTAGATATTTCCATGTTTATAGAGATGACTGTATAGGTATTTCCATGTTTTTACAGATGGAAGTGCAGTTATTTCCATGTTTATAGAGATAGCGGTGTAGATATTTCCATGTTTGTACCGATGGCGGTGCTGATATTTCCATCTATACACAGATGGCCGTGTAGATATTTCCATGTTTATGCAGATGGTGGCGTAGATATTTCCATGGACATGCAGATGGCGGTGTAGATATTTCCATGCTTATACAGATAGCCGTGTACATATTTCCATGTTTACACAGATGGTGGTGTAGATATTTCCGTGTTTAAACACATGGCGGAGTAGATACTTCCATCTTTATGGAGATGGCAGTGTAGATATTTTCATGTTTATAGAGATGGCGGTGTAGATATTTCCATATTTATAGAGATAGCGGTGTAGATATATCCATCTTTCTACAGATGGCAGTGTAGATATTTCCATGTTTATACAGATGGCGGTGTAGATATTTCCATATTTATACAGATGTCTGTGTAGATATTTCCATGTGTATACTGATGGTATTGTAGGTATTTCCATGTTTATACAGATGGTGGTGTAGATATTTCCATGTTTATTCAGAAGACTGTGTAGATATTTCCATGTTTTTACAGATGACAGGGTAGATATTTCAATGTTTATAGAGATGGCGCTGTAGATATTTCCATGCTTATACAGATAATGTTGGAGATATTTCCATGTTTATACAGACAGCAGTGGAGATATTTCCATGTTTATACACATAGCGGTGTACATATTTCCATGTTTTTAGAGACAGCGGTGTAGGTATATCCATGTTTATACAGATAGCGGTTCAGATATTTCCATGTTTATACAGATGCCTATGCAGATATTTCCATATTTATACAGAGGGCTGTGTAGATATTTCTATGTTTATACAGATGGCAGTGTAGATATTTAAATGTTCCTACACATGACTGTGTATGTATTTCCATGTTTATACAGATGTCTTTGTAGATATTTCCGTGTTTATAGAGATAGCGGTGCAGATATTTCCATGTTTATACAGATAGCGGTGTATATATTTCCATGTTTATACAGATCGTGGTGTAGATATTTCCATGTTTATACAGATACCGGTGTAGATATTTCCATGTTTATACAGACCACAGTGTAGATATTTCCATGTTTATAGAGATAGCAGTGCAGATATGTCCATGTTTGCACAGATGGCGGTGTTGATGTTTCCATCTATACACAGATTGCCGTGTAGGTATTTCCATGTGTATACAGATGGCATTGTAGATATTTCCATGTTTATACAGATGGTGGTGTAGATATTTCCATGTTTACACTGATGACTTTATAGGTATTTCCATGTTTATAGAGATGGCGGTGAAGCTATTTCCATGTGTATAGAAATAGCAGTGTAGATATTTCCATATTTATTCAGATAACGGTGTAGAAATTTCCATGTTTATACAGATCGCGGTGTAGATATTTCCATGTTTATAGAGATAGCGGTGTAGATATTTCCATGTTTATGCAGATGGCGGTGTAGATATTTCCATGTTTATATAGATGGTGGTGTAGATATTACCATGTTTATGCAGATAGTGTTGTAGATATTTCCATGTTTATACAGATTGTGGTGAAGATATTTCCATGTTTATACAGATCGCGGTGCAGATATTTCCATGTTTATACAGATCCCGGTGTAGATATTTCCATGTTTATACAGATAGCTGTGTAGATGTTTCCATGTTTATACAGATAGTGGTGTAGATATTTCCATGTTTATAGAGATTGCGGTGTAAATATTTCCATGTTTATAGACATAGCGGTGTAGAAATTTCCATGTTTATATAAATGGCATTGTTGATATTTCCATGTTTGTACCGATAGCGGTGTTGGTATTTCCACGTTTATACAGATAACGATGTAGATATTTCCATGTTTATACAGCTCCCGGTGCAGATATTTATATATTTATACAGATGGCATTGTAGATATTTCCTTATTCACACAGATGTCGATGTAGATGTTTCCATGTTTATTCAGATGGCGGAGTAGTTAGTTCCATGTTTATGGAGATGGCAGTGTAGATATTTTCAAGTTTACAGAGATGGCGGTGTAGATATTTCCATGTTTATAGAGATAGCAGTGTAGATATTTACATGTTTATACAGATGTCTGTGTAGGTATTTCCATGCGTATACAGATGGCATTGCAGATATTTCCATGTTTATAGAGATAGCGGTGTAGATATTTCCATGTTTGTACCAATGGCGGTGCTGATATTTCCATCTATACACAGATGGCCGTGTAGATATTTCCATGTTTATGCAGATGGTGGCGTAGATATTTCCATGGACATGCAGATGGCGTTGTAGATATTTCCATGGTTATACAGATAGCCGTGTACATATTTCCATGTTTACACAGATGGTGGTGTAGATATTTCCGTGTTTAAACACATGGCGGAGTAGATACTTCCATCTTTATGGAGATGGCAGTGTAGATATTTTCATGTTTATAGAGATGGCGGTGTAGATATTTCCATATTTATAGAGATAGCGGTGTAGATATTTCCATCTTTCTACAGATGGCAGTGTAGATATTTCCATGTTTATACAGATGGTGGTGTAGATATTTCCATATTTATACAGATGTCTGTGTAGATATTTCCATGTGTATACTGATGGTATTGTAGGTATTTCCATGTTTATACAGATGGTGGTGTAGATATTTCCATGTTTATTCAGAAGACTGTGTAGATATTTCCATGTTTTTACAGATGACAGGGTAGATATTTCAATGTTTATAGAGATGGCGCTGTAGATATTTCCATGCTTATACAGATAACGGTGGAGATATTTCCATGTTTATGGAGAGAGCAGTGGAGGTATTTCCATGTTTATACACATAGCGGTGTACATATTTCCATGTTTTTAGAGACAGCCGTGTAGGTATATCCATGTTTATACAGATAGCGGTGCAGATATTTCCATGTTTATACAGATGCCTATGCAGATATTTCCATATTTATACAGAGGGCTGTGTAGATATTTCTATGTTTATACAGATGGCAGTGTAGATATTTCCATGTTCCTACACATGACTGTGTAGGTATTTCCATGTTTATACAGATGGCTTTGAAGATATTTCCATGTTTATAGAGATAGCGGTGCAGATATTTCCATGTTTATACAGATAGCGCTGTATATATTTCCATGTTTATACAGATCGTGGTGTAGATATTTCCATGTTTATACAGATACCGGTGTAGATATTTCCATGTTTATACAGACTGCAGTGTAGATAATTCCATGTTTATAGAGATAGCAGTGTAGATATTTTCATGTTTGTACAGATGGTGGTGTAGATATTTCCATGTTTACACAGATGACTGTATACGTATTTCCATGTTTATACAGATGGCGGTGAAGATATCTCCATGTGTATAGAGATAGCGGTATAGATATTTCCAAATTTATACAGATAACGGTGTAGAAATTTCCATGTTTATACATATAGCGGTGTAAATATATCCATGTTTATACAGATCACGGTGTAAATATTTCCATGTTTATAGAGATAGCGGTGTAGATCGTTCCATGTTTATATAGATAGCGGTGTAGATATTTCCCTGTTTATACAGACCGAGGTGTAGATATTTCCATGTTTATACAGATAGCGGTGCAGAAATTTCCATGTTTGTACAGATGGCGGTGTTGATATTTCCATCTATACACAGATGACCGTGTAGATATTTCCATGTTTATACAGATGGCGGTGCAGATATTTCCATGGGTATGTAGATGGCGGTGTAGATATTTCCATGTTTACACAGATAGCGGTGTAGTTATTTCCATGTTTATATAGATAGCGGCGTAGATATTTCCATGTATATACACATGGCTGTGTAGATATTTCCATGTTTATACAGATGGCAGTGTAGATATTTCCATGTTTATAGAGATAACTTTGTGAGTACTTCCATGTTTATACAGATGGCGGTGTAGATATTTCGATGTTTATAGAGTTAGCAGTGGAGATATTTCAATGGTTATACAGATAGCGGTGTAGATATTTCCATGTTTATACTGATCGTGGTGTAGATATTTCCATGTTTATAGAGATGGCGGTGTAGGTATTTCCATGTTCATAGAGATAGCGTTGTTGATTTTTCCATGTTTATAGAGATAGCGGTGTGGATATTTCCATGTTTATACAGATAGGGATTTAGATATTTTTTCATGTTTATAGAGATGGTGGTGTAGATATTTCCATGTTTATACAGATCACGGTGTAGATATTTGCTTGTTTTTACAAATAGCAGTGTAGTTATTTCCATGTTTATACAGATAGCGGTATAGATATTTCCATGTATATACAGATGGCTGTGTAGATATTTCCATGTTTATACATATGTCTGTGTAGATATTTCCATGTTTATACCGATGAATTTGTAGGTATTTCCATGTTTAAAGAGATGGCGGTTTAGATATTTCCATTTTTATACAGATCGCGGTGTAGATATTTCCATGTTTATACAGATAGCTGTGTAGATATTTCCATGTTTTTATAGATATCGGTGTAGATATTTCCATGTTTACACAGATTGCCGTGTAGATATTTCCATCTTTCTACAGATGGCATTGTAGATATTTCCATGTTTATATAGATGGCGGTGTAGATATTTCCATGTTTATATAGATGGTGGTGTAGATATTATCATGTTTATACAGATTGCGGTGTAGATATTTCCATGAATATATAGATCGTGGTGAAGATATTTCCATGTTTATACAGATCGCGGTGTAGATATTTCCATGTTTATACAGATTGCGGTGTAGATATTTCCATGTTTATACAGATAGCGGTGTAGATATTTGCATGTTTATACAGATAGCGGTGTAGATATTTCCATGTTTATAGAGATAGCGGTGTAGGTATTTCCATGTTTATAAACATAGCGGTGTAGATATTTCCATGTTTATATAGATGGCGTTGTAGATATTTCCATGTTTATAGCGATAGCGGTGTTGGTATTTCCACGTTTATACAGATAGCGATGTAGATATTTCCATGTTTATACAGCTCGCGGTGCAGATATTTATATCTTTATACAGATGTCATTGTAGATATTTCCTTGTTCACACAGATGGCGGTGTAGATGTTTCCATGTTTATACAGATGGCGGAGTAGTTAGTTCCATGTTTATGGAGATGTCAGTGTAGATATTTTCATGTTTATAGTGATGGCGGTGTAGATATTTCCATGTTTATAGAGATAGCAGTGTAGATATTTACATGTTTATACAGATGGCTGTGTAGATATTTCCATGTGTATACAGATGGCATTGTAGGTATTTCCATGTTTACACGGATGACTGTATAGGTATTTCCATGTTTTTACAGATGGCAGTGCAGATATTTCCATGTATATAGAGATAGCGGTGTAGATATATCCATGTTTATACAGATAGCGGTGTAGATATTTCCATGTTTATACATATTGCGGTGTAGATATTTCCATGTTTATACAGATCGCGGTGTAGATATTTCCATGTTTATACAGTTAAATTTGTAATTATTTCCATGTTTATACAGATGGCAGTGTAGATATTTCAATGTTTATAGAAAAAGCAGTGGAGATATTTCCATGTTTATACAGATAGCGTTGTTGATATTTCCATGTTTATACTGATCGTGGTGTAGATATTTCCATGTTTATAGAGATGGCGGTGTAGATAGTTCCATGTTTATGGAGATGGCGGTGTAGATATTTTCATGTTTATATACATTGCGTTGTAGATATTTCCATGTATGTAGAGATTGTGGTGTTGATATTTCCATGTTTATAGAGATAGCGCTGAAGGTATTTCCTTGTTTATAGAGATTGTTGTGTAGATACATCCATGTTTATACAGATGGCTGTGTAGATATTTCCATGTGTATACAGATGACTCTGTAGATATTTGTATGTTTACACAAATGGCGGTGTAGATATTTCCATATTTATAGAGATAGCGGTGTAGATATTTCCATGTTTATACAGATAACGGTGTATATATATCCATGTTTATATATATAGCGATGTAGATATTTCCATGTTTATACAGATAGTGGCGTAGATATTTCCATGTTAACAGAGATAGTGGTGTAGATACTTCCATCTTTGCACAGATTGCGGTGTAGATATTTCCATCTTTACACAGATAGCGGTGAAGATATTTTCATATTTATACAGATCGTGGTGTAGATATTTCCATCTTTCCACAGATGGTAGTTTAGATATTTCCATGTTTATACAGATGACAGTGAAGATATTTCCATGTTTATACAGATAGCGGTGTAGATATTTCCATGTTCATAGAGATAGCTTTGTAGATATTTCCATATTTATACGGAGAGCAGTGTAGATATTTCCATGTTTATACAGATCACGGTGTAGATATTTCCATGGTTATACAGATTGCGGTGTAGATATTTCCATGTTTATACAGATAGCGGTGTAGATATTTCCATGTTTTTACAGATATCGGTGTAGGTATTTCCATGTTTATACAGATGGCAGTGTAGATATTTCCATGTTTCTACATATGGCGGTGTAGATATTTCCTTGTTTATACAGACAGCGGTGTATATATTTCCATGTTTATACAGATAGCGGTGTAGATATTTCCATGTTTTCCGAGATAGCGGTGTAGATATTTCCCTCTTTGCACAGATTTCCGTGTAGATATTTCCATTTTTACACAGATACCTGTGTAGATATTTCCAAGTTTACACAGATAGCTGTGTAGATATTTCCATGTTTTCACAGATAGCGTTGTAGATATTTCCATGTTTATACAGATAGCGGTGTAAATATTTCCATGTTTATACAGATAGCGGTGTAGATATTTCCATGTTTATACAGATAGCAGTGGAGATATTTGCCTGATTATACAGATTGCGATGTAGATATTTCCATGTTTATACATATAGCGGTGTAGATATTTCCATGTTTATAGAGATAGCAGTGTAGATATTTCCATGTTTATACAGATGGCTGTGTAGATATTTCCATGTTTATAGAGATAGCGGTGTAGATATTTCCATCTTTATACAAATAGCGGTGTAGATATTTCCATGTTTATACAGATGGCGGTGTAGATAGTTCCATGTTTATGGAGATGGCGGTGTAGATATTTTCATGTTTATATAGATGGCGGTGTAGATATTTCCATGTCTGTAGAGATCGTGGTGTTGATATTTCCATGTTTATAGAGATAGCGCTGTAGGTATTTCCTTGTTTATAGAGATTGTTGTGTAAATACATCCATGTTTATACAGATGGCTGTGTAGATATTTCCTTGTGTATACAGATGACTCTGTAGATATTTGTATGTTTACACAAATGGCGGTGTAGATATTTCCATATTTATACAGATAGCGGTGTAGATATTTCCATGTTTATACAGATAACGGTGTAGATATATCCATGTTTATATAGATAGCGATGTAGATATTTCCATGTTTATACAGATAGTGGCGTAGATATTTCCATGTTTACAGAGATAGCGGTGTAGATATTTCCATCTTTGCACAGATTGCGGTGTAGGTATTTCCATCTTTACACAGATAGCGGTGAAGATATTTTCATATTTATACAGAACGTGGTGTAGATATTTCCATCTTTCCACAGATGGCAGTTTAGATATTTCCATGTTTATACAGATGACAGTGTAGATATTAACATGTTTATACAGATAGCGGTATAGATATTTCGATGTTTATAGACATAGCTTTGTAGATATTTCCATGTTTATAGAGAGAGCGGTGTAGATATTTCCATGTTTATACAGATCGCGGTGTAGATATTTCCATGTTTATACAGATAGCGGTGTAGATATTTCCATGTTTTCACAGATGTCGGTGTAGTTATTTCCATGTTTACACAGATTGCGGTGTAGATATTTCCATCTTTCTACAGACGGTATTGTAGATATTTCCATGTTTATACAGATGGTGGTGTAGATATTTCCATGTTTATATAGATGGTGGTGTAGATATTACCATGGTTGTACAGATAGCGGTGTAGATATTTCCATGTTTATACAGATCGTGGTGAAGACATTTCCATGTTTATACAGATCGTGGTGTAGCTATTTCCATGTTTATACAGATAGCGGTGTGTGTATTTCCATGTTTATACAGATAGCGGTATAGATATTTCCATGTTTATAGAGATGACTGTCTAGATATTTCCATATTTATACAGCTTTCCTTGTAGATATTTCCATGTTTATTCAGATGGTAGTGTAGACATTTCCATGTTTATAGAGATGACTGTGAAGTTATTTCCATGTTTATACATATGTCAGTGTAGATATTTTCATGTTTATAGAGATAACGATGTAGATATTTCCATGTTTATACAGATAGCGGTGTAGAAATTTCCATGTTTAGAGAGACAGCGTTGTAGATATTTCCATATTTATACAGATAGCTGTGTAGATCTTTCCAGGTTTATACAGATAGCGGTGTAGATATTTCCATGTTTATACAGATAGCGGTGTGGATATTTCCATGTTTATAGAGATGTCGTTGTAGCTACTTCCATGTTTATAGAGATAGCGGTGTAGATATTTCCATGATTATACAACTAGCAGTGCAGATATTTCCATCTTTATACAGATGGCAGTGAAGATTTTTCCATGTTTATACAGATAGTGGTGTAGATATCTCCATCTTTATACAGATGGCGGTGTAGATACAGTCATGTTTCTGAAGGTGGCGGTGTAGATATTCTCATGTTTATAGAGATGGTGGTGTAGATAATTCCATGTTTATAGAGATTGCGATGTAGATATTTCCATGTTTATGGAGAAAGCGGTGTTGGTATTTCCATGTTTATAGAGATAGCGGTGTAGGTATTTCCATATTTCTACAGATAGCGGTGTAGGTATTTCCATGTTTATACAGATGGCAGTGTAGATATTTCCATGTTCCTACATATGGCGGTGTAGATATTTCCTTGTTTATACAGATAGCGGTGTAGATATTTCCATGTTTATACAGATAGCGGTGTAGATATTTCCATGTTTTCTGAGATAGCGGTGTAGATATTTCCCTCTTTGCACAGATTGCCATGTAGATATTTCCATTTTTACACAGATACCTGTGTAGATATTTCCAAGTTTACACAGATAGCTGTGTAGATATTTCCATGTTTACACAGATAGCGTTGTAGATATTTCCATGTTTATAGAGATAGCGGTGTAAATATTTCCACGTTTATACAGATAGCGGTGTAGATATTTCCATGTTTATACAGATAGCGGTGGAGATATTTCCCTGGTTATACAGATAGCGATGTAGATATTTCCATGTTTATACAGAGAGCGGTGTAAATATTTCCATGTTTATACAGATAGCGGTGTAGATATTTCCATGTTTATACAGATAGCGGTGGAGATATTTGCCTGATTATACAGATAGCGATGTAGATATTTCCATGTTTATACAGATAGCGGCGTAGATATTTCCATGTTTATAGAGATAGCAGTGTAGATATTTCCATGTTTATACAGATGGCTGTTTAGATATTTCCATGTTTATAGAGGTAGCGGTGTAGATATTTCCATCTTTATACAGATAGCGGTCTAGATATTTCCATGTTTATACAGATAACGGTGTATATATATCCATGTTTATATAGATAGCGATATAGATATTTCCATGTTTATACAGATAGTGGCGTAGATATTTCCATGTTAACAGAGATAGTGGTGTAGATATTTCCATCTTTGCACAGATTGCGGTGTAGATATTTCCATATTTACACAGATAGCGGTGGTGATATTTTCATATTTATACAGATCGTGGTGTAGATATTTCCATCTTTCCACAGATGGCAGTTTAGATATTTCCATGTTTATACAGATGACAGTGTAGATATTTCCATGTTTATACAGATAGCGGTGTAGATAATTCCATGTTTATACAGATGGCTGTGTAGATATTTCCTTGTGTATACAGATGACTCTGTAGATATTTGTATGTTTACACAAATGGCGGTGTAGATATTTCCATCTTTGCACAGATAGCGGTGTAGATATTTCCAAGTTTAAACAGATAGCTGTCTAGATAATTAAACGTTTACACAGATAGTGCGGAATATATTTCCGTGTTTATACAGATAGCGGTGTAGATGTTTCCATGTTTATACTGATAGCTGTGGAGATATTTCCATGTGTATAC
Source organism: Pan troglodytes (assembly GCF_028858775.2). Lineage (NCBI taxonomy): Eukaryota > Metazoa > Chordata > Mammalia > Primates > Hominidae > Pan > Pan troglodytes. Next base: position 50,893,924 of record NC_072420.2, read on the forward strand.
AGATGGCAGTGTAGATATTTCCATGTTTATACTCACGGAAGTTTAGATATTTCCAAGTTTATACAGATGACTGTGTAGATATTTCCATGTTTTTCCAAATTGCAGTGTAGATGTATCCATGTTTATGCAGATGGCGGTGTGGATTTTTCCATGATTATGCAGATGGCGGTGTTGATATTTCCATGTTTATACAGATATCAGTGTAGATATTTCCATCTTTATTTACCGCGCGGAGTAGATACTTACATCTTTATAGAGATGGCATTGTAGATATTTCCATGTTTATTCAGATGGCAGTGTAGATATTTCCATATTTATAGAGATGGCGGTGTAGATAGTTCAATGATTATGGAGAAGGCAGTGTAGATATTTTCATGTTTATAGAGATGGCGGTGTAGATATTTACATGTTTATACAGACAGCGGTGTAGATATTTCCATGTTTATAGAGATAGTGGTGTATTTATTTCCATGTTAACAGAGACAACGGTGTAGATATTTCCTTGTTTATACAGATGGCTGTGTAGATATTTCCATGTGTACACAGATGGCAGTGTAGATATTTCCATGTTTATACAGATGGCGGTGTAGATAGTTCCATGTTTATGGAGATGACAGTGTAGATATTTTCATGTTTATTGAGATGGCGGTGTAGATATATTCATGTTTATAGAGATAGTGGTGAAGATATTTCCATGTATATAGAGATAGCGGTGTAGGTATTTCCATTTTTATAGAGATAGCGGGGTAGATATTTCCATGTTTATACAAATGGTTGTGTAGATATTTCCATGTTTATATAGATAGCAGTGTAGATATTTCCATGTTTATACAGATAGCGGTGTAGATATTTCCATGTTTACACAGATAACGTTGTTGATATTTCCATGCTTATAGAGATAGCGGTTTATATATTTCCATGTTTATAGAGATAGATTTGTAGATATTTCCATGTTTATAGGGAAGGCGGTTTAGATATTTCCAAGTTTATACAGATAGCGGTGAAGACATATCCAGGCTTATGGAGAAAGCGGTGTAGATAATTCCATATTTAAAGAGATAGCGGTGTAGATATTTCCATGTTTATACAGATAGCGATAAAGACATTTCCATGTTTACACAGATAGCGTTGTTGATATTTCCATGTTTATAGAGATAGCGGTTTATATATTTACTTGTTTACAGTGATAGGTTTGTAGATATTTCCACGTTTATAGAGATAGTGGTTTAGATAATTCCAAGTTTATACATATAGCGCTGTAGACATTTCCATGCTTATGGAGATAGCAGTGTAGATATTTCCATATTTAAAGAGATAGCTGTGTAGCTATTTCCATGTTTATACAGATAGCGGTGTAGATATTTCCATGTTTATTCAGCTTGCGAAGCAGATATTTCCATCGTTATACAGATGGCAGTGCAGATATTTCCTATTTTATACAGTTATCGGTGTAGTTATTTCCATGTTTACCCAAATGACGGTGTAGATAGTTCCATGTTTATGGAGATTGTTGTGTAGATATTCACATGTTTATGGAGATTTAGATGTAGATATTTCCATGTTTATAAAGATAGCGGTGTAGATATTTCCATGTTTATAGAGATAACGGTGTAGGTATTTCCATGTGTATAGAGATAGCGGTGTCGATGTTTCCATGTTTACACTGATGGCTGTGTATATATTACCATTTGTATACAGATGGCAGTTTAGATAGTTCCATGTTTATACAGATAGCAGTGGAGATGTTTCCCTGTTTATACAGATAGCGATGTAGACATTTCCATGTTTATACAGATAACGGTGTAGATATTTGCATGTTTATACAGATAACGGTCTAGATATTTCCATGTTTATACAGATAGTGGTGTAGATACTTCCATGTTTATACACAAAGCGGTGTAGATATTTCCATGTTTATACAGATAACGGTGTAGATATTTCTATGTTTATAGAGATAGCGGTGTAGATATTTCCATGTTTATACAGATAGTGGTGCAGATATTTCCATGTTTATACCCAAAGCGGTGTAGATATTTCCATGTTAATACAGAGAGCAGTGGAGGTGTTTCCATGTTTATACAGATAGCGATGTAGACATTTCCGTGTTTATACAGATAACGGTGTAGATATTTGCATGTTTATACAGATAACGGTCTAGATATTTCCATGTTTATACAGATAGTGGTGTAGATATTTCCATGTTTATACAGATCACGGTGGAGATATTTCCATGCTTATAGAGATGGCGGTGTAAATATTTCCATTTTTATACAGATAGCGGTGTAAGTTTTTCCAAGTACATACAGATAGTGGTGTAGGTATTTCCATGTTTATACAGATAGCGGTGTAGATATTTCCATTTTTATACAGATAGCGGTGCAGGAACTTCCATGTTTTAAGAGATAGCGGTGTAGATATTTCCTTCTTTATGCTGATGGCTGTGTAGACATTTCCAAGTGTATACAGATGGCAGTGTAGACATTTCCAAGTTTATATTCACGGAGGTGTAGATATTTCCATGTTTATACAGGTGGCGGTGTGGATATTTCAATGGTTATATAGATGGCTGTGTAGATATTTCCATGTCTATACAGATGGCAGTGTAGATATTTCCATGTTTATACAGATGACGGTGTAGATTGTTCCATGTTTATGGAGAGGGCATTGTAGATATTTTCATGTTTATAGAGATGGCGGTGTAGATATTTCCATGATTATAGAGATAGTGGAGTAGATATTTCCATGTTTATAGAGATAGCGGTGTAGCTATTTCCATGTTTATAGAGATAGCGGTGTAGCTATTTCCATGTTTATACAGATGGTTGTGTAGATATTTCCATGTTCATACACATAGCCGTGTAGGTATTTCCAAGTTTATACAGATAGCGGTGTAGATATTTCCATGTTTACACAGAGAGCGTTGTAGATATTTCCATGTATATAGAGATAGCGGTTTATGTATTTCCATTTTTACACAGATAGCGTTGTAAATATTTCCACGTTTATAGAGATAGCGGTTTAGATATTTCCAAGTTTATACAGATAGCGGTGTAGACATTTCCATGTTTATAGAGATAGCAGTGTAGATATTTCCATATTTAAGGATATAGTGGTGTAGGTATTTCCATGTTTATACAGATAGCGGTGTAGATATTTCCATGTTTATACATATAGAGGTGTGGGAATTTTCATGTTTATAGAGATAACGGTGTAGATATATCTGTGTTATACTCATGGCTGTGTAGATATTTCCATGTGTATACAGATGGCAGTGTAGGTATTTCCACGTTTATACTCATGGAGGTGTAGTTATTTCCATTTTCATACAGATGACTGTGTAGATTTTTCCATGTTTTTACAGATGGCAGTGTAGATATTTCCATGTTTATACAGATAGCAGTGTTGATATATCCATGTTTATACAGATAGCGGTGTAGATATTTCTATGTTTAAATAGATCGAGGTGTAGCTATTTCCATGTTTATACAGATAGCGGTGTTGGTATTTCCATGTTTATACAGATGGCATTGTAGATATTTCCATGGTTATACTGATGGCACTGTAGATATTTCCTTGTATATAGAGATAGCGGTTTATGTATTTCCATGTTTACACAGATAGCATTGTAGATATTTCCACATTTATAGAGATAGCGGTTTAGATATTTCTAGGTTTATACGGATAGCGGTGTAGACATTTCCATGTTTATAGAGATAGCAGTGTAGATATTTCCATATTTAAAGATATAGTGGTGTAGTTATTTCCAAGTTTATACAGATAGCGGTGTAGATATTTCCATGTTTATACACACAGCGGTGTAGGAATTTCCATGTTTATAGAGATAGCGGTGTAGATATTTCTGTGTTTATACTCATGGCTGTGTAGGTATTTCCATGTGTATACAAATGGCAGTGAAGATATTTCCATGTTTTTACAGATGGCGGTGTAGATATTTCCATGTTTATACAGATGTCAGTGTGGATATTTCCATGATTATACCGATGGCGGTGTTGAGATTTCCATGTTTATACAGATGGCGGTGTAGATATTTCCATATTTATACAGATGGCGGTGTAGATATTTAGATGTTTATGCAGATGGCCGTGTAGTTATTTCCATGTTTATAGACATAGCTGTGTAGATATTTCCATATTTATATAGAAAACAGTGTAGATATTACCATGTTTATACAGATGACTGTGTAGATATTTCCACGTTTATACATTTGGCGGTGTTGGTATTTCCACGTTTATACACATGGAGGTGTAGATATTTCCATGTTTATACAGATGGCGGAGTAGATATTTCCATGTTTGTACAGATGGCGGTGTAGATATTTTCATGTTTATAGAGTTGACTGTGTAGATATTTCCATGTTTATACAGATGGCGGTGTAGATATTTCCATTTTTATACAGATGGCGGTGTAGATTGTTCCATGATTATGGAAATGCAGTGTAGATATTTTCATGTTTATAGAGATGGCGGTGTGGATATTTCCATGTTTATAGAGATAGCGGTGCAGATATTTCCATGTTTATAGAGATAGCGCTGTAGGAATTTCTATGTTTATAGAGATAGCGGTGTATATATTTCCATGTTTATACAGATGGCTCTGCAGATATTAAAACGTGTATGCAGATGGCAGTGTAGATATTTCCATGTTTATACAGAGGGTGGTGTAGATATTTCCAAGTTTATACAGATGACTGTGAAGGTATTTCCATGTTTTTACAGATGGCGGTGTAGGCATTTCCATGTATATAGAGATAGCAGTGTAGATATATCCATTTTTATGCAGATAGTGGTGTAGATATTTCCATATGTATAATGATAGCGGTGTAGATATTTCCATATTTATACAGAGAGCAGTGTAGATATTTCCAAGTTTATTCAGGTAGCGGTGTAGATATTTCCATTTTTATACAGATGGCTGTGTAGATATTTCCATGTTTATACAGATGTCTGCGTAGATACTTCCATGATTATAAAGATGGCAGTGTAGATATTTCCATTGTTATACAGACGGCGGTGTAGGTAGTTCCATTATTATGGAAATGGCAGTGTAGATATTTTCATGTTTATAGAGATGGTCGTGTAGATATTTCCATGTTTATAGAGAAAGCAGTGTAGATATTTCCATGTTTATAGAGATAGCGTTGTAGGTATTTCCATGTTTATAGAGATAGCGGTGTAGATATTTCCATGTTTCTACAGATGACTGTGTACATATTTCCATGTGTACACAGATGGCACTGTAGATATTTCCATGTTTATACAGATGGTGGTGTAGATATTTCCATGTTTATACAAACGGTGGTGTAGATATTTCCATGTTTATACAGATGGCTCTGTAGATATTTCCATGTTTTAACAGATGGCGGTGTAGTTATTTCAATGTTTATAGAGATAGTGGTGTAGATATTTCCATGTTTATACAGATGGCCGTGGAGATATTTCCTTGTTTATGTAGATGGCGGTGTAGGTTTTTCCATGTGTATAGAGATGGCGTTGTATATATTTACATGTTTATAGAGATAGCAGTGTAGGTATTTCCATGTTTATAGAGATAGCAGTGTAGATATTTCCATGTTTATAGAGATAGCACTGTAGGTATTTCCATGTTTATAGAGATAGCGGTGTAGACATTTGCATGTTTATACAGATGGCGATGTAGATATTTCCATGTTTATACAGATAGTGGTGTAGGTTTTTCCAAGTTTATAAAGACAGTGGGGTAGGTATTTCCATGTTTACAGATAGCGGTATAGATATTTCCATTTTTATACAGATAGCGGTGTAGGAATTTCCGTTTTTTTATTGATAGCTGTGTATATATTTCCATGTTTATACAGATGGCTGTGAAGGTATTTCCATGTGTATACAGATAGCGGTGTAGTAATTTCCGTTTTTTTATTGATAGCGCTGTATATATTTCCATGTTTATACAGATGGCTGGGAAGATATTTCCGTGTGTTTACAGATGGCAGTGTCGATATTTCCAGGTTTATACTCTCGGAAGTGTAGATATTTCCATGTTTATGCAGATGACTGTGTAGATATTTCCATGTTTTCACAGATGGCGGTGTAGATATTTTCATGTGTATAAAGATAGCGGTGTGGATATTTCCATATTTATACAGATAGCGGTGTAGATAATTCCATGTTTATTCAGATTGCGGTGTAGATATTTCCATGTTTATACAGATGGCTGTGTAGATATTTTCATGTTTATACAGATGTCTGTGTAGATATTTCCATGATTATACAGATGGCAGTGTAGATATTTCCATTGTTATACAGATGGCGCAGTAGATATTCGCATGTTTATGTAGATGGCGGTGTAGATATTTCCATGTTTATAGAGATGGAGGTGTAGATATTTCTATTTTTATAGAGATAGCGGTGTAGATATTTCCATGTTTATAGAGATGGCGGTGTATTTCCATGTTTATAGAGATCGCGGTGTAGATATTTCCATGTTCATATACATAGCGGTGGAGATATTTCCATGTTTACAGATAGCCGTGTTGGTATTTCCATGTTTATACAGAAAGCGGTGTAGATATTTCCATGTTTATACAGATAGTGGTGTAGATATTTCCATGTTTATACAGATGGCGGTATAGATATTTCCATGTTTACACAGTTAGCGGTATAGATATTTCCAACTTTGCACAGATTTCGGTGTAGATATTTCCATCTTTACACAGATAGCAGTGTAGATATTTCCATCGTTGCACAGAGAGTGGTGCAGATATTTCCATGTTTACACAGACAGTGGTGTAGATATTTCCATGTTTACACAGATAGCATTGTATATACTTGCATGTTTATACAGATAGCGTTGTAGATATGTCCATGTTTATACAGATAGCGGTGTAGACGTTTCCAAGTTTATACAGATAGCGGTGGAGATATTTCCATGTTTATACAGATAGCGATGGAGATATTTCCATGTTTATACAGATAGCGCTGTAGATATTTCCATGTTTATGCAGATAGTGGTGTAGATAGCTCCATGTTTATACAGGTTGTGGTGTAGATATTTCCATGTTTATACAGATATCGGTGCAGATGCCTCCATGTTTATACAGATTGCGGTGTAGATATTTGCATTTTTATACAGATAGCTGTGTAGATATTTCCATGTTTATAGAGATAACGGTGTAGATATTTCCATATTTATAAAGATAGCGGTGTATGTATTTCCATGTTTATTCAGATGGTGGTGTAGATATTTCCACATTTATACACATAGCAGTGTGGCTATTTGCATGTTTATACAGATAGCGGTGTAAATATTTCCATGTTTATGGAAATGGCAGTGTAGATATTTGCATGTTTATACAGATGCAGTGTAGATATTTCCATGTTTATACAGATAGTCGTGTAGATATTTCCATGTTTATACAGATGACTGTGTAGGTATTTCCATGTTTATACAGAAGGCACTTTAGATATTTCCATGTTTACATAGATAACCGTGTAGATATCTCCATGTTTATACAGATAGCGGTGTAGAAATTTCCATGTTTATACACATGGCAGAGTAGATATTTCCACGTGTATACAGATGGCAGTGTAGGTATTTCCATGTTTATACAGATGGAGGTGTAGATATTGCCAAGTTTATACAGATAGCGGTGTAGATATTTCCAGGTTTCTACAGATAGCGGTGTAGATATTTCCATGTTTATACAGATAGCTGTGTAGGTATTTCCATGTTAATAGAGATAGCGGTGTAGATATTTCCATGTTAATACAGATGGCAGTGTAGATATTTCCAAGTGTATAGAGATGGCAGTGTAGAGATTTCCAGGTTTCTACAGATGGAGTTGTAGATATTTCCATGTTTATACCGATGACTGTGTATGTATTTTCATGTTTTTACAGATGGTGGTGTAGATATTTCCCTGTTTATACAGATAGCGGTGTGGCTATTTCCATGTTTTTACAGATAGCAATGTAGATATTTCCATGTTTATAGAGATGGCTGTGTAGATATTTCCATGTTTAAACAGATGGCAGTGTAGATATTTCCATGTTTATATAGATAGTGGTGTAGATATTTCCATGTTTATACAGATGACTGTGTAGGTATTTCCATGTTTATACAGACGGCATTGTAGATATTTCCATGTTTATAGCGATAGCCATGTAGATATTTCCGTGTTTATACAGATAGCGCTGTTGCCATTTCCATGTTTATAGTGATAGCGGTGTAGATATTTCCATATTTACACAGATAGTGGTGTAGGTATTTCCATGTTTATACAGATAGCGGTGTAGATATTTCCACGTTTATACAGATAGCGGTGTAGATATTTCCCTGTTTATACAGATCGTGGTGTAGATATTTCCATGTTTATACAGATAGCGGTGTATATATTTCCATGTTTATACAGATAGCAGTGTAGATATTTGCATGTTTACAGAGAAAGCGGTGTAGATATTTCCATCTTTGCACAGATTGCGGTGTAGATATTTCCATCTTTACTCAGATAGCAGTGTACATATTTCCATGTATACACAGATAGCTGTTTAGGTATTTCCATGTTTACCCAGATAGTGTTGTAGATATTTCCATGTTTATACAGATAGCAGTGTAGATATTTCCATATTTATACAGATAGCGGTGTAGATATTTCCATGTTTATACAGACAGTGTTGTTGATTTTCCAAGTTTATACAGATAGCGGTGTAGATATTTCCATGTTTATACCGATAGTGGTGTAGATATTTCCATGTTTATACCGAAAGCTGTGGAAATATTTCCATGTTTATACAGATAGCGGTGGAGATATTTCCATGATTATACAGATGGCGGTGTAGATATTTCCATGTTTGTACAGATAGCGGTGTGGCTATTTCCATGTTTATACAGATAGCAGTGTAGATATTTCCATGTTTATAGAGATGGCTGTGTGGATATTTCCATGTTTATAGAGATGGCAGTGTAGATATTTCCATGTTTATAGAGATAGTGGTGTAGATATTTCCATGTTTATACAGATGACTGTGTATGTATTTACATGTTTATACAGATGGCATTGTCATTATTTCCATGTTTATACAGATAGCCATGTAGTTACTTCCATGTTTATACAGATAGCGGTGTAGGAATTTCCATGTTTATAGAGATAACGGTGTAGATATTTCCATGTTTATACTCATGGCAGTGTAGATATTTCGATGTGTATACAGATGGTAGTGTAGATATTTCCATGTTTATACAGATGGACGTGTAGATATTTCCAAGTTTATACAGATATCGGTGTAGATATTTCCATGTTTCTACAGATAGCGGTGTTGATATTTCCATGTTTATACAGATAGCTGTGTAAGTATTTCCATGTTTATAGTGATAGCGGTGTAGATATTTCCATGTTTATACCGATGTCAGTGTAGATATTTCCATGTGTATAGAGATGGCAGTGTAGATATTTCCAGGTTTATACAGATGGATTTGTAGATATTTCCACGTTGATACAGATGACTGTGTAGGTATTTTCATGTTTTCACAGATGGCAGTGTAGATATTTCCATGTTTATACAGATACCCGTGTGGTTATTTCCATGTTTATACAGATAGCAGTGTAGATATTTCCATGTTTATAGAGATGGCTGTGTAGATATTTCCAAGTTTATACAGATGGCAGTGTAGATATTTACAAGTTTATAGAGATAGCGGTGTAGATCTTTCCATCTTTGCACAGAGTGCGGTGTAGATATTTCCATGGTTACACAGATAGTGTTGTAGATATTTCCATGTTTATACAGATAGCGGTGTAGATATTTCTATGTTTATAAAGATAGCGGCGTATATGTTTCCATCTTTATACAGATAGCAGTGTAGGTATTTCTATGTTTATAAAGATAGCGGTGTAGATGTTTCCATTTTTATACAGATAGCGGTGTAGATATTTCCATGTTTAAACAGATGGCGGTGTAGGTATTTCCATGTTTATACAGATAGCAGTGTAGATATTTGCATGTTTACAGAGAAAGCGGTGTAGATATTTCCATCTTTGCACAGATTGCGGTGTAGATATTTCCATCTTTACTCAGATAGCAGTGTACATATTTCCATGTATACACAGATAGCTGTTTAGGTATTTCCATGTTTACCCAGATAGTGTTGTAGATATTTCCATGTTTATACAGATAGCAGTGTAGATATTTCCATATTTATACAGATAGCGGTGTAGATATTTCCATGTTTATACAGACAGTGTTGTTGATTTTCCAAGTTTATACAGATAGCGGTGTAGATATTTCCATGTTTATACCGATAGTGGTGTAGATATTTCCATGTTTATACCGAAAGCTGTGGAAATATTTCCATGTTTATACAGATAGCGGTGGAGATATTTCCATGATTATACAGATGGCGGTGTAGATATTTCCATGTTTGTACAGATAGCGGTGTGGCTATTTCCATGTTTATACAGATAGCAGTGTAGATATTTCCATGTTTATAGAGATGGCTGTGTGGATATTTCCATGTTTATAGAGATGGCAGTGTAGATATTTCCATGTTTATAGAGATAGTGGTGTAGATATTTCCATGTTTATACAGATGACTGTGTATGTATTTACATGTTTATACAGATGGCATTGTCATTATTTCCATGTTTATACAGATAGCCATGTAGTTACTTCCATGTTTATACAGATAGCGGTGTAGGAATTTCCATGTTTATAGAGATAACGGTGTAGATATTTCCATGTTTATACTCATGGCAGTGTAGATATTTCGATGTGTATACAGATGGTAGTGTAGATATTTCCATGTTTATACAGATGGACGTGTAGATATTTCCAAGTTTATACAGATATCGGTGTAGATATTTCCATGTTTCTACAGATAGCGGTGTTGATATTTCCATGTTTATACAGATAGCTGTGTACGTATTTCCATGTTTATAGTGATAGCGGTGTAGATATTTCCATGTTTATACCGATGTCAGTGTAGATATTTCCATGTGTATAGAGATGGCAGTGTAGATATTTCCAGGTTTATACAGATGGATTTGTAGATATTTCCACGTTGATACAGATGACTGTGTAGGTATTTTCATGTTTTCACAGATGGCAGTGTAGATATTTCCATGTTTATACAGATACCCGTGTGGTTATTTCCATGTTTATACAGATAGCAGTGTAGATATTTCCATGTTTATAGAGATGGCTGTGTAGATATTTCCAAGTTTATACAGATGGCAGTGTAGATATTTACAAGTTTATAGAGATAGCGGTGTAGATCTTTCCATCTTTGCACAGAGTGCGGTGTAGATATTTCCATGGTTACACAGATAGTGTTGTAGATATTTCCATGTTTATACAGATAGCGGTGTAGATATTTCTATGTTTATAAAGATAGCGGCGTATATGTTTCCATCTTTATACAGATAGCAGTGTAGGTATTTCTATGTTTATAAAGATAGCGGTGTAGATGTTTCCATTTTTATACAGATAGCGGTGTAGATATTTCCATGTTTAAACAGATGGCGGTGTAGGTATTTCCATGTTTATAGAGATAGCGGTGTAGATAATTCCATGTTTATACAGATGGCAGTGTACGTATCTCCATGTGTATACAGATGGCAGTGTAGATATTTCCATGTTTATACAGATGGAGGTGTAGATATTTCCATGTTTATGCACATGACAGTGAAGATATTTCCATGTTTTTACAGATGGCGGTGTTGATATTTCCCTGTTTATACAGGGAGCGGTGTGGCTATTTCCATGTTTATACAGATAGCAGTGTAGATATTTCCATGTTTATAGAGATGGCTGTGCAGATATTTCCGTGTTTACACCGATGGCCATGTAAATATTCCATGTTTATACAGATAGTGGTGTAGATATTTCCATGTTTAGACAGATGACTGTGTAGGTATTTCCATGTTTATAGAGATGGTGGTGTAGATATTTCCATGTTTATAGAGATAGCCATGGAGATATTTCCATGTTTATAAAGATAGCGGTGTAGACATTTCCATGTTCATAGAGATAGCGGTGTAGATATTTCCATATTTATACAGAGAGCTGTGTAGATATTTCCATGTTTATACAGGTAGAGATGTAGATATTTCCATGTTTATGCAGATCACGGTGAAGATATTTCCATCTTTCTACAGATAGCAGTGTAGATATTTCTGTGTTTATAGAGATGGCAGTGTAGATAATTCCATATTTATACAGACGGCGGTGTAGTTATTTCCATGTTTATGCTGATGGCGGTGTAGATATTTTCATGTTTGTAGAGATGGCAGTGTACATATTTCTAAGTTTATAGAGATAGCGGTGTAGATAATTCTATGTTTATAGAGATGGCGGTGTAGGTATTTCCATGTTTATAGAGATAGTGGTGTCGATATTTCCATGTTTATACAGATAGCGGTGTAGATATTTCCATTTTTATACAGATTGAGGTGTTGCTAATTCCATGTTTATACAGATAGCGGTGTAGATATTTCCATGTTCATACAGGTAGCGGTGTTGGTATTTCCATGTTTTTACACATAGCGGTGTAGATATTTCCATGTTTATACTGCTCGCGGTGCAGATACTTCCATCTTTATGCAGATGGCAGTGTAGATATTTCCATGTTTATTCTGCTCGTGGTGTAGATATTTCCAAGTTTATAGAGATTGCGGTGTAGATATTTCCATGTTTATAGAGATTGCGGTGTAGATATTTCCATGTTTATAGAGATAGCGGTGTAGGTATTTCCATGTTTATGGAAGTAGCGGTGTAGATATTTCCATGTTTATACAGATAGTGCTGTAGATATTTCCATGTTTATGCAATTGACTGTGTAGGTATTTCCTTGTTTATACAGATGGTGGTGTAGATATTTCCATGTTTATAGAGATATCCATGTAGATATTTCCATGTTTGTACAGCTAGCGGTGTAGATATTTCCATATTTATACAGATTGCGGTGTAGGTATTTCCATGTTTATGGAGATAGCGGTGTAGATATTTCCATGTTTATAGAGATGGTTGTGTAGATATTTCCATGGGTGTACAGATGGCAGTGTAGATATTTCCATGTTTATTCACATGGAGATGTAGATATTTCCATGTTTATACAGATGACTGTAGATATTTCCATGTTTTTCCAGATGGAGGTGTAGATATTTCCATGTTTATGCAAATAGCGGTGTGGCTATTTTCTTGTTTATACAGATAGCTGTGTAGATTTTTCCATGTTTATAGAGATGGCTGAATAGATATTTCCATGTTTATACAGATGGCTGTGTAGATATTTCCATGTTTATACCGATGGCATTGTAGATGTTTCCATGTGTATACAGATAGTGGTGTAGATTTTTCCATGTTTATACAAATGACTGTGTAGGTATTTCCATGTTTATACAGATGGCGGTGTAGATATTTCCATGTTTATAGAGATAGCCATATAGATATTTCCTTGTTTATACAGATAGCAGTGCAGATATTTCCATGTTTATACAGATAGCGGTGTAGATGTTTCAATGTTTACAGGAATAGCGGTGTAGATATTTCCATATTTGCGCATATTGCGGTGAAGATATTTCCATCTTTACACAGATAGCGGTGTACATATTTCCATGTTTACACAGATAACTGTGAAGATATTCCCATGTTTACACAGATAGTGTTGTAGATATTTCCATGTTTATACAGGTAGCGGTGTAGATATTTCCATGTTTACAAAGATAGTGGTGTAGATATTTCCATGTTTATAGAGATAGCGCTGGGGATATTTCCATGTTTATTCAGATAGCGATGTAGATATATCCAAATTTATACAGATAGCGGTGTAGATATTTCCATGTTTATAGAGATAGCGTTGGAGATATTTCCATGTTTATACAGAGAGCGGTATAGATATTTCAATGTTTATAGAGATAGCATTGGAGATTTTCCATGTTTATACAGATAGCGGTGGGTATATTTCCATATTTATACACAAGGCGGTGCTGATATTTTCAAGTTTATAAAGATAGTGGTGTAGATATTTCCATGTTTACAGATAGCGGAGTACATATTTCCATGTTTATACAGTTGGCTGTGTAGATATTTCCATGTGTATACAGATGGCAGTGTAGATATTTCTATGTTTATACAGATGGAGGTGTAGATATTTCCAAGTTTATACAGATGACTCTGTAGATATCTTCATGTTTTTACAGATGGCGGGGTAGATATTTCCATGTTTATACAGATAGCGATGTCGCTATTTCTATGTTTATACAGATAGCAGTGTAGCTATTTCCAGGTTTATAGAGATAGCTGTCTAGATATTTCCATGTTTATACAGATAGTGGTGTAGATATTACCATGTTTATACAGATGACTCTGTAGTTATTTCCATGTTTATACAGAAGGCACTTTAGATATTTCCATGTTTACATAGATAACCGTGTAGATATCTCCATGTTTATACAGATAGCGGTGTAGAAATTTCCATGTTTATGGAGATAGCGCTGTAGATATTTCCATATTTATACAGATATTGTTTAAGTTATTTCCATATTTGTACAGATAGCTGTGTAGATGTTTCCATGTTTATTCAGATGTTGGTGTAGATATTTCCATGATTACACAGATAGCGGTGTTGCTATTTCCATGTTAATACAGATGGCAGTGTATATATTTCCATGTTTTTACAGATAGTGTTGTAGATATTTCCATGTTTATACTGATAGCGGTGTAGATATTTCCATGTTTATACAAATTGCGGTGTAGGTATTTCCATGTTTTTAGATATAGCGGTGTAGACATTTCCATGTTTATACAGATGGCTGTGTAGATATTTCCATGTGTATACAGATGGCAGTGTAGATATTTCCAGGTTTATACAGATGACTGTGTAGATATTTTCATGTTTTTACACAAGGCGGTGTTGACATTTCCATGTTTATACAGATTCGGTGTCGCTATTTCTATGTTTATACAGACAGCAGTGTATATATTTCCATGTTTATAGAGATAGCGGTGTAGATTTTCCCATGTTTGTACAGATAGCGGTGTAGATATTTCCTTGTTCATACAGATGGCAGTGTAGATATTTCCATGTTTATACAGATAGTGGTGTATATGTTTCCATGTTTATACAGATGATTGTGTAGGTATTTCCATCTTTATACAGGTGGTGGTGTAGATATTTCCATGTTTATGGAGTTAGCCATGTAGATATTTCCATGTTTATAAAGATAGCGGTGTAGGCATTTCCATGTTCATAGAGATAGCGTTGTAGGTATTTCAATGTTTATAGAGAGAGCGGTGTAGACATTTCCATGTTTATACAGATCGTGGTGTAGATATTTCCATGTTTATACAGATAGCGGTGTAGATATTTCCATGTTTATAGAGAGAAAGGTGAAGATGTTTCCATGTTTATACAAATTGCGGTGTAGATAATTCCATGTTTATAGACATAGCGGTGTAGATATTTCCATGCTTACACAGATAGCTGTGTAGGTATTTCCATGTGTATACAGAAGGCAGTGTAGATATTTCCATGTTTATACAGATGGCAGTGCAGATATTTCCATGTTTATACAGATAGCAGTGTAAATATTTCCATGTTTATGGAGACAGCTGTGTATATATTTCCATGTTTATACAGACGGCAGTGTAGATATTTCCATGTTTATACAGAGAGTGGTGTAGATATTTCCAAGTTTATACAGGTAGAGGTGTAGATATTTCCATGTTTATGAAGATCCCTGTGTAGATATTTCCATCTTTGTACAGATGACCGTGTAGATGTTTCTATGTTTATAGAGTTGGTGGTGAAGATATTTTCATGTTTATACAGATGGCGGTGTAGATATTTCTATGTTTATAGAGATGGCGTTTTACATATTTCCATGTTTATACAGATAGCGGTGTAGATATTTCCATGTTTATACAGATAGCGGTGTAGATATTTCCATGTTTATACAGATAGTGGTGTAGTTATTTCCATGTTTATGCATTTGACTGTGTAGGTATTTCCTAGTTTATACAGATGGCGGTGTAGATATTTCCATGTTTATAGAGATATCCATGTAGATATTTCCATGTTTATACAGCTAGCGGTGTAGATATTTCCATATTTATACAGATTGCGGTGTAGGTATTTCCATGTTTATGGAGATAGCATTGTAGATATTTCCATGTTTATACAGATGGTTGTGTAGATATTTCCATGGGTATACAGAGGGCAGTGTAGATATTTCCATGTTTATTCACATGGAGATGTAGATATTTCCATGTTTATACAGATGACTGTGTAGATATTTCCATGTTTTTCCAGATGGAGGTGTAGATATTTCAATGTTTATGCAGATAGCATTGTGGCTATTTCCATGTTTATGCAGATAGCAGTGCAGATATTTCCATGTTTATACAGATAGCGGTGTAGATATTTCCATGTTTACAGAGATAGCGGTGTAGATATTTCCATATTTGCACATATTGCGGTGAAGATATTTCCATCTTTACACAGATAGCGGTGTACATATTTCCATGTTTACACAGATAACAGTGAAGATATTCCCATGTTTACACAGATAGTGTTGTAGATATTTCCATCTTTATACAGGTAGCGGTGAAGATATTTCCATTTTTACAAAGATAGTGGTGTAGATATTTCCAAGTTTATACAGGTAGAGGTGTAGATATTTCCATGTTTATGCAGATCTCTGTGTAGATATTTCCATCTTTGTACAGATGACAGTGTAGATGTTTCTATGTTTATAGAGTTGGTGCTGAAGATATTTTCATGATTATACAGATGGCGGTGTAGATATTTCCATGTTTATGGAGATGGCGTTTTACATATTTCTATGTTTATAGAGATAGCGTTGTAGATAATTCCGTGTTTATACACATAGCAGTGTAGGTATTTCCATGTTTATACAGATAGCGGTGTAGATATTTCCATGTTTATACTGATAACGGTGTAGATATTTCCATGTTTATACAGATAGTGCTGTAGATATTTCCATGTTTATGCAATTGACTGTGTAGATATTTCCTTGTTTATACAGATGGTGGTGTAGATATTTCCATGTTTTTAGAGATATCCATGTAGATATTTCCATGTTTGTACAGCTAGCGGTGTAGATATTTCCATATTTATACAGATTGCGGTGTAGGTATTTCCATGTTTATGGAGATAGCGGTGTAGATATTTCCATGTTTATAGAGATGGTTGTGTAGATATTTCCATGGGTGTACAGATGGCAGTGTAGATATTTCCATGTTTATTCACATGGAGATGTAGATATTTCCATGTTTATACAGATGACTGTAGATATTTCCATGTTTTTCCAGATGGAGGTGTAGATATTTCCATGTTTATGCAAATAGCGGTGTGGCTATTTTCTTGTTTATACAGATAGCTGTGTAGATTTTTCCATGTTTATAGAGATGGCTGAATAGATATTTCCATGTTTATACAGATGGCTGTGTAGATATTTCCATGTTTATACCGATGGCATTGTAGATGTTTCCATGTGTATACAGATAGTGGTGTAGATTTTTCCATGTTTATACAGATGACTGTGTAGGTATTTCCATGTTTATACAGATGGCGGTGTAGATATTTCCATGTTTATAGAGATAGCCATATAGATATTTCCTTGTTTATACAGATAGCAGTGCAGATATTTCCATGTTTATACAGATAGCGGTGTAGATATTTCCATGTTTACAGGAATAGCGGTGTAGATATTTCCATATTTGCGCATATTGCGGTGAAGATATTTCCATCTTTACACAGATAGCGGTGTACATATTTCCATGTTTACACAGATAACTGTGAAGATATTCCCATGTTTACACAGATAGTGTTGTAGATATTTCCATGTTTATACAGGTAGCGGTGTAGATATTTCCATGTTTACAAAGATAGTGGTGTAGATATTTCCATGTTTATAGAGATAGCGCTGGGGATATTTCCATGTTTATTCAGATAGCGATGTAGATATTTCCATATTTATACAGATAGCGGTGTAGATATTTCCATGTTTATAGAGATAGCGTTGGAGATATTTCCATGTTTATACAGAGAGCGGTATAGATATTTCAATGTTTATAGAGATAGCATTGGAGATTTTCCATGTTTATACAGATAGCGGTGGGTATATTTCCATATTTATACACAAGGCGGTGTTGATATTTTCAAGTTTATAAAGATAGTGGTGTAGATATTTCCATGTTTACAGATAGCGGAGTACATATTTCCATGTTTATACAGTTGGCTGTGTAGATATTTCCATGTGTATACAGATGGCAGTGTAGATATTTCTGTGTTTATACAGATGGAGGTGTAGATATTTCCAAGTTCATACAGATGACTCTGTAGATATCTTCATGTTTTTACAGATGGCGGGGTAGATATTTCCATGTTTATACAGTTAGCGATGTCGCTATTTCTATGTTTATACAGATAGCAGTGTAGCTATTTCCAGGTTTATAGAGATAGCTGTCTAGATATTTCCATGTTTATACAGATAGTGGTGTAGATATTACCATGTTTATACAGATGACTCTGTAGTTATTTCCATGTTTATACAGAAGGCACTTTAGATATTTCCATCTTTACATAGATAACCGTGTAGATATCTCCATGTTTATACAGATAGCGGTGTAGAAATTTCCATGTTTATGGAGATAGCGCTGTAGATATTTCCATATTTATACAGATATCGTTTTAGTTATTTCCATATTTGTACAGATAGCTGTGTAGATGTTTCCATGTTTATTCAGATGTTGGTGTAGATATTTCCATGATTACACAGATAGCGGTGTTGCTATTTCCATGTTAATACAGATGGCAGTGTATATATTTCCATGTTTTTACAGATAGTGTTGTAGATATTTCCATGTTTATACTGATAGCGGTGTAGATATTTCCATGTTTATACAAATTGCGGTGTAGGTATTTCCATGTTTATAGATATAGCGGTGTAGATATTTCTGTTTATATAGATGACTGTGTAGGTATTTCCAGGTTTATACAGATGGCGGTGTAGATATTTCCATGTTTATAAAGATAGCGGTGTAGATATTTCCATGTTTATACCGATAGCGGTGGAGATATTTCCATGTTTATGCAGAGAGCGGTGGAGATATTTCCATGTTTATACAGATGACTGTGTATTTCCATGTTTATACAGATGGCTTTGTAGATATTTCCATGTTTATACAGATAGCCATGTAGATAGTTCCATGTTTATACAGATAGCGGTGTAGGAATTTCCATGTTTATAGAGATAACGGTGTAGATATTTCCATGTTTATACACATGGCAGAGTAGATATTTCCACGTGTATACAGATGGCAGTGTAGGTATTTCCATGTTTATACAGATGAAGGTGTAGATATTTCCAAGTTTATACAGATAGCGGTGTAGATATTTCCATGTTTCTACAGATAGCGGTGTAGATATTTCCATGTTTATACAGATAGCTGTGTAGGTATTTCCATGTTAATAGAGATAGCGGTGTAGATATTTCCATGTTAATACAGATGGCAGTGTAGATATTTCCATGTGTATAGAGATGGCAGTGTAGAGATTTCCAGGTTTCTACAGATGGAGTTGTAGATATTTCCATGTTTATACCAATGACTGTGTATGTATTTTCATGTTTTTACAGATGGTGGTGTAGATATTTCCCTGTTTATACAGATAGCGGTGTGGCTATTTCCATGTTTTTACAGATAGCAATGTAGATATTTCAATGTTTATAGAGACGGCTGTGTAGATATTTCCATGTTTAAACAGATGGCAGTGTAGATATTTCCACGTTTATACAGATAGTGGTGTAGATATTTCCATGTTTACAGATGACTGTGTAGGTATTTCCATGTTTATACAGACGGCATTGTAGATATTTCCATGTTTATAGCGATAGCCATGTAGATATTTCCATGTTTATACAGATAGCGGAGTTGCCATTTCCATGTTTATAGTGATAGCGGTGTAGATATTTCCATATTTACACAGATAGTGGTGTAGGTATTTCCATGTTTATTCAGATAGCGGTGTAGATATTTCCACGTTTATACAGATAGCGGTGTAGATATTTCCCTGTTTATACAGATCGTGGTGTAGATATTTCCATGTTTATACATATAGCGGTGTATATATTTCCATGTTTATACAGATAGCAGTGTAGATATTTGCATGTTTACAGAGAAAGCGGTGTAGATATTTCCATCTTTGCACAGATTGCGGTGTAGATATTTCCATCTTTACTCAGATAGCGGTGTACATATTTCCATGTATACACAGATAGCTGTTTAGGTATTTCCATGTTTACCCAGATAGTGTTGTAGATATTTCCATGTTTATACAGATGACGGTGTAGTTATTTCCATCTTTCTACAAATGGCAGTGTAGATATTTCCATGTTTATAGAGATGGCTGTGTAGATATTTCCATGTTTATACAGATGGCAGTGTAGATATTTCCATGTTTACAGAGATAGCTGTGAAGATCTTTCCATGTTTACACAGATAGGGTTGTAGATATTTCCATCTTTATACAGGTAGCGGTGTAGATATTTCAATGTATATACAGAGAACGGTGTTGTTATTTCCATGTTGATACAGATAGCGGTGTAGATATTTCCATGTTTACACAGCTCGCGTTGTAGATATTTCCATCTTTATACACATGGCATTGTAGATATTTCCATGTTTATACAGATAGTGGTGTCAATATTTCCATGTTTATACAGATGGCGGTGTAGATAGTTCCATGTTTCTGGAGATGGCGGTGTAGATATTTTCATGTTTATAGACATGGCGGTATAGATATTTCCATGTTTATAGAGATTGTGGTGGAGATATTTCCATGTTTATAGAGAGAGCGGTGTTGGTATTTCCATGTTTATAGAGATAGCGGTGAAGAAATTTCCATGTTTATACAGATAGCTGTGTAAATATTTCCATGTGCATGCAGATGGAAGTGAAGATATTTCCATGTGTATAGAGACGGTGGTGTAGATATTTCCATGTTTACACAGATGAGTGTGTAGATATTTGCATGTTTATATAGATGGCGGTGTAGATATTTCCAAGTTTATAGAGATAACAGTGTAGTTATTTCCATGTGTATACAGATAGCGGTGTAGATATTTCCATGTTCATACAGGTAGCGGTGTTGGTATTTCCATGTTTATACACATAGCAGTGTAGATATTTCCATGTTTATACTGCTCGCGGTGTAGGTACTTCCATGTTTATACAGATGGCAGTGTAGATATTTCCATGTTTATACAGATAGTGGTGTTGATATTTCCATGTTTATACAGATGGCGGTGTAGATAGTTCCATGTTTCTGGAGATGGCGGTGTAGATATTTTCATGTTTATAGAGATTGCGGTGTAGATATTTCCATGTTTATAGAGATTGCGGTGTAGATATTTCCATGTTTATAGAGATAGCGGTGTAGGTATTTCCATGTTTATGGAAGTAGCGGTGTAGATATTTCCATGTTTATACAGATGGCTGTGTGGATATTTACATGTGTATACCGATGGCAGTGTAGATATTTCCATGTTTATAGTGATGGTGGTGTAGATATTTCCATGTTTATACAGATGACTGGGTAGATATTTGCATGTTTATACAGATGGTGGTGCAGATATTTCCATGTTTATAGAGATAACAGTGTAGATATTTCCATGTTTATAATGATAGCGATGTAGGTATTTCCATGTTTATAGAGATAGCGGTGTAGATATTTCCATATTTATACAGAAAGCGGTGTAGATATTTCCATGTTTATACAGATGGCGTTGTAGATATTTCCATGATTATACAGATGGTGGAGTAGTGATTTCCTTGATTATACACATAGTAGTGTAGATATTTCCATGTTTATACAGATAGCGGTGTAGATATTTCCATGTTTATGCAGATATCGGTGTTGGTATTTCCATGTTTATACAGATGGCGGTGTAGATATTTCCATGTTTCTACAGATGGCGGTGTAGATATTTCCTTGTTTATACAGATAGCGGTGTAGATATTTCCATGTTTATACAGATAGCGGTGTAGATATTTCCATGTTTTCAGAGATAGCGGTGTAGTTATTTCCCTCTTTGCACAGATTGCCGTGTAGATGTTTCCATTTTTACACAGATACCTGTGCAGATATTTCCAAGTTTACACAGATAGCTGTGTAGATATTTCCATGTTTACACAGATAGCGTTGTAGATATTTCCATGTTTATACAGATAGCAGTGTAGATATTTCCATGTTTATACAGATGGTGGTGTAGATATTTCCATGTTTATACAAATGACTGTGAAGTTATTTCCATCTTTATACATATGTCAGTGTAGATATTTTCATGTTCATAGAGATAACGATGTAGATATTTCCATGTTTATACAGATAGCGGTGTAGACATTTCCATGTTTAGAGAGACAGCGTTGTAGATCTTTCCATATTTATACAGATATCTGTGTAGATGTTTCCAGGTTTATACAGATAGCGGTGTAGATATTTCCATGTTTATACAGATAGCGGTGTAGATATTTCCATGTTTATAGAGATGGCGTTGTATTTCCATGTTTATAGAGATAGCGGTGTAGATAATTCCATGATTATACAACTCGCAGTGTAGATATTTCCATCTTTATACAGATGGCAGTGAAGATTTTTCCATGTTTATACAGATAGTGGTGTAGATATTTCCATATTTATACAGATGGCGGTGTAGATACAGCCATGTTTCTGAAGATGGCGGTGTAGATATTTTCATGTTTATAGAGAAGGCGGTGTAGATAATTCCATGTTTATAGAGATTGCGATGTAGATATTTCCATGTTTACAGAGAAAGCGGTGTTGGTATTTCCAGGTTTATAGAGATAGCGATGTAGATATTTACATATTTGTACAGATAGCGGTGTAGGTATTTCCATGTTTATACAGATGGCGGTGTAGATATTTCCATGTTTCTACAGATGGCGGTGTAGATATTTCCTTGTTTATACAGATAGCGGTGTAGATATTTCCATGTTTATACAGATAGCGGTGTAGATATTTCCATGTTTTCAGAGATAGCGGTGTAGTTATTTCCCTCTTTGCACAGATTGCCGTGTAGATGTTTCCATTTTTACACAGATACCTGTGCAGATATTTCCAAGTTTACACAGATAGCTGTGTAGATATTTCCATGTTTACACAGATAGCGTTGTAGATATTTCCATGTTTATACAGATAGCAGTGTAGATATTTCCATGTTTATACAGATTGCGGTGTAGATATTTCCATGTTTATGCAGATAGCGGTGGAGATATTTCCCTGTTTATACAGATAGCGATGTAGATATTTCCATGTTTAGACAGACAGCGGTGTAGATATTTCCATGTTTATAGAGATAGCAGTTTAGATATTTTCATATTTATACAGATCGTGGTGTAGATATTTCCATCTTTCCACAAATGGCAGTTTAGATATTTCCATGTTTATACAGATGACAGTGTAGATATTTCCATGTTTATACAGACCGCGGTGTAGATATTTCCAAGTTTATACAGATAGCAGTGCAGATATTTCCATGTGTGTACAGATGGCGCTGTTGATATTTCCATCTATACACAGATGACCGTGTAGATATTTCCATGTTTATACTGATGGCGGCACAGATATATCTATGGATATGTAGATGGTGGTGTAGATATTTCCATGTATATACAGATAGCGCTGTACTTATTTCCATGTTTATATAGAGAGCGGTGTATATATTTCCATGGATGTACACATGGCTGTGTAGATATTTCCATGTTTAAACAGATGGCGGTGTAGATATTTCCATGTTTGTAGAGATAGCAGTGGAGATATTTGATGTTTTTATAGATAGCGTTGTAGTTCTTTCCATGTTTATATAGATAGCAGTGTAGATATTTCCATGTATATACACATGGCTGTGTAGATATTTCCATGTTTATACAGATGGCGGTGTAGATATTTCCATGTTTGTAAAGATAGGTGTAGATATTTCCATGTTTATACAGATAACTTTGTAAATATTTCCATGTTTATACAGATGGCGGTGTAGATATTTCGATATTTATAGAGATAGCAGTGGAGATATTTCCATGTTTTTACAGATGGCAGTGTAGATATTTCAATGTTTATAGAGATGGCGCTGTAGATATTTCCATGTTTATACAGATAACGGTGGAGATATTTCCATGTTTATAGAGAGAGCAGTGGAGATATTTCCATGTTTATACACATAGCGGTGTACATATTTCCATGTTTATAGAGACAGCGGTACAGATATTTCTATGTTTATACAGATGCCTATGCAGATATTTCCATATTTATACAGGGGGCTTTGTAGATATTTCTATGTTTATACAGATGGCAGTGTAGATATTTCCAAGTTCCTACACATGACTGTGTAGTTATTTCCATGTTTATACAGATGGCTTTGTAGATATTTCCATGTTTATAGAGATAGCGGTGCAGATATTTCCATGTATATACAGATAGCGGTGTATATATTTCCATGTTTATACCGCTCGTGGTGTAGATATTTCCATGTTTATACAGACCGCAGTGTAGATATTTCCATGTTTATACAGATAGCGGTGCAGATATTTCCATGTTTGTACAGATGGTGGTGTTGATATTTCCATCTATACAAAGATGACCATGTAGATATTTCCATGTTTATACCGATGGCGGCGCAGATATTTCCATGGATATGTAGATGGCGGTGTAGATATTTCCATGTTCATACAGATAGCGGTGTAGTTATTTCCATGTTTATATACATAGCGGTGTAGATATTTCCATGTATGTACACATGTCTGTGTTGATATTTCCATGTTTATACAGATGGCGGTGTAGATATTTCCATGTTTATACAGATAACTTTGTAAGTATTTCCATGTTTATGCAGATGGCGGTGTAGATATTTCAATGTTTATATAGATAGCAGTGGAGATATTTCCATGTTTATACAGATAGCAGTGTTGATATTTCAATGTTTATACTGATCATGGTGTAGATATTTCGATGTTTATAGAGATGGCGGTGTAGATATTTCCATGTTCATAGAGATAGCGCTGTTGATTTTTCCATGTTTATAGAGATATCGGTGTGGATATTTCCATGTTTATACAGATAGCGGTGTGGATATTTCCGTGTTTATAGAGATGGTGGTGTAGATATTTCCATGTTTATACAGATCACAGTGTAGATATTTCCTTGTTTATACAAATCGCTGTGTAGTTATTTCCATGTTTATACAGATTGCGCTGCAGATATTTCCATGTATATGCAGATGGCTGTGTAGATATTTCCATGTTTATACAGATGGCTGTGTAGATATTTCCATGTTTTTACAGATGACTTTGTAGGTATTTCCATGTTTATACAGATGGCGGTGTAGATATTTCCATGTTTATGGAGATAGCTGTGTAGATATTTCAATGTTTATTCAGATCGCGGTGTAGATATTTCCATGTTTATACAGATCGCGGTGTAGATATTTCCAAGTTTATACAGATAGCGGTGTAGATATTTCCATGTTTTTACAGATATCGGTGTAGATATTTCCATGTTTACACAGATTGCGGTGTAGTTATTTCCATCTTTCTACAGATGGCATTTTAGATATATCCATGTTTATACAGATGGCGGTGTAGATATTTCCATGTTTATATAGATGACGGTGTAGATATTACCATGTTTATACAGATAGCGGTGTAGATATTTCAATGTTTATACTGATCGTGGTGTAGATATTTCCATGTTTATAGAGATGGCGGTGTAGATATTTCCATGTTCATAGAGACAGCGGTGTTGATTTTTCCATGTTTATAGAGATAGCGGTGTGGATATTTCTATGTTTATACAGATAGGGGTGTAGATATTTCCATGTTTATGGAGATGGCAGTGTAGATATTTCCATGTTTATACAGATCACGGTGTAGATATTTCCTTGTTTATACAAATAGCGGTGTAGTTATTTCCATGTTTATACGGATAGCGGTGTAGATATTTCCATGTATATACAGATGGTTGTGAAGGTATTTCCATGTTTATACAGATGGCTGTGTAGATATTTCCATGTTTATACAGATGAGTTTGTAGGTATTTCCATGTTTATACAGATGGCCTTGTAGATATGTACATGTTTATGGAGATAGCTCTGTAGATATTTCCATGTTTATACAGATAGTGGAGTAGATATTTCCATGTTTATAAAGATCGCGGTGTAGATATTTCCATGTTTATACAGATCGCGGTGTATATATGTCCTTCTTTATACAGATAGCGGTGTAGATATTTCCATGTTTTTACATATATCGGTGTAGATATTTCCATGTTTACACAGATTGCGGCGTAGATATTTCCATCTTTCTAGAGAGGGCATTGTAGATATTTCCTTGTTTATACAGATAGTGGTGTAGATATTTCCATGTTTATACAGACCGCGGTGTAGATATTTCCAAGTTTATAGAGATAGCGGTGTAGATATTTCCATATTTATACAGATAACGGTGTAGAAGTTTCCATATTTATACAGATAGCGGTGTAAATATTTCCATGTTTATACAGATCACGGTTTAGATATTTCCATGTTTATAGAGATAGCGGTGTAGATATTTCCATGTTTATACAGATAGCAATGTAGATATTTCCATGTTTATACAGACCGCGGTGTAGATATTTCCTTGTTTATACAGATAGTGGTGCAGATATTTCCATGTTTGTACAGATGGCGGTGTTGATATTTCCATGTATACACAGATGACCGTGTAGATATTTCCATGTTTAAACAGATGGCGGCGCAGATATTTCCATGTATATGTAGATGGCGGTGTAGATATTTCCATGTTTATAGAGATAGCGGTGTAGATATTTCCATGTTTATACAGATCACGGTGTAGATATTTGCTTGTTTATAGAAATAGCGGTGAAGTTATTTCCATGTTTATACAGATAGCGGTGTGGATATTTCCATGTATATACAGATGGCTGTGTAGATATTTCCATGTTTATACAGATAGCTGTGTAGATATTTCCATGATTATATAGATGACTTTGTAGGTGTTTCCATGTTTATACAGATGGCGGTGTAGATATTTCCATGTTTATAGAGATAGCTGTGTAGATATTTCCATGTTTATACAGATCGCGGTGTAGATATTTCCAGGTTTATACAGATCGTGGTGTAGATATTTCCATGTTTATACAGATCGCGGTGTAGATATTTCCATGTTTATACAGACCGCGGTGTAGATATTTCCATGTTTATACAGATAGCGATGCAGATATTTCCATGTTTGTACAGATGGCGGTGTTGATATTTCCATCTATACACAGATGACCGTGTAGATATTTCCATGTTTATACAGATGGCGGCGCAGATATTTCCGTGGATATGTAGATGGCGGTGTAGATATTTCCATGTTTATACAGATAGCGGTGTAGTTATTTCCATGTTTATATAGATAGCGGTGTACATATTTCCATGTATATACACATGACTGTGTAGTTATTTCCATGTTTATACAGATGGCGGTGTACAGATTTCCATGTTTATACAGATAGCAGTGTAGATATTTCCATGTTTTTACAGATATCGGTGTAGATATTTCCCTGTTTACACAGATTGCGGTGTAGATATTTCCATCTTTCTACAGATGGCATTGTAGATATTTCCATGTTTATACAGATGGCGGTGTAGATATTACCATGTTTATATAGATGTTGGTGTAGATATTACCATGTTTATACAGATAGCGGTGTAGATATTTCCATGTTTATACAGATCGTGGTGAAGATATTTCCATGTTTATACAGATCGCGGTGTAGATATTTCCATGTTTATACAGATCGCGGTGTAGATATTTCCATGTTTATACAGATAACGGTGTAGATATTTCCATGTTTATAGAGATTACGGTGTAGATATTTCCATGTTTATAGAGATAGCGGTGTAGGTATTTCCATGTTTATTGACATAGCGGTGTAGATATTTCCATGTTTATATAGATGGCGTTGTAGATATTTCCATGTTTATACCGATAGCGGTGTTGGTATTTCCACGTTTATACAGATAGCGATGTAGATATTTCCATGATTATACAGCTCGCGGTGCAGATATTTATTTCTTTATACAGATGGCATTGTAGATATTTCTTTATTCACACAGATGGCGGTGTAGATGTTTCCATGTTTATACAGATGGCGGAGTAGTTAGTTACAAGTTTATGGAGATGGCAGTGTAGATATTTTCATGTTCACAGAGATGGCGGTGTAGACATTTCCATGTTTATAGAGATAGCAGTGTAGATATTTACATGTTTATACAGGTGGCTGTGTAGATATTTCCATGTGTATACAGATGGCATTGTAGGTATTTCCATGTTTATACAGATGACTGTATAGGTATTTCCATGTTTTTACAGATGGCAGTGCAGATATTTCCATGTATGTAGAGATAGCGGTGTAGATATTTCCATGTTTGTACAGATGGCGGTGTTGATATTTCCATCTATACACAGATGGCCGTGTAGATATTTCCATGTTTATACAGATGGCGACGTAGATGTTTCCATGGACATGCAGATGGCGGTGTAGATATTTCCATGTTTATACAGATAGCCGTGTAGATATTTCCATGTATATACAGACCGCGGTGTACATATTTCCATGTTTATACACATAGCGATGCAGATATTTCCATCTTTGTACAGATGGCGGTGTTGATATTTCCATCTATACACAGATGACCGTGTAGATATTTCCATGTTTATACAGATGGCGGTGTAGATATTTCCATGTCTATACAGATAGCGGTGTAGATATTTCCATGTTTATACAGATAGCGGTGTAGATATTTGCATGTTTACACAGATGGTGGTGTAGATATTTCCGAGTTTATACACATGGTGGAGTAGATACTTCCATCTTTATGGAGATGCCAGTGTAAATATTTTCATGCTTATAGAGATGGCGGTGTAGATATTTCCATATTTATAGAGATAGCGGTGTACATATTTCCATCTTTCTACAGATGGCAGTGTAGATATTTCCAGGTTTATACAGATGGCCGTGTAGATATTTCCATATTTATACAGATGTCTGTGTAGATATTTCCATGTGTATACAGATGGTATTGTAGGTATTTCCATGTTTATACAGATGGTGGTGTAGATATTTCCATGTTTATTCAGATGACTGTGTAGATATTTCCATGTTTTTACAGATGGCAGTGTAGGTATTTCAATATATATAGAGATGGCCCTGTAGATATTTCCTTGTTTAAACAGATAACGGTGGAGATATTTCCATGTTTATACAGACAGCAGTGGAGATATTTCCATGTTTATACACACAGCGGTGTACGTATTTCCATGTTTATAGAGACAGCGGTGTAGGTATTTAAATGTTTATACAGATAGCGGTGCAGATATTTCCATGTTTACACAGATGCCTATGCAGATATTTCCATATTTATACAGAGGGCTGTGTAGATATTTCTATGTTTATACAGATGGCAGTGTAGATATTTCCATGTTCCTACACATGACTGTGTAGGTATTTCCATGTTTATACAGATGGCTTTGTAGATATTTCCATGTTTATAGAGATAGCAGTGCAGATATTTCCATGTTTATACAGATAGCGGTGTATATATTTCCATGTTTATACATACCATGGTGTAGATATTTCCATGTTTACACAGATACCGGTGTAGATATTTCCATGTTTATACAGACCGCAGTGTAGATATTTCCATGTTTATAGAGATAGCAATGTAGATACTTCCATGTTTATACAGATGGCGGTGTTGATGTTTCCATCTATACACAGATTGCCGTGTAGGTATTTCCATGTGTATACAGATGGCATTGTAGATATTTCCATGTTTATACAGATGGTGGTGTAGATATTTCCATGTTTACACAGATGACTGTATAGGTATTTCCATCTTTATACAGATGGCGGCGTAGATATTTCCATGTTTATGGAGATAGCCGTGTAGATATTTCCATATTTATACAGATAACGGTGTAGATATTTCCATGTTTATACAATTAGCCGTGTAAATATTTCCATGTTTATACAGATCACGGTGTAGATATTTTCATGTTTATAGAGATAGCGGTGTAGATATTTCCATGTTTATGCAGACAGCAGTGGAGATATTTCCAGGTTTATACACATAGCGGTGTACGTATTTCCATGTTTATAGAGACAGCGGTGTAGGTATTTAAATGTTTATACAGATAGCGGTGCAGATATTTCCATGTTTACACAGATGCCTATGCAGATATTTCCATATTTATACAGAGGGCTGTGTAGATATTTCTATGTTTATACAGATGGCAGTGTAGATATTTCCATGTTCCTACACATGACTGTGTAGGTATTTCCATGTTTATACAGATGGCTTTGTAGATATTTCCATGTTTATAGAGATAGCAGTGCAGATATTTCCATGTTTATACAGATAGCGGTGTATATATTTCCATGTTTATACAGATCGTGGTGTAGATATTTCCATGTTTATACAGATACCGGTGTAGATATTTCCATGTTTATACAGACCGCAGTGTAGATATTTCCATGTTTATAGAGACAGCAATGTAGATATTTCCATGTTTATACTGATGGCGGTGTTGATGTTTCCATCTATACACAGATTACCGTTTAGGTATTTCCATGTGTATACAGATGGCATTGTAGATATTTCCATGTTTATACAGATGGTGGTGTAGATATTTCCATGTTTACACAGATGACTGTATAGGTATTTCCGTGTTTATACAGATGGTGGTGTAGATATTTCCTTGTTTATAGAGATAGCAGTGGAGATATTTCCATGTTTATACAGATAGCGGTGTAGATATTTCTATGTTTATACTGATCGCGGTGTAGATATTTCCATGTTTATAGAGATGGCGGTGTAGATATTTCCATGTTCATAGAGATAGCGTTGTGGATTTTTCCATGTTTACAGAGATAGCTGTGTGGATATTTCCATGTTTATACTGATAGGGTTGTAGATATTTCCATGTTTATAGAGATGGCGGTGTAGATATTTCCATGTTTATATAGATCAAGTTGTAGATATTTCCATGTTTATAGAGATGGCGGTGTAGATATTTCCATGTTTATATAGATCACGTTGTAGATATTTCCATGTTTATACAGATCGCGGTGTAGATATTTCCATGTTTATACAGATCATGGTGTAGTTATTTCCAAGTTTATACAGATTGCGGTGTTGATATTACCATGTTTATAGGGAAAGCGGTGCAAATATTTCCACATTTATACAGATAGCGGTGTAGTTATTAGCATGTTTATACAGATAGCGGTGTAGACATTTCCATGTATAAACAGGTGTCTGTGTATATATTTCCATGTTTAAACAGATGGCGGTGTAGATATTTCCTTGTTTATTCAAATAGAGGTGTAGTTATTTCTATGTTTCTCCAGATAGCGGTGTAGATATTTCCATGTATATACAGATGGCTGTGTAGATTTTTCCATGTTTATACAGATGACTTTGTAGGTATTTCCATGTTTATAAAGATGGGGGTGTAGATATTTTCATGTTTATAGAGATAGCTGTGTAGATAGTTCCATGTTTATTCAGATAGCGGTGTAGATATTTCCATGTTTATACAGATCGCGGTGTAGATATTTCCATGTTTATACAGATAGCGGTGAAGGTATTTCCATGTTTATACAGATCGCAGTGTAGATATTTCCATGTTTATACAGATAGCGGTGTAGATATTTCCATGTTTATACAGATAGCGCTGTAGATATTTCCAAGTTTATTCAGATGGCGGTGTAGATATTTCCATGTTTATAGAGATGGCGGTGTAGATATTTCCATGTTTATAGAGATAGCGGTGTAGATATATCCATGTTCATAGAGATAGCAGTGAGGATATTTCCATGTTTATACAAATGGCGGTGTAGATATTTCCATGTTTATATAGATGGTGGTGTAGATATTACCATGTTTATACAGATAGCGGTGTAGATATTTCCATGTTTATACAGATCTTGGTGGAGATATTTCCATGTTTATACAGATCGCGGTGTAGGTTTTTCCATGTTTATACAGATCGAGGTGTAGATATTTCCATGTTTATACAGATAGCGGTGTAGATATTTCCATGTTTATACAGATAGCGGTGTAGATATTTCCATGTTTATAGAGATAGCGGTGTCGGTATTTCCATGTTTATAGACATAGCGGTGTAGATATTTCCATGTTTATATAGATGGCGTTGTAGATATTTCCATGTTTATACCGATAGAGGTGTTGGTATTTCCACGTTTATACAGATAGCGATGTAGATATTTCCATGTTTATACAGCTCGCGGTGCAGATAATTATATCTTTATACAGATGGCATTGTAGATATTTCCTTATTCACACAGATGGCGGTGCAGATGTTTCCATGTTTAAATAGATGGCGGAGTAGTTAGTTCCATGTTTATGGAGATGGCAGTGTAGATATTTTCATGTTTATAGAGATGGTGGTGTAGATATTTCCATGTTTATAGAGATAGCAGTGTAGATATTTACATGTTTATACAGATGGCTGTGTAGATATTTCCATGTGTATACAGATGGCATTGTAGATATTTCCATGTTTATACAGATGACTGTATAGGTATTTCCATGTTTTTACAGATGGCAGTGCAGATATTTCCATGTGTAAAGAGATAGCGATGTAGATATTTCCATGTTTGTACAGATGGCGGTGTTGATATTTCCATCTACACACAGATGGCCGTGTAGATATTTCCATGTTTATACAGATGGCGGCGTAGATATTTCCATGAACATGCAGATGGCGGTGTAGATATTTCCATGTTTATACAGATTGCGGTGTTGATATTACCATGTTTATAGGGAGAGCGGTGCAAATATTTCCACATTTATACACATAGCGGTGTAGTTATTAGCATGTTTATACAGATAGCGGTGTAGACATTTCCATGTATAAACAGATGTCTGTGTATATATTTCCATGTTTAAACAGATGGCAGTGTAGATATTTCCTTGTTTATTCAAATAGAGGTGTTGTTATTTCTATGTTTCTCCAGATAGCGATGTAGATATTTCCATGTATATACAGATGGCTGTGTAGATTTTTCCATGTTTATACAGATGACTTTGTAGGTATTTCCATGTTTATAAAGATGGGGGTGTAGATATTTTCATGTTTATAGAGATAGCTGTGTAGATATTTCCATGTTTATACAGATAGCGGTGTAGATATTTCCATGTTTATACAGATCACGGTGTAGATATTTCCATGTTTATACAGATAGCGGTGAAGGTATTTCCATGTTTATACAGATCGCAGTGTAGATATTTCCATGTTTATACAGATAGCGGTGTAGATATTTCCATGTTTATACAGATAGCGCTGTAGATATTTCCAAGTTTATTCAGATGGCGGTGTAGATATTTCCATGTTTATAGAGATGGCGGTGTAGATATTTCCATGTTTATAGAGATAGCGGTGTAGATATATCCATGTTCATAGAGATAGCAGTGAGGATATTTCCATGTTTATACAAATGGCGGTGTAGATATTTCCATGTTTATATAGATGGTGGTGTAGATATTACCATGTTTATACAGATAGCGGTGTAGATATTTCCATGTTTATACAGATCTTGGTGGAGATATTTCCATGTTTATACAGATCGCGGTGTAGGTTTTTCCATGTTTATACAGATCGAGGTGTAGATATTTCCATGTTTATACAGATAGCGGTGTAGATATTTCCATGTTTATACAGATAGCGGTGTAGATATTTCCATGTTTATAGAGATAGCGGTGTAGGTATTTCCATGTTTATAGACATAGCGGTGTAGATATTTCCATGTTTATATAGATGGCGTTGTAGATATTTCCATGTTTATACGGATAGAGGTGTTGGTATTTCCACGTTTATACAGATAGCGATGTAGATATTTCCATGATTATACAGCTCACGGTGCAGATAATTATATCTTTATACAGATGGCATTGTAGATATTTCCTTATTCACACACATGGCGGTGCAGATGTTTCCATGTTTAAATAGATGGCGGAGTAGTTAGTTCCATGTTTATGGAGATGGCAGTGTAGATATTTTCATGTTTATAGAGATGGTGGTGTAGATATTTCCATGTTTATAGAGATAGCAGTGTAGATATTTACATGTTTATACAGATGGCTGTGTAGATATTTCCATGTGTATACAGATGGCATTGTAGATATTTCCATGTTTATACAGATGACTGTATAGGTATTTCCATGTTTTTACAGATGGCAGTGCAGATATTTCCATGTGTAAAGAGATAGCGATGTAGATATTTCCATGTTTGTACAGATGGCGGTGTTGATATTTCCATCTACACACAGATGGCCGTGTAGATATTTCCATGTTTATACAGATGGCGGCGTAGATATTTCCATGAACATGCAGATGGCGGTGTAGATATTTCCATGTTTATACAGATTGCAGTGTTGATATTACCATGTTTATAGGGATAGCGGTGCAAATATTTCCACATTTATACAGATAGCGGTGTAGTTATTAGCATGTTTATACAGATAGCGGTGTAGATGTTTCCATGTATAAACAGATGTCTGTGTATATATTTCCATGTTTAAACAGATGGTGGTGTAGATATTTCCTTGTTTATTCAAATAGCGGTGTAGTTATTTCCATGTTTCTACAGATAGCGGTGTAGATATTTCCATGTATATACAGATGGCTGTGTAGATATTTCCATGTTTATACACATGACTTTGTAGGTATTTCCATGTTTATACAGATGGCGGTGTAGATATTTCCATGTATATACAGATGGCTGTGTAGATATTTCCATGTTTATACACATGACTTTGTAGGTAGTTCCATGTTTATACAGATAGCGGTGTAGATATTTCCATGTTTATACAGATAACGGTGTAGATATTTCCATGTTTATACATATAGCGGTGAAGATATTTCCATGTTTATACAGATCGCAGTGTAGATATTTAAATGTTTATACAGATAGCGGTGTAGATATTTCCATGTTTATACAGATAGCGCTGTAGATATTTCCATGTTTATACAGATAGCGCTGTAGATATTTCCATATTTATACAGATGGCGGTGTAGATATTTCCATGTTTATATAGATGGTGGTGTAGATATTATCATGTTTATACAGATAGCGGTGTAGATATTTCCATGTTTATACAGATCGTGGTGAAGATATTTCCATGTTTATACAGATCGCGGTGTAGATATTTTCATGTTTATACAGATAGCGGTGTATATATTTCCATGTTTATACAGATAGCGGTGTACATATTTCCATGTTTATACAGATACCGGTGTAGATATTTCCATGTTTATACAGACCGCAGTGTAGATATTTCCATGTTTATAGAGATAGCAATGTAGATATTTCCCTGATTATACAGATGGCGGTGTTGATGTTTCCATCTATACACAGATTGCCGTGTAGGTATTTCCATGTGTATACAGATGGCATTGTAGATATTTCCATGTTTATACAGATGGTGGTGTAGATATTTCCATGTTTACGCAGATGACTGTATAGGTATTTCCATGTTTATACAGATGGCGGTGTCGATATTTCCATGTTTATAGAGATAGCGGTGTAGATATTTCCATATTTATACACATAACGGTGTAGATATTTCCATGTTTATACAGATAGCTCTGTAAATATTTCCATGTTTATACAGTTCGCGGTGTAGATATTTTCATGTTTATAGAGATAGCGGTGTAGATATTTCCATGTTTATACAAATAGCGTTGTAGATATTTCCATGTTTATACAGACCGCAGTGAAAATATTTCCACGTTTATACAGATAGCGTTGCAGCTATTTCCATGTTTGTACAGATGGCGGTGTTGATATTTCCATCTATATACAGACGACCGTGTAGTTATTTCCATGTTTATACAGATGGCGGCGAAGGTATTTCTATGGATATGTAGATGGCGCTGTAAATATTTCCATGTTTATACAGATAGCTGTGTAGTTATTTCCATGTTTATATAGATAGCGGTGTAGATATTTCCATGTATATACACATGTCTGTGTAGATATTTCCATGTTTATACAGATGGCGGTGTAGATATTTCCATGTTTATACAGATAACTTTGTAAGTATTTCCATGTTTATACAGATGGCGGTGTAGATATTTCGATGTTTATAGAGATAGTGGTGTAGGTGTTTCCATGTTTATAGACATAGTGGTGTAGATATTTCCATGTTTATATAGATGGCGTTGTAGATATTTCCATGTTTATACCGATAGAGGTATCGGTATTTCCACTTTTATACAGATAGCGATGTAGATATTTCCATGTTTATACAGCTCGCGGTGCAGATATTTATATCTTTATACAGATGGCATTGTAGATATTTCCTTATTCACACAGATGTCGGTGTAGATGTTTCCATGTTTAAATAGATGGCGGAGTAGTTAGTTCCATGTTTATGGAGATGGCAGTGTAGGTATTTTCATGTTTATAGAGATGGTGGTGTAGATATTTCCATGTTTATAGAGATAGCAGTGTAGATATTTACATGTTTATACAGATGGCTGTGTAGATATTTGCATGTGTGTACAGATGGCATTGTAGATATTTCCATGTTTATACAGATGACTGTATAGGTATTTCCATGTTTTTACAGATGGCAGTGCAGATATTTCCATGTGTAAAGAGATAGCGATGTAGATATTTCCATGTTTGCACAGATGGCGGTGTTGATATTTCCATCTATACACTGATGGCCGTGTAGATATTTCCATGTTTATACAGATGGCGGCGTAGATATTTCCATGAACATGCAGATGGCGGTGTAGATATTTCCATGTTTCTACAGATTGCGGTGTTGATATTACCATGTTTATAGGGATAGCGGTGCAAACATTTCCACATTTATACAGATAGCGGTGTAGTTATTAGCATGTTTATACAGATAGCGGTGTAGATATTTCCATGTATAAACAGATGTCTGTGTATATATTTCCATGTTTAAACAGATGGCGGTGTAGATATTTCCTTGTTTATTCAAATAGCGGTGTAGTTATTTCCATGTTTCTACAGATAGCGGTGTAGATATTTCCATGTATATACAGATGGCTGTGTAGATATTTCCATGTTTATACAGATGACTTTGTAGGTATTTCCATGTTTATACAGATGGCGGTGTAGATATTTCCATGTTTATAGAGATAGCTGTTTAGATATTTCCATGTTTATACCGATAGCGGTGTAGATATTTCCATGTTTATACAGATAACGGTGTAGATATTTCCATATTTATACAGATAGCGCGTGAAGATATTTCCATGTTTATACAGATCGCAGTGTAGATATTTAAATGTTTATACAGATAGCGGTGTAGATATTTCCATGTTTATACAGATAGCGCTGTAGATATTTCCATGTTTATACAGATAGCGCTGTAGATATTTCCATGTTTATACAGATGGCGGTGTAGATATTTCCATGTTTATAGAGATGGCGGTGTAGATATTTCCATGTTTATACCGATAGAGGTGTTGGTATTTCCACGTTTATACAGATAGCGATGTAGATATTTCCATGTTTATACAGCTCGCGGTGCAGATATTTATATCTTTATACAGGTGGCATTGTAGATATTTCCTTATTCACATAGATGGCGGTGTAGATGTTTCCATGTTTAAATAGATGGCGGAGTAGTTAGTTCCATGTTTATGGAGATGGCAGTGTAGATATTTTCATGTTTATGGAGATGGTGGTGTAGATATTTCCATGTTTATAGAGATAGCAGTGTAGATATTTACATGTTTATACAGATGGCTGTGTAGATATTTCCATGTGTATACAGATGGCATTGTAGAAATTTCCATGTTTATACAGATGACTGTATAGGTATTTCCATGTTTTTACAGATGGCAGTGCAGATATTTCCATGTGTAAAGAGATAGCGATGTAGATATTTCCATGTTTGTACAGATGGCGGTGTTGATATTTCCATCTATACACAGATGGCCGTGTAGATATTTCCATGTTTATACACATGGCGGCGTAGATATTTCCATGAACATGCAGATGGCGGTGTAGATATTTCCATGTTTATACAGATTGCGGTGTTGATATTACCATGTTTATAGGGAGAGCGGTGCAAATATTTCCTCATTTATACACATAGCGGTGTAGTTACTAGCATGTTTATACAGATAGCGGTGTAGATATTTCCATGTATAAACAGATGTCTGTGTATATATTTCCAAGTTTAAACAGATGGCGGTGTAGATATTTCCTTGTTTATTCAAATAGCGCTGTAGTTATTTCCATGTTTCTACAGATAGCGGTGTAGATATTTCCATGTGTATACAGATGGCTGTGTAGATATTAACATGTTTATACAGATGACTTTGTAGGTATTTCCATGTTTATACAGATGGCGGTGTAGATATTTCCATGTT
Source organism: Pan troglodytes (assembly GCF_028858775.2). Lineage (NCBI taxonomy): Eukaryota > Metazoa > Chordata > Mammalia > Primates > Hominidae > Pan > Pan troglodytes. Next base: position 50,932,440 of record NC_072420.2, read on the forward strand.
TATAGAGATAGCTGTGTAGATATTTCCATGTTTATACAGATAGCGGTGTAGATATTTCCATGTTTATACAGATAACGGTGTAGTTATTTCCATGTTTATACAGATAGCGGTGAAGATATTTCCATGTTTATACAGATCGCAGTGTAGATATTTAAATGTTTATACAGATAGCGGTGTAGATATTTCCATGTTTATACAGATAGCGCTGTAGCTATTTCCATGTTTATACAGATAGCGCTGTAGTTATTTCCATGTTTATACAGATGGCGGTGTAGATATTTCCATGTTTATTGAGATGGCGTTGTAGATATTTCCATGTTTATAGAGATACCTGTGTAGATATATCCATGTTCATAGAGATAGCAGTGAGGATATTTCCATGTTTATACAAATGGCGGTGTAGATATTTCCATGTTTATACCGATAGAGGTGTTGGTATTTCCACGTTTATACAGATAGCGATGTAGATATTTCCATGTTTATACAGCTCACGGTGCAGATATTTATATCTTTATACAGGTGGCATTTTAGATATTTCCTTATTCACACAGATGGCGGTGTAGATGTTTCCATGTTTAAATAGATGGCGTAGTAGTTAGTTCCATGTTTATGGAGATGGCAGAGTAGATATTTTCATGTTTATGGAGATGGTGTTGTAGATATTTCCATGTTTATAGAGATAGCAGTGTAGATATTTACATGTTTATACAGATGGCTGTGTAGATATTTCCATGTGTATACAGATGGCATTGTAGATATTTCCATGTTTATACAGATGACTGTATAGGTATTTCCATGTTTTTACAGATGGCAGTGCAGATATTTCCATGTGTAAAGAGATAGCGATGTAGATATTTCCATGTTTGTACAGATGGCCGTGTTGATATTTCCATCTATACACTGATGGCCGTGTAGATATTTCCATGTTTATACAGATGGCGGCGTAGATATTTCCATGAACATGCAGATGGCGGTGTAGATATTTCCATGTTTATACAGATTGCGGTGTTGATATTACCATGTTTATAGGGATAGCGGTGCAAATATTTCCACATTTATACAGATAGCGGTGTAGTTATTAGCATGTTTATACAGATAGCGGTGTAGATATTTCCATGTATAAACAGATGTCTGTGTATATATTTCCATGTTTAAACAGATGGCGGTGTAGATATTTCCTTGTTTATTCAAATAGCGGTGTAGTTATTTCCATGTTTCTACAGATAGCGGTGTAGATATTTCCATGTATATACAGATGGCTGTGTAGATATTTCCATGTTTATACAGATGACTTTGTAGGTATTTCCATGTTAATACAGATGGCGGTGTAGATATTTCCATGTTTATAGAGATAGCTGTGTAGATATTTCCATGTTTATACAGATAGCGGTGTAGATATTTCCATGTTTATACAGATAACGGTGTAGATATTTCCATATTTATACAGATAGCGGTGAAGATATTTCCATGTTTATACAGATCGCAGTGTAGATATTTAAATATTTATACAGATAGCGGTGTAGATATTTCCATGTTTATACAGATAGCGCTGTAGATATTTCCATGTTTATACAGATAGCGCTGAAGATATTTCCATGTTTATACAGATGGCGGCGTAGATATCTCCATGTTTATAGAGATGGCGGTGTAGATATTTCCATGTTTATAGAGATAGCGGTGTAGATATATCCATGTTCATAGAGATAGCAGTGAGGATATTTCCATGTTTATACAAATGGCAGTGTAGATATTTCCATGTTTATATAGATGGTGGTGTAGATATTACCATGTTTATACAGATAGCGGTGTAGATATTTCCATGTTTATACAGATCGTGGTGAAGATATTTCCATGTTTATACAGATCGCGGTATAGATTTTTCCATGGTTATACAGATCGCGGTGTAGATATTTCCATGTTTATACAGATAGCGGTGTGGATATTTCCATGTTTATACAGATAGCGGTGTAGATATTTCCATGTTTATAGAGATAGCGGTGTAGGTATTTCCATGTTTATAGACATAGCGGTGTAGATATTTCCATGTTTATATAAATGGCGTTGTAGATATTTCCATGTTTATACCGATAGAGGTGTTGATATTTCCACGTTTATACAGATAGCGATGTAGATATTTCCATGTTTATACAGCTCGCGGTGCAGATATTTATATCTTTATACAGGTGGCATTGTAGATATTTCCTTATTCACACAGATGGCGGTGTAGATTTTTCCATGTTTAAATAGATGGCGGAGTAGTTAGTTCCATGTTTATGGAGATGGCAGTGTAGATATTTTCATGTTTATGGAGATGGTGGTGTAGATATTTCCATGTTTATAGAGATAGCAGTGTAGATATTTACATGTTTATACAGATGGCTCTGTAGATATTTCCATGTGTATACAGATGGCATTGTAGATATTTCCATGTTTATACAGATGACTGTATGGGTATTTCCATGTTTTTACAGATGGCAGTGCAGATATTTCCATGTGTAAAGAGATAGCGATGTAGATATTTCCATGTTTGTAGGGATGGCAGTGTTGATATTTCCAACTATACACTGATGGCCGTGTAGATATTTCCATGTTTATACAGATGGCGGCGTAGATATTTCCATGAACATGCAGATGGCGGTGTAGATATTTCCATGTTTATACAGATAGCGGTGTAGATATTTCCATGTTTATACAGATAACGGTGTAGATATTTCCATGTTTACACAGATGGTGGTGTAGATATTTCCGTGTTTATACACATGGCGGAGTAGATACTTCCATCTTTATGGAGGTGGCAGTGTAGATATTTTCATGTTTATAGAGATGGCGGTGTAGATATTTCCATGTTCATAGAGATAGCATTGTTGATTTTTCCATGTTTACAGAGATAGCAGTGTGGATATATCCATGTTTATACAGATAGGGTTGTAGATATTTCCATGTTTATAGAGATGGCGTTGTAGATATTTCCATGTTTATATAGATCACGTTGTAGATATTTCTATGTTTATACAGATCGCGGTGTAGATATTTCCATGTTTATAGAGATAGCAGTATAGATATTTACATGTTTATACAGATGGCTGTGTAGATATTTCCATGTGTATACAGATGGCATTGTAGATATTCCCATGTTTATACAGATGACTGTATAGGTATTTCCATGTTTTTACAGATGGCAGTGCAGATATTTCCATGTGTAAAGAGATAGCGATGTAGATATTTCCATGTTTGTACAGATGGCGGTGTTGATATTTCCATCTATACACAGATGGCCGTGTAGATATTTCCATGTTTATACAGATGGCGGCGTAGATATTTCCATGAACATGCAGATGGCGGTGTAGATATTTCCATGTTTATACAGATTGCGGTGTTGATATTACCATGTTTATAGGGAGAGCGGTGCAAATATTTCCACATTTATACACATAGCGGTGTAGTTACTAGCATGTTTATACAGATAGCGGTGTAGATATTTCCATGTATAAACAGATGTCTGTGTATATATTTCCAAGTTTAAACAGATGGCGGTGTAGATATTTCCTTGTTTATTCAAATAGCGCTGTAGTTATTTCCATGTTTCTACAGATAGCGGTGTAGATATTTCCATGTATATACAGATGGCTGTGTAGATATTAACATGTTTATACAGATGACTTTGTAGGTATTTCCATGTTTATACAGATAGCGGTGTAGATATTTCCATGTTTATACAGATAACGGTGTAGATATTTCCCTGTTTATACAGATAGCGGTGAAGATATTTCCATGTTTATACAGATCGCAGTGTAGATATTTAAATGTTTATACAGATAGCGGTGTAGATATTTCCATGTTTATACAGATAGCGCTGCAGCTATTTCCATGTTTATGGAGATAGCGCTGTAGTTATTTCCATGTTCATACAGATGGCGGTGTGGATATTTCCATGTTTATAGAGATGGCGTTGTAGATATTTCCATGTTTATAGAGATACCTGTGTAGATATATCCATGTTCATAGAGATAGCAGTGAGGATATTTCCATGTTTATAAAAATGGCGGTGTAGGTATTTCCATGTTTATATAGATGGTGGTGTAGATATTATCATGTTTATACAGATAGCGGTGTAGATATTTCCATGTTTATACAGATCGTGGTGAAGATATTTCCATGTTTATACAGATCGCGGTGTAGGTTTTTCCATGTTTATACAGATCGCGGTGTAGATATTTCCATGTTTATACAGATATCGGTGTAGATATTTCCATGTTTATACAGATAGCAGTGTAGATATTTCCATGTTTATAGAGATAGCGGTGTAGGTGTTTCCATGTTTATAGACATAGTGGTGTAGATATTTCCATGTTTATACAGATAGCGCTGTAGCTATTTCCATGTTTATACAGATAGCGCTGTAGTTATTTCCATGTTTATACAGATGGCGGTGTAGATATTTCCATGTTTATTGAGATGGCGTTGTAGATATTTCCATGTTTATAGAGATACCTGTGTAGATATATCCATGTTCATAGAGATAGCAGTGAGGATATTTCCATGTTTATACAAATGGCGGTGTAGATATTTGCATGTTTATACCGATAGAGGTGTTGGTATTTCCACGTTTATACAGATAGCGATGTAGATATTTCCATGTTTATACAGCTCACGGTGCAGATATTTATATCTTTATACAGGTGGCATTTTAGATATTTCCTTATTCACACAGATGGCGGTGTAGATGTTTCCATGTTTAAATAGATGGCGTAGTAGTTAGTTCCATGTTTATGGAGATGGCAGAGTAGATATTTTCATGTTTATGGAGATGGTGTTGTAGATATTTCCATGTTTATAGAGATAGCAGTGTAGATATTTACATGTTTATACAGATGTCTGTGTAGATATTTCCATGTGTATACAGATGGCATTGTAGATATTTCCATGTTTATACAGATGACTGTATAGGTATTTCCATGTTTTTACAGATGGCAGTGCAGATATTTCCATGTGTAAAGAGATAGCGATGTAGATATTTCCATGTTTGTACAGATGGCCGTGTTGATATTTCCATCTATACACTGATGGCCGTGTAGATATTTCCATGTTTATACAGATGGCGGCGTAGATATTTCCATGAACATGCAGATGGCGGTGTAGATATTTCCATGTTTATACAGATTGCGGTGTTGATATTACCATGTTTATAGGGATAGCGGTGCAAATATTTCCACATTTATACAGATAGCGGTGTAGTTATTAGCATGTTTATACAGATAGCGGTGTAGATATTTCCATGTATAAACAGATGTCTGTGTATATATTTCCATGTTTAAACAGATGGCGGTGTAGATATTTCCTTGTTTATTCAAATAGCGGTGTAGTTATTTCCATGTTTCTACAGATAGCGGTGTAGATATTTCCATGTATATACAGATGGCTGTGTAGATATTTCCATGTTTATACAGATGACTTTGTAGGTATTTCCATGTTAATACAGATGGCGGTGTAGATATTTCCATGTTTATAGAGATAGCTGTGTAGATATTTCCATGTTTATACAGATAGCGGTGTAGATATTTCCATGTTTATACAGATAACGGTGTAGATATTTCCATATTTATACAGATAGCGGTGAAGATATTTCCATGTTTATACAGATCGCAGTGTAGATATTTAAATATTTATACAGATAGCGGTGTAGATATTTCCATGTTTATACAGATAGCGCTGTAGATATTTCCATGTTTATACAGATAGCGCTGAAGGTATTTCCATGTTTATACAGATGGCGGTGTAGATATCTCCATGTTTATAGAGATGGCGGTGTAGATATTTCCATGTTTATAGAGATAGCGGTGTAGATATATCCATGTTCATAGAGATAGCAGTGAGGATATTTCCATGTTTATACAAATGGCGGTGTAGATATTTCCATGTTTATATAGATGGTGTTGTAGATATTACCATGTTTATACAGATAGCGTTGTAGATATTTCCATGTTTATACAGATCGTGGTGAAGATATTTCCATGTTTATACAGATCGCGGTGTAGGTTTTTCCATGTTTATACAGATCGCGGTGTAGATATTTCCATGTTTATACAGATAGCGGTGTAGATATTTCCTGGTTTATACAGATAGCGGTGTAGATATTTCCATGTTTATAGAGATAGCGGTGTAGGTATTTCCATGTTTATAGACATAGCGGTGTAGATATTTCCATGTTAATATAGATGGCGTTGTAGATATTTCCAGGTTTATACCGATAGCGGTGTTGGTATTTCCACGTTTATACAGATAGCGATGTAGATATTTCCATGTTTATACAGCTCGCGGTGCAGATATTTATATCTTTATACAGATGGCATTGTAGATATTTCCTTATTCAGACAGATGGCGGTGTAGATGTTTCCATGTTTAAATAGATGGCGGAGAAGTTAGTTCCATGTTTATGGAGATGGCAGTGTAGATATTTTCATGTTTATAGAGATGGTGGTGTAGATATTTCCATGTTTATAGAGATAGCAGTGTAGATATTTACATGTTTATACAGATGGCTGTGTAGATATTTCCATGTGTATACAGATGGCATTGTAGATATTTCCATGTTTATACAGATGACTGTATAGGTATTTCCATGTTTTTACAGATGGCAGTGCAGATATTTCCATGTGTATAGAGATAGCGATGTAGATATTTCCATGTTTGTACAGATGGCGGTGTTGATATTTCCATCTATACACAGATGGCCGTGTAGATATTTCCACGTTTATACAGATGGCGTCATAGCTATTTCCATGAGCATGCAGATGGCGGTGTATATATTTCCATGTTTATACAGATAACGGTGTAGATATTTCCATGTTTATACAGGTAACGGTGTAGATATTTCCATGTTTACACAGATGGTGGTGTAGATATTTCCGTGTTTATACACATGGTGGAGTAGATACTTCCATCTTTATGGAGATGGCAGTGAAAATATTTTCATGTTTGTAGAGATGGCGGTGTAGATATTTCCATATATATAGAGATAGAGGTGTACATATTTCCATCTTTCTACAGATGGCAGTGTATATATTTCCATGTTTATACAGATGGCCGTGTAGATGTTTCCACATTTATACAGATGTCTGTGTAGATATTTCCATGTGTATAAAGATGGTATTTTAGGTATTTCCATGTTTATACAGATGGTGGTGTAGATATTTCCATGTTTATTCAGATGACTGTGTAGATATTTCCATGTTTTTACAGATGGCAGTGTAGATATTTCAATATTTATAGAGATGGCCCTGTAGATATTTCCTTGTTTAAACAGATAAGGGTGGAGATATTTCCATGTTTATACAGACAGCAGTGGAGATATTTCCATGTTTATAAACATAGCGGTGTACATATTTCCATGTTTATAGAGACAGCGGTGTAGGTATTTAAATGTTTATACAGATAGCGGTGCAGATATTTCCATGTTTACACAGATGCCTATGCAGATATTTCCATATTTATACAGAGGGCTGTGTAGCTATTTCTATGTTTATACAGATGGCAGTGTAGATATTTCCATGTTCCTACACATGACTGTGTAGGTATTTCCATGTTTATACAGATGGCTTTGTAGATATTTCCATGTTTATAGAGATAGCAGTGCTGATATTTCCATGTTTATACTGATAGCGGTGTGTATATTTCTATGTTTATACAGATCGTGGTGTAGATATTTGCATGTTTACACAGATAGCGGTGTAGATATTTCCATGTTTATACAGACCGCAGTGTAGATATTTCCATGTTTATAGAGATAGCAATGTAGATATTTCCATGTTTATACAGATCTCGGTGTTGATGTTTCCATCTATACACAGATTGCCGTGTAGGTATTTCCATGTGTATACAGATGGCATTGTAGATATTTCCATGTTTATACAGATGGTGGTGTAGATATTTCCATGTTTACACAGATGACTGTATAGGTATTTCCATGTTTATACAGATGGCGGTGTAGATATTTCCATGTTTATAGAGATAGCGTTGTAGATATTTCCATATTTATACACATAACGGTGTAGATGTTTCCATGTTTATACAGATAGCCGTGTAAATATTTCCATGTTAATACAGATCGCGGTGTAGATATTTTCATGTTTATAGAGATAGCGGTGTAGTTATTTCCATGTTTATACAGATAGCGTTCTAGATATTTCCATGTTTATACAGACCGCAGTGAAAATATTTCCACGTTTATACAGATAGCGTTGCAGATATTTCCATGTTTGTACAGATGGCGGTGTTGATATTTCCATCTATACACAGATGACCCTGTAGTTATTTCCATGTTTATACAGATGGCGGCGAAGGTATTTCTATGGATATGTAGATGGCGCTGTAAATATTTCCATGTTTATACAGATAGCTTTGAAGTAATTTCCATGTTTATATAGATAGCGGTGTAGATATTTCCATGTATATACACATGGCTGTGTAGATATTTCCATGTTTATACAGATGGCGGTGTAGATATTTCCATGTTTCTACAGATAACTTTGTAAGTATTTCCATGTTTATACAGATGGCGGTGTAGATATTTCGATGTTTATAGAGATAGCAGTGGAGATATTTCCATGTTTATACAGATAGCGGTGTAGATATTTCCATGTTTATACTGATCGCGGTGTAGATATTTCCATGTTTATAGAGATGGCGGTGTAGATATTTCCATGTTCATAGAGATAGAGTTGTGCATTTTTCCATGTTTACAGAGATAGCTGTGTGGATATTTCCATGTTTATACAGATAGGGTTGTAGATATTTCCATGTTTATAGAGATGGCGGTGTAGATATTTCCATGTTTATATAGATCAAGTTGTAGATATTTCCATGTTTATAGAGATGGCGGTGTAGATATTTCCATGTTTATATAGATCACGTTGTAGATATTTCCATGTTTATACAGATCGTGGTGTAGATATTTCCATGTTTATACAGATCATGGTGTAGCTATTTCCATGTTTATACAGATTGCGGTGTTGATATTACCATGTTTATAGGGATAGCGGTGCAAATTTTTCCACATTTATACAGATAGCGGTGTAGTTATTAGCACGTTTATACAGATAGCGGTGTAGACATTTCCATGTATAAACAGATGTCTGTGTATATATTTCCATGTTTAAACAGATGGCGGTGTAGATATTTCCTTGTTTATTCAAATAGCGGTGTAGTTATTTCCATGTTTCTACAGATAGCGGTGTAGATATTTCCATGTATATACAGATGGCTCTGTAGATTTTTCCATGTTTATACAGATGACTTTGTAGGTATTTCCATGTTTATAAAGATGGCAGTGTAGATATTTTCATGTTTATAGAGATAGCTGTGTAGATATTTCCATGTTTATACAGATAGCGGTGTAGATATTTCCATGTTTATACAGATAGCGGTGTAGATATTTCCATGTTTATACAGATCACGGTGTAGATATTTCCATGTTTATACAGATAGCGGTGAAGGTATTTCCATGTTTATACAGATCGCAGTGTAGATATTTCCATGTTTATACAGATAGCGGTGTAGATATTTCCATGTTTATACAGATAGCGCTGTAGATATTTCCATGTTTATACAAATGGCGGTGTAGATATTTCCATGTTTATAGAGATGCCGGTGTAGATCTTTCCATGTTTATAGAGATAGCGGTGTAGATATATCCATGTTCATAGAGATAGCAGTGAGGATATTTCCATGTTTCTACAAATGGCGGTGTAGATATTTCCATGATTATATATATGGTGGTGTAGATATTACCATGTTTATACAGATAGCGGTGTAGATATTTCCATGTTTATATAGATCGTGGTGAAGATATTTCCATGTTTATACAGATCGCGGTGTAGATATTTCAATGTTTATACAGATCGCGGTGTAGATATTTCCATGTTTATACAGATATCGGTGTAGATATTTCCATGTTTATACAGATGACTGTATAGGTATTTCCATGTTTTTACAGATGGCAGTGCAGATATTTCCATGTGTAAAGAGATAGCGATGTAGATATTTCTATGTTTATACAGATGGCGGTGTTGATATTTCCATCTATACACAGATGGCCGTGTAGACATTTCCATGTTTATACAGATGGCGGAGTAGATATTTCCATGAACATGCAGATGGCGGTGTAGTTATTTCCATATTTATACAGATTGCGGTGTTGATATTACCATGTTTATAGGGAGAGCGGTGCAAATATTTCCACATTTATACACATAGCAGTGTAGTTATTAGCATGTTTATACAGATAGCGGTGTAGATATTTCCATGTATAAACAGATGTGTGTGTATATATTTCCATGTTTAAACAGATGGCGGTGTAGATATTTCCTTGTTTATTCAAATAGCGGTGTAGTTATTTCCATGTTTCTACAGATAGCGGTGTAGATATTTCCATGTATATACAGATGGCTGTGTAGATATTTCCATGTTTATACAGATGACTTTGTAGGTATTTCCATGTTTATACAGATGGCGGTGTAGATATTTCCATGTTTATAGAGATAGCTGTGTAGATATTTCCATGTTTATACAGATAGCGGTGTAGATATTTCCATGTTTATACAGATAACGGTGTAGATATTTCCATGTTTATACAGATAGCGGTGAAGATATTTCGATGTTTATACAGATCGCAGTGTAGATATTTAAATGTTTATACAGATAGCGGTGTAGATATTTCCATGTTTATACAGATAGCGCTGTAGATATTTCCATGTTTATACAGATAGCGCTGTAGATATTTCCATGTTTATACAGATGGCGGTGTAGATATTTCCATGTTTATAGAGATGGCGGTGTAGATATTTCCATGTTTATAGAGATAACGGTGTAGATATATCCATGTTCATAGAGATAGCAGTGAGGATATTTCCATGTTTATACAAATGGCGGTGTAGATATTTCCATGTTTATATAGATGGTGGTGTAGATATTACCATGTTTATACAGATAGCGTTGTAGATATTTCCATGTTTATACAGATAGCGGTGTAGATATTTCCATGTTTATAGACATAGCGGAGTCGTTATTTCCATGTTTATAGACATAGCGGTGTAGGTATTTCCATGTTTATATAGATGGCGTTGTAGGTATTTCCATGTTTATACCGATAGAGGTGTTGGTATTTCCACGTTTATACAGATAGCGATGTAGATATTTCCATGTTTATACAGCTCGCGGTGCAGATATTTATATCTTTATACAGATGGCATTGTAGATATTTCCTTATTCACACAGATGGCAGTGTAGATGTTTCCATGTTTAAATAGATGGCGGAGTAGTTAGTTCCATGTTTATGGAGATGGCAGTGTAGATATTTTCATGTTTATAGAGATGGTGGTGTAGATATTTCCATGTTTATAGAGATAGCAGTGTAGATATTTACATGTTTATACAGATGGCTGTGTAGATATTTCCATGTGTATACAGATGGCATTGTAGATATTCCCATGTTTATACAGATGACTGTATAGGTATTTCCATGTTTTTACAGATGGCAGTGCAGATATTTCCATGTGTAAAGAGATAGCGATGTAGATATTTCCATGTTTGTACAGATGGCGTTGTTGATATTTCCATCTATACACAGATGGCCGTGTAGATATTTCCATGTTTATACAGATGGCGGCGTAGATATTTCCATGAACATGCAGATGGCGCTGTAGATATTTCCATGTTTATACAGATAGCGGTGTAGATATTTCCATGTTTATACAGATAACGGTGTAGATATTTCCATGTTTACACAGATGGTGGTGTAGATATTTCCGTGTTTATACACATGGCGGAGTAGATACTTCCATCTTTATGGAGATGGCAGTGTAGATATTTTCATGTTTATAGAGATGGCGGTGTAGATATTTCCATGTTCATAGAGATAGCATTGTTGATTTTTCCATGTTTACAGAGATAGCTGTGTGGATATTTCCATGTTTATACAGATAGGGTTGTAGATATTTCCATGTTTATAGAGATGGCGTTGTAGATATTTCCATGTTTATATAGATCACGTTGTAGATATTTCTATGTTTATACAGATTGCGGTGTAGATATTTCCATGTTTATAGAGATAGCAGTGTAGATATTTACATGTTTATACAGATGGCTGTGTAGATATTTCCATGTGTATACACATGGCATTGTAGATATTCCCATGTTTATACAGATGACTATATAGGTATTTCCATGTTTTTACAGATGGCAGTGCAGATATTTCCATGGGTAAAGAGATAGCGATGTAGATATTTCCATGTTTGTACAGATGGCGGTGTTGATATTTCCATCTATACACAGATGGCCGTGTAGATATTTCCATGTTTATACAGATGGCGGCGTAGATATTTCCATGAACATGCAGATGGCGGTGTAGATATTTCCATGTTTATACAGATTGCGGTGTTGATATTACCATGTTTATAGGCATAGCGGTGCAAATATTTCCACATTTATACAGATAACGGTGTAGTTATTAGCATGTTTATACAGATAGCGGTGTAGATATTTCCATGTATAAACAGATGTCTGTGTATATATTTCCAAGTTTAAACAGATGGCGGTGTAGATATTTCCTTGTTTATTCAAATAGCGGTGTAGTTATTTCCATGTTACTACAGATAACTGTGTAGATATTTCCATGTATATACAGACGGCTGTGTAGATATTTCCATGTTTATACAGATGACTTTGTAGGTATTTCCATGTTTGTACAGATGGCGGTGTAGATATTTCCATGTTTATAGAGATAGCTGTGTAGATATTTCCATGTTTATACAGAAAGAGGTGTAGATATTTCCATGTTTATACAGATAGCGGTGAAGATATTTCCATGTTTATACAGATCGCAGTGTAGATATTTAAATGTTTATACAGATAGCGTTGTAGATATTTCCATGTTTATACAGAGAGCGCTGTAGATATTTCCATGTTTATACAGATAGCGCTGTAGATATTTCCATGTTTATACAGATGGCGGTGTAGATATTTCCATGTTTATAGAGATGGCGGTGTAGATATTTCCATGTTTATAGAGATAGCGGTGTAGATATATCCATGTTCATAGAGATAGCAGTGAGGATATTTCCATGTTTATACAAATGGAGGTGTAGATATTTCCATGTTTATATAGATGGTGGTGTAGATATTACCATGTTTATACAGATAGCGGTGTAGATATTTCCATGTTTATACAGATCGTGGTGAAGATATTTCCATGTTTATACAGATCGCGGTGTAGGTTTTTCCAAGTTTATACAGATCGCGGTGTAGATATTTCCATGTTTATACAGATAGCGGTGTAGATATTTCCTTGTTTATACAGATAGCGGTGTAGATATTTACATGTTTATAGAGATAGCGGTGTAGGTATTTCCATTTTTATAGACATAGCGGTGTAGATATTTCCCTGTTTATATAGATGGCGTTGTAGAGATTTCCAGGTTTATACCGATAGCGGTGTTGGTATTTCCACGTTTATACAGATAGCGATGTAGATATTTCCATGTTTATACAGCTCGCGGTGCAGATATTTATATCTTTATACAGATGGCATTGTAGATATTTCCTTATTCACACAGATGGCGGTGTAGATATTTCCATGTTTAAATAGATGGCGGAGTAGTTAGTTCCATGTTTATGGAGATGGCAGTGTAGATATTTTCACGTTTATAGAGATGGGTAGATATTTCCATGTTTATAGAGATAGCAGTGTAGATATTTACATGTTTATACAGATGGCTGTGTAGATATTTCCATGTGTATACAGATGGCATTGTAGATATTTCCATGTTTATACAGATGACTCTATAGGTATTTCCATGTATTTACAGATGGCAGTGCAGATATTTCCATGTGTATAGAGATAGCGATGTAGATATTTCCATGTTTGTACAGATGGCGGTGTTGATATTTCCATCTATACACAGATGGCCGTGTAGATTTTTCCACGTTTATACAGATGGCGGCATAGCTATTTCCATGAACATGCAGATGGCGGTGTATATATTTCCATGTTTATACAGATAGCGGTGTAGATATTTCCATGTTTATACAGATAACGGTGTAGATATTTCCATGTTTACACAGATGGTGGTGTAGATATTTCCGTGTTTATACACATGGTGGAGTAGATACTTCCATCTTTATGGAGATGGCAGTGAAAATATTTTCATGTTTATAGAGATGGCGGTGTAGATATTTCCATATTTATAGTGATAGCGGTGTACGTATTTCCATCTTTCTACAGATGTCAGTGTAGATATTTCCATGTTTATACAGATGGCCGTGTAGGTGTTTCCACATTTATACAGATGTCTTTGTAGATATTTCCATGTGTATAAAGATGGTATTTTAGGTATTTCCATGTTTATACAGATGGTGGTGTAGATATTTCCATGTTTATTCAGATGACTGTGTAGATATTTCCATGTTTTTACAGATGGCAGTGTAGATATTTCAATATTTATAGAGATGGCCCTGTAGATATTTCCTTGTTTAAACAGATAAGGGTGGAGATATTTCCATGTTTATACAGACAGCAGTGGAGATATTTCCATGTTTATAAACATATCGGTGTACATATTTCCATATTTATAGAGACAGCGGTGTAGGTATTTAAATGTTTATACAGATAGCGGTGCAGATATTTCCATGTTTACACAGATGCCTATGCAGATATTTCCATATTTATACAGAGGGCTGTGTAGCTATTTCTATGTTTATACAGATGGCAGTGTAGATATTTACATGTTCCTACACATGACTGTGTAGGTATTTCCATGTTTATACAGATGGCTTTGTAGATATTTCCATGTTTATAGAGATAGCAGTGCTGATATTTCCATGTTTATACAGATAGCGGTGTATATATTTCCATATTTATACCGATCGTGGTGTAGATATTTCCATGTTTACACAGATACCGGTGTAGATATTTCCATGTTTATACAGACCGCAGTGTAGATATTTCCATGTTTATAGAGATAGCAATGTAGATATTTCCATGTTTATACAGATGGCGGTGTTGATGTTTCCATCTATACACAGATTGCCGTGTAGGTATTTCCATGTGTATACAGATGGCATTGTAGATATTTCCATGTTTATACAGATGGTGGTGTAGATATTTCCATGTTTACACAGATGACTGTATAGGTATTTCCATGTTTATACAGATGGCGGTGTAGATATTTCCATGTTTATAGAGATAGCGGTGTAGATATTTCCATATTTATACACATAACGGTGTAGGTATTTCCATGTTTATACAGATAGCCGTGTAAATATTTCCATGTTTATACAGATCGCGGTGTTGATATTTTCATGTTTATAGAGATAGCGGTGTAGATATTTCCATGTTTATACAGATAGCGTTCTAGATATTTCCATGTTTATACAGACCGCAGTGAAAATATTTCCACGTTTATACAGATAGCGTTGCAGATATTTCCATGTTTGTACAGATGGCGGTGTTGATATTTCCATCTATACACAGATGACCCTGTAGTTATTTCCATGTTTATACAGATGGCGGCGAAGGTATTTCTATGGATATGTAGATGGGGCTGTAAATATTTCCATGTTTATACAGATAGCTGTGTAGTAATTTCCATGTTTATATAGATAGCGGTGTAGATATTTCCATGTATATACATATGGCTGTGCAGATATTTCCATGTTTATACAGATGGCGGTGTAGATATTTCCATGTTTTTACAGATAACTTTGTAAGTATTTCCATGTTTATACAGATGGCGGTGTAGATATTTCGATGTTTATAGAGATAGCACTGGAGATATTTCCATGTTTATACAGATAGCGGTGTAGATATTTCCATGTTTATACAGATAGCGGTGTAGATATTTCCATGTTTATACAGATCGCGGTGTAGGTTTTTCCATGTTTATACAGATCGCGGTGTAGATATTTCCATGTTTATACAGATATCGGTGTAGATATTTCCATGTTTATACAGATAGCAGTGTAGATATTTCCATGTTTATAGAGATAGCGGTGTAGGTGTTTCCATGTTTATAGACATAGTGGTGTAGATATTTCCATGTTTATATAGATGGCGTTGTAGATATTTCCATGTTTATACCGATAGAGGTGTTGGTATTTCCACGTTTATACAGATAGCGATGTAGATATTTCCATGTTTATACAGCTCGCGGTGCAGATATTCATATCTTTATACAGATGGCATTGTAGATATTTCCTTATTCACACAGATGGTGGTGTAGATGTTTCCATGTTTAAATAGATGGTGGAGTAGTTAGTTCCATGTTTATGGAGATGGCAGTGTAGATATTTTCATGTTTATAGAGATGGTGGTGTAGATATTTCCATGTTTATAGAGATAGCAGTGTAGATATTTACATGTTTATACAGATGGCTGTGTAGATATTTCCATGTGTATACAGATGGCATTGTAGATATTTCCATGTTTATACAGATGACTGTATAGGTATTTCCATGTTTTTACAGATGGCAGTGCAGATATTTCCATGTGTAAAGAGATAGCGATGTAGATATTTCCATGTTTGTACAGATGGCCGTGTTGATATTTCCATCTATACAGTGATGGCCGTGTAGATATTTCCATGTTTATACAGATGGCGGCGTAGATATTTCCATGAACATGCAGATGGCGGTGTAGATATTTCCATGTTTATACAGATTGCAGTGTTGATATTACCATGTTTATAGGGATAGCGGTGCAAATATTTCCACATTTATACAGATAGCGGTGTATTTATTAGCATGTTTATACAGATAGCGGTGTAGATATTTCCATGTATAAACAGATGTCTGTGTATATATTTCCATGTTTAAACAGATGGCGGTGTAGATATTTCCTTGTTTATTCAAATAGCGGTGTAATTTCCATGTTTCTACAGATAGCGGTGTAGATATTTCCATGTATATACAGATGGCTGTGTAGATATTTCCATGTTTATACAGATGACTTTGTAGGTATTTCCATGTTAATACAGATGGCGGTGTAGATATTTCCATGTTTATAGAGATAGCTGTGTAGATATTTCCATGTTTATACAGATAGCGGTGTAGATATTTCCATGTTTATACAGATAACGGTGTAGATATTTCCATATTTATACAGATAGCGGTGAAGATATTTCCATGTTTATACAGATCGCAGTGTAGATATTTAAATGTTTATACAGATAGCGGTGTAGATATTTCCATGTTTATACAGATAGCGCTGTAGATATTTCCATGTTTATACAGATAGCGCTGAAGATATTTCCATGTTTATACAGATGGCGGTGTAGATATTTCCATGTTTATAGAGATGGCGGTGTAGATATTTCCATGTTTATAGAGATAGCGGTGTAGATATATCCATGTTCATAGAGATAGCAGTGAGGATATTTCCATGTTTATGCAAATGGCAGTGTAGATATTTCCATGTTTATATAGATGGTGGTGTAGATATTACCATGTTTATACAGATAGTGGTGTAGATATTTCCATGTTTATACAGATCGTGGTGAAGATATTTCCATGTTTATACAGATCGCGGTATAGATTTTTCCATGTTTATACAGATCGCGGTGTAGATATTTCCATGTTTATACAGATAGCGGTGTAGATATTTCCATGTTTATACAGATAGCGGTGTAGATATTTCCATGTTTATAGAGATAGCGGTGTAGGTATTTCCATGTTTATAGACGTAGCGGTGTAGATATTTCCATGTTTATATAAATGGCGTTGTAGATATTTCCATGTTTATACCGATAGAGGTGTTGGTATTTCCACGTTTATACAGATAGCGATGTAGATATTTCCATGTTTATACAGCTCGCGGTGCAGATATTTATATCTTTATACAGGTGGCATTGTAGATATTTCCTTATTCACACAGATGGCGGTGTAGATGTTTCCATGTTTAAATAGATGGCGGAGTAGTTAGTTCCATGTTTATGGAGATGGCAGTGTAGATATTTTCATGTTTATGGAGATGGTGGTGTAGATATTTCCATGTTTATAGAGATAGCAGTGTAGATATTTACATGTTTATACAGATGGCTGTGTAGATATTTCCATGTGTATACAGATGGCATTGTAGATATTTCCATGTTTATACAGATGACTGTATGGGTATTTCCATGTTTTTACAGATGGCAGTGCAGATATTTCCATGTGTAAAGAGATAGCGATGTAGATATTTCCATGTTTGTAGGGATGGCAGTGTTGATATTTCCAACTATACACTGATGGCCGTGTAGATATTTCCATGTTTATACAGATGGCGGCGTAGATATTTCCATGAACATGCAGATGGCGGTGTAGATATTTCCATGTTTATACAGATAGCGGTGTAGATATTTCCATGTTTATACAGATAACGGTGTAGATATTTCCATGTTTACACAGATGGTGGTGTAGATATTTCCGTGTTTATACACTTGGCGGAGTAGATACTTTCATCTTTATGGAGGTGGCAGTGTAGATATTTTCATGTTTATAGAGATGGCGGTGTAGATATTTCCATGTTCATAGAGATAGCATTGTTGATTTTTCCATGTTTACAGAGATAGCAGTGTGGATATATCCATGTTTATACAGATAGGGTTGTAGATATTTCCATGTTTATAGAGATGGCGTTGTAGATATTTCCATGTTTATATAGATCACGTTGTAGATATTTCTATGTTTATACAGATCGCGGTGTAGATATTTCCATGTTTATAGAGATAGCAGTATAGATATTTACATGTTTATACAGATGGCTGTGTAGATATTTCCATGTGTATACAGATGGCATTGTAGATATTCCCATGTTTATACAGATGACTGTATAGGTATTTCCATGTTTTTACAGATGGCAGTGCAGATATTTCCATGTGTAAAGAGATAGCGATGTAGATATTTCCATGTTTGTACAGATGGCGGTGTTGATATTTCCATCTATACACAGATGGCCGTGTAGATATTTCCATGTTTATACAGATGGCGGCGTAGATATTTCCATGAACATGCAGATGGCGGTGTAGATATTTCCATGTTTATACAGATTGCGGTGTTGATATTACCATGTTTATAGGGATAGCGGTGCAAATATTTCCACATTTATACAGATAGCGGTGTAGTTATTAGCATGTTTATACAGATAGCGGTGTAGATATTTCCATGTATAAACAGATGTCTGTGTATATATATCCATGTTTAAACAGATGGCGGTGTAGATATTTCCTTGTTTATTCAAATAGCGGTGTAGTTATTTCCATGTTGCTACAGATAACGGTGTAGATATTTCCATGTATATACAGATGGCTGTGTAGATATTTCCATGTTTATGCAGATGACTTTGTAGGTATTTCCATGTTTATACAGATGGCGGTGTAGATATTTCCATGTTTATAGAGATAGCTGTGTAGATATTTCCATGTTTATACAGAAAGCGGTGTAGATATTTCCATGTTTATACAGATAACGGTGTAGATATTTCCATGTTTATAGAGATGGCGGTGTAGATATTTCCATGTTTATAGAGATAGCGGTGTAGATATATCCATGTTCATAGAGATAGCAGTGAGGATATTTCCATGTTTATACAAATGGCGGTGTAGATATTTCCATGTTTATATAGATGGTGGTGTAGATATTACCATGTTTATACAGATAGCGGTGTAGATGTTTCCATGTTTATACAGATCGTGGTGAAGTTATTTCCATGTTTCTACAGATCGCGGTGTAGGATTTTCCATGTTTATACAGATCGCGGTGTAGATATTTCCATGTTTATACAGATAGCGGTGTAGATATTTCCTTGTTTATACAGATAGCGGTGTAGATATTTCCATGTTTATAGAGATAGCGGTGTAGGTATTTCCATGTTTATAGACATAGCGGTGTAGATATTTCCATGTTAATATAGATGGCGTTGTAGATATTTCCAGGTTTATACCGATAGCGGTGTTGGTATTTCCACGTTTATACAGATAGCGGTGTAGATATTTCCATGTTTATACAGCTCGCGGTGCAGATATTTATATCTTTATACAGATGGCATTGTAGATATTTCCTTATTCAGACAGATGGCGGTGTAGATGTTTCCATGTTTAAATAGATGGCGGAGAAGTTAGTTCCATGTTTATGGAGATGGCAGTGTAGATATTTTCATGTTTATAGAGATGGTGGTGTAGATATTTCCATGTTTATAGAGATAGCAGTGTAGATATTTACATGTTTATACATATGGCTGTGTAGATATTTCCATGTGTATACAGATGGCATTGTAGATATTTCCATGTTTATACAGATGACTGTATAGGTATTTCCATGTTTTTACAGATGGCAGTGCAGATATTTCCATGTGTATAGAGATAGCGATGTAGATATTTCCATGTTAGTACAGATGGCGGTGTTGATATTTCCATCTATACACAGATGGCCGTGTAGATATTTCCACGTTTATACAGATGGCGGCATAGCTATTTCCATGAACATGCAGATGGCGGTGTATATATTTCCATGTTTATACAGATAGCGGTGTAGATATTTCCATGTTTATACAGATAACGGTGTAGATATTTCCATGTTTACACAGATGGTGGTGTAGATATTTCCGTGTTTATACACATGGTGGAGTAGATACTTCCATCTTTATGGAGATGGCAGTGAAAATATTTTCAAGTTTGTAGAGATGGCGGTGTAGATATTTCCATATATATAGAGATAGAGGTGTACATATTTCCATCTTTCTACAGGTGGCAGTGTATATATTTCCATGTTTATACAGATGGCCGTGTAGATGTTTCCACTTTTATACAGATGTCTGTGTAGATATTTCCATGTGTATAAAGATGGTATTTTAGGTATTTCCATGTTTATACAGATGGTGGTGTAGATATTTCCATGTTTATTCAGATGACTGTGTAGATATTTCCATGTTTTTACAGATGGCAGTGTAGATATTTCAATATTTATAGAGATGGCCCTGTAGATATTTCCTTGTTTAAACAGATAAGGGTGGAGATATTTCCATGTTTATACAGACAGCAGTGGAGATATTTCCATGTTTATAAACATAGCGGTGTACATATTTCCATGTTTATAGAGACAGCGGTGTAGGTATTTAAATGTTTATACAGATAGCGGTGCAGATATTTCCATGTTTACACAGATGCCTATGCAGATATTTCCATATTTATACAGAGGGCTGTGTAGCTATTTCTATGTTTATACAGATGGCAGTGTAGATATTTCCATGTTCCTACACATGACTGTGTAGGTATTTCCATGTTTATACAGATGGCTTTGTAGATATTTCCATGTTTATAGAGATAGCAGTGCTGATATTTCCATGTTTATACAGATAGCGGTGTGTATATTTCTATGATTATACAGATCGTGGTGTAGATATTTGCATGTTTACACAGATAGCGGTGTAGATATTTCCATGTTTATACAGACCGCAGTGTAGATATTTCCATGTTTATAGAGATAGCAATGTAGATATTTCCATGTTTATACAGATGGCGGTGTTGATGTTTCCATCTATACACAGATTGCCGTGTAGGTATTTCCATGTGTATACAGATGGCATTGTAGATATTTCCATGTTTATACAGATGGTGGTGTAGATATTTCCATGTTTACACAGATGACTGTATAGGTATTTCCATGTTTATACAGATGGCGGTGTAGATATTTCCATGTTTATAGAGATAGCGGTGTAGATATTTCCATATTTATACACATAACGGTGTAGATGTTTCCATGTTTATACAGATAGCCGTGTAAATATTTCCATGTTAATACAGATCGCGGTGTAGATATTTTCATGTTTATAGAGATAGCGGTGTAGTTATTTCCATGTTTATACAGATAGCGTTCTAGATATTTCCATGTTTATACAGACCGCAGTGAAAATATTTCCACGTTTATACAGATAGCGTTGCAGATATTTCCATGTTTGTACAGATGGCGGTGTTGATATTTCCATCTATACACAGATGACCCTGTAGTTATTTCCATGTTTATACAGATGGCGGCGAAGGTATTTCTATGGATATGTAGATGGCGCTGTAAATATTTCCATGTTTATACAGATAGCTTTGTAGTAATTTCCATGTTTATATAGATAGCGGTGTAGATATTTCCATGTATATACACATGGCTGTGTAGATATTTCCATGTTTATACAGATGGCGGTGTAGATATTTCCATGTTTATACAGATAACTTTGTAAGTATTTCCATGTTTATACAGATGGCGGTGTAGATATTTCGATGTTTATAGAGATAGCAGTGGAGATATTTCCATGTTTATACAGATAGCGGTGTAGATATTTCCATGTTTATACTGATCGCGGTGTAGATATTTCCATGTTTATAGAGATGGCGGTGTAGATATTTCCATGTTCATAGAGATAGAGTTGTGCATTTTTCCATGTTTACAGAGATAGCTGTGTGGATATTTCCATGTTTATACAGATAGGGTTGTAGATATTTCCATGTTTATAGAGATGGCGGTGTAGATATTTCCATGTTTATATAGATCAAGTTGTAGATATTTCCATGTTTATAGAGATGGCGGTGTAGATATTTCCATGTTTATATAGATCACGTTGTAGATATTTCCATGTTTATACAGATCGTGGTGTAGATATTTCCATGTTTTTACAGATCATGGTGTAGCTATTTCCATGTTTATACAGATTGCGGTGTTGATATTACCACGTTTATAGGGATAGCGGTGCAAATATTTCCACATTTATACAGATAGCGGTGTAGTTATTAGCATGTTTATACAGATAGCGGTGTAGACATTTCCATGTATAAACAGATGTCTGTGTATATATTTCCATGTTTAAACTGATGGCGGTGTAGATATTTCGTTGTTTATTCAAATAGCGGTGTAGTTATTTCCATGTTTCTACAGATAGCGGTGTAGATATTTCCATGTATATACAGATGGCTCTGTAGATTTTTCCATGTTTATACAGATGACTTTGTAGGTATTTCCATGTTTATAAAGATGGCGGTGTAGATATTTTCATGTTTATAGAGATAGCTGTGTAGATATTTCCATGTTTATACAGATAGCGGTGTAGATATTTCCATGTTTATACAGATAGCGGTGTAGATATTTCCATGTTTATACAGATCATGGTGTAGATATTTCCATGTTTATACAGATAGCGGTGAAGGTATTTCCATGTTTATACAGATCGCAGTGTAGATATTTCCATGTTTATACAGATAGCGGTGTAGATATTTCCATGTTTATACAGATAGCGCTGTAGATATTTCCATGTTTATACAAATGGCGGTGTAGATATTTCCATGTTTATAGAGATGGCGGTGTAGATCTTTCCATGTTTATAAAGATAGCGGTGTAGATATATCCATGTTCATAGAGATAGCAGTGAGGATATTTCCATGTTTCTACAAATGGCGGTGTAGATATTTCCATGATTATATAGATGGTGGTGTAGATATTACCATGTTTATACAGATAGCGGTGTAGATATTTCCATGTTTATATAGATCGTGGTGAAGATATTTCCATGTTTATACAGATCGCGGTGTAGATATTTCAATGTTTATACAGATCGCGGTGTAGATATTTCCATGTTTATACAGATATCGGTGTAGATATTTCCATGTTTATACAGATGACTGTATAGGTATTTCCATGTTTTTACAGATGGCAGTGCAGATATTTCCATGTGTAAAGAGATAGCGATGTAGATATTTCCATGTTTATACAGATGGCGGTGTTGATATTTCCATCTATACACAGATGGCCGTGTAGATATTTCCATGTTTATACAGATGGCGGAGTAGATATTTCCATGAACATGCAGATGGCGGTGTAGTTATTTCCATATTTATACAGATTGCGGTGTTGATATTACCATGTTTATAAGGAGAGCGGTGCAAATATTTCCACATTTATACACATAGCAGTGTAGTTATTAGCATGTTTATACAGATAGCGGTGTAGATATTTCCATGTATAAACAGATGTGTGTGTATATATTTCCATGTTTAAACAGATGGCGGTGTAGATATTTCCTTGTTTATTCAAATAGCGGTGTAGTTATTTCCATGTTTCTACAGATAGCGGTGTAGATATTTCCATGTATATACAGATGGCTGTGTAGATATTTCCATGTTTATACAGATGACTTTGTAGGTATTTCCATGTTTATACAGATGGCGGTGTAGATATTTCCATGTTTGTAGAGATAGCTGTGTAGATATTTCCATGTTTATACAGATAGCGGTGTAGATATTTCCATGTTTATACAGATAACGGTGTACATATTTCCATGTTTATACAGATAGCGGTGAAGATATTTCCATGTTTATACAGATCGCAGTGTAGATATTTAAATGTTTATACAGATAGCGGTGTAGATATTTCCATGTTTATACAGATAGCGCTGAAGATATTTCCATGTTTATACAGATAGCGCTGTAGATATTTCCATGTTTATACAGATGGCGGTGTAGATATTTCCATGTTTATAGAGATGGCGGTGTAGATATTTCCATGTTTATAGAGATAGCGGTGTAGATATATCCATGTTCATAGAGATAGCAGTGAGGATATTTCCATGTTTATACAAATGGCGGTGTAGATATTTCCATGTTTGTATAGATGGTGGTGTAGATATTACCATGTTTATACAGATAGCGGTGTAGATATTTCCATGTTTATACAGATCGTGGTGAAGATATTTCCATGTTTGTACAGATCGCGGTGTAGATTTTTCCATGTTTATAGAGATTGCGGTGTAGAAATTTAAATGTTTATACAGATAGCGGTGTAGATATTTCCATGTTTATACAGATAGCGGTGTAGATATTTCCATGTTTATAGAGATAGCGGTGTAGGTATTTCCATGTTTATAGACATAGCGGTGTAGATATTTCCATGTTTATATAGATGGCGTTGTAGATATTTCCATGTTTATACCGATAGAGGTGTTGGTATTTCGACGTTTATACAGATAGCGATGTAGATATTTCCATGTTTATACAGCTCGCGGTGCAGATATTTATATCTTTATACAGATGGCATTGTAGATATTTCCTTATTCACACAGATGGCGGTGTAGATGTTTCCATGTTTAAATAGATGGCGGAGAAGTTAGTTCCATGTTTATGGAGATGGCAGTGTAGATATTTTCATGTTTATGGAGATGGTGGTGTAGATATTTCCATGTTTATAGAGATAGCAGTGTAGATATTTACATGTTTATACAGATGGCTGTGTAGATATTTCCATGTGTATACAGATGGCATTGTAGATATTTCCATGTTTATACAGATGACTGTATAGGTATTTCATGATTTTTCAGATGGCAGTGCAGATATTTCCATGTGTAAAGAGATAGCGATGTAGATATTTCCATGTTTGTACAGATGGCGGTGTTGATATTTCCATCTATACACAGATTGCCCTGTAGATATTTCCATGTTTATACAGATGGCGGCGTAGATATTTCCATGAACATGCAGATGGCGGTGTAGATATTTCCATGTTTATACAGATTGCGGTGTAGATATTTCCATGTTTATACAGATAGCGGTGTAGATATTTCCATGTTTATACAGATAGCGGTGTAGATATTTCCATGTTTATACAGATCATGGTGTAGATATTTCCATGTTTATACAGATAGCGGTGAAGGTATTTCCATGTTTATACAGATCGCAGTGTAGATATTTCCATGTTTATACAGATAGCGGTGTAGATATTTCCATGTTTATACAGATAGCGCTGTAGATATTTCCATGTTTATACAAATGGCGGTGTAGATATTTCCATGTTTATAGAGATGGCGGTGTAGATCTTTCCATGTTTATAGAGATAGCGGTGTAGATATATCCATGTTCATAGAGATAGCAGTGAGGATATTTCCATGTTTCTACAAATGGCGGTGTAGATATTTCCATGATTATATAGATGGTGGTGTAGATATTACCATGTTTATACAGATAGCGGTGTAGATATTTCCATGTTTATATAGATCGTGGTGAAGATATTTCCATGTTTATACAGATCGCGGTGTAGATATTTCAATGTTTATACAGATCGCGGTGTAGATATTTCCATGTTTATACAGATATCGGTGTAGATATTTCCATGTTTATACAGATGACTGTATAGGTATTTCCATGTTTTTACAGATGGCAGTGCAGATATTTCCATGTGTAAAGAGATAGCGATGTAGATATTTCCATGTTTATACAGATGGCGGTGTTGATATTTCCATCTATACACAGATGGCCGTGTAGATATTTCCATGTTTATACAGATGGCGGAGTAGATATTTCCATGAACATGCAGATGGCGGTGTAGTTATTTCCATATTTATACAGATTGCGGTGTTGATATTACCATGTTTATAGGGAGAGCGGTGCAAATATTTCCACATTTATACACATAGCAGTGTAGTTATTAGCATGTTTATACAGATAGCGGTGTAGATATTTCCATGTATAAACAGATGTGTGTGTATATATTTCCATGTTTAAACAGATGGCGGTGTAGATATTTCCTTGTTTATTCAAATAGCGGTGTAGTTATTTCCATGTTTCTACAGATAGCGGTGTAGATATTTCCATGTATATACAGATGGCTGTGTAGATATTTCCATGTTTATACAGATGACTTTGTAGGTATTTCCATGTTTATACAGATGGCGGTGTAGATATTTCCATGTTTGTAGAGATAGCTGTGTAGATATTTCCATGTTTATACAGATAGCGGTGTAGATATTTCCATGTTTATACAGATAACGGTGTACATATTTCCATGTTTATACAGATAGCGGTGAAGATATTTCCATGTTTATACAGATCGCAGTGTAGATATTTAAATGTTTATACAGATAGCGGTGTAGATATTTCCATGTTTATACAGATAGCGCTGAAGATATTTCCATGTTTATACAGATAGCGCTGTAGATATTTCCATGTTTATACAGATGTCGGTGTAGATATTTCCATGTTTATAGAGATGGCGGTGTAGATATTTCCATGTTTATAGAGATAGCGGTGTAGATATATCCATGTTCATAGAGATAGCAGTGAGGATATTTCCATGTTTATACAAATGGCGGTGTAGATATTTCCATGTTTGTATAGATGGTGGTGTAGATATTACCATGTTTATACAGATAGCGGTGTAGATATTTCCATGTTTATACAGATCGTGGTGAAGATATTTCCATGTTTGTACAGATCGCGGTGTAGATTTTTCCATGTTTATACAGATTGCGGTGTAGAAATTTAAATGTTTATACAGATAGCGGTGTAGATATTTCCATGTTTATACAGATAGCGGTGTAGATATTTCCATGTTTATAGAGATAGCGGTGTAGGTATTTCCATGTTTATAGACATAGCGGTGTAGATATTTCCATGTTTATATAGATGGCGTTGTAGATATTTCCATGTTTATACCGATAGAGGTGTTGGTATTTCGACGTTTATACAGATAGCGATGTAGATATTTCCATGTTTATACAGCTCGCGGTGCAGATATTTATATCTTTATACAGATGGCATTGTAGATATTTCCTTATTCACACAGATGGCGGTGTAGATGTTTCCATGTTTAAATAGATGGCGGAGAAGTTAGTTCCATGTTTATGGAGATGGCAGTGTAGATATTTTCATGTTTATGGAGATGGTGGTGTAGATATTTCCATGTTTATAGAGATAGCAGTGTAGATATTTACATGTTTATACAGATGGCTGTGTAGATATTTCCATGTGTATACAGATGGCATTGTAGATATTTCCATGTTTATACAGATGACTGTATAGGTATTTCATGATTTTTCAGATGGCAGTGCAGATATTTCCATGTGTAAAGAGATAGCGATGTAGATATTTCCATGTTTGTACAGATGGCGGTGTTGATATTTCCATCTATACACAGATTGCCCTGTAGATATTTCCATGTTTATACAGATGGCGGCGTAGATATTTCCATGAACATGCAGATGGCGGTGTAGATATTTCCATGTTTATACAGATTGCGGTGTAGATATTTCCATGTTTATACAGATAGCGGTGTAGATATTTCCATGTTTATACAGATAGCGGTGTAGATATTTCCATGTTTATACAGATCATGGTGTAGATATTTCCATGTTTATACAGATAGCGGTGAAGGTATTTCCATGTTTATACAGATCGCAGTGTAGATATTTCCATGTTTATACAGATAGCGGTGTAGATATTTCCATGTTTATACAGATAGCGCTGTAGATATTTCCATGTTTATACAAATGGCGGTGTAGATATTTCCATGTTTATAGAGATGGCGGTGTAGATCTTTCCATGTTTATAGAGATAGCGGTGTAGATATATCCATGTTCATAGAGATAGCAGTGAGGATATTTCCATGTTTCTACAAATGGCGGTGTAGATATTTCCATGATTATATAGATGGTGGTGTAGATATTACCATGTTTATACAGATAGCGGTGTAGATATTTCCATGTTTATATAGATCGTGGTGAAGATATTTCCATGTTTATACAGATCGCGGTGTAGATATTTCAATGTTTATACAGATCGCGGTGTAGATATTTCCATGTTTATACAGATATCGGTGTAGATATTTCCATGTTTATACAGATGACTGTATAGGTATTTCCATGTTTTTACAGATGGCAGTGCAGATATTTCCATGTGTAAAGAGATAGCGATGTAGATATTTCCATGTTTATACAGATGGCGGTGTTGATATTTCCATCTATACACAGATGGCCGTGTAGATATTTCCATGTTTATACAGATGGCGGAGTAGATATTTCCATGAACATGCAGATGGCGGTGTAGTTATTTCCATATTTATACAGATTGCGGTGTTGATATTACCATGTTTATAGGGAGAGCGGTGCAAATATTTCCACATTTATACACATAGCAGTGTAGTTATTAGCATGTTTATACAGATAGCGGTGTAGATATTTCCATGTATAAACAGATGTGTGTGTATATATTTCCATGTTTAAACAGATGGCGGTGTAGATATTTCCTTGTTTATTCAAATAGCGGTGTAGTTATTTCCATGTTTCTACAGATAGCGGTGTAGATATTTCCATGTATATACAGATGGCTGTGTAGATATTTCCATGTTTATACAGATGACTTTGTAGGTATTTCCATGTTTATACAGATGGCGGTGTAGATATTTCCATGTTTGTAGAGATAGCTGTGTAGATATTTCCATGTTTATACAGATAGCGGTGTAGATATTTCCATGTTTATACAGATAACGGTGTACATATTTCCATGTTTATACAGATAGCGGTGAAGATATTTCCATGTTTATACAGATCGCAGTGTAGATATTTAAATGTTTATACAGATAGCGGTGTAGATATTTCCATGTTTATACAGATAGCGCTGAAGATATTTCCATGTTTATACAGATAGCGCTGTAGATATTTCCATGTTTATACAGATGGCGGTGTAGATATTTCCATGTTTATAGAGATGGCGGTGTAGATATTTCCATGTTTATAGAGATAGCGGTGTAGATATATCCATGTTCATAGAGATAGCAGTGAGGATATTTCCATGTTTATACAAATGGCGGTGTAGATATTTCCATGTTTGTATAGATGGTGGTGTAGATATTACCATGTTTATACAGATAGCGGTGTAGATATTTCCATGTTTATACAGATCGTGGTGAAGATATTTCCATGTTTGTACAGATCGCGGTGTAGATTTTTCCATGTTTATACAGATTGCGGTGTAGAAATTTAAATGTTTATACAGATAGCGGTGTAGATATTTCCATGTTTATACAGATAGCGTTGTAGATATTTCCATGTTTATAGAGATAGCGGTGTAGGTATTTCCATGTTTATAGACATAGCGGTGTAGATATTTCCATGTTTATATAGATGGCGTTGTAGATATTTCCATGTTTATACCGATAGAGGTGTTGGTATTTCGACGTTTATACAGATAGCGATGTAGATATTTCCATGTTTATACAGCTCGCGGTGCAGATATTTATATCTTTATACAGATGGCATTGTAGATATTTCCTTATTCACACAGATGGCGGTGTAGATGTTTCCATGTTTAAATAGATGGCGGAGAAGTTAGTTCCATGTTTATGGAGATGGCAGTGTAGATATTTTCATGTTTATGGAGATGGTGGTGTAGATATTTCCATGTTTATAGAGATAGCAGTGTAGATATTTACATGTTTATACAGATGGCTGTGTAGATATTTCCATGTGTATACAGATGGCATTGTAGATATTTCCATGTTTATACAGATGACTGTATAGGTATTTCATGATTTTACAGATGGCAGTGCAGATATTTCCATGTGTAAAGAGATAGCGATGTAGATATTTCCATGTTTGTACAGATGGCGGTGTTGATATTTCCATCTATACACAGATTGCCCTGTAGATATTTCCATGTTTATACAGATGGCGGCGTAGATATTTCCATGAACATGCAGATGGCGTTGTAGATATTTCCATGTTTATACAGATTGCGGTGTAGATATTTCCATGTTTATACAGATAGCGGTGTAGATATTTCCATGTTTATACAGATAGCGGTGTAGATATTTCCATGTTTATACAGATCATGGTGTAGATATTTCCATGTTTATACAGATAGCGGTGAAGTTATTTCCATGTTTATACAGATCGCAGTGTAGATATTTCCATGTTTATACAGATAGCGGTGTAGATATTTCCATGTTTATACAGATAGCGCTGTAGATATTTCCATGTTTATACAAATGGCGGTGTAGATATTTCCATGTTTATAGAGATGGCGGTGTAGATCTTTCCATGTTTATAGAGATAGCGGTGTAGATATATCCATGTTCATAGAGATAGCAGTGAGGATATTTCCATGTTTCTACAAATGGCGGTGTAGATATTTCCATGATTATATAGATGGTGGTGTAGATATTACCATGTTTATACAGATAGCGGTGTAGATATTTCCATGTTTATATAGATCGTGGTGAAGATATTTCCATGTTTATACAGATCTCGGTGTAGATATTTCAATGTTTATACAGATCGCGGTGTAGATATTTCCATGTTTATACAGATATCGGTGTAGATATTTCCATGTTTATACAGATGACTGTATAGGTATTTCCATGTTTTTACAGATGGCAGTGCAGATATTTCCATGTGTAAAGAGATAGCGATGTAGATATTTCCATGTTTATACAGATGGCGGTGTTGATATTTCCATCTATACACAGATGGCCGTGTAGATATTTCCATGTTTATACAGATGGCGGAGTAGATATTTCCATGAACATGCAGATGGCGGTGTAGTTATTTCCATATTTATACAGATTGCGGTGTTGATATTACCATGTTTATAGGGAGAGCGGTGCAAATATTTCCACATTTATACACATAGCAGTGTAGTTATTAGCATGTTTATACAGATAGCGGTGTAGATATTTCCATGTTTATACAGATCGTGGTGAAGATATTTCCATGTTTGTACAGATCGCGGTGTAGATTTTTCCATGTTTATACAGATTGCGGTGTAGAAATTTAAATGTTTATACAGATAGCGGTGTAGATATTTCCATGTTTATACAGATAGCGTTGTAGATATTTCCATGTTTATAGAGATAGCGGTGTAGGTATTTCCATGTTTATAGACATAGCGGTGTAGATATTTCCATGTTTATATAGATGGCGTTGTAGTTATTTCCATGTTTATACCGATAGAGGTGTTGGTATTTCGACGTTTATACAGATAGCGATGTAGATATTTCCATGTTTATACAGCTCGCGGTGCAGATATTTATATCTTTATACAGATGGCATTGTAGATATTTCCTTATTCACACAGATGGCGGTGTAGATGTTTCCATGTTTAAATAGATGGCGGAGAAGTTAGTTCCATGTTTATGGAGATGGCAGTGTAGATATTTTCATGTTTATGGAGATGGCTGTGTAGATATTTCCATGTGTATACAGATGGCATTGTAGATATTTCCATGTTTATACAGATGACTGTATAGGTATTTCATGATTTTACAGATGGCAGTGCAGATATTTCCATGTGTAAAGAGATAGCGATGTAGATATTTCCATGTTTGTACAGATGGCGGTGTTGATATTTCCATCTATACACAGATTGCCCTGTAGATATTTCCATGTTTATACAGATGGCGGCGTAGATATTTCCATGAACATGCAGATGGCGTTGTAGATATTTCCATGTTTATACAGATTGCGGTGTAGATATTTCCATGTTTATACAGATAGCGGTGTAGATATTTCCATGTTTATACAGATAGCGGTGTAGATATTTCCATGTTTATACAGATCATGGTGTAGATATTTCCATGTTTATACAGATAGCGGTGAAGTTATTTCCATGTTTATACAGATCGCAGTGTAGATATTTCCATGTTTATACAGATAGCGGTGTAGATATTTCCATGTTTATACAGATAGCGCTGTAGATATTTCCATGTTTATACAAATGGCGGTGTAGATATTTCCATGTTTATAGAGATGGCGGTGTAGATCTTTCCATGTTTATAGAGATAGCGGTGTAGATATATCCATGTTCATAGAGATAGCAGTGAGGATATTTCCATGTTTCTACAAATGGCGGTGTAGATATTTCCATGATTATATAGATGGTGGTGTAGATATTACCATGTTTATACAGATAGCGGTGTAGATATTTCCATGTTTATATAGATCGTGGTGAAGATATTTCCATGTTTATACAGATCTCGGTGTAGATATTTCAATGTTTATACAGATCGCGGTGTAGATATTTCCATGTTTATACAGATATCGGTGTAGATATTTCCATGTTTATACAGATGACTGTATAGGTATTTCCATGTTTTTACAGATGGCAGTGCAGATATTTCCATGTGTAAAGAGATAGCGATGTAGATATTTCCATGTTTATACAGATGGCGGTGTTGATATTTCCATCTATACACAGATGGCCGTGTAGATATTTCCATGTTTATACAGATGGCGGAGTAGATATTTCCATGAACATGCAGATGGCGGTGTAGTTATTTCCATATTTATACAGATTGCGGTGTTGATATTACCATGTTTATAGGGAGAGCGGTGCAAATATTTCCACATTTATACACATAGCAGTGTAGTTATTAGCATGTTTATACAGATAGCGGTGTAGATATTTCCATGTATAAACAGATGTGTGTGTATATATTTCCATGTTTAAACAGATGGCGGTGTAGATATTTCCTTGTTTATTCAAATAGCGGTGTAGTTATTTCCATGTTTCTACAGATAGCGGTGTAGATATTTCCATGTATATACAGATGGCTGTGTAGATATTTCCATGTTTATACAGATGACTTTGTAGGTATTTCCATGTTTATACAGATGGCGGTGTAGATATTTCCATGTTTGTAGAGATAGCTGTGTAGATATTTCCATGTTTATACAGATAGCGGTGTAGATATTTCCATGTTTATACAGATAACGGTGTACATATTTCCATGTTTATACAGATAGCGGTGAAGATATTTCCATGTTTATACAGATCGCAGTGTAGATATTTAAATGTTTATACAGATAGCGGTGTAGATATTTCCATGTTTATACAGATAGCGCTGAAGATATTTCCATGTTTATACAGATAGCGCTGTAGATATTTCCATGTTTATACAGATGGCGGTGTAGATATTTCCATGTTTATAGAGATGGCGGTGTAGATATTTCCATGTTTATAGAGATAGCGGTGTAGATATATCCATGTTCATAGAGATAGCAGTGAGGATATTTCCATGTTTATACAAATGGCGGTGTAGATATTTCCATGTTTGTATAGATGGTGGTGTAGATATTACCATGTTTATACAGATAGCGGTGTAGATATTTCCATGTTTATACAGATCGTGGTGAAGATATTTCCATGTTTGTACAGATCGCGGTGTAGATTTTTCCATGTTTATACAGATTGCTGTGTAGAAATTTAAATGTTTATACAGATAGCGGTGTAGATATTTCCATGTTTATACAGATAGCGGTGTAGATATTTCCATGTTTATAGAGATAGCGGTGTAGGTATTTCCATGTTTATAGACATAGCGGTGTAGATATTTCCATGTTTATATAGATGGCGTTGTAGATATTTCCATGTTTATACCGATAGAGGTGTTGGTATTTCGACGTTTATACAGATAGCGATGTAGATATTTCCATGTTTATACAGCTCGCGGTGCAGATATTTATATCTTTATACAGATGGCATTGTAGATATTTCCTTATTCACACAGATGGCGGTGTAGATGTTTCCATGTTTAAATAGATGGCGGAGAAGTTAGTTCCATGTTTATGGAGATGGCAGTGTAGGTATTTTCATGTTTATGGAGATGGTGGTGTAGATATTTCCATGTTTATAGAGATAGCAGTGTAGATATTTACATGTTTATACAGATGGCTGTGTAGATATTTCCATGTGTATACAGATGGCATTGTAGATATTTCCATGTTTATACAGATGACTGTATAGGTATTTCATGATTTTACAGACGGCAGTGCAGATATTTCCATGTGTAAAGAGATAGCGATGTAGATATTTCCATGTTTGTACAGATGGCGGTGTTGATATTTCCATCTATACACAGATTGCCCTGTAGATATTTCCATGTTTATACAGATGGCGGCGTAGATATTTCCATGAACATGCAGATGGCGGTGTAGATATTTCCATGTTTATACAGATTGCGGTGTAGATATTTCCATGTTTATACAGATAACGGTGTAGATATTTCCATGTTTACACAGATGGTGGTGTAGATATTTCCGTGTTTATACACATGGCGGAGTAGATACTTCCATCTTTATGGAGATGGCAGTGTAGATATTTTCATGTTTATAGGGGTGGTGGTGAAGATATTTCCATGTTCATAGAGATAGCGTTGTTGATTTTTCCATGTTTACAGAGATAGCTGTGTGGATATTTCCATGTTTATACAGATAGGGGTGTAGATATTTCCATGTTTATAGAGATGGCGTTGTAGATATTTCCATGTTTATATAGATCACGTTGTAGATATTTCCATGTTTATACAGATCACGGTGTAGATATTTCCATGTTTATACAGATCATGGTGTAGATATTTCCATGTTTATACAGATTGCGGTGTTGATATTACCATGTTTATAGGGATAGCGGTGCAAATATTTCCACATTTATACAGATAGCGGTGTAGTTATTAGCATGTTTATACAGATAGCGGTGTAGATATTTCCAAGTATAAACAGATGTGTGTGTATATATTTCCATGTTTAAACAGATGGCGGTGTAGATATTTCCTTGTTTATTCAAATAGCGGTGTAGTTATTTCCATGTTTCTACAGATAGCGGTGTAGATATTTCCATGTATATACAGATGGCTGTGTAGATATTTCCATGTTTATACAGATGACTTTGTAGGTATTTCCATGTTTATACAGATGGCGGTGTAGATATTTCCATGTTTATAGAGATAGCTGTGTAGATATTTCCATGTTTATACAGATAGCGGTGTAGATATTTCCATGTTTATACAGATAACGGTGTAGATATTTCCATGTTTATACAGATAGCGGTGAAGATATTTCCATGTTTATACAGATCGCAGTGTAGATATTTAAATGTTTATACAGATAGCGGTGTAGATATTTCCATGTTTATACAGATAGCGCTGTAGATATTTCCATGTTTATACAGATAGCGCTGTAGATATTTCCATGTTTATACAGATGCCGGTGTAGATATTTCCATGTTTATAGAGATGGCGGTGTAGATATTTCCATGTTTATACAGATAACGGTGTAGATATATCCATGTTCATAGAGATAGCAGTGAGGATATTTCCATGTTCATACAAATGGCGGTGTAGATATTTCCATGTTTATATAGATGGTGGTGTAGATATTACCATGTTTATACAGATAGCGTTGTAGATATTTCCATGTTTATACAGATAGCGGTGTAGATATTTCCATGT
This sequence comes from Pan troglodytes, assembly GCF_028858775.2. Classification (NCBI taxonomy): domain Eukaryota; kingdom Metazoa; phylum Chordata; class Mammalia; order Primates; family Hominidae; genus Pan; species Pan troglodytes. The sequence goes on from NC_072420.2 coordinate 50,968,491, forward strand.
TTATAGACATAGCGGTGTCGTTATTTCCATGTTTATAGACATAGCGGTGTAGGTATTTCCATGTTTATATAGATGGCGTTGTAGATATTTCCATGTTTATACCGATAGAGGTGTTGGTATTTCCACGTTTATACAGATAGCGATGTAGATATTTCCATGTTTATACAGCTCGCGGTGCAGATATTTATATCTTTATACAGATGGCATTGTAGATATTTCCTTATTCACACAGATGGCAGTGTAGATGTTTCCATGTTTAAATAGATGGCGGAGTAGTTAGTTCCATGTTTATGGAGATGGCAGTGTAGATATTTTCATGTTTATAGAGATGGTGGTGTAGATATTTCCATGTTTATAGAGATTGCAGTGTAGATATTTACATGTTTATACAGATGGCTGTGTAGATATTTCCATGTGTATACAGATGGCATTGTAGATATTCCCATGTTTATACAGATGACTGTATAGGTATTTCCATGTTTTTACAGATGGCAGTGCAGATATTTCCATGTGTAAAGAGATAGCGATGTAGATATTTCCATGTTTGTACAGATGGCGGTGTTGATATTTCCATCTATACACAGATGGCCGTGTAGATATTTCCATGTTTATACAGATGGTGGCGTAGATATTTCCATGAACATGCAGATGGCGCTGTAGATATTTCCATGTTTATACAGATAGCGGTGTAGATATTTCCATGTTTATACAGATAACGGTGTAGATATTTCCATGTTTACACAGATGGTGGTGTAGATATTTCCGTGTTTATACACATGGCGGAGTAGATACTTCCATCTTTATGGAGATGGCAGTGTAGATATTTTCATGTTTATAGAGATGGCGGTGTAGATATTTCCATGTTCATAGAGATAGCATTGTTGATTTTTCCATGTTTACAGAGATAGCTGTGTGGATATTTCCATGTTTATACAGATAGGGTTGTAGATATTTCCATGTTTATAGAGATGGCGTTGTAGATATTTCCATGTTTATATAGATCACGTTGTAGATATTTCTATGTTTATACAGATTGCGGTGTAGATATTTCCATGTTTATAGAGATAGCAGTGTAGATATTTACATGTTTATACAGATGGCTGTGTAGATATTTCCATGTGTATACACATGGCATTGTAGATATTCCCATGTTTTTACAGATGACTATATAGGTATTTCCATGTTTTTACAGATGGCAGTGCAGATATTTCCATGGGTAAAGAGATAGCGATGTAGATATTTCCATGTTTGTACAGATGGCGGTGTTGATATTTCCATCTATACACAGATGGCCTTGTAGATATTTCCATGTTTATACAGATGGCGGCGTAGATATTTCCATGAACATGCAGATGGCGGTGTAGATATTTCCATGTTTATACAGATTGCGGTGTTGATATTACCATGTTTATAGGGATAGCGGTGCAAATATTCCCACATTTATACAGATAGCTGTGTAGTTATTAGCATGTTTATACAGATGGTGGTGTAGATATTTCTATGTTTACACAGATGACTGTATAGGTATTTCCATGTTTATACAGATGGCGGTGTAGATATTTCCATGTTTATTCAGATGACTGTGTAGATATTTCCATGTTTTTACAGATGGCAGTGTAGATATTTCAATATTTATAGAGATGGCCCTGTAGATATTTCCTTGTTTAAACCGATAAGGGTGGAGATATTTCCATGTTTATACAGACAGCAGTGGAGATATTTCCATGTTTATAAACATAGCGGTGTACATATTTCCATGTTTATAGAGACAGCGGTGTAGGTATTTAAATGTTTATACAGATAGCGGTGCAGATATTTCCATGTTTACACAGATGCCTATGCAGATATTTCCATATTTATACAGAGGGCTGTGTAGCTATTTCTATGTTTATACAGATGGCAGTGTAGGTATTTCCATGTTCCTACACATGACTGTGTAGGTATTTCCATGTTTATACAGATGGCTTTGTAGATATTTCCATGTTTATAGAGATAGCAGTGCTGATATTTCCATGTTTACACAGGTAGCGGTGTATATATTTCCATGTTTATACAGATCGTGGTGTAGATATTTCCATGCTTACACAGATACCGGTGTAGATATTTGCATGTTTATACAGACCGCAGTGTAGATATTTCCATGTTTATAGAGATAGCAATGTAGATATTTCCATGTTTATACAGATGGCGGTGTTGATGTTTCCATCTATACACAGATTGCCGTGTAGGTATTTCCATGTGTATACAGATGGCATTGTAGATATTTCCATGTTAATACAGATGGTGGTGTAGATATTTCCATGTTTACACAGATGACTGTATAGGTATTTCCATGTTTATACAGATGGCGGTGTAGATATTTCCATGTTTATAGAGATAGCGGTGTAGATATTTCCATATTTATACACATAACGGTGTAGATATTTCCATGTTTATACAGATAGCCGTGTAAATATTTCCACGTTTATACAGATAGCGTTGCAGATATTTCCATGTTTGTACAGATGGCGGTGTTGATATTTCCATCTATACACAGATGACCGTGTAGTTATTTCCATGTTTATACAGATGGCGGTGAAGGTATTTCTATGGATATGTAGATGGCGCTGTAAATATTTCCATGTTTATACAGATAGCTGTGTAGTAATTTCCATGTTTATATAGATAGCGGTGTAGATATTTCCATGTATATACACATGGCTGTGTAGATATTTCCATGTTTATACAGATGGCGGTGTAGATATTTCCATGTTTATACAGATAACTTTGTAAGTATTTCCATGTTTATACAGATGCCGGTGTAGATATTTCGATGTTTATAGAGAGAGCACTGGAGATATTTCCATGTTTATACAGATAGCGGTGTAGATATTTCCATGTTTATACTGATCGAGGTGTAGATGTTTCCATGTTTATAGAGATGGCGGTGTAGATATTTCCATGTTCATAGAGATAGAGTTGTGGATTTTTCCATGTTTACAGAGATAGCTGTGTGGATATTTCCATGTTTATACAGATAGGGTTGTAGATATTTCCATGTTTATAGAGATGGCGGTGTAGATATTTCCATGTTTATATAGATCAAGTTGTAGATATTTCCATCTTTATAGAGATGGCGGTGTAGATATTTCCATGTTTATATAGATCACGTTGTAGTTATTTCCATGTTTATACAGATCGCGGTGTAGATATTTCCGTGTTTATACAGATCATGGTGTAGCTATTTCCATGTTTATACAGATTGCGGTGTTGATATTACCATGTTTATAGGGATAGCGGTGCAAATATTTCCACATTTATACAGATAGCGGTGTAGATATTCGCATGTTTATACAGATAGCGGTGTAGACATTTCCATATATAAACAGATGTCTGTGTATATATTTCCATGTTTAAACAGATGGCGGTGTAGATATTTCCTTGTTTATTCAAATAGCAGTGTAGTTATTTCCATGTTTCTACAGATAGCAGTGTAGATATTTCCATGAATATACAGATGGCTCTGTAGATTTTTCCATGTTTATACAGATGACTTTGTAGGTATTTCCATGTTTATAAAGATGGCGGTGTAGATATTTTCATGTTTATAGAGATAGCTGTGTAGATATTTCCATGTTTATACAGATAGCGGTGTAGCTATTTCCATGTTTATACAGATAACGGTGTAGATATTTCCATGTTTATACAGATAACGGTGTAGGTATTTCCATGTTTATACAGATAGCGGTGAAGGTATTTCCATGTTTATACAGATCGCAGTGTAGATATTTCCATGTTTATACAGATAGCGGTGTAGATATTTCCATGTTTATACAGATAGCGCTGTAGATATTTCCATGTTTATACAGATGGCGGTGTAGATATTTCCATGTTTATAGAGATGGCGGTGTAGATCTTTCCATGTTTATAGAGATAGCGGTGTAGATATATCCATGTTCATAGAGATAGCAGTGAGGATATTTCCATGTTTCTACAAATGGCGGTGTAGATATTTCCATGTTTATATAGATGGTGGTGTAGATATTACCATGTTTATACAGATAGCGGTGTAGATATTTCCATGTTTATACAGATCGTGGTGAAGATATTTCCATGTTTATACAGATCGCGGTGTAGATATTTCCATGTTTATACAGATAGCGGTGTAGATATTTCCATGTTTATAGAGATAGCGGTGTAGGTATTTCCATGTTTATAGACATAGCGGTGTAGATATTTCCATGTTTATATAGATGGCGTTGTAGATATTTCCATGTTTATACTGATAGAGTTGTTGGTATTTCCACGTTTATACAGATAGCAATGTAGATATTTCCATGTTTATACAGCTCGCGGTGCAGATATTTATATCTTTATACAGATGGCATTGTAGATATTTCCTTATTCACACAGATGGCGGTGTAGATGTTTCCATGTTTAAATAGATGGCGTAGTAGTTAGTTCCATGTTTATGGAGATGGCAGTGTAGATATTTTCATGTTTATAGAGATGGTGGTGTAGATATTTCCATGTTTATAGAGATAGCAGTGTAGATATTTACATGTTTATACAGATGGCTGTGTAGATATTTCCATGTGTATACAGATGGCATTGTAGATATTTCCATGTTTATACAGATGACTGTATAGGTATTTCCATGTTTTTACAGATGGCATTGCAGATATTTCCATGTGTAAAGAGATAGCGATGTAGATATTTCCATGTTTATACAGATGGCGTTGTTGATATTTCCATCTATACACAGATGGCCGTGTAGATATTTCCATGTTTATGCAGATGGCGGCGTAGATACTTCCATGAACATGCAGTTGGCGCTGTAGTTATTTCCATGTTTATACAGATTGCGGTGTTGATATTACCATGTTTATAGGGAGAGCGGTGCAAATATTTCCACATTTATACAGATAACAGTGTAGTTATTAGCATGTTTATACAGATAGCGGTGTAGATATTTCCATGTATAAACAGATGTCTGTGTATATATTTCCATGTTTAAACAGATGGTGGTGTAGATATTTCCTTGTTTATTCAAATAGCGGTGTAGTTATTTCCATGTTTCTACAGATAGCGGTGTAGATATTTCCATGTATATACAGATGGCTGTGTAGATATTTCCATGTTTATACAGATGACTTTGTAGGTATTTCCATGTTTATGCAGATGGCGGTGTAGATATTTCCATGTTTATAGAGATAGCTGTGTAGATATTTCCATGTTTATACAGATAGCGGTGTAGATATTTCCATGTTTATACAGATAACGGTGTACATATTTCCATGTTTATACAGATAGCGGTGAAGATATTTCCATGTTTATACAGATCGCAGTGTACATATTTAAATGTTTATACAGATAGCGGTGTAGATATTTCCATGTTTATACAGATAGCGCTGTAGATATTTCCATGTTTATACAGATAGCGTTGTAGATATTTCCATGTTTATACAGATGGCGGTGTAGATATTTCCATGTTTATAGAGATGGCGGTGTAGATATTTCCATGTTTATAGAGATAGCGGTGTAGATATATCCATGTTCATAGAGATAGCAGTGAGGATATTTCCATGTTTATACAAATGGGGGTGTAGATATTTCCATGTTTATATAGATGGTGGTGTAGATATTACCATGTTTATACAGATAGCGGTGTAGATATTTCCATGTTTATACAGATCGTGGTGAAGTTATTTCCACGTTTGTACAGATCGCGGTGTAGATATTTAAATGTTTATACAGATAGCGGTGTAGATATTTCCATGTTTATACAGATAGCGGTGTAGATATTTCCATGTTTATACTGATCGTGGTGTAGACATTTCCATGTTTATAGAGATGGCGGTGTAGATATTTCCATGTTCATAGAGATAGCGGTGTTGATTTTTCCATGTTTATAGAGATAGCGGTGTGGATATTTCCATGTTTATACAGATACGGGTGTAGATTTTTCCCTGTTTATAGAGATGGTGGTGTAGATATTTCCATGTTTATACAGATCACGGTGTAGATATTTCCTTGTTTATACAAATAGCGGTGTAGTTATTTCCATGGTTATACAGATCATGGTGTAGATATTTCCTTGTTTATACAGATAGCGGTGTTGATATTACCATGATTATAGGGATAGCGGTGCAAATATTTCCACATTTATACACATAGCGGTGTAGTTATTAGCATGTTTATACAGATAGCAGTGTAGATATTTGCATGTATAAACAGATGTCTGTGTATTTATTTCCATGTTTAAACAGATGGCGGTGTATATATTTCCTTGTTTATACAAATAGCGATGTAGTTATTTCCATGTTTATACAGATAGCGGTGTAGATATTTCCATGTATATACAGATGGCTGTGTGGATATTTCCATGTTTATACAGACGACTTTGTAGGTATTTCCATGTTTATACAGATGGCGGTGTAGATATTTCCATGTTTATAGAGATAGCTGTGTAGATATTTCCATGTTTATACAGATAGCGGTGTAGATATTTCCATGTTTGTACAGATCGCGGTGTAGATATTTCCATGTTTATACTGATGACGGTGTAGATATTTCCATGTTTATACAGATCGCGGTGTAGCTATTTCCATGTTTATACAGATAGCGGTGTAGGTATTTCCATGTTTATACAGATCACGGTGTAGATATTTCCTTGTTTATACAATTAGCGGTGTACTTATTTCCATGTTTATACAGATAGTGGTGTAGATATATCCATGTATATACAGATGGCTGTGTAGATATTTCCATGTTTATACAGATGGCTGTGTAGATATTTCCATGTTTATACAGATGACTTTGTAGGTATTTCCATGTTTATACAGATGGCGGTGTAGATATTTCCATGTTTATAGAGATAACTGTGTAGATATTTCCATGTTTATACAGATAGCGGTGTAGATATTTCCATGTTTATACAGATTGCGGTATAGATATTTCCATGTTTATACAGATCGTGGTGTAGATATTTCCAAGTTTATACAGATCGCGGTGTAGATATTTCCATGTTTTTACAGATATCGGTGTAGATATTTCCATGTTTACACAGATTGCGGTGTAGATATTTCCATCTTTCTACAGATGGCATTGTAGATATTTCCATGTTTATACAGATGACTGTATAGTTATTTCCATGTTTTTACAGATGGCAGTGCAGATATTTCCATGTCTATAGAGATAGCGGTGTAGATATTTCCATGTTTGTAGAGATGGCGGTGTTGATATTTCCATCTATACACAGATGGCCGTGTAGATTTTTCCATGTTTATTCAGATGGCGGTTTAGATATTTCCAAGGACATGCAGATGGCTGTGTAGTTATTTCCATGTTTATACAGATAGCGGTGTAGGTATTTCCATGTTTACACAGATGGTGGTGTAGATATTTCCGTGTTTATACACATGGTGGAGTAGATACTTCCATCTTTATGGAGATGGCAGTGTAGATATTTTCATGTTCATAGAGATGGCGGTGTAGATATTTCCATATTTATAGAGATAGCGGTGTAGATATTTCCATCTTTCTACAGATGGCAGTGTAGATATTTCCATGTTTATACAGATGGCCGTGTAGATATTTCCATATTTATACAGATGTCTGTGTAGATATTTCCATGTGTATACAGATGGTATTGTAGCTAATTCCATGTTTATACAGATGGTGGTGTAGATATTTCCATGTTTATTCAGATGAATGTGTAGATATTTCCATGTTTTTGCAGATGGTAGTGTAGATATTTCAATGTTTATATAGATGGCGCTGTTGATATTTCCATGTTTATACAGATAACGGTGGAGATATTTCCATGTTTATACAGAGAGCAGTGGAGATATTTCCATGTTTATACACATAGCGGTGTACATATTTCCATGTTTATAGAGACAGCGGTGTAGGTATTTCCATGTTTATACAGATAGCGGTGCAGATATTTCCATGTTTACACAGATGTCTATGGAGATATTTCCATATTTATACAGAGGGCTGTGTAGATATTTCTATGTTTATACAGATGGCAGTGTAGATATTTAAATGTTCCTACACATGACTGTGTAGGTATTTCCATGTTTATACAGATGTCTTTGTAGTTATTTCCATGTTTATAGAGATAGCGGTGCAGACATTTCCATGTTTATACAGATAGCGGTGTAGATATTTCCATGTTTATACGGACCGCCGTGTAGATATTTCCATGTTTATAGAGATAGCAGTGTAGATATTTCCATGTTTGTACAGATGGCAGTGTTGATATTTCCATCTATACACAGATGGCCGTGTAGATATTTCCATGTTTATTCAGATGGCGGTGTAGATATTTCCAAGGACATGCAGATGGCGGTGTAGTTATTTCCATGTTTATACAGATAGCGGTGTAGTTATTTCCATGTTTACACAGATGGTGGTGTAGATATTTCCGTGTTTATACACATGGCGGAGTAGATACTTCCATCTTTGTGGAGATGGCAGTGTAGATATTTTCATGTTCATAGGGATGGCGGTGTAGATATTTCCATATTTATAGAGATAGCGGTGTAGATATTTCCATCTTTCTACAGATGGCAGTGTAGATATTTCCATGTTTATACAGATGACCGTGTAGATATTTCCATATTTATACAGATGTCTTTGTAGATATTTCCATGTGTATACAGATGGTATTGCAGCTATTTCCATGTTTATACAGATGGTAGTGTAGATATTTCCATGTTTATTCAGATGAATGTGTAGATATTTCCATGTTTTTACAGATGGCAGTGTAGATATTTCAATGTTTATATAGATGGCGCTGTTGATATTTCCATGTTTATACAGATAACGGTGGAGATATTTCCATGTTTATACAGAGAGCAGTGGAGATATTTCCATGTTTATACACATAGCGGTGTACATATTTCCATGTTTATAGAGACAGCGGTGTAGGTATTTCCATGTTTATACAGATAGCGGTGCAGATATTTCCATGTTTACAGAGATGCCTATGCAGATATTTCCATATTTATACAGAGGGCTGTGTAGATATTTCTATATTTATACAGATGGCAGTGTAGATTTTTAAATGTTCCTACACATGACTGTGTAGGTATTTCCATGTTTATACAGATGTCTTTGTAGTTATTTCCATGTTTATAGAGATAGCGGTGCAGAGATTTCCATGTTTATACAGATAGCGGTGTATATATTTCCATGTTTATACAGATCATGTTGTAGATATTTCCATGTTTATACAGATACCGGTGTAGATATTTCCATGTTTATACAGACCGCAGTGTAGATATTTCCATGTTTATAGAGAGAGCAGTGTAGATATTTCCATGTTTGTACAGATGGCGGTGTTGATGTTTCCATCTATACACTGACTGCCGTGTAGGTATTTCCATGTGTATAAAGATGGCATTGTAGATATTTCCATGTTTATACAGATGGTGGTGTAGATATTTCCATGTTTACACAGATGACTGTATAGGTATTTCCATGTTTATACAGATGGCGGTGTAGATATTTCGAAGTTTATAGAGATAGCGGTGTAGATATTTCCATATTTATACAGATAACGGTGTAGAAGATTCCATGTTTATACAGATAGCGGTGTAAATATTTCCATGTTTATATAGATCACGGTGTAGACATTTCCATGTTTATAGAGATAGCGGTGTAGATATTTCCATGTTTATAGAGATAGCGGTGTAGATATTTCCATGTTTATACCAATAGCGGTGTTGATATTTCCATGTTTATACAGACCGCGGTGTAGATATTTCCATGTTTATACAGATAGCGGTGGAGATATTTCCATGTTTGTACAGATGGCGGTGTTGATATTTCCATCTATACACAGATGACCGTGTAGATATTTCCATGTTTATACAGATGGCAGCACAGATATTTCCACGGATATGTAGATGGCGGTGTAGATATTTCCATGTTTATACAGATAGCGGTGTAGTTATTTCCATGTTTACATAGATAGCGGTGTATATATTTCCATGTATGTACACATGGCTGTGTAGACATTTCCCTGTTTATACAGATGGCGGTATAGATATTTCCATGTTTATACAGATAACTTTGTAAGTATTTCCATGTTTATACAGATGGCGGTGTAGATATTTCGATGTTTATAGAGATAGCAGTGGAGATATTTCCATGTTTATACAGATAGCGGTGTAGATATTTCCATGTTTATACTGATCGTGGTGTAGACATTTCCATGTTTATAGAGATGGCGGTGTGGATATTTCCATGTTCATAGAGATAGCGGTGTTGATTTTTCCATGTTTATAGAGATAGCGGTGTGGATATTTCCATGTTTATACAGATAGGGGTGTAGATATTTCCCTGTTTATAGAGATGGTGGTGTAGATATTTCCATGTTTATACAGATCACGGTGTAGATATTTCCTTGTTTATACAAATAGCGGTGTAGTTATTTCCATGTTTATACAGATATTGTTGTAGATATATCCATGTATATACAGATGGCTGTGTAGATATTTCCGTGTTTATACAGATGGATGTGTAGACATTTCCATGTTTATACAGATGACTTTGTAGGTATTTCCATGTTTATACAGACGGCGGTGTAGATATTTCCATGTTTATAGAGATAACTGTGTAGATAATTCCATGTTTATACAGATAGCGGTGTAGATATTTCCATGTTTATACAGATCGCGGTGTAGATATTTCCGTGTTTATACGGATCGCGGTGTAGATATTTCCAAGTTTATACAGATAGCGGTGTAGATATTTCCATGTTTTTACAGATGACTGTATAGTTAATTCCATGTTTTTACAGATGGCAGTGCAGATATTTCCATGTATATAGAGATAGCGGTGTAGATATTTCCATGTTTTTACAGATGGCAGTGTTGATATTTCCATCTATACACAGATGGCCATGTAGATATTTCCATGTTTACACAGATGGCAGCTTAGATATTTCCATGGACATGCAGATGGTGGTGTAGATATTTCCATGTTTATACAGATAGCGGTGTATATATTTCCATGTTTTCACAGATGGTGGTGTAGATATTTCCGTGTTTATACACATGGCGGAGTAGATACTTCCATCTTTATGGGGATGGCAGTGTAGATATTTTCATGTTTATAGAGATGGCGGTGTAGATATTTCCATATTTATAGAGATAGCGGTGTAGATATTTCCATCTTTCTACAGATGGCAGTGTAGATATTTCCATTTTTATACAGACGGCGGTGTAGATATTTCCATATTTATACACATGTCTGTGTAGATATTTCCGTGTGTATACAGATGGTATTGTAGGTATTTCCATGTTTATACAGATGGTGGTGTAGATATTTCCATGTTTATTCAGATGACTGTGTAGATATTTCCATGTTTTTACAGATGGCAGTGTAGATATTTCAATGTTTACAGAGATGGCGCTGTAGATATTTCCATGTTTATACAGACTGCGGTGTAGATATTTCCATGTTTATACAGATAGCGGTGTAGATATTTCCATGTTTTTACAGATATTGGTGTAAATATTTCCATTTTTACACAGATTGTGGTGTAGATATTTCCATCTTTCTACAGATGGCATTGTAGATATTTCAATGTTTATACAGATGGCGGTGTAGATATTTCCATGATTATATGGATGGTGGTGTAGATATTACCATGTTTTTACAGATAGCGGTGTAGATATTACCATGCTTGTAGAGATCGTGGTGAAGATATTTCCATGTTTATACAGATCGCGGTGTAGATATTTCCATGTTTATGCGGATAGCAGTGTAGATATTTCCATGTTTATACAGATAGCGGTGTAGATATTTCCATGTTTATTGAGAAAGCGGTGTAGGTATTTCCATGTTTATAGACATTGTGGTGTAGATATTTCCATGTTTATATAGATGGCGTTGCAGATATTTCCATGTTTATACCGATAGCGGTGTTGGTATTTCCACGTTTATAGAGATAGCGATGTAGATATTTCCATGTTTATACAGCTCGCGGTGCAGGTATTTATATCTTTATACAGATGGCATTGTAGATATTTCCTTATTCACACAGATGGCGGTGTAGATGTTTCCATGTTTATACAGATGTCGGAGTAGTTAGTTCCATGTTTATGGAGATGGCAGTGTAGATATTTTCATGTTTATACAGATGGCTGTGTAGATATTTCCATGTGTATACAGATGGTGGTGTACATATTTCCATGTTTATAAGGATGGTGGTGTAGATATTACCATGTTCATAGAGATAGCGGTGTTGATTTTTCCATGTTTATAGAGATAGCTGTGTGGATATTTCCATGTTTATACAGATGGCTGTGTAGGTATTTCCATGTTTATAGAGATAGCTGTGTGGATATTTCCATGTTTATACAGATAGCGGTGTATATATTTCCATGTTTATACAGACAGCAGTGGAGATATTTCCATGTTTATACACATAGCGGTGTACATATTTCCATGTTTATAGGGACAGCGGTGTAGGTGTTTCCATGTTTATACAGATAGCGGTGCAGATATTTCCATGTTTATACAGATGCCTATGCAGATATTTCCATATTTATACAGAGGGCTGTGTAGATATTTCCATGTTTATACAGATGGCAGTGTAGATATTTCCATGTTCCTACACATGACTGTGTAGGTATTTCCATGTTTATACAGATGGCTTTGTAGATATTTCCATGTTTATAGAGATAGCGGTGCAGATATTTCCATGTTTATGCAGATATCGGTGTAAATATTTCCATGTTTATACATACCGCAGTGTAGATATTTCCATGTTTATACAGATACCGGTGTAGATATTTCCATGTTTATACAGCCCGCAATGTAGATATTTCCATGTTTATAGAGATGGCGGTGTAGATATTTCCTTGTTTATACAGATCATGGTGTAGATATTTCCATGTTTATACAGATCGCGGTGTACATATTTCCATGTTTATGCAGATCATGCTGTAGATATTTCCAGGTTTATACAGATCCCGGTGTTGATATTACCATGTTTATAGGGATAACGGTGCAAATATTTCCACATTTATACAGATAGCGGTGTAGTTATTAGCATGTATATACAGATAGCGGTGTAGATATTTCCATGTATAAACAGATGTCTGTGTATATATTTCCATGTTTAAACAGATGGCGGTGTAGATATTTCCTTGTTTATACAAATAGCAATGAAGTTATTTCCATGTTTATACAGATAGCGGTGTGGATATTTCTATGTATATACAGATGGCTGTGTAGATATTTCCATGTTTATACAGATGGCTGTGTAGATATTTCCATGTTTATACAGATGACTTTGTAGGTATTTCCATGTTTATACAGATGGCTGTGTATGTATTTCCATGTTTATAGAGATAGCTGTGTAGATATTTCCATGTTTATACATATAGCGGTGTATATATATCCATGTTTAAACAGACAGCAGTGGAGATATTTCCATGTTTATACACATAGCGGTGTACATATTTCCATGTTTATAGGGACAGCGTTGTAGGTGTTTCCATGTTTATACAGAGAGCGGTGCAGATATTTCCATGTTTATACAGATGCCTTAGCAGATATTAACATATTTATACAGAGGGCTGTGTAGGTATTTCCATGTTTATACAGATGGCAGTGTAGATCTTTCCATGTTCCTACACATGACTGTGTAGGTATTTCCATGTTTATACAGATGGCTTTGTAGATATTTCCATGTTTATAGAGATAGCGGTGCAGATATTTCCATTTTTATGCAGATATCGGTGTAAATATTTCCATGTTTATACAGACCGCGGTGTAGATATTTCCATGTTTATACAGATACCGATGTAGATATTTCCATGGTTATACAGACCGCAATGTAGATATTTCCATGTTTATAGAGATAGCGGTGTAGAGATTTCCATGTTTGTACAGATAGTGTTGCAGATATTTCCATGTTTGTACAGATGGCGGTGTTGATATTTCCATCTATACACAGAGTACCGTGTAGATATTTCCATGTTTTTACAGACGGTGGCGCAGATATTTCTATGGATATGTAGATGGCGGTGTAGTTATTTCCATGTTTATACAGATAGCGGTGTAGTTATTTCCATGTTTATATAGATAGCGGTGTAGATATTTCCATGTATATACACATGGCTGTGTAGATATTTCCATGTTTATACAGATGGCGGTGTAGATATTTCCATCTTTATACAGATAACTTGTAAGTATTTCCATGTTTATACAGATAGGTGTGTAGATATTTCTGTGTTTATAGAGATGGCAGTGTTGATATTTCCATGTTTATACAGATCATGGTGTAGATATTTCCTTGTTTATACAAATAGCCGTGTAGTTATTTCCATGTTTATAAAGATAGCGGTGTAGATATTTCCATGTATGTACAGATGGCTGTGTTGATGTTGCCATGTTTATACAGATGGCTGTGTAGATATTTCCATGTTTATACAGATGACTTTGTAGGTATTTCCATGTTTATACAGATGGCGGTGTAGATATTTCCATGTTTATAGAGACAGCTGTGTAGATATTTCTATGTTTATACAGACAGCGGTGTAGACATTTCCATGTTTATACAGATCGCGGTGTAGTTATTTCCATGTTTATACAGATCACGGTGTAGATATTTACATGTTTATACAGATAGCGGTGTAGAGATTTCCATGTTTTTACAGATATCGGTGTAGATATTTCCATGTTTACACAGATTGCGGTGTAGATATTTCCATCATACTGCAGATGGCATTGTAGATATCTTCATGTTTATACAGATGGCGTTGTAGGTATTTCCATGTTCATATAGATGGTGGTGTAGATATTACCATGTTTATACAGATAGCGGTGAAGGTATTTCCATGTATATACAGATCGTGGTGAAGATATTTCCATGTTTATACTGATCGCGGTGTAGATATTTCCATGTTTATACAGATCGCGGTGTAGATATATCCATGTTTATACAGATAGCGGTGTAGATATTTCCATGTTAATAAAGAAAGCGGTGTAGATATTTCCATGTTTATAGAGATAGCGGTGGAGGTATTTCCCTGTTTATAGACATAGCGGTGTAGATATTTCCATGTTTATATAAATGGCGTTGTAGATATTTCCACGTTTATACCGATAGCGGTGTTGGTATTTCCACGTTTATACAGATAGCGATG
The DNA here is from genome assembly GCF_028858775.2 of Pan troglodytes. NCBI lineage: Eukaryota > Metazoa > Chordata > Mammalia > Primates > Hominidae > Pan > Pan troglodytes. Next base: position 50,983,643 of record NC_072420.2, read on the forward strand.
TAAATATTTCCATGTTTATACAGCTCGCTGTGAAGATATTTATATCTTTATACAGATGGCTTGTAGATATTTCCTTATTCACACAGATGGCGGTGTAGATGTTTCCATGTTTATACAGATGGCAGAGTATTGAGTTCCATGTTTATGGAGATGGCAGTGTAGATATTTTCATGTTTATGGAGATGGCGGTGTAGTTATTTCCATGTTTATAGAGATAGCAGTGCAGTTATTTACATGTTTATACAGATGCCTGTGTAGATATTTCCATGTGTATACAGATGGCATTGTAGATATTTCCATGTTTATACAGATGAATGTATAGGTAATTCCATGTTTTTACAGATGGCAGTGCAGATATTTCCATGTTTATAGAGATAGCGGTATAGATATTTCCATGTTTGTACTGATGGCGGTGTTGATATTTCCATCTATACACAGAGGTCCGTGTAGATATTTCCATGTTTATACAGATGGCAGCGTAGATATTTCCATGGACATGCAGATGGCGGTGTAGTTATTTCCATGTTTATACAGATAGCGTTGTAGATATTTCCATGTTTTCACAGATGGTGGTGTAGATATTTCCGTGTTTATACACATGGCGGAGTAGATACTTCCATCTTTATGGAGATGGCAGTGTAGATAATCTCATGTTCATAGAGATGGCGGTGTAGATATTTCCATATGTATAGAGATAGCGGTGTAGATATTTCCATCTTTCTCCAGATGGCAGTGTAGATAATTCCATGTTTATACAGATGGTGGTGTAGATATTTCCATACTTATACAGATGTCTGTGTAGATATTTCCATGTGTATACAGATGGTATTGTAGGTATTTCCATGTTTATACAGATGGTGGTGTAGATATTTCCATGTTTATTCAGATGACTGTGTAGATATTTCCATGTTTTTACAGATGGCAGTGTAGATATTTCAATGTTTATAGAGATGGCGCTGTAGATATTTCCATGTTTATAGAGACAGCTGTGTAGATATTTCCATGTTTATACAGATAGCGGTGTAGATATTTCCATGTTTTTACAGATATCTGTGTAGATATTTCCATTTTTACACAGATTGCGGTGTAGATATTTCCATCTTTCTACAGATGGCATTGTAGATATTTCCAGGTTTATACATATGGTGGTATAGATATTTCCATGTTTATATGGATGGTGGTGTAGATATTACCATGTTTTTACAGATAGCGGTGTAGATATTACCATGCTTATACAGATCGTGGTGAAGATATTTCCATGTTTATACAGATCGCGGTGTAGATATTTCCATATTTATACAGATCGCGGTGTAGATATTTCCATGTTTATACAGATAGCGGTGTAGATATTTCCATGTTTATACAGACAGCGGTGTAGATATTTCCATGTTTGTACAGATGGCGGTGTTGATATTTCCATCTATACACAGATGGCAGTGTAGATATTTCCATGTTTACACAGATGGCAGCGTAGATATTTCCATGGACATGCAGATGGCGGTGTAGATATTTCCATGTTTATACAGATAGCGGTGTAGATATTTCCATGTTTTCTCAGATGGTGGTGTAGATATTTCCGTGTTTATACACATGGCGGAGTAGATACTTCCATCTTTATGGGGATGGCAGTGTAGATATTTTCATGTTTATAGAGATGGCGGTGTAGATATTTCCATATTTATAGAGATAGCGGTGTAGATATTTCCATCTTTCTACAGATGGCAGTGTAGATAATTCCATGTTTATACAGATGGCGGTGTAGATATTACCATATTTATACAGATGTCTGTGTAGATATTTCCATGTGTATACAGATGGCATTGTAGTTATTTCCATGTTTATACAGATGGTGGTGTAGATATTTCCATGTTTATTCAGATGACTGTGTAGATATTTCCATGTTTTTACAGATGGCATTGTAGATATTTCAATGTTTATAGAGATGGCGCTGTAGATATTTCCATGTTTATTCGGATCGCGGTGTAGATATTTCCATGTTTATACAGATAGCGGTGTAGATATTTCAAAGTTTTTACAGATATCGGTGTAGATATTTCCATTTTTACACAGATTGTGGTGTAGATATTTCCATCTTTCTACAGATGGCATTGTAGATATTTCAATGTTTATACAGATGGCGGTGTAGATATTTCCATGTTTATATGGATGGTGGTGTAGATATTACCATGTTTTTACAGATAGCGGTGTAGATATTACCATGCTTATACAGATCGTGTTGAAGATATTTCCATGTTTATACAGATCGCGGTGTAGATATTTCCATGTTTATACAGATAGTGGTGTAGATATTTCCATGTTTATACAGATAGCGGTGTAGATATTTCCATGTTTATTGAGACAGCGGTGTAGGTATTTCCATGTTTATACACATTGTGGTGTATACATTTCCATGTTTATATAGATGGCGTTGTAGATATTTCCATGGTTATACCGATAGCGGTGTTGGTATTTCCACGTTTATACAGATAGCGATGTAGATATTTCCATGTTTATACAGCTCGCGGTGCAGGTATTTATATCTTTATACAGATGGCATTGTAGATATTTCCTTATTCACACAGATGGCGGTGTAGATGTTTCCATGTTTATACAGATGTCGGAGTAGTTAGTTCCATGTTTATGGAGATGGCAGTGTAGATATTTTCATGTTTATACAGATGGCTGTGTAGATATTTCCATGTGTAAACAGATGGTGGTGTAGATATTTCCATGTTTATATGGATGGTGGTGTAGATATTACCATGTTTATACAGATAGCAGTGTAGATATTTCTATGTTTATACAGATCGTGGTGAAGATATTTTCATGTTTATACAGATCGCGATGTATATATTTCCATGTTTATACAGATCGCGGTGTAGATATTTCCATGTTTATGCAGATAGCGGTGTAGATATTTCCATGTTTATACAGATTTCCATGTAGATATTTCCATGTTTATACAGAACGCTGTGTAGAAATTTCCATATTTATAGAGATAGCGGTGTAGATATTTCCATCTTTCTACAGATGGCAGTGTAGATATTTCCATGTTTATACATATAACGGTGGAGATATTTCGATGTATATACAGACAACAGTGGAGATATTTCCATGTTTATACACAGAGCGGTTTACATATTTCCATGTTTATAGAGACAGCGGTGTAGGTATTTCCATGTTTATACAGATAGCGGTGCAGATATTTCCATGTTTATACAGATGCCTATGCAGATATTTCCATATTTATAGAGAGGGCTGCGTAGCTATTTCTATGTTTATACAGATGGCACTGTAGATATTTCCATGTTCCTACACATGACTGTGTAGGCATTTCCATGTTTATACAGATGGCTTTGTAGATATTTCCATGTTTATAGAGATAGCGGTGCAGATATATCCATGTTTATACAGATAGGGGTGTATATATTTCTATGTTTATACAGATCGTGGTGTAGATATTTCCATGTTTATACAGATACCGGTGTAGATATTTCCATGTTTATACAGACCGCAGTGTAGATATTTCCATGTTTATAGAGATAGCAGTGTAGATATTTACATATTTGTACAGATGGCGGTGTTGATGTTTCAATCTAAACACCGATTGCCGTGTAGGAATTTCCAAGTGTATGCAGATGGCATTGTAGATATTTCCATGTTTATACAGACGGTGGTGTAGATATTTCCATGTTTACACAGATGACTGTATAGGTATTTCCATGTTTATATAGATGGCGGTGTAGATATTTCCATGTTTATAGAGATAGCGGTGTATATATTTCCACGTTTATACAGATAGCGTTGTAGATATTTCCATGTTTATACAGACCGCGGTGTAGGTATTTCCATGTTTATACAGATAGCGGTGCAGATATTTCCATCTTTGTACAGATGGCGGTGTTGATATTTCCATCTATACACAGATGACCGTGGAGATGTTTCCATGTTTATACAGATGGAAGCGCAGATATTTCTATGGGTATGTAGATGGCGGTGTAGATATTTCCATGTATAGACAGATAGCTGTGTAGTTATTTCCATGTTTATATAGAGAGCGGTGTAGATATTTCCATGTATGTACACATGGCTGTGTAGATATTTCCATGTTTATACAGATGGCGGTGTAGATATTTCCATGTTTATACCGATAACTTTGTAAGCATTTCCATGTTTATACAGATGGCAGTGTAGATATTTCGATGTTTATAGAGATAGCAGTGGAGATATTTCCATGTTTATAAATATAGCGGCGTAGTTATTTCCATGTTTATTTAGATAGCGGTGTAGATATTTCCATGTATATACACATGGCTGTGTAGATATTTCCATGTTTATACAGATGGCGGTGTAGATATTTCCATGTTTATACAGAACACTTTGTAAGTATTTCCATGTTTATACAGATGGCGGTGTAGATATTTCGATGTTTATGGAGATAGCAGTGGAGATATTTCCATGTTTATACAAATAGCGGTGTACTTATTTCCATGTTTATATAGATAGCGGTGTAGATATTTCCATGTATATACACATGGCTGTGTAGATATTTCCATGTTTATACAGATGGCGGTGTAGATATTTCCATGTTTATACAGATAAATTTCTAAGTATTTCCATGTTTATACAGATGGCGGTGTAGATATTTCGATGTTTATGGAGATAGCAGTGGAGATATTTGAATGTTTATACAGATAGCGGTGTAGATATTTCCATGTTTATACTGATCACGGTGTAGATATTTCCATGTTTATAGAGATGGCATTTAAGATATTTCCATGTTCATAGAGATAGCGGTGTTGATTTTTCCATGTTTATAGAGATAGCTGTGTGGATATTTCCATGTTTATACAGATAGGGGTGTAGATATTTCCATGTTTATAGAGATGGCGGTGTAGATATTTCCATGTTTATACAGATCACGGTGTAGATGTTTCCATGTTTATACAGATCGCAGTGTAGATATTTCCATGTTTATACAGATCATGATGTAGATATTACCATGTTTATAGAGATCGCGGTGTTGATATTACCATGTATATAGGGATAGCGGTGCAAATATTTCCACATTTATACAGATAGCCGTGTAGTTATTAGCATGTTTATACAGATAGCGGTGTAGATATTTCCATGTATAAACAGATGTCTGTGTATATATTTCCATGTTTAAACAGATGGCGGTGTAGATATTTCCTTGCTTATACAAATAGCGGTGTAGTTATTTCCATGTTTATACAGATAGCGGTCAAGATATTTCCATGTATATACAGATGGCTGTGTAGATATTTCCATGTTTATACGGATGGCTGGGTAGTTATTTCCATGTTTATACAGATGACTTTGTAGGTATTTCCATGTTTATACAGATGGCGGTGTAGGTATTTCCATGTTTATAGAGATAGGTGTGTAGATACTTCCATGTTTATACAGATAGCGGTGTAGATATTTCCATGTTTATACGGACAGCAGTGGAGATATTTCCATGTTTATACACATAGTGGGGTACATACTTCCATGTTTATAGAGACAGCGGTGTAGGTATTTCCATGTTTATTCAGATGCCTATGCAGATATTTCCATATTTATACAGAGGGCTCTGTAGATATTTCCATGTTTATACAGATGGCAGTGTAGATATTTCCATGTTCCTACACATGACTGTGTAGGTATTTCCATGTTTATAGAGAAGGCTTTGTAGATATTTCCATGTTTAAAGAGATAGCAGTGTAGATATTTATATGTTTATACAGATGGTTGTGTAGATATTTCCATGTGTATGCAGATGGCAATATAGATATTTCCATGTTTATACAGATGACTGTATAGGTATTTCCATGTTTTTACAGAGAGCAGTGTAGATATTTCCATGTTTATAGAGATAGCGGTGTAGATATCTCCATGTTTGTACAGATGGCGGTGTTGATATTTCCATCTATACACAGATGGCCGTGTAGATATTTCCATGTTTCTACAGACAGCGGTGTAGATATTTCCATGTTTACACAGATGGTGGTGTAGATATTTCCGAGTTTATACACATGGCGGAGTAGATACTTCCATCTTTATGGAGATGGCAGTGTAGATATTTTCATGTTTACAGAGATGGCGGTGTTGATATTTCCATATTTATAGAGATAGCGGTGTAGATATTTCCATCTTTCTACAGATGGCAGTGTAGATATTTCCATGTTTATACAGATGGCGGTGTAGATATTTCCATATTTATACAGATGTCTGTGTAGATATTTCCATGTGTACACAGATGGTATTGTAAGTATTTCCATGTTTATAGAGATGGTGGTGTAGATATTTCCATGTTTATTCAGATGACTGTGTAGATATTTCCATGTTTTTACAGATGGCAGTGTAGATGTTTCAATGTTTATAGAGATGGCGCTGCAGATATTTCCATGTTTATACGGATCGCGTTGTATATATTTCCATGTCTATACAGATAGCGGTGTAGATATTTCCATGTTTTTACAGATATCGGTGTAGATATTTCCATGTTTATACAGATTGCGGTGTAGATATTTCCATCTTTCTACAGATGGCATTGTGGATATTTCCATGTTTACACAGATGGTGGTTTAGATATTTCCATGTTTATATAGATGGTGGTGTAGATATTACCATGTTTATACAGATAGCGGTATAGATATTTCCATGTTTATACAGATCGTGGTGAAGACATTTCCATGTGTATATAGATCGCGGTGTAGATATTTCCATGTTAATAAGATCGCGGTGTAGATATTTCCATGTTTATACAGATAGCAGTGTAGATATTTCCATGTTTATACAGATAGCGTTGTAGATATTTCCATGTTTATAGAGATAGCGGTGTAGGTATTTACATGGTTATACAGATAGCGGTGCAGATATTTCCATGTCTGTACAGATGGTAGTGTTGATATTTCCTTCTATACACAGATGACCGTGTAGATATTTCCATGTTTATAGAGATGGCGGTGCAGATATTTCCATGGATATGTAGATGGCGGTGAAGATATTTCCATGTTTATGCAGATAGCAGTGTAGTTATTTCCATGTTTATATAGATAGCGGTGTAGATATTTCCATGTATATACACATGGCTGTGCAGATATTTCCATGTTTATACAGATGGCGGTGTAGATATTTCCATGTTTATACAGATAACTTTGTAAGTATTTCCATGTTTATACAGATGGCGGTGTAGATATTTCGATGTTTATTGAGATAGCAGTGGAGATATTTCCATGTTTACACAGATAGCGGTGTAGATATTTCCATATTTATAGAGATGGCGGTGTAGATATTTCCATGTTCATAGAGATAGCGGTGTTGATTTTTCCATGTTTATAGAGATAGCGGTGCGTATATTTCCATGTTTATAGAGATAGCGTTGTGGATATTTCCATGTTTATAGAGATGGCGGTGTAGATATTAACATGTTTATACAGATCACGGTGTAGATATTTTCTAGTTTATACAAATAGCGGTGTAGTTATTTCCATGTTTATACAGATAGCGGTGTAGATATTTCCATGTATATACAGATGACTTTGTAGGTATTTCCATGTTTGTACAGATGGCGGTGTAGATATTTCCATGTTTATACAGATTGCGTTGTGGATATATCCATGTTTATAGAGATCGCGGTGTAGATATTTCCATGTTTATACAGATAGCGGTGTAGAAATTTCCATGTTTTTACAGATATCGGTGTAGGTATTTCCATGTTTACAGTGATTGCGGTGTAGATATTTCCATCTTTCTACAGATGGCATTGTAGATATTTCCATGTTTATATAGATGGCAGTGTAGATATTTCCATGTTTATATAGATGGTGGTGAAGATATTACCATGTTTATACAGATAGCGGTGTAGATATATCCATGCATATACAGATTGTGATTAAGATATCTCCATGTTTATACAGATCGTGGTGTAAATATTTCCATGTTTATACAGATCGCGGTGTAGATATTTCCATGTTTATACAGATAGCGGTGTAGATATTTCCATGTTTATACAGATAGCGGTGTAGATATTTCCATGTTTATAGAGATAGCGGTGTAGGTATTTCCATGTTTATAGACATAGCGGTGTAGATATTTCCATGTTTATATAGATGGCTTTGTAGATATTTCCATGTTTATACCGATAGCGGTGTTGGTATTTCCACGTTTATACATATAGCGATGTAGCTATTTCCATGTTTATACAGCTCGCGGTGCTGATATTTATATCTTTATACAGATGGCATTGTAGATATTTCCTTGTTCACACACAAGGCGGTGTAGATGTTTCCATGTTTATACAGATGGCGGAGTAGTTAGTTCCATGTTTATGGAGATGGCAGTGTAGATATTTCCATGTTTATAGAGATAGCAGTGTAGATATTTTCATGTTTATACAGATGGCTGTGTAGATATTTCCATGTGTATACAGATGGCATTGTAGATATTTCCATGTTTATACAGATGACTGTATAGGTATTTCCATGTTTTTACAGATGGCAGTGCAGATATTTCCATGTTTATAGAGATAGCGGTGTAGATATTTCCATGTTTGTACAGATGGCGGTGTTGGTTTTTTCCATCTAAACACAGATGGCCGTGTAGATATTTCCATGTTTATACAGATGGCGGCGTAGATATTTCCATGGGCATGCAGATGGCAGTGTAGATATTTCCATGTTTATACAGAAAGCGGTGTAGATATTAACACGTTTACACAGATGGTGGTGAAGATATTTCCGTGTTTATACACATGGCGGTGTAGATACTTCCATCTTTATGGAGATGGCAGTGTAGATATTTTCACGTTTATAGAGATGGCGGTGTAGATATTTCCACATTTATACAGATAGCGGTGTAGTTATTAGCATGTTTATACAGATGGCGGTGTAGATATTTCCTTGTATAAACAGATGTATCTGTATATATTTTCATGTTTAAACAGATGGCGGTGTAGATATTTCCTTGTTTATACAGATGACTTTGTAGGTATTTCCATGTTTATACAGATGGCGGTGTAGATATTTCCATGTTTACAGAGATAGCTCTGTAGATATTTCCATGTTTATACAGATAGCGATCTAGATATTTCCATGTTTATACAGATAGCGGTGTAGATATTTCCATGTTTATACAGATGGCGGTGTAGATATTTCCATGTTTATACAGAGAGCGTTGTAGATATTTCCATGTTTGTACAGATGGCGGTGTAGATATTTCCATCTTTATACACATAGCGGTGTAGTTGTTAGCCTGTTTATACAGATAGTGGTGTACATATTTGCATGTATAAACAGATTTCTGTGTATATATTTCCATGTTTAAACAGATGGCGGTGTAGATATTTCCTTGTTTATAGAAATAGCGGAGTAGATATTTCCAATTTTATACAGCTCGCGGTGTAGATATTTCCATCTTTATACAGATAGCAGTGTAGATATTTCCATGTTTATACTGATAGCGGTGTAGATATTTCCATGTCTATAGAGATAGCGGTGTAGTTATTTCCATATATATACAAATTTTGGTGTAGATATTTCCATCTTTATACAGATGGCGGTGTAGATATTTCCATGTTTATAGAGATGGCAGTAAAGATATTTCCATATTTATACAGATAGTGGTGTAGATATTTCCATGTTTATACAGATGGCGGTGTAGATACATCCATGTTTCTGAAGATGGCGGTGTAGATATTTTCATGTTTATAGAGATGGCAGTGTAGATATTTCCATGTTTATAGAGATAGCCATGTAGACATTTCCATGTTTATACAGATAGCGGTGTAGATATTTCCATGTTTATACTGATCGCGGTGTTGATATTTCCAGGTTTATAGAGATGGCGGTGTAGATATTTCCATGTTCATAGAGATAGCGGTGTTGATTTTTCCATGTTTATAGAGATAGCTGTGTGGATATTTCCATGTTTATACAGATAGGGGTGTAGATATTTCCATGTTTATAGAGATGGCTGTATAAATATTTCCAAGTTTATTCAGATCACGGTGTAGATATTTCCATGTTTATACAGATCGTCGTGTAGATATTTCCATGTTTATACAGATCATGGTGTAGATATTTCCATGTTTATACAGATCACGGTGTTGATATTACCATGTTTATACAGATAGCGTTGCAGACATTTCCACATTTATACAGATAGCGGTGTAGTTATTAGCATGTTTATACAGATTGCGGTGTACATATTTCCATGTATATACTGATGTCTGTGTATATATTTCCATGTTTAAACAGATGGCGGTGTAGATATTTCCTTGTTTATACAAATAGCGGGGTAGTTATTTCCATGTTTATACAGATAGCGGTGTAGATATTTCCATGTATATACAGATGGCTGTGTAGATATATCCATTTTTATACAGATGGCTGTGTAGATATTTCCATGTTTTTACAGATGACTTTGTAGGTATTTCCATGTTTATACAGATGGCGATGTAGGTATTTCCATGTTTATTGAGATAGCTGTGTAGATATTTCCATGTTTATACAGATCGCGGTGTAGATGTTTCCATGTTTATACAGATCATGGTGTAGATATTTCCATGTTTATACAGATCGTGGTGTTGATATTACCATGTTTATAGGGATAGCGGTGCAAATATTTCCACATTTATGCAGATACCGTTGTAGTTATTAGCATGTTTATACAGATAGCGGTGTACATATTTCCATGTATAAACAGATGTCTGTGTATATATTTCCATGTTTAAACAGATGGCAGTGTAGATATTTCCTTGTTTATACAAATAGCGGAGTAGATATTTCCAATTTTATACAGCTCGCGGTGTAGATATTTCCATCTTTATACAGATGGCAGTGTAGATATTTCCATGTTTATACTGATAGTGCTGTATATATTTCCATGTCTATAGAGATAGCGGTTTAGTTATTTCCATATTTATACAGATTGTGGTATAGATATTTCCATCTTTATACAGATGGCGGTGTAGATACTTCCATGTTTATAGAGATGGCAGTGAAGATATTTCCATATTTATACAGATAGTGGTGTAGATATTTCCATGTTTATACAGATGGCGGTGTAGATACATCCATGTTTCTGAAGATGGCGGTGTAGATATTTTCATGTTTATAGAGATGGAGGTGTAGATATTTCCATGTATATAGAGATAGCAGTGTAGATATTTTCATGTTAATAGAGAAAGCGGTGTAGTTATTTCCATATTTAAACAGATGTCAGTGTAGATATTTCCATGTTAATACAGATATCGGTGTAGATATTTCCATGTTTACAGAGATAGCGGTGTAGGTATTTCCATCTTTGCACACATTGCGATGTAGGTATTGCCAAACTTACACAGATAGCGGTGTAGATATTTCCAAGTTTACACAGGTAGCTGTGTAGATATTTCCATGTTTACAGAGATAGCATTGTAGATATTTAAATGTTTATACAGATTGCGGTGTCGTAATTTCCATGTTGATACAGATAGCGGTGTAGATATTTCCTTGTTTATACAAGTAGCGGTGTAGAAATTCCCATGTTTATACAGATCGCTTTGTAGACATTTCCATCTTTCTACAGATGTCAGTGTAGATATTTCCAAGTTTATACAAATGGCAGTGTAGATATTTCCATGTTTATACAGATGTCTGTGTAGATATTTCCATGTTTATACAGATGGTGGTGTAGATATTTCCATGTTTATAGAGATGGCGGTGTAGTTATTTCTATATTTATTGAGATAGCGTTGTAAATATCTCCGTGTTTATAGAGATGGTGGTGTAAGTATTTTCATGTTTATAGAGATAGCGCTGTAGATATTTCCATGTTTATACAGATAACGTTGTTGGTATTTCCATGTTTATGCAGATAGCGGTGTAGATATTTCCATGTTTATACAGCTCACGGTGTAGATATTTCCATCTTTATGCAGATGGCAGTGTAGATATTTCCATGTTTATACAGATAGCGATGTAGATATTTCCATGTCTATAGAGATAGCGGTGTAGGTATTTCCATATTTATACAGATTGCGGTGTAGGTATTTCCATCTTTATACAGATGGCGTTGTAGATATTTCCATGTTTATACAGATGACAGTGAAGGTATTTCCATGGTTATACAGATAATGGTGTAGATATTTCCATGTTTATACAGATGGCGGTGTAGATACATCCATGTTTCTGAAGATGGCATTGTAGATATTTTCATGTTTATAGAGATGGCGGTGTAGATATTTCTATGTTTATACAGATGTCTGTGTAGATAATTCCATGTTTATGCAGATAGCGGTGTAGGTGTTTCCATGTTTATAGAGATGGCAGTCTAGTTATTTCTAAGTTATAGAGATAGCGGTGTAAATATTTCCATGCTTATAGAGATGGTGGGGTAAGTATTTTCATCTTTATAGAGATAGCGGTGTAGGTATTTCCATGTTTATACAGATAGCGGTGTATATATTTCCATATTTATACAGATCGTGGTGTAGATATTTCCATGTTTATGCAGATACCGGTGTAGATACTTCCATGTTTATACTGCTCGTGGTGTAGATATTTCCAAGTTTATAGAGATGGCGGTGTAGATATTTCCATGTTCATAGAGATAGCGGTGTTGATTTTTCCATGTTTGTAGAGATAGCGGTGTGGATATTTCCATGTTTATACAGATAGGGGTGTAGATATTTCCATGTTTATACAGATGGCATTGTAGATATTTCCATGTTTATACAGATGGTGGTGTAGATATTTCCATGTTTACACAGATGACTTTATAGTTATTTCCATGTTTATACAGAAGGCTTTGTAGATATTTCCATGTTTATAGAGATAGCTGTGTAGATATTTCCATATTTATACAGATAACGGTGTAGAAATTTCCATCTTTATACAGATAGCGGTGTAAATATTTCCATGTTTCTACAGATCACGGTGTAGATATTTCCTTGTTTATACAAATAGCGGTGTAGTTATTTCCATGTTTATACAGATAGCGTTGTAGATATTTCAATGTATTTACAGATGGCTGTGTAGATATTTCCATGTTTATACAGATGGCTTTGTAGATATTTCCATGTTTATACAGATGGCATTTTAGATATTTCCATGTTAATACAGATGGCGGTGTAGATATTTCCATGTTTATATAGATAGCGGTGTAGATATTTCCATGTTTATACAGATAGCGGTGTAGATATTTCCATGTTTATACAGACCGCGGTGTAGATATTTCCATGTTTATACAGATAGCGGTGCAGATATTTCCATGTTTGTACAGATGGCAGTGCTGATATTTCCATCTACACAGATGACCGTGTAGATATTTCCATGTTTATACAGATGGCGGCGCAGATATTTCCATGGATATGTAGATGGCGGTGTAGATATTTCCATGTTTATACAGATAGCGGTGTAGTTATTTCCATGTTTATATAGATAGCGGTGTAGATATTTCCATGTATATACACATGGCTGTGTAGATAATTCCATGTTTATACAGAAGGCGGTGTAGATATTTCCATGTTTATACAGATAACTTTGTAAGTATTTCGATGTTTATACAGATGGCGGTGTAGATATTTCGATGTTTATAGAGATAGCAGCGGAGATATTTCCATGTTTATACAGATAGCGGTGTAGATATTTCCATGTTTATACTGATCGTGGTGTAGATATTTCCATGTTTATAGACATGGCGGTGTAGATATTTCCCTGTATACAGAGATAGCAGTGGAGATATTTCCATGTTTATACAGATAGCGGTGTAGATATTTCCATGTTTATACTGATTGTGGTGTAGATATTTCCATGTTTATAGAGATGGCGGTATAGATATTTCCATGTTCATAGAGATAGCGGTGTTGATTTTTCCATGTTTATAGAGATAGCGGTGTGGATATTTCCAAGTTTATACAGATAGGGGTGTAGATATTTCCATGTTTATACAGATACCGGTGTAGATATTTCCATATTTATACAGATAACGGTGTAGTAATTTCCACGTTTATACAGATAGCGGTGTAAATATTTCCATGTTTATACAGATCGCGGTGTAGATATTTCCTTGTTTATACAAATAGTGGTGTAGTTATTTCCATGTTTATACAGATAGCGGTGTAGATATTTCCATGTATTTACAGATGGCTGTGTAGATATTTCCATGTTTATACAGATGGCTTTCTAGATATTTCCATGTTTATACAGATGACTTTCTAGGTATTTCCATGTTTATACAGATGGCGGTGAAGATATTTCCATGTTTATAGAGATAGCTGTGTAGGTATTTCCATGTTTTTACAGATATCGGTGTAGATATTTCCATGTTTACACAGATTGCGGTGTAGAAATGTCCATCTTTCTACAGATGGCATTGGAGATATTTCCATGTTTATACAGATGGCGGTGTAGATATTTCCATGTTTATATAGATGGTGGTGAAGTTATTTCCATGTTTATACAGATCGCGGTGTAGATATTTCCATGTTTATACAGATCGCAGTGTAGATATTTCCATGTATATACAGATAGTGGTGTAGATATTTCCATGTTTATACAGATAGCGGTGTAGATATTTCCATGTTTATAGAGATAGCAGTGTAGGTATTTCCATGTTCATAGACATAGCGGCGTAGATATTTCTATGTTTATATAGATGGTGTTGTAGATATTTCCATGTTTATACCGGTAGCTGTGTTGGTATTTCCACGTTTATACAGATAGAGATGTAGATATTTCCATGTTTATAGAGCTCGCGGTGCAGATATTTATATCTTTCTACAGATGGCATTGTAGATAATTCCTTATTCACACAGATGGCGTTGTAGATGTTTCCATGTTTATACAGATGGCGGAGTAGTTAGTTCCATGTTTATGGAGATGGCAGTGTAGATATTTTCATGTTTATAGAGATGGCGGTGTAGATATTTCCATGTTTATAGAGATAGCAGTGTAGATATTTACATGTTTATACAGATGGCTGTGTAGATATTTCCATGTGTATACAGATGGCAGTGCAGATATTTCCATGTCTATAGAGATCGCGATGTAGATATTTCCATGTTTGTACAGATGGCGGTGTTGATATTTCCATCTATACACAGATGGCCGTGTAGATATTCCCATGTTTATACAGATGGCGGCGAAGATATTTCCATGGACTTGCAGATGGAGTTGCAGACATTTCCATGTTTATACAGATAGCAGTGTAGATATTTCCATGTTTAAACAGATGGTGGTGTAGATATTTCCGTGTTTATACAAATGGCGGTGTAGATACTTCCATCTTTATGGAGATGGCAGTGTAGATATTTTCATGTTTATAGAGATGGCGGTGTAGATATTTCCATATTTATAGAGATAGCGGTGTAGATATTTCCATCTTTCTAGAGATGGCAGTGTAGATATTTCCATGTTTATACAGAAGGCCGTGTAGATATTTCCATATTTATACAGATATCTGTGTAGATATTTCCATGTGTATACAGATGGCGGTGTAGATATTTCCGTATTCATAGAGATAGCCATGTAGATATTTTGATGTTTATACAGATATTGTTGTTGATATTTCCATGTTTATACAGATGGTGGTGTAGATATTTTCATGTTTATTCAGATGACTGTGTAGATATTTCCGTGTTCATAGAGATAGCGGTGTTGATTTTTCCATGTTTATAGAGATAGCGGTGCGGATATTTCCATGTTTATACAGATAGGGGTGTAGATATTTCCATGTTTATAGAGACAGCGGTGTAGACATTTCCATGTTTATACTGATCGTGGTGTAGATATATCCATGTTTATAGAGATGGTGGTGTAGATATTTCCATGTTTACAGAGATAGCAGTGGAGATATTTCCATGTTTATACAGATAGCGGTGTATATATTTCCATGTTTATACACATAGTGGTGTAGATATTTCCATGTTTATACAGATACCGGTGTAGATATTTCCATGTTTATACAGACCGCAGTGTAGATACTTCCATGTTTATAGAGATAGCAGTGTAGATATTTCCAAGTTTGTACAGATGGCGGTGTTGATGTTTCCATCTATACACAGACTGCCGTGTAGGTATTTCCATGTGTATACAGATGGCATTGTAGATATTTCCATGTTTATACAGATGGTGGTGTAGATATTTCCATGTTTACAAAGATGACTGTATAGGTATTTCCATGTTTATACGGATGGCTTTGTAGATATTTCCATGTTTATACAGATAACTTTGTATAAATTTCCATGTTTATACAGATAGCGGTGTAAATATTTCCATGTTTATACAGATCACGGTGTAGATATTTCCTTGTTTATACAAATAGCGGTGTAGTTATTTCCATGTTTATACAGATAGCAGTGAAGATATTTCCATGTATTTATAGATGGCTGTGTAGATATTTCCATGTTTATACAGATGGCTTTGTAGGTATTTCCATGTTTATGCAGATGACTTTGTAGGTATTTCCATGTTTATACAGATGGCGGTGTAGATATTTCCATGTTTATAGAGATAGCTGTGTAGATAATTCCATGTTTATACAGATAGCGGTGTAGATATTTCCATGTTTATACAGAGAGCGGTGTAGGTATTTCCATGTTTATACAGATCGCGGTGTAGATATTTCCATGTTTATACAGATCACGGTGTAGATATTTCCATGTTTAAAGAGATAGCGGTGTAGATATATCCAGGTTTATACAGATAGCGTTGTAGATATTTCCATGTTTATACAGACCACGGTGTAGATATTTCCATGTTTATATAGATAGCGGTGCAGATATTTCCATGTTTGTACAGATGGCGGTGCTATTTCCATCTACACAGATGACCGTGTAGATATTTCCATGTTTATACAGATGGCGGCGCAGATATTTCCATGGATATGTAGATGGCGGTGTAGATATTTCCATGTTTATACAGATAGCGGTGTAGTTATTTCCATGTTTATATAGATAGCGGTGTAGATATTTCCATGTATATACACATGGCTGTGTAGATAATTCCATGTTTATACAGATGGCGGTGTAGTTATTTCCATGTTTATACAGATAACTTTGTAAGTATTTCCATGTTTATACAGATGGCGGTGTAGATATTTCGATGTTTATAGAGATAGCAGTGGAGATATTTCCATGTTTATACAGATAGCGGTGTAGATATTTCCATGTTTATACTGATCGTGGTGTAGCTATTTCCATGTTTATAGAGATGGCAGTGTAGATATTTCCATGTATACAGAGATAGCAGGGGAGACATTTCCATCTTTATACAGATAGCGGTGTAGATATTTCCATGTTTATACTGATCGTGGTGTAGATATTTCCATGTTTATAGAGATGGCGGTATAGATATTTCCATGTTCATAGAGATAGCGGTGTTGATTTTTCCATGTTTATAGAGATAGCGGTGTGGATATTTCCAAGTTTATACAGATAGGGGTGTAGATATTTCCATGTTTATACAGATACCGATGTAGATATTTCCATATTTATACAGATAACGGTGTAGTAATTTCCATGTTTATACAGATAGCGGTGTAAATATTTCCATGTTTATACAGATCACCTTGAAGATATTTCCTTGTTTATACAAATAGCGGTGTAGTTATTTCCATGTGTATACAGATAGCGGTGTAGATATTTCCATGTATTTACAGATGACTGTGTAGATATTTCCATGTTTATTCAGATGGCTTTGTAGATATTTCCATGTTTATACAGATGACTTTGTAGGTATTTCCATGTTTATACAGATGGCAGTGAAGATATTTCCATGTTTATAGAGATAGCTGTGTAGATATTTCCATGTTTATACAGATAGCGGTGTAGATATTTCCATGTTTATACAGATAGCGGTGTAGGTATTTCCATGTTTTTACAGATATCGGTGTAGATATTTCCATGTTTACACAGATTGCGGTGTAGATATTTCCATCTTTGTACAGATGGCATTGTAGATATTTCCATGTTTATACAGATGGCGGTGTAGATATTTCCATGTTTATACAGATGGTGGTGTAGATATTACCATGTTTATACAGAAAGCAGTGTAGATATTTCCATGTTTATACAGATCGTGGTGAAGTTATTTCCATGTTTATACAGATCGCGGTGTAGATTTTTCCATGTTTATACAGATCGCAGTGTAGATATTTCCATGTTTATACAGATAGCGGTGTAGATATTTCCATGTTTATACAGATAGCGGTGTAGATACTTCCATGTTTACAGAGATAGCGGTGTAGGTATTTCCATGTTCATAAACATAGCGGTGAGGTTATTTCCATGTTTATACAGATGGCAGTGTAGATATTTCCATGTTTATACAGATAAATTTGTAAGTATTTCCATGTTTATACAGTTGGCCGTGTAGATATTTCGATGTTTATAGAGATAGCAGTGGAGATATTTCCATGTTTATACAGATAGCGGTGTAGATATTTCCATGTTTATACTGATCGTGGTGTAGACATTTCCATGTTTATAGAGATGGCGGTGTAGATATTTCCATGTTTACAGAGTTAGCAGTGGAGATATTTCCATTTTTATACAGATAGCGGTGTAGATATTTCCATGTTTATACAGATCGTGGTGTAGGTATTTCCATGTTTATAGAGATGGCGGTGTAGATATTTCCATGTTCATACAGATAGCGGTGTTGATTTTTCCATGTTTATAGAGATAGCGGTGTGGATATTTCCATGTTTATACAGATAGGGGTGTAGATATTTCCATGTTTATAGAGATGGCAGTGTAGATATTTCCATGTTTATACAGATCACGGTGTAGATATTTCCTTGTTTATACAAATAGCGGTGTAGTTATTTCCATGTTTATACAGATAGCGGTGTATATATTTCCAAGTTTATACAGATCGTGGTGTAGATATTTCCATGTTTATACAGATACCGGTGTAGATATTTAAATGTTTATACAGACCGCAGTGTAGATATTTCCATGTTTATAGAGATAGCAGTGTAGATATTACCAAGTTTGTACAGATGGCGGTGTTGATGCTTCCATCTACACACAGATTGCCGTGTAGGTATTTCCATGTGTATACAGATGGCATTGTAGATATTTCCATGTTTATACAGATGACTTTTTAGGTATTTCCGTGTTTATAGAGATGGCGGTGTAGATATTTCCATGTTTATAGAGACAGCTGTGTAGATATTTCCATGTTTATACAGATAGCGGTGTAGATATTTCCATGTTTATACAGATAGCGGTGTAGGTAATTCCATGTTTTTACAGATATCGGTGTAGATATTTCCATGTTTACAGAGATTGCGGTTTAGGTATTTCCATCTTTCTACAGATGGCATTGTAGGTATTTCCATGTTTATACTGATGGCGTTGTAGGTATTTCCATGTTTATATAGATGGTGGTGTAGATATTACCATGTTTATACAGATAGCAGTGTAGATATTTCCATGTTTATACACGTCGTGGTGAAGATATTTCCATTTTTATACAGATCGCGGTGTAGATATTTCCATGTTTATACAGATAGCGGTGTAGATATTTCCATGATTATACAGATAGCGGTGTAGATATTTCCGTGTTTATAGAGATAGCGGTGTAGGTATTTCCATGTTTATAGACATAGCGGTGTAGATGTTTCCATGTTTATATAGATGGTGTTGTAGATATTTCCATGTTTATACTGAAAGCGATGTTGGTATTTCCACGTATATACAGATAGTGATGTAGATATTTCCATGTTTATAGAGCTCGCGGTGCAGATATTTATATCTTTATACAGATGGCATTGTAGATATTTCCTTATTCACACAGATGGCGGTGTAGATGTTTCCATGTTTATACAGATGGCGGAGTAGTTAGTTCTATGTTTATGGAGATGGCAGTGTAGATATTTTCATGTTTATGGAGATGGCGGTATAGATATTTCCATGTTTATAGAGATAGCAGTGTAGATATTTACATGTTTATACAGATGGCTGTGTAGATATTTCCATGTGTATACACATGGCATTGTAGATAATTCCATGTTTATACAGATGACTGTATAGGTATTTCCATGTTTTTACAGATGGCGGTGCAGATATTTCCATGTCTATAGAGATAGCGGTGTAGATATTTCCATGTTTGTACAGATGGCGGTGTTGATATTTCCATCTATACACAGATGGCCGTGTAGATATTTCCATGTTTATACAGATGGCGGCGTAGATATTCCCATGGACATGCAGATGGCAGTGTAGACATTTCCATGTTTATACAGATAGCGGTGTAGATATTTTCATGTTTACACAGATGGTAGTGTAGATATTTCCGTGTTTATACACATGGCGGAGTAGATACTTCCATCTTTATGGAGATGGCAGTGTAGATATTTTCATGTTTATAGAGATGGCGGTGTAGATATTTCCATATTTATAGAGGTAGCGGTGTAGATATTTCCATCTTTCTAGAGATGGCAGTGTAGATATTTCCATGTTTATACAGAAGGCCGTGTAGATATTTCCATATTTATACAGATGTCTGTGTAGATATTTCCATGTGTATACACATGGTTTTGTAGCTATTTCCATGTTTATACAGATGGTGGTGTAGATATTTTCATGTTTATTCAGATGACTGTGTAGATATTTCCATGTTTTTACAGATGGCAGTGTAGATATTTCAATGTTTATAGAGATGGAGCTGTATAGATTTCCATGTTTATACAGATAACGGTGGAGATATTTCCATGTTTATACAGAGAGCAGTGGAGATATTTCCATGTTTATACACATAGCGGTGTACATATTTCCATGTTTATAGAGACAGCGGTGTAGGTATTTCCATGTTTATACAGATAGCGGTGCAGATATTTCCATGTTTACACAGATGCATATGCAGATATTTCCATATTTATACAGAGGGCTGTGTAGATATTTCTATGTTTATACAGATGGCAGAGTAGATATTTAAATGTTCCTACACATGACTGTGTAGGTATTTCCATGTTTATACAGATGTCTTTGTAGATATTTCCATGTTTATAGAGATAGCGGTGCAGATATTTCCATGTTTATAGAGATAGCGGTGTATATATTTCCATGTTTATACTGATCATGGTGTAGATATTTCCATGTTTATACAGATACCGGTGTGGATATTTCCATTCTTATACAGACCGCAGTGTAGATATTTCCATGTTTATAGAGATAGCATGTAGATATTTCCATGTTTGTACAGATGGCGGTGTTGATGTTTCCATGTTTACACAGATGACTGTATAGGTATTTCCATGTTTATACAGATGGCGGTGTAGAGATTTCCATGTTTATAGAGATAGCGGTGTAAATATTTCCATGTTTATACAGATCACGGTGTAGATATTTCCATGTTTATGCAGACCGCGGTGTAGATATTTCCATGTTTATACAGATAGCGGTGCAGATATTTCCATGTTTTTTTTACAGATGGCGGTGCTGATATTTCCATCTATACACAGATGACCGTGTAGATATTTCCATGTATATACAGATAGCGGTGTAGTTATTTGCATGTTTATATAGATAGCGGTGTAGATATTTCCATGTATATATACATGGCTGTGTAGATATTTCCATGTTTATACAGATGGCGGTGTAGATATTTCCATGTTTATACAGATAACTTTGTAATATTTCCATGTTTATACAGATCGCGGTGTAGATATTTCGATGTTTATAGAGATATCAGTGGAGATATTTCCATGTTTATACAGATAGTGGTGTAGATATTTCCATGTTTATACTGATCGTGGTGTAGATATTTCCATGTTTATAGAGATGGCGGTGTAGATATTTCCATGTTTATACAGATAGCGGTGTGGATATTTCCATGTTTATAGAGATAGCGGTGTAGATATTTCCATGTTTGTACAGATGGCGGTGTTGATATTTCCATCTATACACAGATGGCCGTGTAGATATTTCCATGTTTATACAGATGGCGGCGTAGGTATTTCCATGGACAAGCAGATGGCGGTGTAGATATTTCCATGTTTATACAGATAGCGTTGTAGATATTTCCATGTTTATTCTGATCGTGTTGTAGATATTTAAATGTTTATACAGATAGCGGTGTAGATATTTCCATGTTTATACAGATAGCGGTGTAGATATTTCCATGTTTATAGAGATAGCGGTGTAGATATTTACATGTTTATAGACATAGCGGTGTAGATATTTCCATGTTTATATAGATGGTGTTGTAGATATTTCCATGTTTATACTGATAGCGGTGTTGGTATTTCCACGTTTATACAGATAGCGATCTAGATATTTCCATGTTTATAGAGCTCGTGGTGCAGATATTTATATCTTTATACAGATGGCATTGTAGATATTTCCTTATTCACACAGATGGCCGTGTAGAAGTTTCCATGTTTATACAGATGGCGGAGTAGTTAGTTCCATGTTTATGGAGATGGCAGTTTAGATATTTTCATGTTTATAGAGATGGCGTTGTAGATATTTCCATGTTTATAGAGATAGCAGTGTAGATATTTACATGTTTATACAGATGGCTGTGTAGATATTTCCATGTGTATACAGATGGCAGTGCAGATATTTCCATGTCTATAGAGATAGCGGTGTAGATATTTCCATGTTTGTACAGATGGCGGTGTTGATATTTCCATCTATACACAGATGGCCGTGTAGATATTCCCATGTTTATACAGATGGTGGCGTAGATATTTCCATGGACATGCAGATGGCGGTGTAGACATTTCCATGTTTATACAGATAGCGGTGTAGATATTTCCATGTTTACACAGATGGTTGTGCAGATATTTCCGTGTTTCTACACAAGGCGGAGTAGATACTTCCATCTTTATGGAGATTGCAGTGTTGGTATTTTCATGTTTATAGAGATGGCGGTGTAGATATTTCCATATTTAAAGAGATAGCGGTGTAGATATTTCCATCTTTCTAGAGAAGGCAGTGTAGATATTTCCATGTTTATACAGATGGCCGTGTAGATATTTCCATATTTATACAGATGTCTCTGTAGATATTTCCATGTGTATACAGATGGTATTGTAGCTATTTCCATGTTTATACAGATGGTGGTGTAGATATTTTCATGTTTATTCAGATGACTGTGTAGATATTTCCATGTTCATAGAGATAGCGGTGTTGATTTTTCCATGTTTATAGAGATAGCGGTGTGGATATTTCCATGTTTATACAGATAGGGGTGTAGATATTTCCATGTTTATAGAGATGTCAGTGTAGATATTTCCATGTTTATACAGATCACGGTGTTGATATTTCCTTGATAATACAAATAGCGGTGTAGTTATTTCCATGTTTATACAGATAGCGGTGTGTATATTTCCATGTTTATACAGATCGTGGTGTAGATATTTCCATGTTTATACAGATACCGGTGTAGATATTTCCATGTTGATACACATCGTGGTGTAGATATTTCCATGTTTATACAGATAGCGGTGTAGATATTTCCATGTTTATACAGATGGCCATGTAGATATTTCCATGTGTATACAGATGGCATTGTAGATTTTTCCATGTTTATTCAGATGACTGTATAGGTATTTCCATGTTTTTACAGATGGCAGTGCGGATGTTTCCATGTTTATAGAGATAGCGGTGTAGATATTTCTATGTTTGTACAGATGGCCATGTTGGTATTTCCATCTATACACAGATGGCCATGTAGATATTTCCATGTTTATACAGATGGCGGCGTAGGTATTTCCATGGAAATGAAGATGGCGGTGTAGATATTTCCATGTTTATACAGATAGCGTTGTAGATATTTCCATGTTTCTACTGATCGCAGTGTAGATATTTCCATGTTCATAGAGATGGCGGTGTAGATATTTCCATGTTCATAGAGACAGCGGTGTTGATTTTTCCATGTTTATAGTGATAGCGCTGTGGATATTTCCATGTTTATACAGATGGGGTGTAGATATTTCCATGTTTATAGAGATGTCGGTGTAGAAATTTCCATGTTTATACAGATCACGGTGTAGATATTTCCATGTTTATACAGATCATGGTGTAGATATTTCATGTTTATACATATCGCGGTGTTGATATTACCATGTTTATAGGGATAGCGGTGCAAATATATCCACATTTATACAGATAGCGGTGTAGTTATTATCATGTTTATACAGATAGCGGTGTAGATATTTCCATGTATAAACAGATGGCTGTGTATATATTTCCATGTTTAAACAGATGGCGGTGTTGGTATTTCCTTGTTTATACAAGTAGCGGTGTAGTTATTTCCATGTTTATACAGATATCGATGTAGATATTTCCATGTATATACAGATGGCTGTGTAGATATTTACATGTTTATACAGATGGCTGTGTAGATATTTCCATGTTTATACAGATGACTTTGTAGGTATTTCCATGTTTATACAGATGGCGGTGTAGATATTTCCATGTTTATAGAGATAGCTGTGTAGATATTTCCATGTTTATGCAGATCGTGGTGTAGATATTTCAATGTTTATAGAGATCGCAGTATAGATATTTCCATGTTTATACAGATAGCGGTGTAGATATTTCCATGTTTATAGCGCTGTAGGTATTTCCATGTTTATATAGATGGGGTTGTAGATATTTCCATGTTTACAGAGATGGCGGTGTAGATATTTCCAAGTTTATAGAGATAGCGGTGTAGATATATCCATGTTCATAGAGATAGCAGTGAGGATATTTCCATGTTTATACAAATATCAGTGTAGATATTTCCATTTTTATAGAGATAGCGGTTTAGATATTTCATAATTTTACAGATATTGGTGTAGATATTTCCATGTTTATACAGATTGCGGTGTATATATTTCCATGTTTATTCAGATTACTGTGTAGATATTTCCATGTTTTTACAGATGGCAGTGTAGATATTTCAATGTTTATAGAGATGGGGCTGTAGATATTTCCATGTTTATACAGATAACAGTGGAGATATTTCCATGTTTATACAGACAGCAGTGGAGATATTTCGATGTTTATACACATAGCGGTGTACATATTTCCATGTTTATAGAGACAGCGGTATAGGTATTTCCATGTTTATACAGATAGCGGTGCAGATATTTCCATGTTTATTGATGCCTAAGCTGATATTTCCATATTTATACAGAGGGCTGTGTAGATATTTCTATGTTTATACAGATGGCAGTGTAGATATTTCCATGTTCCTACACATGACTGTGTAGGTATTTCCATGTTTATACAATTGGCTTTGTAGATATTTCCATGTTTATAGAGATAGAGGTGCGGATATTTCCATGTTTATACAGATAGCGGTGTATGTATTTCCATGTTTATACAGATCGTGCTGTATATATTTCCATGTTTATACAGATACCGGTGTAGATATTTCCATGTTTATACACACCGCAGTGTAGATATTTCCATGTTTATAGAGGTAGCAGTGTAGATATTTCCATGTTTGTACAGATGGCGGTGTTGATGTTTCCATCTATATACAGATTGCCGTGTAGGTATTACCATGTGTATACAGATGGCATTGTAGATATTTCCATGTTTATACAGATGGTGGTGTAGATATTTTCATGTTTACACAGATGACTGTATAGTTATTTCCATGTTTATACAGATGGCGGTGTAGATATTTCCAAGTTTATAGAGATAGCGGTGTAGATATTTCCATATTTATACAGATAACGGTGTAGGTGTTTCCATGTTTATACAGATAGCGGTGTAAATATTTCCATGTTTATACAGATCACGGTGTAGATATTTCCATGTTTATAGAGATAGCGGTGTAGATATTTTCATGTTTATACAGATAACGGTGTAGATATTTCCATGTTTATACAGACCACAGTGTAGATATATCCATGTTTATACAGATAGCGGTGCAGATATTTCCATGTTTGTACAGATGGCGGTGTTGATATTTCCATCTATACACAGATGACCGTGTAGATATTTCCATTTTTATACAGATGGTGGCCCAGATATTTCCATGGATATGTAGATGGCGGTGTAGATATTTCCATGTTTATACAGATAGCTTTGTAGTTATTTCCTTGTTTATATAGATAGCGGTGTAGATATTTCCATGTATATACACATCGCTGTGTAGATATTTCCATGTTTATACAGATGGCGTTGTAGATAATTCCATGTTTATTCAGATAAGTATGTAAGTATTTCCATGTTTATACAGATGGCGGTGTATATATTTCAATGTTTATACAGATACCATTGGAGATATTTCCATGTTTATACACATAGCGGTGTAGGTATTTCCATGTTTATACTGATCGTGGTGTAGATATTTCCATGTTATAGAGATGGCGGTGTAGATATTTCCATGTTCATAGAGATAGCGGTGTTGATTTTTCCATGTTTATAGAGATAGCGGTGTGGATATTTCCTTGTTTATAAAAATAGCGGTGTAGTTATTCCCATGTTTATACAGATAGCGGTGTACTTATTTCCATGTTTATACTGATCGTGGTGTAGATATTTCCATGTTTATAGAGATGGCGGTGTAGATATTTCCATACTCATAGAGACAGCGGTGTTGATTTTTCCATGTTTATACAGATAGCGGTGTGGATATTTCCATGTATATACAGATAGGGGTGTAGATATTTCCATTTTAATAGAGATGGCTTTGTAGATATTACCATGTTTATACAGATCACGCTGTAGATATTTCCTTGTTTATACAAATAGCGGTGTAGTTATTTCCATTTTTATACAGATAGCGGTGTAGATATTTCCATGTATAAACAGATGGCTGTGTAGATATTTCCATGTTTATACAGATGGCTGTGTGGATATTTCCATGTTTATACAGATGACTTTGTAGGTATTTCCATGTTTTTACAGATGGCGGTGTAGATATTTCCATGTTTATAGAGATAGCGGTGTAGATATTTCCATATTTATACAGATAACGGTGTAGAAATTTCCATGTTTATACACATAGCGGTGTAAATATTTCCATGTTTATACAGATGGTGGTGTAGATATTTCCATGTTTATAGTGATAGCTGTGTAGATATTTCCATGTTTATACAGATATCGGTGTAGATATTTCCATGTTTACACTGATTGCGGTGTAGATATTTCCATCTTTCTACAGATGGCATTGTAGATATTTCCATGTTCATACAGATCACGGTGTTGATATTTCCATGTTTATACAGTTCATGGTGTAGATATTTCCATGTTTATACAGATCGCGGTGTTGATATTACCATGTTTATAGGGATAGCGGTGCAAATATTTCCACATTTATACCGATAGCGGTGCAGTTATTAGCATGTTTATACAGATAGCGGTGTAGATATTTCCATGTATAAACAGATGTCTGTGTATATATTTCCATGTTTAAACAGATGGCGGTGTAGATATTTCCTTGTTTAAACAAGTAGCGGTGTAGTTATTTCCATGTTTATACAGATAGCGGTGTAGATATTTCCATGTATATACAGACGGCTGTGTAGATATTTAAATGTTTATAGAGATGGCTGTGTAGATATTTCCA